>NC_084510.1:20331809-21035975 GCF_024500385.1 Phyllopteryx taeniolatus
TATGACCTAAACTGTCGTAAATCGAGCACCCCTGTACATTAACATGCACGTGTGAGTGACACGCCTCTAAATGTAAATTCAAACGCAGCATTGTGATCAAATTTGGGGGGATGCAGCTCTCGTGCTTTGAGGCCGTGCGGGTGTACCTAATGTCGTGTCCGCCTGCCGGGTTGCATATGCTGCACTTGTTGAGCGTCGGAGCACAACTATGAGTATATTTATGTTCGGCAGGAATTCAATGGCGGTGTGCGAGGAGGAGACGATTTACAGTGAAGGGGGGAAACACACTGCAACAGCTGTGAGTCAAATCCCACCCGGGCACGCAAAAGCCAAATGAGACACAGACAGACACACACACACTTCCTACTGCACACGCACACCAAACAGCTAGCATAGCTACGGGAAAACTGGGGTACGTCACTACATTACACCCAGAAAAGAGGGTGTCTCCACCCCGCCTACCCACCCTACGCGCGCCCCCCTGCCACGGCGAGCGGAAAGCTGTCAACCGGGGCCTGACCGCCGGGTTCAACCCAACAAGCCCCCCGCGCCCCTCCTCCTCCCTCCTCGATGTAAGAACTTGAACACAGCACACTTTGCCCGACCAAAAGTCGTACATTTTGTGGGCCCGAGTTCAACTTCCATGCCCTTGCAGCTCACTTACTGTGTGTGTGGGGGGGGCGGGGGGGGGAGAGATCTGATGTTGACGGTGGTCTCCGTAATCCTCGCGGTAGTTTCGCACTTCACTGCTCCAGCCTTCTGCCACCGTCCACCTCCCGTGGTCCGGCGGGTTTCCCGAGGGTGTCCGCCGCGCGCTCGAACGCTTGTCGTCCCGGGCAAAGAGCCGCCGAAGGTTCGCCGGTGTGCCTGCGGTGCCGTGGCGTCCCTTCACTGCTTCTCTCTCTCCGCCTGCCTTCTCCCCGCTTCGCCTCTCGCTCAGCGGCCGAGCCAACATCCGGGGCACTCAGCGCTCGAGCCGGATCTACTTTATGGCGTACGTCGATGCGCACGAAAGGTTTGGTTTCCCACCACCCCCAACTCAGCCGCCGCCGCCACAAAAGCTAGTGCGTAGTGAAGAACGCGAGGAGTCAAATCTCTGTTGTACATGTTAAAATGAATAATAAAATAACAAAATATATATATTTTAATACAAATTCTTATATGTGCCCTGCGATTGGCTGGCGACCGGTTCAGGGTGTACCCCGCCTCTCGCCCAGAGTCAGCTGGGATAGGCTCCTTTAGTGAGGATAAAAAGTATGGAAAATGGATGGATGTTACATTTTAGTACTAATTTTTGCATTAGGTTGCATGCCATATTTTGATATATATTACAAAAAATATTTTAAAAATATGTTGTGTGTTTTATTAAATATTTTATTCCTAATTTAGATACTGTAGATGTAATATATCAGAATCAGAATTAGAATCAGAATCATCTTTATTTGCCAAGTATGTCCAAAAAAAACACACAAGGAATTTGTCTCCGGTAGTTGGAGCCGCTCTAGTACGAGAACAGACAGTCAACTGACAGAGAACACTTTTGAGACATAAAAACATTGAGAAAAACAGTCACTGAGAAATAAAGGGTTGCTAGTTTATTTTTATTTTTTTGACAATTGTGCAAAAAGATGCAGAGTCCTCTAGCACTTAGAGCAGTTCGAATGACTAATCTCGCAATTCGAATGACTAGTCTGGTGCAATGACCATTGTGCAAAGGGCGCCGAAACTTCAAGGAGTGTATGCAGTTTAAAGTGACGAGTACTGTGATAATCTGGGACAATGTTGATTGTGCAAATGTTGGAGATACTCCTCAATCAGTGTGCAAATGGAGCAGATGCTACTCTGGCATGAGTGGCCAGTATTGGTCAACAACAGATATGGCACATATATTAATACTTTTAGCATCAATGGCGAGGTATCATTATTACATACTTCATTATACATATATATTACATTATACGCTGTACATAACATAAATACATTTTAATAAAATAGTTCATTTCTGATTTCATATATAAATGTGTAATAAAATCAAATAATAGTAAAACAATATACATAGTTATGTATTTGTTCCTAAACATTAAAATTTTATCTGACACAGTGTTCAGTTGCAGCATAACACATTCTGCGATAATTCCATGCTTAATTGATAAATAGGTAACTATTTACATGCGCGCACATACTGGCGAAGTGGCCAGGTGACTTGCGAGAGAGAAAAAGGTTGGTTTTGAAGCCAGTACACCCTTATTTAGAAATGCAACAGCGTCCCCTGTTGATAAATCATAGGTACTGTTTTTGAAAGCCGAAGCAATATAAATGTAAGAATCATTACCTTATCAGATTTAAAAAAAATAATAATAATAAATAAATAAATAAAAATAATTATTTCCCAAACTAATCTGGTGAACTAAGCACCAAATATTAAATTAAAAGCTGATGAAGCTTGCTCGGATGAGAGACGAAACGTCTTCTTCACAAACAGAATTGTCCAGTTGCGATTGATTCAATGCCCTGAGAACGACATGACCTGGAATATATATATATTATTATATATAATATTCACAGGCATAAATTAAAGAGGGGTTGTCACTTCCTCAAAAACGTAATGCGTTTGTGCATGCTGGTGGTTTTGTTTCAACGCAAATGTGAATAATAACCTTACAATTGCCATAAATCTTTTATATATCTACAGTACCTATGTATATATCCATCCATCTATGTATCTGTCCATCTATCTACAGTGGATATCAAAACTTTCAGGCTTCTGCTAGGAAAAAAAAGTCGGTAATAACCTATTACAACAGCTGAACTTTATTTGGGGTTAATCAAAGGCACTTTACATGTCATGTGTGTGCTGACTCTTAGCACGACTTTGAATGTCCGTGTACATTCCATTATAAGAGGGTGTTTACACTTGTGTAACCTCACCACATAATTGAAGTTGTTTGTCACTTACCCTCTTAAAAGATTTTTAAAAATGAATTAAGTTGATAATATTATAGTAGCTCACGTCAACATCGGAAAAAAACGTTTTGAAATGATTTATGTTGGTCTTATTTGTACATAACAAAAACCTGGCATCTTTCTGTCTACCTCATTATGTAGTGACAGTAGTACCACAGATGTCTGTTTAGTGGCGCTGTTTCTTCTGTTTTTGACAACAAAGCGCAGAGGAAGAGCATTCCACAGTTCCAGGAAGTGCCGTACTTGTGAAGTGTGGTCCTCGGCTTGAAGGTCTTCACTTCTGCACACCTTGGAGTCAAAAGTAAGACTTTTTTTTCTTTTCTTTTTTTCCCCACGAGGTACATTTAGCAAAGCGTCGTTATGAAATGGACACATGAGGAAGTCGCTGATAAACCTTTGTTCACCCTGTGTTCGTGCGAAGGTGACACAGCTGTAGGTTTTGTTATGACTGTACTGAGCGTTGGCGAGAAAATGTGGAAAATGAAAGTGGCTCTCTTAGTTTGAAGTTAACATCGGAACGAAAATGAAACATGCTTAGTTTGTTCCTTGTAGATAATTTATTATACTATCGTTATATCCTATCGTACTAGGGGCAAATGGCAAAAGTTACTACTATAACTAGTTCTTATCTGTAATTCAGTTTCCTGGTCAGAAAGAACATTATACTTATTCATAAATTCATTCTTCCTATGCACAATTTATATCTGCAACCTCATTTAGCTGACAAATTACGTCATTTTTTCCCTATTCATTTGTATGGGGTTTGTCATTACAGATAAGTAACCCGCCCGTTATATCGTGGTTTAGTTTTCGTGTTTTTGTTGTTGTAATTGGTATTATTTCATTATTATTATTAAGTGTTATTACAGTTATTATTTTGTAAAAAGACGTTTTACGATATTTGTATGTTATCCATTGCTCTTGCTCTCTGTTTGTATTGTTTTTAAGTGTGTTTAAAGACTCAGAATCGTGGTTTAGTATTTGCATTTCGTGTTTTTGTTTTTGCTATTATTTCTAGGTTTTACACGATCAGGATTTTTGGGGCCGATCAAGTTTAAACAACCGATAACCGATCCAATCACAAGATGGAGCAATGTGTCCATTTACATGACTTGTTCATTTATTTTATATACTTGTGTACTGTATACTGAGTACTGTATCCATCCATTTTCTGTACCGCTTATCTTCACTAGGGTCGCGGGCGTGCTGGAGCCCATCCCAGCTCAAAATTATTCTCTAGCAATTTAGACAAAAGTTAAAACATCAATGACCTCTAGGGGCATTCGAGGTTTGGCCACTGACATAAGTTTAGGTCAGATCAACATTACAACATCCATCCATCCATTTTCTGAGCCACTTCTCCTCACTAGGGTCGCGGGCGTGCTGGAGCATGCAAACTCCACACAGGCGGGGCCGGGGATTGAACCCGGGTCCTCGCCCACCGTACCGCCCACATTACAACATGACAGAAATAATGGGTGCTAACTTACTGCAATTAAATTACTTTAATAAATACTGTTAATGACATGCTTACTCTAACTTTCTCACTGTACCGGCTATATCAACGGGTGTTGTCCAGAGTTTGCGTCCGTTTGGCTATTCCTTTTTTTTTTTTTCACGCTGCGTTGCTTGAACGCGGCATGCTCCTCCTTGTGTACATTCTTCAGGTGCGCAATCAAATTTGTGTTGAAGCATTTAGCTGACGTTCCCCACAACGTACTTCAGTTGTGCACAGACCGCAAATAACTTACGTGTTGTTTGTCTGAGACACCACAAAATAGTCCCACAACCACGTGTTTTTTAACTGACAAGATTGAAAAAAACTTTATTGGACATCAGATAGTTACAGTACTGCGCCACAAGACACGTGACAAGGCTAAAAATAAACTAGCTTTTTGATTCATTCGCAACAGCGATGCAGTTAATTAAATGTCTTGTGCGGAGCCGATTGATGACGTCATTGATCGGATCGGTGAATTAGGACATGAAAGCCGATCAGCATAAAATGGTAATTATCGCCCGATACCGATCACACCGATCAGATCGGCGTAAAGTCTAATTATTTCATTATTATTGTAAGGTTTATTACAGTTACTTTTTTAGCGTTTTTATGATATTTTTATGTTATCCATTGCGCTTGCTCTCTCTCAATATGTTATAAATATCTTTGTATTGTTTTTAAATGTGTTTAAAAACTCAGGATGCCCCTTTTCAAGCTATTGTAGATGGTCTTTTCCACCTGGCATTTGAGATGGCACGAATTGTTATTCATATTTGATATGTAAATAATCTTTGCTCTAAATGGAATCAATGGATCGCTGTTATTCTTAATTTCCATCCATCCATTTTCTGAGCCGCTTCTCCTCACTAGGGTCGCGGGCGTGCTGGAGCCTATCCCAGCTGTCATCGGGCAGGAGGCGGGGTACACCCTGAACTGGTTGCCAGCCAATCGCAGGGCACATAGAAACAAACAACCATTCGCACTCACAGTCATGCCTACGGGCAATTTAGAGTCTCCAATTAATGCATGTTTTTGGGATGTGGGAGGAAACCGGAGTGCCCGGAGAAAACCCACGCAGGCACGGGGAGAACATGCAAACTCCACACAGGCGGGGCCGGGGATTGAACCCGGGTCCTCAGAACTGTGAGGCTGACGCTCTAACCAGTCGACCACCGTGCCGCCGTTATTCTTAATTTAAATATGGAAAACATCTTTGCTGTGATTAGGCCTTGGTGATATCACAGTGTGTTGTGGGGGCCAAGCGATCATAGCAATGTTACGTTTGGATTCTTCAATGTCTTACTATCATTGTAAAACACCATTTACCAAGCATTGGATTCTTGGCCCACTAAGAGAGGAATATGAGCTGAAAGGGGGTGTGGGTGAAAATAAAAAGGGAGGGGGATATTTTGAGGTCACATCCGCCACTCCCATTTACTTGTGCATTACATTCATCGCTCGCGCACATTTTGGTAACAATGACCGCAACCTTCATCTTGGCAGCGACTGAGACCCGCTCGCTTAAAACCTGGAAATTCCGTGTTGCCGTTCAGCTGAGTTGAGTGGGTGGGTACCAACCACTAAGTAGGCAAGTACTTGAATAATTAGTAACTAACTACATCACAAACACACGGAAATCTGATCCGGTCGTTTGCAAGCCTTGTGCCATTTATTGCCTATTGCATTCAATCGACAAACTGGATGGATGTCAAATTTAAACGATGTCACAGACTCATTTTGACCTATGTTATGCATAAAACAGTGGGGGGGGGGGGGAATGGATTTCAATGGAAGGGGACCTTTAGTTTTAACTAGGCTAATTGATGTGAAAGGTAAATGTAACTGACAGACTAAAATTACATTGTAGGTCTCTCAACTGAAGTTACAGATATTTACATCTTCTATTTAAAGTCCTATAATATCACACTCTTTAAAAATACAACCTTAAAATGTTTTTTAAAAAGCTGAATGTTACAGATATCACTGTTTTTTAAATGTTATGCAAGGTATCACATGATGTTTTTGCTTCTTAAAAAAACATGTTGAATGAGACACGTTATCGCACTATTTTTCAAGTAACTAAAATTTGGTCACTGAAAACTTTCCCCCGAAAATGGCCCAAAAGTGCATTGTTGGTTTTCGGCCAAAAGAATGGTTGCCAAAACAACACCGCCGAAAGAGGATGTTGTGATGACGCAAGCAAAAAACGCGGCCAGCGAGGGATTGTCTGTTTCGGAAATTTAATCTGCCGCCCTAACTGTACTTTGAGAGTGCAGGGTTCTGAGAGGGATAGTGCGGTCCCTTTCTTTGAATTTACGAACGACCGTCTTGTTTGAACAGCTTCCATGTTCGTCCTGCCTGACGCGCTGTCTCCCCAGTCCCCAGAGCGGCCCGAGTGCGCGCCGCCACTCCAAGAGTGTGGCGCTTTGAATAAACAAACAGCACATTCCAACAACACTCTTGAGTTTTCGAACGGTCTGGAGCGTAGCAGAGTGCGCTTGGAGTGGATTTCCATACACACCCTATATTGTTTATTTAAAAAAAAGCTACCTATGACCTATTTCTGGCTAGCTACAATGGAGAGCCGCTGAGGCGAAAGTTCGCTTTGTGTCTGGTGTCACCATAGAAGCGAATTAGCTATACTTCGGACACGTATTGTTATCACAAAGGAAAAATATATTAATATAATAAACAAGATAACCTTTATTAGTCCCACAATGGGGAATTACATACATATTACATGTAAAATTATTTTTATCCTATTACATAATATACTGCAATAACTGTCATGTGATACTGTACTGTGACTCTTGACATGTTCTTGACATAATTTTATAAGTATGTGAATTCAAACAAAGCTTTCTGGAAGTGAATTTCTATTGGTTGGTAGCGCTGCAGTCATAGCCATAAATGCGACTATATTAATAACTGGCATAATTTGTTTAGTTTTTTTCTATTTTCGTCCTTGGGTTCTTAATTTTTAGTTTCAGCCAATAATTCTATTTTGGTCCATCGCTAATAAGAACTAAAAGTGTAAAAATAAAAAATAAATAGGATGTTACTGGATATCATATTAAAGAAAAAATGTTGACTGTGAAAAGATATTTTAGAAGTTAAAAAAAATAAAAGGTTAGTCTTACAAGCTATGAAAGTGTTGCCATAGCCCAGTATTTAAAACAACAACTGAATGTTCCATACATCTTAATAATAATAATAACAAAAGTTGAATATGATATCGCGCATATTTTTAAAATACATTTTTGATCAGTGGTTTGGGGGAAACGTTGGATGTTACAAGTTGTTTATTTTAATGTTTTGATAAAAATTTCAATTATAATTAAATTATTTAATAAAAGAACATTTAAAGTGGTATATTTGTTCAATAAAAGTATGCATTTTCAAAATGTTAATGGTCATAATTTTATTAGACTGAACCTTTTTATATAAAACAACTATATATTTATCTTGGTTACTACTCAAATACCAATATATTACTCATTAATAATTTAAACAGGGAAATTAATAAACAATACTTTACTCACCCCCGGTCTCGAATGACTTACCTCACGTCCGTGTGCCGCCTCCCTCTCACCAGGCCATGACAGAACCCGTAGTCTCTTCCATTGATGGCAAGCTGGCCGAAGAGTTCACCGCTCCCTCCCACGTGGACGAGGTCAGGGAGAGGATGACCTCCTTCGCCCGGCTCCATGCCGAGGAGGGTCGCCGCGTGGTCCTCATCACGTCAGGCGGTACAAAAGTCCCGCTGGAGTCTCGCACCGTTCGCTTCTTGGACAATTTCAGCAGCGGCAGGAGGGGCGCGCAGTCGGCAGAGTACTTCCTAGACGCCGGCTACGCTGTCATCTTCCTGCACAGACATCGCTCGCTCTACCCATACGCTCTCATGTTCTCCTCTGTCAACATGCTGGATGCCCTGGAGTTCTCGGAACAGGAACCGGACCGCGTGGGGGTGAACCCGCAGGTGCTCCCCAATGTTGCCAAAGTGCTGAAGAAGTACCAGGAGATCACAGACGCCAAACTCCTGCTCCCCGTTGAGTTCAGCACTCTGTCGGAGTACCTCCACCTCCTCAAGGCGTCAGCGCAGGCCCTCAGCACCATAGGTAGATGTAAACACTTGTGGCGTCAGCTCGTGTTAGCATGTCGCTAACAGCTTTCTGCACATTAGGATCCAAGGCCATGTTTTACTTGGCGGCGGCTGTGTCAGATTTCTACATCCCTGCGTGTGACATGCCGGAGCATAAAATCCAGTCTTCCGATGGACCGCTTCAAGTGAGTCAAAAAAGCTATGGTAGAGTACACGCATAACTGAGCATTTTTTCCTCTCTTCCGATCAAAGTCAGCAAAGTCAATATTATCTGATGTCTCTAAAAGTTTATCCTGAGGGATTAGCCTTTGGTGGGGTGTGTTAAGAGTAATTTCTCCTCCCCAATCTGCCCGAACAACAATAGAGGCTCAGACGTGTAAATGTTTATATACAGATAATCGGGCCTAATTTGAGCATTTTCCCGCAAGGCCCGATGATCAGATGTCTCTAAAAGATTATCCTGAGTAATTATCTTGTGGTGTGAGGTGTGCTAAGAGTTATTTTTTTCGTCCCCGATGCTGGCAATTGTTTAAAAAAAAAAAAGAAACATTTATAGCGAGGTACACAAATACCCATAATTGGGCTAATCCCCCCCCCCCACCCCTTCCCATCAATGTAATCAAAGACCCGATTTTCGCATGTCTCTGAAAGATGATCCTGAGCAATTATCCTGTTGTTTGTAGTATGTTAAAGAGTGTTTTATCTTTCCCGGTCTGCTGGGGAAAATGATTGCGGCTGAAAAACATTTTCAAGCAGGGTACACTCATACCAATAAGGGTGAGTCGGCAAAAGCCCGATTATCGGAAGTCTCTAAAACAGCAGTGTCAAACTCATTGGAGTTCTGGGACCATTTCCAGCCTAATTTGATGTCAAAGGGGCCGGACCAATAAAATATATAATTATACATAAGATGTTTTTCATTGTCTTTTAATGCAAAAGAAAACAAAGACATGAGGAAAATCTTTAGATTTTTAGGCTTTACACGATCAGGATTTATGGGGCCGATCACCGATCAGCAAGTTTAAAAAAACGATAACCGATCACCGAGCCGATCACAAGATGGAGCAATGTGTCTATTCACATGACTTGTTCATGAATGTATATACTTGTGTACTGTATACTGTATCCATCCATCCATCCATTTTTCTGTACAGCTTATCCTCACAAGGGTTGCGGGTGTGCTGGAGCCCGTCCCAGCTCAAATTATTCTCTAGCATTTTAGACAAAAGTTAAAACACCAATGACCTCTTTCGGGCATTCAAGGATTGGCCACTGACATAAGTTTAGGTCAAATCAACATTAGATGACAGAAATAATGGGTGCTAACTTAATGTAATTAAATTACTGTATTGCAATTAAATTACTTTAATAAATACCGTTAATGACATGCTTACTCTAACTTTCTCACTGTCCCGGCTATATGGACGGGTGTTGTCCAGAGTTTGAGTCCGTTTGACTCCCCCCCCCCCCCCCATGTTGTTTGTCTGAGACACCGCAAAATAGTCCCACACAGACGTGTTTTTTCACCGAGAAACATTGAAAAAACTTTGTTGGCCGTCAGATAGTTACAGTACTGCGCAACAAGACACGTGGCAAGGCTAAAAATAAACTAGCTTTTGGATTCATACGCGACGAAGACGCGGAGTTAAATGTCTTGTACGGAGCCGATCGATGACGTCATTGATCGGATTGGCGACTTACGACATGAAAGCCGATCAGCATAAAATGCTAATTATCGTCCGATACCGATAACACCGATCAGATCGGCGTAGTCTATAATCGTTTTACAAAACAACAATTTTTGCTTCAGTTTGTCATCTACGTGTGCATAACATAAATCACAGTGATTGTATTTTAAGGCACAAAACTAAGTCACGGGTATTTTTAACTGAAAAATATAATATTGCACTTTAAAATTAAATCAGTTTATGAAGACATGAATTATTACCATTTCTTTTTCTACTAGAGCATAATTCTCAAAATTATCCTTAGTCCCCACCACCACAGTCTTATGTATTTTTTCACTTTCAAATTCATCTTGAAGACGGGATTTTACCTCCTAGCGGGCCGGTTTAGGCCCTCAGGCTGTACAACACCCCTGCTCTAAAAGATAATGCCGAGTGATTATCTTGTGGTATGGGGTGTGTTAAGAGTAATTTTTCCCACCCCGATCTGCTCAGAAAATGGTCGGGATTGTATACTTCTTTGAGGTTTCCCCAATCCAGTGTTGGGAAAGTTCATTTTCTATGTGAACACGTTCAAGTTGAGTTCTCCTTTTCCAAAAATGAACTCGTTCAGTTTATAGCTCATAATTTGGAACGAAGTTCATCATTCTAAAAATGAACTAGTTCATTGTTCTTTTTTTTCTGTGTATGTTGCTGATATGGGCTATTATCCTTAAAATACTGTCATTTGATTTTCCCATTGTTTCCACCTATTCAGTCCACACTAGTACCCATGGAGCAGGAGCTTTTACCATACCATCTCAAAAACATGAGGACATGTTTCTTGAATGGTGTTTTTAAAAAAATGAGGAATTAAAACAAAAACAGGACTTTAGTCTTTAATGCGCAAACAAAAACACGAAACACAATATGACAGGAACGATGGTGAAACGACTGATAACTTTGCATTTCTCGCAACTCTGACTGACTGTTAACAAAATATTTTATCTATTATATTACAAAACAAAATAAATTCCATATTATGACAGTGTGATCACAGAGTTTTAACTAAAGGATTATGATACAAATAATTATTTGCCTTGGAATCAATTTTTACAATTATGTACTATATTACAAAAGAACCACCGAATAACATTTCACTCCCATTTACGCAGTGTCCTTGAACGCACTTCGGGTTTTCACGCAGCTACGACGCGCCTGCCATGAATGGCGGCTGTGGCCGCACTGAATCGTTTGGCAAATACACCATTAGTCCGCCGATATACGAAGGCTCCTATATAGTGTGTTCAGACGGGGTTGTCCAAGACGTCCCTAACAAAATCTGCCACTATTGAATAAAAATTAACTTTCGTTCGAAAAACGTTCTTTGATGCCAGAATAAGCGTGTTTTCAATTATGTTCATGGGAAGAAATGAACTAAGTTCAGTTCATATTTGCACAAAATATGAACTCGTTCAGGTACAACACTGTCCTCATCAGTCTGGATGCCAAATGGCACCACGCTGCCTCACAGGTCAATCCTGGTATCTTGAGTACACCACACACTCTAAAAGCATCCAGATTTTTTCCTTGTCATGTAGGGTATCTCACGTTTTAAAAATTGGTAGGTGTGTACCACACTGAAGTTAATGTGGGCTAATTCAAACAATGATCCCGTCTTTATGCAGCTAAGCTTGAAGATGGTGCCCAAAATCTTGTCCCCACTGGTGAAAGACTGGGCGCCGCAGGCCTTCGTCATATCCTTCAAACTGGAGACGGACGGCGCCATCCTACTGGACAAGGCTCAGCGAGCGTTGGACATGTACAGGCACCAGGTAGTGGTCGGCAATGTGCTGGACTCACGGCGGGGCCACGTAGTGGTGGTGACGCCCACCAGCCAGCACGAGGTGGTCCTCTCCAAGGAGGATGTCGACAACCAGGTGGAGATCGAGGAGAGAATTGTAACTAATTTGACAGCGGCACACGAGCGCTTCATTCAACAAGCAGCAGCCTGATTGTAATCATCTGCTGCACGTTGTTTCGAGTCTTGGCTTTGTAGTCGTAGTAGGGATGACTATGATTAGTGACTTAATTGCTAACAATCATGTGCAATTGAATTTTTGCAATGTTTGTATCAAGGTGTCTTGGCGCATTTTAAAGAATCATGGATGTTATTATGGGCCAAGGAGCCAAATAACAAGACTCTATGCACGCAGCACTTCTGCATTTTGGATAAGGAGAACGCTAACCTCCAGTCACCAGGCAAAACAACAATAGCAATAATGACGGCATCAGACTCTTGTCTGCTGAAATTACGTAAAGTTGCCGTAAATGACGTATTACCTTTTTAATTGCTAGTTATCCTGGTATTACTGAAGTAAAAAGGATCCAAATCCAATTTAATGAGTCATTTGCAGTTAAACAGTAATTGTTGGTCTTTGTGTAGTTAGACTTTCACTGCTTAACCTTTAAGACTCTCAAGTCTGCGTATAGAGTACTTTGAAAAACAGCCCCTGCAGTAACAAAGTGCTATACATAATGATTGAACATAAATGGAACGCCTTTGTCATTGTATGGTGCTGCAGATACAACAAATCAAAAACAGATCTTTACAAAATACTTTTGAAATTTCAACCTCGAAGTACTAGCACCTAAATATTGACTAAACCCATTTCACAACCCCACCTTATATATTTAAAGAATTAGGTTATTTTTCAGTCAGATAACATCCCAGTAGCTTGAAACAAACTGACACCAGAAACTCGTACTCTAATCTTCCCACCAGAAATGCTTAATGTGTTGCCATGCATATGGTCCATAGAAGCCATAGTTGTTTGATGGCTAAATGGGCTGCGAAACGACTTATGAGGCAAAGTTTGATGTGTGATCGTTTCGGGTTCGGCTCTATTTCTTCGACCCGAAACCCACGCACCTCTTTAATTTGACTTTTATTGTTCAGCAAGTTTAAAAATCCATTTGCTATAACCCATAGACTAGAGAAATACCTAAAATTAAAGGCCTTGATAAGGACTTTTCAGATCTCACATTATTTTGTCATTATGACACAATCTCCCAAAATGTATTTGTAAAAACCCATATTTAGTCATACCCCAAATTAAAAGCCTTGATAAGGACTTCCTAAGTCTGACATTATTTTGTCATTGTCCTCATATGATTCCAAAATCTACCAAAACAGTTTTGCATAAGAAATATAACCAATCTCCAAAGATCTATTTGCAACGACCTAGATTGAGTCATACCTCAAATTAGGGGCCTTTCCAGATCAGCCTTATTTTTATTTTATTTTTTAAACTTTACCAATTAACAATTATTTAAATGTATTGATTGATATTCCTGCTAACAATACTGTATGTCCATCCCTAATTCATACATGCTTCAATTGTGAAATTAATTGACATTCTATTATTTCTGTACATTGCACTTACACAGTACAAACCATTAAAGATTGTAAAACGTTTATTCACCTTGCATGATGTCAATATTGTTATATAACCATGGTAGCCAAATATTCAAACTCGCAACCACATTCCACTGAACAAAGCCATGAGGCTTTCCCCTTTGTTACTTGAGTTTGATACTCTTCTTGACTCCTGCGCGAATACCAGACAGTTCTCCGCTGTATCTCGTCTCCTCACGCCGAACCTCGCGGACCTGATGAACATGCAACCGGTTAACATCAGACATAAGCGTACACTGAAGCTACTACTACATGTATAAGGAAAACACACCTGGCCTTTTCTGCGGATCTTAGCCCGCCGGAACTTCTCGCGGTGCTTGACTCGAGGGTTGCGGTCGATTTTCTTCCTCTTGGGAGTGAGCCCTCTGTTCTTGGCCATCTGCGAGGAGGGTCAAGTCACGACATTAGGACGTGCTTGGAACATTTTGACAATGGAATGCCTGATCTTCAAAGGGGGAATATTTTACTTTATTTTCATTTGATTAATAATACATTTTGCTGGGTTCTGTATAAAAAAAGACGGGTATTGTGTTGTAGTGCTGCTATTTTGCAGAATCTCTGAGAGACACACATTTCTGTAAGTCTGAATAGTGAATGTTTCGTATCATGACATGCAAGCCTCTTTCACACCGAGATCCCACAAAATGTATGCATTACAGCAGTAAATCTGGCATCGATTCATGTGTGTGTGTGCCTTTTACACAGAACCCAGCAAGGACACAATAAGACTTTTACAGATCCCGCAAATTTCCTGGGTGCAATAAAATAACCAGAATTTATTCATGTGTATGCCTTTTCCACAGACCCCACCGAAGCCAAAAAAGTCTCTCAACACAGGGCACACAAAATTGCCTTGTTACAACAGTAGAACTGTCAGTTATTCGTGTGTCCTTTACACAGAATCCAGCAAAGGCACATAAGCCTCTTTCATGCAGAGATTGCGTAAAATTGTCGTGTTAAACAGGAGAAACGGCATTTAATGTATTTATGTGTGCGCCTTTTATGCAGAACCAAGCAAAGGCACATAAGAGTCTTTTACAGGGATCCCGCAAAATTGCCTTTCCACCACTGTGTGAGCTTTCACACAGCAACACGGCATCTCATAATGAGATATTAGATGACGCTAGGGCAACAGTGAGCAACCATTTTTAGACTCAAGTATTCTATGGTTTATTTCATAAATTAATTGCGTAATTGCATAAAAAAACATTTTGCTCCACGAAGTAATTCGTGCGAATGCAGCAACATTAGCACTGTCGAAATTTAGTTTGAACTTTTTTTGCAATGGACTTATTCGATTAATCGTTGCAGTCCCTAGCTTCCTCATTACCTGGTACGTGATGCCTCTTTTAGCCTCTGGATCCAACTCCTCCCTCTCATCCACGTCTTCATTCACCCTGGAACATTGTCGACAATTTAGAAAACGCATAGATTTTTTATTTTCACTTCACAAGCTCTACTCACTCTTCAGGGTTTTGCGGTTTGCTCTTCCTCTTCAACTTCATCCTCGCCTCCACTTCTCTGTAGAATCTCAATGCCGCCTCCTCGTCCAGGTCCGAATCGGAGGCGTCCTCTGTCTCTGGTGCCTCTTTGACAGAATCCTACCTCCACAAATGTGCCCTCATTAGCATCCGTGTCAACTGTTAGCGTCGATTTATTTATATTTTTTCACCTTGTCTTTTTGGGGGGATACTGCAGCTTTCTTCTCTGCTACTGGTTTCCTGGCGATCTCGTCTTCCTCCCGAGCAGCCAGCAACTTGCTGTACTGCGGCGCCAGGCGGGCGTCAACTAAGCTCAGTTCATTGATTAGCTGCAGGCAGGAAGATGCAGGGTTGTAAATTTGATTTGATGAATTAAAACAGACTTCAGCTTTACAGATGCCACGTCAGAAATCTTTTGGGGTCAATGTTGAACAGCGTTTGTTTCAATATGTGACTATGTTAAGCAGCTTTCGTTTCATAATGCACTACGCCAACATAAACTTCAGCTTTACAGATGCCACATTCCGGATTCTTTGTGTCACTGTTGCAAGTAACAGTTTTGGTTCCACAATGTACCACTCCACCGTTAAGTTTCAGTTTTACAGATGCCACATCACTAAAGGTGTCACAATTAAATCGATTAATCAACAAGTAATCAATGATCAAATAATTGGACAACTATTTTGACAATCAATCAATTGTTTAGAGCCATTGTTTAACTTAAAATTGACCAAATCCTCTGATTTCAGCCTCTCAACATTAAATATTCTCCGATTTCTGCAGTCCTTCATGAAAGCACACAGATTGTCTTTTGTGTTTTATCAAAACACGACATTTGCAAACATCTACTTTTACTTTAGAAAAGAATGATCAACATTGTTGCCTATTTTCTGACATGTTACAGACCAAAGCAGTAACTGAATCATGATCAATTTATGGAAAAATAGTCAGTTTAATCTATTACAAAAATAAGCATTATTTGCCTTTGTCAATGAATAGCCTGTAATT
The DNA here is from genome assembly GCF_024500385.1 of Phyllopteryx taeniolatus. Classification (NCBI taxonomy): domain Eukaryota; kingdom Metazoa; phylum Chordata; class Actinopteri; order Syngnathiformes; family Syngnathidae; genus Phyllopteryx; species Phyllopteryx taeniolatus. The sequence continues at coordinate 20,348,008 of NC_084510.1, forward strand.
GACATGCAGTTGAACCTGAAGCAGCCTCAGAAGTGTATATCACACTAGTAGCCCCTCGCATTAATCAGTACCCAAGAAGCGGCTCTCCGTTTCAAAAAGGTTGGGGAGTACGTCAATGCCTCTCATGTGATATTGCATAGTTGTTTAATTTGGTTTTGTTTAATTGTAAAAGTAGCAAATAATCATAGATTAGTTCATTATAAAAAATATATATATATATTTTGCAATCAACTTGAATGCAAAATATTTGTATTTGATTAATTGATGGAATAACAGATAGAAATAATAGATTCTAAAAATATTCGATAGTGACAGCTCTACACCACGCAACTTTTGCTTTGGAATGCACAGAGTTCACCAGAATCCTCAACTTTACAGATGCCATGTCCTAATTGTTTTCAGGTCTATGTTGAACGATAGAGAAGCTTCTGCTCCTGAATGCTCAAACGTCACTGTAAACTACAGCATTACAGATGCCATGTACAGATTATTTTTCAGTTAAATGTTTTGTGCCACAATGTGCCACTTCATCATTAACTTCAGCTTTACAGATGCCGTGTCGGTATGGTGGCATCATGTCATAAAGGCACTGCTGCCAACCTATAAAAATTCACTTCGACAACAATTTGTCCAAATTTTACTGAATTTCCATATTTTCAAAATTTTGTCAAGAACATTACCTTGCAACAGTCAATCATAATCGTTAATAAATTATGGCTTCAATGTTTATAATTTTTGGATGCCCCCCCCCCCCCCCCCCACCGTCTGGAACAATCGGCCGTAACGAGTCAACGTCCAGTTATTTCCGTAACAAAATACAGACTTACATTTCTGTAGGTGAGCAGTCGTTCGATGACCGGGTGGTTTTGAGCGGGGATCCGTTTGGCTTTGAGCACCAAGTAGAAGCTGATGTTCGTACAGTAACTGAGACAAGAAGCAGTCAAGTTCAGGACTTCGCCAGCGAGACAATACAGTTTTAAAGTACTGTACTTACTTGAGGTAAAGCTGCTGTTTGGTCTTCAGGTAGTCGGCACCCTTTTGGTAACAGGAGCAAAGTAGAATTCATTCAGTGGAAGCAACGACATATGGACAAACTTAACTTAAAATAAATAACTTTTAAAGGAAACTAAGCATTTTTTCCTCACAATTTCAAACACTTCCCGGATGTTTCAATAACATGTCTGTGACATGCTTTTCATCGATATACCCCAAAAATCAAGAATTATAGAACAAGTAACACAGCCTATTTCTTGTTTTGCTGAGTATAGATTTCGTTAACATCACGACCAGGGGTGGGACCCTGAGCGTTGCAAATAGACTGGCTTCTCCTTGCGTTACATCAGAAGACTACACAAACATTAGTAGTATCTTTATCCAAGTAAACAACTGCAATGCATCCCACAGGACACACAATGAATATAAATAAAACTGTGAAATAGGTCACCTTTCCCGGTGGGATCTTTCCATCTTTGACCATCTGCACGAGTGGCTGCAGCTGGTCCTTCATTTCTGTAAGCTGCAGACCAACAATTTAATTCTCATTGGCTGGTTTGCTAAGCGGTTATCGCTGTCTCTGTGTACCTTCGCCTTGAAGTCCTGAATGAGTTCGAGCAACTCGGGCGACTCTTTCTTGAGCAGTTTCATTTTCTCCTTGTGGGACATCTGTTTCAAGTCCTTGACAATCTTCTCCTTTTCCACAACCATCGCCTCGGTCTTCTCCTCTGTGGCAAACTCCTTTATGTGGAGCCATGTGAAACAACAACAAAAAAAAGTTCATTAGCCACACAGAAAGAGCATTTCATGGCAAATAAAGCCTGATGTTACAAGTACCTGGAAAAAGTTCAAGTCATAGTCCTCCTCGCTGAGATGTTCTGCCAAGCGCTTTTGGATTTTCTTGGCTTCTTCCTCCTCCTCCTCTTCTTCCACCTCCAACTCATCATGTGACTTTGCCTCTGTCGACATGCGATGGAAACGCGTCACGCACAGTGGAATAGAAACTTCTGCTAAATTTCCAAATTTCACCCAAAACAGACTTTTCTTCCCATGTCCCACTTCTTTTTGGGATAAAGCTTAAATATTGAGTAGCTTTTGCTCTGGAAAGCAAAAGATCGGCCGAAAGATGCCTCGGATCTGGAAAAACTCCTAAGTCAGGTCACTCGTATCTCAAGGTACCACTGTAGAGGATGTTTTATTTAGGTGTCGTAATTGATTTGAAAAACACTTAATATTGTTATGACACTATAAATAAAGGCCTCCGTCTTAATAAAACGAAATACAGTATGCTCACTTGTGGCCACGTAGTCAGAGTCATAGAACATCTTCTTTTTGGTGCCCCATGCTAGTTCATTGGGAAGTTCTGAGGAGGACAATAAAATCAATGTTAAGCGAGCTGAAAGTCTACCATCATCACACCCTGATGGATTCATGTCTCACCTTCCTCTTTCTTCCCCTCGAGATCGCTCTCCATGTCGGTGCCTTCACTCTCCTCACTGACCTCCTGCTCATCTTCATCGTCGTCCGTCTCAGAATCGTCCAAGGCCATGACTTCCTCCTGCAGAAATTAACAAATTTCCTCTGGAACTCATGAGATAATGATAAACTTCTTCTTCTTTTCCTTTCGGCTTGTCCCGTTAGGGGTCGCCACAGCGCGTCATCCTTTTCCATGAGAGCCTATCTCCTGCATCCTCCTCTCGAACACCAACTGCCATCATGTCTTCCCTCACGACATCCATCAACCTTCTCTTTGGTCTTCCTCTAGCTCTCTTGCCTGGCAGCTCCATCCTCATCATCCTTCTACCAATATACTCACTCTCTCTCCTCTGGACGTGTCCAAACCATTGAAGTCTGCTCTCTCTAACTTTGTCTCCAAAACATCGAACCTTGGCTGTCCCTCTGATGAGCTCATTTCTAATTTTATCCAACCTGGTCACTCCGAGAGCGAACCTCAACATCTTCATTTCCGCCACCTCCAGCTCTGCTTCCTGTTTTCTCTTCAGTGCCACTGTCTCTAATCCATACATCATGGCTGGCCTCACCACTGTTTTATAAACTTTGCCCTTCATCCTAGCAGAGACTCTTCTGTCACATAACACACCTGACACCTTCCTCCACCCGTTCCAACCTGCTTGGACCCGTTTCTTCACTTCCTGACCACACTCACCATTGCTTTGGACGGTTGACCCCAAGTATTTAAAGTCCTCTACCCTTGCCATCTCTTCTCCCTGTAGCCTCATTCTTCCCCCACCACCCCTCTCATTCATGCACATATATTCTGTTTTACTTCGGCTAATCTTCATTCCTCTTCTTTCCAGTGCATGCCTCCATCTTTCTAACTGTTCCTCCAGCTGCTCCCTGCTTTCACTGCAGATCACAATGTCTGATAAACAATGATAAACTCCAACAGGAAAAAGGGATCACACCTCATCATCCAGCTCCTCGTCATCGCTCTGCAACTGAACTCCACTGGCGAGGAGTTTCTGTGTGGAAAAAAGTCCAGAATATAAAGCATATAGTTAAAAATAAATGAATAAAAAAGCACAGATGATACAAAGTTGTAATTACCAGTTGAAGATGACCAAAGTATCCCATAAAAGTAATCAACACGTTCTAATAAGTTAGAGAGTTCGAACACAAAAGCAGACATCTCCAACTTTTATTGAAAAGGTCTTTGTAATTTCCTCTGAAAACCAGACAACTTGAAGAAAATAATTTAATTTAGTTCAAAGACAGTCCAAATACGTGTAAACTGGACATACGTGTAAACAGGGCGTTCAAAGTGAAGTGAGCGGCGTGGGAGCCATGGATGACAAATGGCGAACACAGCTTTACTAAGATTAGGAGGCAGCGCCGGGCCAGTTACGCCACAATTTGTGAATGGATTGTGGATGCTTGTTCGAGCTTTCGGCAACGAGACTGACTCGAACATAGCGCGTTTGTTTGAGAACTTGCCCAGCTGTTCATTTCGGATACAGAAGATGAGGACTTTGATAGATTTGTGGATGAGGATTGATCAAAAAATAACGTGAGTACATTGTTAAATACTTCAATAAAGTACAACTGAACTCAGTTTTGCTCCCGCTGCCTTTTTAAAAACATTGCTTTAGCGTGCATGCATGCTACCGTATGTTTTAACCTAGCGTATGTTTTACCATGCCTGCGCCCAATAATACGGTGCGCCTTATCTGTGTGTTAAATACAGAAATAGACCCCGTAACTGAGACTGCGCCTTTTAATACGGTGCGCCCTACGGTCGTGGAAATACGGTACTTGATTGCAGCCAACACGGGCGGAGGCTTCCTCTGTAAATCTGTAGACCTGAACCCTAACATCAATCTCACCGACTTAGTGATTCATTCTAAAAAGAACCGGCTCTTTCAGCTCCTAGGTGGTCCCTAAATTTTTAATTACCAAATAATGACTAAGTAAAAAATGCATTATATGTATCATTTATAATGCTAAGTGCTTTGAGTCATATACTCAGAATGCTACAAAAAATAAACTCATCTGAAATCAACTTCCTTATTATGATTATTATTTATAGAGAGCACTTAAAAAAAACAAGCGCAGCTGTGGCAAAGTGCTGTATGCAAAAATCAAACAAAAAAACAATAATAAAATATTATTATAATAATAATAATAGCCGGAGCTGTCCAATTACAGAAAGTTGAGCGGCATAAATGGAATTACTTCCAAAGCCAAATGCCACCACAACAATGTAGGAACATTTTGGATTCAAGCAAGAATAACGCGGCCATCCCACTAACGCCGACGTGTTGGTATGTCAAATTTGCAACAAAGACAAGACAACTTAAAACCTCAGTGACTAAATTCATTTTAAACAAAACCATTCCACCAAATTTCTTCAGCTGGAAACAAAAAACACGGTGGGACATTTCTCAGTTCCTGTCAGCTTCCAATTATGGAATCTTTTGCCCAAACAATGCAAATACAAACATGACAGCGTATATGGCGCACGTATGCTCACATTATATACGGTATAGTGCTACTCACTATTGTAAGAGATGTAGCCATTGAACATGTTAACAAAGGAGTGTTTAAAGAAAGGCTGCAGACTTTTGAAAAGTAGTACAAATCTTGAATCAAAACAAGTTGCTTTATTTACTCGTTGCGTTATTAATGGTGATACTTAGCACTTTCTTAACCAACTAGAAACTTGATTGGCAGTATATTTATTGCCTGTAAAGGCATTAATGACTGTTTATACGTCTGTACCAAATGTTTAATATTTAAGTACAATTTTTGTGAACAGAGACTGAGCCTGTTTTATTTTTATTTTTAAACGAAGATATTTTCTACATTAAAATGTCAATGTTCATTTGACTTAGAATTAAAAGTATTTGATCGGGTATGCAATGTACTTGAATTATTATGCTCTAATATTCTATCAGTGGCATAAAAAACAACGATATACTATCGTTTGTCGTGATAGTTTTTGGGAAAATATATCATCCTAAAAATTTGCCTAAACAAATAATACATTGAGAGAAAGCAAAAGCAATGAATAACACAAAAATATTGTACAAACACTATAAAAAAAATAGAGTAACATCTGTAATCAAAATCTGTACTATAGCGAAGCCTTAAGTGTAAAATGATCTCTGCATATAATGCTTGCTGGTTTCTGCAATTCAACCTTTATTTTTGATGAGTTTTACATACCAGCTGTTTTTTGTTTTGGGGGGTTAGGAAATTCCCCATCGAACGATGCTGTGATAGGCACTCTGGAAGTAAGCGTGGCTCTATTTCTGTCTGAATGGTGCTTGTCGGATTTTGCGTTTGAGCTCTTCAGTTAATAAATCAAACAGTTAATTTCATTTTAAATGACATTGGATCCATGAGAAAGTATTATGATAAGAAAAAAAAATTACCTCAATCTTCTCATCATGAAACGTATCGATTTGGTCCTTGGAGTTCTGAGAAAATGTAAGATTACAAGATGAATGCATATATTTTCATTCAAATATTATAATTGCAACCACACAACGGCAACAAAGAGAATAAATTGTGACCAAAACATCCATCCGTCCATTTTTCGTACCAGCTTATCCTCACTAGGGTCGCGGGCTGCTGGAGCCTATCCCATCTATCTTCGGGCAAGAGGCGGAGTACACCCTGAACTGGTCGCCAGCCAATCGCGGGGCACATATAAACAAACAACCATTCGCACTCACATTCATATTCACTCAGAACTGTGATGCAGATATGCTAACCAGTCGGTCACCGTGCCATCCCGGTTTCCTCCATCCCCAAAACATGCATGGTAGATTAGTTGAAGACTCTAAATAGCCCCTAGGTGTGGTCATGAAGTAAACTTTTTTTTTTTGCTAAGATTTCAAGCGTTATACCAACAAAGTTGAAAGCAGTTCCGTATTGAGGACGCACAATCTCTGTTAGGTCAAGTTTTGTTCTACTTGAGGCAGCAATCTAATTGAGAATGAATCAATAACCTTAGTTACTTTAAGACATAAGTTACAACTTTAACCTATAGTCAAACCTGACCGTGACCATGCTAATAATCGAAGATAGTAGAAATAATTTCTAAAACATGGAGGGGTAAAAAAAACTGCTTACTTTATCTGGTACGGGCATGTTTTTGTAACCTTCTGGGTCATCTTCATCATACTGTTGCTCATTTTTGGGCCTCCGGATCTTTTTACGCCTATTAATAGAAAGAGACAAGAGGAGTAAAAAAAAATTATATCACTGAATGCTGTTGTGGGCCGTCCCAACAATTCCAACAGGATAAAGTGATAAGAAGAGATATGAACCTCGTTTTCACTTGATGTCACGGGGCTTTATCAGTGAGAATTTCCACAATAAATTATGTTTAATTACGTTTTACTGGCATTCATTCAGAGTGCTTTGAAGGTTTTGAGGATTTCAGGTGGAAAAAAAATAAATGTGAAATCACACATTGATGATGATGACAGTCATATAAATAGACAGATAGACATACTATACTTTCTTTACTCAATTCAAAACGTGTTAACGGCGCACGTTGTACACAAAGTCGTGTCGTGACTTGACTTTACGCTGATGATAACGTTAGGCAGACTCACCTTAATGCTCGAACCATTGTGCAGGAATTCAATACAACATCCGGCAAAGGAGGCAAACAAAATGTCAATTTCGTTTAGAATGGCTGTTATGTTGCCTTATTCGACTAAATAGCCCAGATAGTAATTAATTAACATATTGGCAATGCTCTCAACATGTGCTTCCGCAAATTCTTCTTCTTTGGCGTCTTAGTGGAGAGTGACGTGAACCATGGTACGACTAGCGCCACCTACTGTATCACAGGGGAACGACTGGTTTGGTGATATTTCTTTTAATTGCAACTCAAGGAAAAAGAAATGAGGTTATTAATCGAGAAAAGTGACGTACATGGAAACACAAAATAATATACAATCACATTTATACATAAAATGTTTATATATGCTATGCCACCCAAAGAAATGCTGAAAATTACGTAAATGAATGGAAAAAAGGTGATTAAAAAATGTGAATGCAAATGAGGAATTTAACACATCTATGGTTTCTGGTGCTGTATGTAAGGGAAAGATTATTATGACCAATCTTAAACGGCGTAGCTCAGCCTCGTGTCGGACAGGATTTTCAACTCTGTCGCGTGTGGCGGGCTCAGACTGCGGTTCACTCCCGGTCATTTGTAGGATGTATGAAGTGTACATTATTAGAAACATTTTCAATGTAGGCAGCACGGTGTAGGAGTGGTCAACCTGTCACCCTCACAGGTATATTAGGCATAATAAATATTTCCCCCCTTCCATCCATCCATTTTCTATAGCACTGAACTGAACCCTATCCCTGCCGACTTTTGGGCAAGAGAAACCGTGTATACTCTGGATTGCCAATTGCATACAACGCATTAAGACAAACAATAATGTGCACTCACATTCACACCTATGGAAAATTTAAAGTCTTTAGTGAACCTAACATGCATGTTTTTGGAATGTGGGAGTAAGCCACAATGGAAGGCCGGAGCTGAGGTTTGAACCTCTCGACTGTGAGGCTCATGCACCAATCACAATAACACCGTGCTACCATAAACTATATCAATCGATCCATTTTCTATAGGAAGTAAATACATTTTATTTATAGGCCTGTAGCACTTTACACAAATAGGACTCACAAACGTCACATAGTTAAAATATAGTTAGACACATAAAAAACAGAATCATAATATTTTACCTTTTACAGTAATTAAAGAAAAAAATAAAGCACATGTCCACAGTAGGGTCACAGGTGAGCTGGCGCCTATCCCAGGTGACTTTGGGTGGTAGAAACTGGGTACATCCTGAACTGGTTGCCAGCCAATCGTGGGGAACATATAACAACCACTCACACTCACATTCACAGCAGTGGACAATTTATAGTCTTCAATTAACCTAACATGCATGTTTTTGGAATGTGGGAGGAGGCCAGACTGCGAGGGGAAAACCCACGCAAACACGGGGAGAATATGAAAACTCCAAACGGGAAGGCCGAAGCTGAGATTCAAAGCCCAAACCTCACAAGTGTGAGGGAGACATGCTAATCACTAGTCTACTGCGCTGCTGTAAATAATCACAAGATTTCAAATCAGGATTTAAGTCAGCCTTTTTTCTTGGTTGTGTGTTTAATACTACAGAGGTAACAGAGGTTTTCCAGTTTCCTTCAAGACACAGAACTTTGTTATTCTGTGCGGCAGCTCATTCTTCTTCCCACTTTCTTTCCCTTAGAGGCTTCCAGTTCATATCCAGACCAAAGCTGCGAGGTCGCTCTCTGGGCTGAAAGGCCTTTGGAATTCTTTGTAGGGCTGACTTGATCACATTGTTCCTCCTCTTCATCAGTATCAAGCCCGGTGTCATTTGGTCCGGGTCATAACACTGAACATAAAAAAAAAAGTATTTATTGACATAAGGTTGCATGATAAGCAATGCGATAAAATGCAGCAGCAAGCGCTTACGTTGGCATTGGGCCTCGGTACTGAGAGTCTTCTCTCATCTGGAGTTCGGTCTGCGCTGGGCGCATCTGCGCGGAGGTCCGTCATGGACTGGGACGTCTCGGGCATGTTGGTCCTGGAGCCTCTCCTGTACAGTTCCCCCTTGTTCTCCTGAGACGTCAACCTCTTCATGAGGTCGTTCAGTGAGTTGAAGCTCTCCGACTGGGGCACCCTCAAGATTAATGGCTTCTTCAAGCAGAAACATCTAAATGAATCTTCAAATTTTAACCTGAAGAGGTACTTTTATGAAGGAAGTCAGTGGTGCAGTATCAAACTTGTGGTTGTCAAGAACATAAACTAGTTCACTAGAGATTATTTGCCAAGCCCCTGAGGCCCTTCAAGTATGGTGGCCTTGAATGGACAATAGACAAAGGCAAAGAGCTCCATTGTTTCAAGTTAGTGAGTTCGCAGTAATAAGGTGTGTGTTTTGACTGTAAGTCATGAATAACAATGTTCATGAAAGGAATTCCATGCATCCCCCTTTCATGGCGAATCCTTGAATTGATCATCAAAATTGACGTCATGCTCCACCCACTTTAGATGGCATAATTAAATAAGCTTGGGAATTTAGTGTCACCCACCTGCCGAGTATACCAGCTTCCGTTTGGGACTCATTTGGGCGAAATCCCTAGTAGGAGTTTGTCGAACTGGAATTTGCCCAAAATCTTTTTCTAAAACCAAAATGGCCAACTCCCTATTGAATTTCTATGGTTCCTTGATGTCGGGGGCTAATTCTTTCACATTTTTTCACATTGTCCTTTCTATTCGGTGAGTTTTGAATTGGGAACTCACAAAAATGCAAATATTTATGTGTTTTCGGGCATGTTGAGCTCCCCAAAAAGGTGACTAATTTTTGTGAAGAATAATAATGAATACGGCGGCGACAACTGGTTAGCACATCTGCTTCACAGTTCTGAGGACCTGGGTTCGATCCGGCCTCGCCTGTGTGGACTTTGCATGTTCTCCCCATGCCTGTGTGTGTTTTCTCCGGGCACTTCGGTTTCCTCCCACATCCCAAAAAGATGCATGGTAGGTTAACTGAAGACTCTAAATTGTCCGTAGGTGTGAATGTGAGTGCGAATGATTGTTTGTTTATCTGTGCCCTGCGATTGGCTGACGACCAGTTCAGGGTGTACCCTGCCTCTCGCCTATCTCAGATAGCTGGGATAGACTCCAGTACGCCCGTGACCCTAGTGAGGATAAGCGGTACGGAAAATTAATGAATGAATGAATGTACGCAGCTCCTAGAGTTGCCCTGCTTAACTCTTATCTATTGCATTAACATTGACATACTATATACTGTGAAATGTCCATCCATCCATCCATTTTCTGAGCCGCTTCTCCTCACTAGGGTCGCGGGCGTGCTGGAGCCTATCCCAGCTGTCATCGGGCAGGAGGCGGGGTACACCCTGAACTGGTTGCCAGCCAATCGCAGGGCACATAGGAACAAACAACCATTCGCACTCACAGTCATGCCTACGGGCAATTTAGAGTCTCCAATTCAGGCATGTTTTTTTGGGATGTGGGAGGAAACCGGAGTGCCCGGAGAAAACCCACGCAGGCACGGGGAGAACATGCAAACTCCACACAGGCGGGGCCGGGGATTGAACCCGGGTCCTCAGAACTGTGAGGCTGACGCTCTAACCAGTCGCCCACCGTGCCGCCTACTGTGAAATGTGATGAAAAAAAAAAAAAAAACCTTCACCAATAAATTGCACGCCTGATTGACAATCGACTTGAGATGGGTGCCGACACACAGTTTGGAAAACCCTACTTCATAAGTACAGTAGTGGCTTACTCTTGAGGTGGCTTTGTTCTCTATGCTGGAGCTGATGTTGTCCATGTCGATCTCCTCTCTCTCACAGGGATCCAGGTTTGCACGTCGCTTTTCCCTCATCGAGGAAAATAAAAAAATGTTTTGCCTCAAGTCGCCTTCTCTGTTGTCGCGCCATGCTGACGTTCTGTCGTCTGCGTTGTTTCTCTTCTCTTTGTAGAACTGCCGGGATGCTGCTTGTTCTGTCTGACAGTCGGCCCAACTGGAAAAGAAAGGAATAATATTATTTTATATGCTGTTGTCTTTCCCTGCAGTTTAGGTGCAAGATTTTGTTGTCTTTTTACATAAATGTTTTAGAAGAAAAGCACATTTTTATGTAAAATGTTTCTAATGTGTCTCACATAAAGCTTACTTAAAAATGTTTGCATTGTCCAGCATATTGTTTGTCACCGGAGAGCTGTCCCATACCCTGTTAGATACAAAAAAAAAAAGATCATCACATCTACAACAATCCGAGGAGATCACAATGTCTCATCAATAGTAAGACTTTTTATTTATTTATTTTTTTTTTTTTATAAGCGGCCCCCAGGTTAGTCATACGGTCCTTGGGGGCTTCCTGGTGCCTGTTGGCACCATGTTGGTGACCCCTGGGTTTGGGTAAGGGTTAAAGTTAGCGATTCGGTTTGAGATTGGGTTAAGGTTAGGTTTTGGGCTAGTGTTGGGGTTAGGTTTGGGGATAGAGTTGGGGTTAGGGTTTGGTTTAACATGATTTGTTGAGTAATCCAATAAATGTACAATTTACTGTTTGGGAAAATGACTACAGTGAAAAAAAAAGTCAAAGGTAATGGTGACCCAAGACTTTTTGCACTCTACTGTATATGTTGAGGTTAGTGTCCAAAACCACATCAACATCTCATCTACGGTATTCGTACCTTGTCGTGGTCACAGGTTCGTATCCATTCTGAGTAAAAGTATCTGTAACGGGTGTCATTTTATCAAACTGCATATCAGTCTGCAGGGCTGTCCCCTTTGCCACAGTTTGCTCTTCTTCAAAAGGACTATCCGGTAGGCTCCCTCTGGGAATTACGCCCATGGCTTCCCAGTCCAGGTGTGTGTCCATCGGTGGCGAAGGAGGGTTGAGGATCTCGTGTTTCATGTGGAAGTGTCTTGGGGGGCTAGGGTCGGTGAAGTCTTTTTGTTGCTTAGGCATTTCCATGTGGGAAACAGAGTACTCCCACAAGTTAGGAACCGGGGTGGACGCGGCAAATAGGATCCGGAACTCTTTGTCGAAGCTGTCAACAGCTGAGCCACTGACAACAGTAATGAGTTGCCGGTGTAAATGAGCATCAGTCCATGTGAGACTGTAGAGGATGAAGACAACTTGTCATCAGCAGTTATAATGAGAGCTCTTTTTTATATGAATGTTTACCTGCAGCTGCCATGAATTACTGTCTCCAAATCCACCAGAATAAATTTGTCTTTCAACTCCCCAACCATCATCTTTCCCGTCCTCGAACAAAAGCTTTTGCCTCCAAGAAGACGAACCTGAATATTCTGCCAATTCAAGGTGAAACATCTTATTAAGAATAGGTGGCTATAATGTAGTGGTACACACGGTTCACTTTCCTGCAGCCAACATGAGATTCATTTCTGCTTAGTGACTGTAGGTGGGTAAGTGAGTGTGAATGGTTGCCTGTATCTCGATGTACCCTGTGATTAACTGGCGACCAAGCTATGATGTGGTCTGCCTTTTGCCTATAGTCTCCTGAGATAGACTCAAGCTTCCTGTGAATATAGGGCCATAGGACCCTAGGAAAATGAAACCCTGAATCACAGAACCCAAAGAAAATAGCATCTTGGGAACATAAGACCCTTTGAATTTGGAGGCTTGGCAGCAGGGAACTCATAGAATATGAAACTTTGGGAACATTAGATCATAAGAAAACAGGGTCTTTGACATCTCTGAGAATATGAGTATTAATGGGCCCTGGCAATATGGGAGACATCAGTAGACTCAGTGAGTACTAGACTTGATGTACAGGAACCTTAAGAAGTAAGACCCTGAAAAGATGGGTACTGTATGTGGTATACTGATGTCATGCAACCTTAAAAATGGTAATCTGGTCAATTGGGGACTTGGAAACATGTATGGCATTCTGGGAACATGTGGCCCAGGACACATAGAGCTCTTAGAATTCAGGAACTAGGAACACAAGTACAATTGAACTCTTGGAATATGAGACATTTGGCCATTGGAAAATACTGTTCTGGAACCCTGCAAATAAAATACATGGGTCATGTAAACCTTGGAAGGAGGACACTGAAAACATGGGTCTATAGGTACACAGAATATTGTGTTGGACCCTCAGACCAGGGTCCAACACAATATTCTGTGTACCTATAGACCCATGTTTTCAGCGTCATATGAAACTTTGGGAACATTTGAGCGCAAGAAAATTGGGTTCTAGAGACATTGAACCATACAAACCCAGGAAAATAGGTCCTGGTATCATGGAACCCTGTATGGATACATGGGCACATACATACTGGTGTCTTGAAACCTTAGGAATGTAAGACTCTGATCTGTCTAGTCCTTGAATGCGTGCGAGGAAGCATGGGAACATGCAGCCCAGGACACACTGAACCCTCTAAATTTACAACAAGTTGTTAAAACTAGCTAATCAGCAAATATGTCATCAGACAACTTTATGACAGAATTAACAATAAGACCATACAATCAATTTAATTACAAGTCAAGGGATGAGCATTGGTTGTACAAACTCCCTGACAATTTTGATGAAAATCCAATCTCAAAATATCATATTTGTTATTCCATTTTTATGCAGTCAATCAAACATGATGTTGTTATCTTTCCAATTATTGTAGTGTCTTTTTGCCCTCTTTTAAGAGCAACATCTAGTGATTCTGCAACAGAAACAAGACGATGGCACTGAATGCTGTGCAACCAGTTGAACTGCAATGCTTCACTGGCATTATCGTGATTACTAAGGCATGCAATGTGGTGCCATACCTCAAGCGCACAATGCTGTACGTCAAGTTTGAAATCTTTTGGGGTTTGGACCACTTCTAGCAGGTCTAGGGTATAATCTGATTGAGCGAATGCAATGTTTGAAGCCTGACTCACCACATGTCCCAGCCTGTGGAGTGTGTACTTCTCCTCAACGGTTCTTTGGTTGAGGATGATGTAAACCGGGACACCCCTGGAGGCTGCATCATGTAAATCCCCAATTATAGTGCTGTCTGTCAGCCGGTCAGTCACAATAGCAAGTACCTGTACCATAAAACGAGACATAGCCTTGGAAACAGCTCTACCCCATCTAAACGATAAGCATTTGAGTCCATTTAAAGTATGCATACTTGGCTGGCCTTTTGCAGATGCCTTCGGATGACCTCTCTGATGGAAGGTTCTCCGTCGGAGGGGGGATTTGTGTAGACTGCAACGTTTTCCATGCGTACCCAAGGCACTTCGGGCCAGCCCAGCTCCAAACCCGGAGCCGGCACATCCGAGTAGGAAGGAAAGTAGGAGGATGTTAAGTCCGCTGCATCCAGGTTGGCTTTCCCTCCATTCTCCTCTTTTTGCAGCGGTGTAAAATGAAAGTCCTGAACCCAGCTGGTTATCTCGCCCACCTCATTTGGAGACAGGAAGGAGCTGAAGAGCTCTGAACCGACGGACTTGTAGAAGGCTTTGGGACCTTCGCACAGGAGTTTCTCCACTGACTGGCGCTCCAGCTCAGAGTAGAGGAACTCCGGGGAAGATGGCTTTACTGGCAGGAACAACACATTCTCGTCCAGACTTGCCTCCTGAGAGCCCGCCATGGCTGCGGCCTCTGTGATAAAATGCTAATTCATTCAACTATTGATCCCGTCTCATGCCACCCATCAGTCCAATCAGGTGCTGATCTTGAGGACCAAATGGTAGACAGGAAAGACATCCGATGATTACTTCTGAGGGGAAGTCCCTCAAGATGACACTGTGTGTGTTCTGTTCGTATGCAGCCTTCTTCCACAGCTCATGTTGACCTTAAACAGAAAGCCATAGTAGAAAATCGTGCAGTCGGTGCATTTTTCCATCATTGTTGTCTTGTTAAACTCACCGTCAGTGGAGCTTGTGTGACTCTGTAGTTCTCGATTGAATCGTTCCCACCCCTGCCTGTCATCTCAGTCAGCCTTCCACTCCTTGTGGGCAACATGGTAATCGGATTCCACAAATTCTGTGCCGTTGACAGATACTGTATCTTTGCCGTTTGCGCTCAGCCACGCTGTCATATTACTGCGCTCAATTTCACCCAAGAACACTTTAATGCATATGCATTTTAAAAGTCTGCATGAGGTGTGTGCGTCTGACTGAGAGACAAATATTACGAAATTGCCTTTGTTAAAGAAATATCCTTTTACTTAACGTGTCTTTTTGGACTGGTTAAGCCTGACTGGCAGCTTTGTCAATCCAGACGAACTGCACACTTCCCATTTGTTTTGCAGTGCCCTTTTCTTGATACTTTTTAGGCAATTCCGTCCATTTCTGAATTCATGCTGCTGTGCCAGAGAAAATGTTGTTGACAGATTGCATTTCCAAACATGTGACCAACAAAAGGCAGACGCACCCTTAAGCAATATATACAAACATCTCTGTCTGTCTATTCACCTGACATCAGCAAACCCACCCAAGTCTTACTTTGAACTTTGATTGATCTTACATGTCAATACATTGACTGTGAAAAGTCTGGTGAGTTGTAAGGAACCATGAGCATACTGGAAGTAAAAAAAAACAAAAAAAAAACGGTGATTGGCTGAATGATCCTAGGCCTTTTAAGGCCATACTGAAAAGAAAAGAAATTATAAGATTACGAGTAAAGCTATGGGAATTTTGTTATTTTTTGGGAAAGAAATTCTAATTTACAAGGATAAAAATGCAATTTTAATGAGTGAATTGGGGGGAAAAAAGGAAATAATGACTTTACTGTCATAGTGTTACTGTCACCATGCTCACTAGGCTGTTATACAAAACAGTATTAGGAGCACACTAGAAAGAAAATAAATGAGGATGAAGTCATCATATTATTGTGTATTTGTATTTATGCATTTCTTTTAAAGAAATTTATTTAATTCATTGAGAACTTTTTTTAGATAAACAAAATAGTATTTTGGGAAATAAAGTAATATTTTTTCAAATCAAGCTTTTTTAAAAAAGACAAATTCATGATAATGCAATAATTCTTTTCATGAAAAAAATTACACTATCGCAGGATAGAGATAAGTGATCAGAAAAAATAAGTAGAAATGTATATATATATATATATATATATATATATATATACAGTATATATATATACATATATATATACTGTATGTATATATATATATATATATATATATATATATATATATATATATATATATATATACATACATACAGTATATATATATATATATATTTATATATTTCTTTATTTATTTATTTTTAACCACCGGCAGCACGCTGGACGACTGGTTAGAGCGTCAGCCTCACAGTTCTGAGGACCCGGGTTCAATCCCCGGGCCCCGCCTGTGTGGAGTTTGCATGTTCTCCCCGTGCCTGCGTGGGTTTTCTCCGGGCACTCCGGTTTCCTCCCACATCCCAAAAACATGCATTAATTGGAGACTCTAAGTTGCCCGTAGGCATGACTGTGAGTGTGAATGGTTGTTTGTTTGTATGTGCCCTGCGATTGGCTGGCAACCAGTTCAGGGTGTACCCCGCCTCCTGCCCGATGACAGCTGGGATAGGCTCCAGCACGCCCGCGACCCTAGTGAGGAGAAGCGGCTCAGAAAATGGATGGATGGATGGATATTTTTTTACCCCATGAGACTATAACTTTATTCCCATAGCATTCTCATAGTGTACCTTTTACTCTTTTTTTTTCTTTCCAACGTGGCCTTAATACTCATTTATACTGGTACACTAGGGGAAAAAAAATCACAATATTTGATTCTTGAAACTTTTAAGGAGTCAAGGATTTTTTTTTTTTTCAATTCAGTTAAGCAAACCCACTCTGCAGTAAGCTAGACAAATCATTCAATGCAAGATACAGCAATTGATTCATATACTGGTGTTTTTTGTTCATGTGCACCCTGCTTGCCCTTTTGTTGATATGTTCTTAATTTCATACATTTTTACAGGAAACGACAACATGGCCCTTTCAGTCCTTTTGATTTCCACAACGTTAAAGTAGCATGTTCACTCTTTCTTTCTCAGGTGTCCATACAGGACGCCGCTGATAAGCAGGAGGGGGACGCACAGCCACGCAAGGATGAAGCAATAACCGAAGCGACCTTTGCCTAGATCTCTGGAGTCGTTCAGGATCTCCTTTCTGTGGAAGGTGAAGATGAGGCACGCTGCGAAGTCAGGTGAAACCTGCAAGAGTCACAGAAAAAGTTGTCGTGAAAAAAAAAAAAAAAAAAAAGATGATAAAAATTTTTAATTAACTTCGGTTAATAAATCCTAGCAAAAACAATAAATTAAACAACAATATAATTAAATTAAATTAATTCACTCAAGCAAATAAAATCAGTATAATTCCAGGTTAAAAGACACATTTTAAATACTGTTTGGTAAATAATTTCCACCACACTATGGACTCTTTGTCCCAGGGTAATAAGGTAAAATTTAATTAAATTAAATATACATTCAGGTTAAAGGATTTTTTTTAATACGGTCAGGCAAATTATTCCCACCACACTATAAAATATTCTTCCTAGAAAAATAAAATGAACACTACTAAAGTCTATTTACTCCCCCTGGTAAAAAAATATAATAAGAAGAGGAAAACACACAAAAAAAAATACAAATTCAATTTAATGAATTAAACTAATTAAACTGTTAATTAAATTAATAAACAAGCACATTTTTCCAATTCACAGTGGTAAAGAAAACTCAAGTAAAAAAAAAATCAAACATTTAATGAATTTAAGGTAAACTCGCAAGAAATAATAATAATAAAAAACTGTCTATTTACACTTAGTATGAAGAAAATGAACATTCAGTCAATAATAATAAGCAACCTGCAAAGGCCTGACAGAGTCCTGTCAAGTAGAAGAGACCTCCTTTAGACATGGTGAAGAGCTGAGCCACAAACACGAGCAGGGAGATCGACGAGAAGACCACGGACAGCACCATGAGGGCCTGCACCGACTGCAACCAGTCTGGAATTCATGAAGAACAAAACGCTTTGAAACCTGAAGCTCTGAGGACAATATAGATAGAGTTGTGCAGAAATGCAAGGGATCATTTACCGCTCTCATTGGTGGCGGCGCACAGCCACGTATCAGTGGCGTTGTCGTGGAAACAGTTATACCACAGGTCGCTGATTTCCGAATTGTCCCATACCCACCAGGACTACACACACACACACACACACAAAGTAAAGTTTCTATCTCGAGCACATCTAAAGGCCGAAAAACACTGGACCCAGAATGAAACCCTGGGGGACACCAAAGAACACAGGCTGGCACAAAATATTTCCCGTACCTTACAGTTGACAGTTAAAGTTTGGTGAGTAGTTTTTCTTCATTTTAGTTTTATTATGCAGCTGTTAACTCTTTGGAGCCGAGTGAGTTGGTAAGAATGTTAAAATGTTACTTATAACAGTTACTAAAGGTTGTACCATGGCAACAGTTTGAAGCTGGTGAGTAGTTTTACTTCATTTTGTTTTATTATAATGTGATTAACTCAATTTTAATATCAATCAGAAATGTTTATTTTTTACACTTTTATGGGAAGTTAAGAATCTTAAAATGTCACTCAAAACCTTGCCTCAAAGGGTGACAGTTGGATCCTGGTGAGTAGTTTTACTTGATTTTGTTTTTATTCAGTTGTATTTTGCAGTGGTTAACTAATTTTTACACTTGAATGATAGTTAAGCTGCGATTGGTTCAGGGTGTACCCGGCTTCTCGCCCAGAGTCAGCTGAGATAGGCTCCAACATGCCTGCAACCCTAGTGAAGGGAGAAGCTGTACGGAAAATGGATGGATGGATGACAGTTAAGATTGTTAACATGCTACTTTAAAGCGCGACTAAAAGCTTTTAGAGAGGTGGAAAAGATGATTTGATTTTACATAATTTTCTATGGCGGTTCCCTTGCATCGTATATGGCTTGAGAGTGTCATCGCCTGGACAAACGTGCCACTCACCTTCTCTAGGGTAGCCACGAGGAGCATGGACAGGGTGAGCAGATGCAGCACGGTCAAGGATATGAGCAGGTACACCATGGCTGAGGTTGCTATAATAAAACCATGAATATATCTTATTATTGGGTGGTTCCTTAAGGAAGTGTCGCAAGTGGGCCCGGTTATGAATCACAGCTCAACTTCCTCATAAAATACCTCCAAGATGAGGGGCAGACTCTCAAAAAGGGCCTCTCGTGACGCCCTCCCCTGAACATCTTTTATCTATTAGAGCAATCATGGACATGCTTCCCCCTAATCCTCTCATCTTGCACTATTGTCTCCATGACATCACAACACGCATACTCATAACTTCTTTTCACTTGAGCACAAGCAACAAGACTGTGTTATAGTTCTTCTCCCCACAAAAACCTTTCAAAAAGTCCCTTTATTCCAAACAGGAAGTGTGATTGAGACAAGTTGTCGCCAGAGAAAGAAACTCATGGATGCCAATGTGAGGCGCTTTTTCTGACTTATTGCTATTTGACCAACTGAGAACTAGAGTGGGCAAACTCCAGTTTTGACATTGTTTTAGTTAAGTGGAGAAATTAATACAGAAAAGGCATATCGTTTAGGTGAATACTGGTCAAAATTTTGACATATAGGGGGCAGTCCATCGCTGCACTCAGCACTTTTCCCAATTCATCCGGATTCCACTGCTGCACTGGGCCCTGACCCTTCAACTTGGCTTCACATCCCGCAAAGTGACATTCAGAGATAGACAGAGGACGCGGAGAGTTTCAGTAGTAGTGCTTTAGCTTGAGTGCCCATGCATTTGGATGTTAATATAAAGTAAATATCATTTATCATCTTTCATGACATGCTGATAGATTTGATAGATGTTTGGAGTTAGACCACTATTACACTACACCTTTTAAATCTAATATTTTGTTTCTTTTCTTTGAGTCAACCTAGATGATACTGACCGGGATCCAACCTATAAAACTGAAGATGATGACAGTACAACAGTTGTGGAGAAAAGTGCAAGCATGATCCAAGTCCAAAATCATTGTAATTGGCCAAATGAATATATATGTATATGTATATGTATATATATATATATATATATACACATAACCACCACTTTTGTAAAACCAAGTATCCAGAAGAAGTAATCATCGCCATATGAATCACCAAGATATGAATTCCTTAGATTTTATTGCAGCTGGAAAACTTTCAATCACTCTCCTGCAAAAATGACAAAAATGTAACATCTCAGAAAGTGAGGTTTGGAGACTGATAGGAGACTCAGAGTGTAGTTAGTAGTGCTTTAGCTTGCGTGCCAGTGCATCTGCATGTTACACGTATATAAGTATACTGTAAATGTTACTTATCATATTTCATGAAATGTTTATAGATTTGACGGATGTTTGTACTTATACCACTAAACATTTGTTTTCTAACCCAAATTTGTTTATTTTCTTTGAGTCAACATAGATGATACTCACCAGGATCCTACCTCTGAAACTGAAAATGATGACAGTACCTTAGTTGAAGATAAGTGTCGTTTCATCTCATCAAAATGATTATTTGTCAAAATGCCAAAATCTGAGCAAAACCACAATTTCTGTAAAACAACCATCCAGAGGAAATATTTTCTGTATTATTCATGATATAAATCTCCCCCAAATTTCATTGTCGCCAGAAAACTTTAAATCACTCACCTGCAAAATGACAGACATTTAGTTAGCCCACTCTAGTTCTCAGTGGCACACATAACAACGCAATCCCTGCATGCAACATGCCCGCATTGGATGTTTGGAAAGTGCTATTATTCTAAGATCGCCCGGAGAAGCCAAGTATTTTTATAATACTTGTACTATTTTTATAATACTTGTATATATAAATATAATAATAATAATAATAAACTGCAAGCAGATGCAAACAAACCAAGTTAGCTGGCTGACAGGGTGGACAATGACAGGGTTGACATTTTTGGCTAATGTTAGCATTTTATAAGCACATGATGGACCTGTACTTAGCAACAGGATACCATCTATGTACTGTCAAATACTTTATATTTCCAATTTCTGAAAAGTTTTTATATTAATTGATCTTTCACTAAGACAGAGTGGACATGTTAAGCTTGACACCATCCAACTACACATAACATGATAATGAGAAAAGACAAGTAAATGTTTATCCTACAACTATCAACAGTTTCAGCATCCATTGAGGAAAGAAAAAATATTGGTAGTGATGTCACTGAAAACATCGGCAGGTTTCTTAAAGGGGCAGTTACCCCATAATGACAGGGTGGACAGCAATTTCAGTGACACAGGCAAAATGTTCAATTTGATTTTCAAAATAGAATTCACATGATCAACATGACTTGTTTTATCATAGAACTTGTGGACAGTAAAACCATGTAAAAAGTTCAACAAATATATTAGTTTGTATCATCTAACTACTTATTACACACACTGTTGATAGTTTAGCAGTGAGTGGGTCATGCCATCATGTACATCCAATGAAAATAAATGATGTAAATGGAAAGGCATACATTTTAAAGATTTATCATTGTACTGTTATGTATGCAAATGTTCAGCCACTTATATTTCAACCTCAGCGTTTCATTAATCTGCTACATTTTCATGATGACTGAAAGATTCTGATGAGGACACCAAAGGCATTTCGTAGTGATATTGACCCATACTTCTATCATTTATATTTCAATGAACGGACTGAGACAGTGTGGGCAAAATTGTTCTCAACAGTCTCGTCCTGTCTGATCTCATCACCATAGGCAGCAGCTTGCGTTCGCTTACGTTCTACTATACAGTGCATCAAGTTCACAAAAGAGGTCCAGATAGTGCAAACACATAGTTGTTCTGAATATAAACCAAAAGCATTTCCTGAGTTTTCATGCCTAAAGAATAGAAAAGTATCATTTCTGCATCATGCACTCTTACCACTTTGCCTCGATGCTTTGGAGTTTTGTCCCGAGAGGTGATGTTATCCTCCTTCTGTGCTCTTTTCAAGGAGAATTGGAATGTGTAGAGGCATAGGAGGAGTGCTCGCCACCCATTTCCTCTAAGCTTCACATCCCCTCCCTTGCCTCCTTCTGGCCCTCCCCCTCATAACTGTGGTCTGGAGCAACATCAAATTCCCCTGGATGGGCCCAATTTGCACCATCCCCCTTTTAAAGAAGTATTAATGCAGTTTGTACTGAGGAGAAATCAAGTCTTCCATGACAGCTTGGCACGAGTCCACAGGGAGGTGAATGAAAGCAGGAAGTTCAAAGTGCTCGGCGGCGGCGGCGGCCCACTTTGGACGGCCAGTGTGCAGGAAGTGTCAGCCCACCCAAGACATAACACATGCGCGCACAAATGCATGCACACTAATGTACAGTCAATTTCATCACGGTCATAGAAACTAAAATACAGTAAATTTTACTTTTTAAAAAATACATTAGATTTTCATTATTTTGGCTCTCTTTTGCTCCATTTCACAATTTTTAAATATTTTTTTGGGATGGGGGGTATTTATTTTAAAGCTCCCCTCCCATCAGAATCCATTTATTTCTACTGTTTTATGCATAACATAGGTCAAAATGAGTCTGCGACACGGTTTAAGGTTGACATCTATGCGGTTTGTCTGTTGAAAGCTGCTTGCAAACGACAGGATTTGAAATCACCGACAGTGTGGCTTAGTTTTGGTAATTACAGTATATTCATATATTATACTGTTACCCGCCCACTCAACTCAGCTCAGCTGAACGGCAACACTGCATTTCTGGGTTTTAAGCGAGCGAGTCTCAGCCACTGCAGAGCCATAAAAATATGCTCTATAAAGTATACATATGTTGTGTTTTACGACAATACTCAACTATATTTGTAATTTTTACTCACAGATTAACCACTGACAGAGCTGGCTTTATTTTACCATTTTATTTTTTACTGTAAAATTAAAACTACTCCCCCTTGATTTGAAGTTAGCTTATTTGATTCATTATAACAGTGTTACTTTATTTTGTTTTACTGAAATTAAAGTAAAACTACATGCACTTCGAGAGCTGATGGAGTTGACTTTATTTCACCATTTATTTTACTACATTTTATGATTATATAAATTTCCTATATTTAAACTAAAATGAAGTAAAACTAGCCGGCAGGGTGGACGACTGCTTAGCACATCTGCCTCACAGTTCTGAGGACCCGGGTTCAATCCCCGGCCCCGCCTGTGTGGAGTTTGCATGTTCTCCCCGTGACTGCGTGGGTTTTCTCCGGGCACTCCAGTTTCCTCCCACATCCCAAAAACATGTGTGGTAGGTTGATTGAAGACTCTAAATTGCCCATAGGTGTGAATGTGAGTGTGAATGGTTGTTTGTCTTTATGTGCCCTGTGATTGGCCGGCGACCGGTTCAGGATGTACCCCACTTCCCGCCCGAAGATAGCTAGGATAGGCTCCAGCAGCCCGCGACCCTAGTGAGGACGAGCGGTAAAGAAAATGGATGGATGGATGAAGTAAAACTACTCACCCCGTGACAGCTGATGCACACATCAAAGAATGTCATTGTGATAGGAAAAATAATAACAAATCTTTCACCACTCTCTGACGTTATGATTGTTTTATTCTTTAAAAAGAGGCTGACAGTCAATCCTAGGTTGTTTTTGTGTTAGGACTCACAAGGCTACCACAATAATAAACAGATTGTTAAACTTGTCATTATCGTCTTTGTAAAGGCAAATTTTGTTAACACAACTCTTATAGGGGATCTTATTAAATTGTGCGAGTGCACCTAATATGTTGGCCTTTGGATTGAACTTTTTTGTTTTGTTTTATGTTTTCATGATCAAAAACATAAGTGATCTCCAGAGGGAACGTGGCCAAAAAGAATAAATAGACGATACAAAAACCCAGTACATCATATTTACATAAACGTAAGATGCGTACTATATATAGACGATACCTTAACGAGCATTAAAAAAGTTAGGGACCGTATAAAAAAAGAACAATCTGTGACATCACAATAAATGTTAAAGGTCTGTCCTTTCCAGGCCTCAAAGTGCTCATTAGACATAATCGAGATGCGTGTGTGTGTATGTGTGTCTGCATACATACATACATACAACCCCAATTCCAATGAAGTTGGGACCTTGTGTTAAACATAAATAAAAACAGAATACTAAAATTGTACGTTGAGGAACATTGTCCTTAAACTGTTCGACTATTTTCTCACGCACTTGTTCACAAAGAGGTGAACCTCCCCCCATCTTTGCTTGTGAATGACTGAGCAATTCAGGGAAGCTCCTTTTATACCCAATCATGGCACCCACCTGTTCCCAATTAGCCTGTTCACCTGTGGGATGTTCCAAACAGGTGTTTGATGAGCATTCCTCAACTTTCTCAGTCTTTTTTGCCACCTTTCCCAGCTTTTTTGGAACATGTTGCAACCATAAAATTCTAAGTTAATGATTATTTGCTAAAAACAATTAAGTTTATCAGTTTGAACAATAAATACCTTGTCTTTGCAGTGTATTCAATTAAATATAGGTTGAACATGATTTGCAAATAATTGTATACTGTTTTTATTTATGTTTAACACAATGTCCCAACTTCATTGGAATTGGGGTTGTACATAATATATATATATTTATATATATATATATAAAATTAATAAAGAGGAAAGTAGTACCTCATAAGATATTAGTACACTCTGGCACTTTTTTGTTTTTCGTTTTTTTTTTGGTCATACCGAGTCCATCAGTCGTATGGTCGTTGCCTACTAAACGGAGAGAGAGAGATGATGTCGGGACAAAATGGCGGCTGCGCTCAGGTCCGAGGCATCGGTCCGGGGGTGGTGGTGGGGGGCGTCGCTCCTCCGAGGCCCCGCGTGCTGCGCCGCCGCGTGCTTGCACATGTGCTTCATGAGGTAGGTCTCCTGCAATACAAGGTGTGCAGATGATGTGGTATGCTTTGGATGGCGGGCCTTTACATCGAGAAACATAGTAAAAAGGTCATAATGAATTTCTGCTTGATTTTATTATCGGGCAGCCACTTCGTAATGTTAGTTATATAGCTATGGAACACGCGCTGTGGTATACTTTGGATAATGAGCTGCTCCTGTCCATTGAAAAAAATTAATCAATTACAAAATAGAAAAATAAAATTAAGCCATTAAAAATAAAAAGGTAAAAATCAAAAAATAAATCAACAATAAATGGTCACCACAGACAATGTGGTATGCATTGGATGGTGAGCCTTTACATAGACAAAGGTGGTAAAAAACGGCAGAACGAATTTCTGTTTCATTTTGTTAAGGGGCTTGCTTGCAGTACGCGGCACTTGACACCCACTTCGTATCGTTGTATAGCTATAGAACACATGATGTGGTATGTTTTGGATTATGAGCTATGAGAAAAAAAAAGAAAAAAAAAACAGACAAATGAAAAAAATAAAAAAATTAAATCAAACCATTATTAAAAAAATAATAATAATTTAACAAAATCAACAATAAATGGTGGCCACAGATGGGGGATGCTTTGGATTGTGAGCCTTACAAGTAGTAAAAAACAACAACAACAACAACAAACATCACAACTAATTTCTGTGTTAGTTATATAGAAGACATAATGTGGTATACATTGGATTATGAACTTTTCCTTTCCAGGTTGGATGGATAAAATATTTTAATATTTAATATTTTTTATATATATATATATTATATATATATAAAATCATGATATATATATACATTTAATATAATTAAAATGAATACAATAATAATACATACACACACACACACACACACACACACAAATATCTAACGTATTAACAAAAAAACAATTGTTCGGACTACTTTGAATTTTTTTTATAAATGTTATAAAACAGAAAGAAAAGCTACTGTTGTTCTCATTCATTATACGAATATCTGGCCGTGGATGATTTGATTTTGATTTGATTTGTTGTGATGCTCTATCAATGAATGAATGAGTGTTGTTTGACTGATTTGTGGCGAAAAAATAAAATGTCGTTTCAGTGCATCAAAAGAGGAAGTCGTGGCCACTGACCGACGTGTACGCCCTGTCGCACGTGCTGCAGCAGTAGGCCCGAGCCATCTTGATGGCGTGGGCGGAAAGGTGCATCTGCAGCGACGCCGCGTCAGAGTACGCCCGGAAGCAGTTGGAACACTTGAACGCCTTGTCTTTGTTGTGGTGCCTCTGGTGCGACTTTAAGGAGGAAAAAAGAAAAAGAAAATGTAAAATAACACATCTGAAAAATTGAATATTTGTTTTGACCTAAATGAGAGTAAGATTAACATTGATTAATAATAATAACTATAATATTATTATTACCATATCAATGGTCTTAATAATAAAATACAAAAATAAGTAATCCTAAAATAGCAATAAAAATAATCATCATCATTAATGATAATGAAAAAAAATATTTTGAATGAAAAAATAAAAATAGAATATTTAAGTAACAGTAATGTGTATAACAGCAAAATAACAAACAATAAGAACAATACTATTTCAGTTTAAAAAAAAAAAAAAGAATTGAGAAAAAAAAAATATTTTCCATGAAAAATAAAATAATGAAAAATGTTGGCTTTTAATCAATAATCATTAAAATATATATATATATATATATATATGTGTGTGTGTGTGTGTGTGTGTGTGTAAAATTGTAATGGAAAATAAAAGAAAAATGTTGAAATTACACCATTTTAGTATTTCAATGAAAAGGTACAAATCATCTACAAAAACTGTTAGTTTATGTTAAGTTTAGTAAATGTTAATACTAAAATCAAATAACAACAATCATGAAAATATCATCTTTTAATTTTTAATTAATAATGTTAAACAAATAATATGAAATTGTAGCATTTTAGTTTTGTTAAAATGAAATAAAATACAAGTATTATAAAAATACACTTATTTTAACTCATAAAATAATCTTGAAAACATACTACTGTATTTAAATTTTTAATGAAAAATCAAACAAAAGATTAAAATATAATATTTTGGCTTTGTAATAAATAAAAGTATCAATAATATACAATTTTAGGTTGTAATAATAAAATAATCATGACAATTATAATATTTTACTTTCTAAGACTAAAATTAAATACAATTACAACATCACAAAAATACAATATTTTAGTTTTGAATGAAAAAATACATGTCATTTTGGTAAAAATAAATCATTAAAATATACTAAATAAAAAACAACAACAATGATAATAGTTTTCAACTTACAAATAAACAAAATGACAAAACCTTTTTATTTGGTCATAATGAAATTTGATAAAAAAAGAATTATCACAAAATATATATACCATTCTATTTTGTAAGGAATAAATTACATCAATTGAATGTAATTTGATGCAGTAGTGGCAGTTTACCTGCAGATTAGACAACTGAGTGAAGGCTTTCTCGCATCCGGGTTGGAAGCATTTATACGGACGATCGCCCGTGTGGATTCTGAGCAAAAATTCATACATAAACAAGAAAAAGTGAATGTTAACTAAAACACATGACAAATCCTACTTTTTTCTTTTACATGTCAATGCCACTGAAGTTCTGCTTCATACACCGAAGTCCATTTGACACAAAGAGAGAAATGTCAACATATCTGACCTGGTGTGCTGCTGCAGGTGTGAGAGCTGTCGAAAGCACTTCTCGCAGTAGGCGCAGCGGTACGGCTTGAGCCCCAGGTGGATGCGCAGGTGCTGCGCCAGGTACGGAGCGTTGGCGAACGTCTTGGTGCAATGAGGGCACTTGTACGCCTTGGCCTCCGTGTGTATCTTGGAGTGGATCTGCATGTCCGACTTGGAGAAGAAGGTCAGCGGGCACACTTTACACCTGTGGCGGACATACAAACGGAACGCGTGATGTGGTATGCTTTGGATCATGTAGCGATAACACATGATCTGGTGTGCTTTGGATTACAGTAGGTACTGTATGTAGATAAAACATATGATGATTTCTGGATAGAAACATAAGACATAATGTGGTATGCTTTGGATCAAAATAGATGCGCGCTTTATTCTCAAATGACGAAAACATGGAACAATCAATGTTCCATGAACCTTCCGAGTGACAACTCATCTGGGAGGTCACAAAGTCATCTAAAGAACTGCAGACCACAGTTAACGTCAGTGTTCATGACTCCACAATAAGGAAGAGACTTGGCAAAAATTGCATCCATGGCAGAGTTCCAAGGAAAAAAACACTGTTGACCAAAAACAACAAAGGCTTCACAGCACTGTAGATAGCTAGCTAGCTAGCTAGATAGAGTAATAATACTGTGGGGTGCTGGATCATGAGCTGTTCCTCTCCATAGACAGACAGATTTTCACTTTCGCTTCATTACTGTCTGCTTGCATTGGGACAAATCCATTTTTAAATAACTTAAAAAAGTTTTAAGAGTTAAAATTCAAATATACTGTATACTCATGTCTTGTCTGTCACATAGCTGTATAGCACATGATGTGGTGTACTTGGGATCACGAGCTGTTCATCTCTATGGATAGATACTGTGCCTACCTGTAGGTTTTCTCTTTGGCAGTGATGCTGATCGGGGACTGGTCATTGCTGGACGCCAGGATTGGGTACGGCACCACCAAGAGCGAGGAGCCGTTTTCCGCTTTGATTTTCCGACGTCCGTCCTTCGGGGGCTTGGACACCCCGAGTAGACCCATGAGACCTCCGTTGGTTCTTCCGGGCTCCATCCCATGGGGGTTGGTGAAGCTGGAGAGCAGGTGAGGGGTGGAGGCTCCCGAGGGCGGAGTGGCCGGGGACGTTAGCTCAGAGTTGTTGAGGTTTCCGGTTCTAGACGCCAGCGAAACGCCTGATGGGCGAGAAGATATGATGACAATGCTGCATTCGGGGAAAGTGGGGAATCTGATGTACAGTGTAGCAGCATACAATGGAGGTGACTTCAGTCCAATTAAAACGTAATGACTCCGTTATGTAACTGTCTTGTCATGTCTTGAATAGTTTTACTTTATTGTACGTTAATTTTTTAAATTTCTTGTTAAACTTGTATAACGGTTATTAATGATAAATTATGACTTTAAATATGCCTTTACAGTTAAAAAAAAACCCTTTTTTTTAATTTTGAAAAAAATAAATAAATGGTTAACATGACTTTTGTCTGTGCCATCACTTGACTAATAAATGAATAAAAACAAAACAAAATCAACACAAAACTGATTTGAAGAAATTAATAATAAATACATGATCAATAATAAAAAAAACTAAATTATAAAAAATACGACCTCAAAATTCTATGTATAATCCAATTTTACAATGCATGATTTTGCTTCTACCCAGATCTAAACATGAAGTATTATCTGTATTTTGCTCGTATTTAAAAAAAAATATTCTGAAGTTAAGCACTTCATTTGAACATACTTTCTTTTTATTTACTTGCTCTTCTTTTGAAAGTCACAGCCCTACTTTTATTTAGTAAATGAGAAAACACACAGTTGTGCTGTTTAAAGAAAACATGGGGCAGGCGAAACAAATTTAGTTTTATTTTAATGGGATTCAAATTAGACTGTCAAGCATTTACAAAAAGCATTATCATCAAACAAAACAAAAGAAATTAATGATGGTTGTTGTCATTATTGTCAGTCATCAGTCGTATCTAACAATATTTCACAAATTCTGCCAGGGTATGTAAACTTATAAGCACAACTGTACATATGCAGTCATACGTACCCCTGTCATATTGGAATGAAAGTGTAGGCTACACCTTTTTCATAGCCTCTAGGTGGCGGTGGCATATTAGAATGAAAGTGTACACCTTTTTCATAACCTTTAGGTGGCGGTGGCATATTGAAATGAACGTCTACCGCTTTTTCATAACCTCTAGATGGTGGCATACATTGATAAAACGCAAACGTTTTTTCCCCCCTTTCATTTTCCCCTGTACCTATGTATAATGCGCACCATTGATTTTTGACATTTTTGGGGGGGAAAAAATGTCCATTATACACGAGAAATTACGGTACTTGCAAGATAACAACAACAATACAAAACAATGAAGGATCAATTACATGCACGAACGAATGCCAGGAAAATTGATAAGGTGAAAGCACACAATGTTCCCTCTCCTTTATGTGTGTTTGGCATCTTCAAAGGGTGAGTAGTTTTATTTTAATTGTCAACTATTTATCTTTTTTCAGATTTTTTTAAAGTTACAAATATTACTTAAATTATTAACATTTAAATTTAAACATAAAAAAATGTATTTAAAAAATCCTTTCTTTCTGTCACATACAGTAGCTTTCTTCGCATGAAGTGGTATGCTTTGGATCATGAGCTAGTCCTATATGGATCGATACTTGTACGTGCCCTCTCCATTTAAGTGTCTGTAGTTTTTTTTTTTTTTTTTAAAGTTTTCTCAATATCACATGATTAGCTGGTGATCTCTACAGATACAGATGTGCCTAGAGATACGAGCGACCTGACTTAGAGGGTGCTTGGACGCCTTACTGCTCAGCTGGGTCACTTTGAATAAGACAAAACTTAAATAATGAAAATAAAATATCATAATAATATTTCAAAATATATGCATATCTACATTTAGATGAGAAGGATAAATAGTTTACAGTTAAAGATGAGTAAAATGTTTTCCTTTTTGTCTTCGTCGTCTCATTGTTTGATCATTTCCGGTTTTGGGCACAAGACTTTTAGCATATATACTGAAATAATAAAATTAGAATACATAGGAGGAAGTGGGAGCTACTCACCCACATGTGCATTGTCCCACAGGCATCTTCAAAGAGGGAGTAGTTTTACTTAGATTTTGTAGTGTTTAACTTATTTTTACACTTAGATGCCAATGATAAAATGACTTAAAACATTTCCTTTGTTTGAGTTTGTGACGGCTTAATTGACTTTCCATTATTTCCTATGGGAATTTATTTATTTAAAAAAAGGGCAAGCAGCAACATAGCTGGACCGTACTCCAAACAGCCAAGTCTAAAAATTCAGACTTCCTACAGTGGTCTTGAATGCATCCCAACTTTTTTTAAATGAGCGCTGTGCTGTTACCTGAGAGGTGGTTCGCCCGAACGGGATGCTCGATGAGCTGACGCCAGTCCTCCCACAATCCCCTGGCTTTGATGGCCGCTTTTTCGTCCAGGTTCAAGTTGACATCGCCGAGAATGCGACCTTGAAAACATGTCATCATCATCACAATCTGTGGCACAGACGCTGAGATGTCAAGCCTATAGACCAGTGGATCTCAAACTTTTTAAACCGAGGACCACCTAAAAGAATTCTTAGCTCTCCACGTACTGCTAGAGTGACAAACTTTAAAATATGGTAACGTAGCGTTAGCGAATTTGATCAAAAACAAGAAGTTTTATTCCTAAAAAGTATATCTAATATTAATTGTAAGCCACTCTAACAGTATGCACAATTTGACCATTAACATTGTGCTTAAATATAGGAAACTAAAACTACTTTAAAAATGGTTCAATTTCATGTATTTCACATAAAGGTTCAATACAAATCATACCTGAATAAATTAAAAAAGAAAATCTAATTTTTATTTTATTGTACTGAAAATTTAAATACAACTGAACTGTGCCTAACAAATATACTGCACTGGTTAAAAAAAATAATAATAATAAAGTTTAAACCACTGTAACACTGTATACAATTTGAACATTAGCATTGTGCTTGAATATAGTAAAATAAAAATAAAACTGTACTTGTTTTAAATAATGACTCAACTGAAATGTATTTCCCATTAAGGTAAAAGTACAAATTGGACCTAAACAAATGAAAAAAGAAAAAAAAAAGTAAAAAAAAAAAAATGAAACACAAATGTATTGTACTGCAAAGTTAAATACAACTGAACTATACTTAAAAATGTACTGTAGTGGACAAAGAAAAGTTTAATCCACTGCAACATCAGGCACAGTTTGAGCATTTAATTCAGTGATTTTTAATTTTTTACCACGAGATGGAGCCCGCAATAGGCACCAGGACACTTTCGGGTGGCAGAAAAGTGATCGATTACTGCTGACCTGAAGTGAAACGATGACTAAAAAAACGTGTTGTGTTTGGGGTTGCGCTGCCAGACATACCCTAAAAGTAGAGTTGTCCCGATCCGGTCATGTGATCGGAAATCAGGTCCAATCACGCAATTTTTAGCTGACTGGTGACATGTGAAGAAGATCATTTTTTTGTTTTGTTTTTTCTAAACAGAGTTCAGGCTTCATGGAGCTGTCTGTGCATCTGCATTTCCATATGCCTGTATATGTACAGTTGAAACCAGATGTTTAGCAAAGCAAATTAATGTATTTAGCGCATTCCATACACACGGTAACTCAATGTGCTTTACACAGATTAAAAGCATTTAAAAAACAAGGAAATAAACATCTTATAAACATTTAAAACAAAGAGAAAAAAATATAAAATTAAAACAGCGTACAGTGCAAGAAATATCATTTAAAAGTGGAAATGCTCTAAAAAGCATGGGGGGAAAAAAGAAGAGTTTTTAACATGGACTTAAAAACATGCTCACTTGGGGCTGACGTCACTTCTGTTGGCAACTTATTCCATTTGTGTGCAGCATAACAGCTAAATGCTGCTTCACCATGTTTGCTTTGGACTCTGTGCTCCACTATTTGTCCTGAGTCTGTCGACCTCAGAGGCCTACTGGGTTTATATTCCATTAGCATTTCATTCATGTATTCAGGACCTAAACCGCTTAGTGATTTATAGACCAGTAGCAGAACTTTAAAATCCATTCTAAAGCTGACTAAACTTAGTGGCAGTGCTCTCATTTATATACCTTTTCTTAATAGAGGTTGTCGGAACTTTTGGAAGAATCTGTAATTCAAACAATACACAAAAATGGTCAGAAATAGCCATATCCTTAATGTCAATTGATAGAATTTCAACATCCTTAGAGATGACCAGGTCTAAAATGTGACCTTGAGTGTGGGTTGCTTTCTTAATATGTTGAGAGAGGTCAAATGTGTCTATTATAGCAGAGAGTTCTTTATATTTCTTTCCCCGTGTTATTGTCAACATGAATGTTAAAGTCTCCCGTTATGACAAAATAGTTGTAGTCAGTACAAATAATTGACAGCAGTTCTGAAAAGTCCTCCATAAATTTTCTATTGTCTCTTGGAGGCCTATAAATTATTTAAAAAATAACCTTTGGGTCACCTTTAACGAAAAAAAACAGAGATATTCAAAAGAGCTAAAATCACAGAGTATAATTTCTTTACACTGAAATAATGACTTAAAAATAACAGCAATACCGCCGCCTTTTTACCCTCTTCGACACTTGTTGATAAAATTTAAATTTGCTGGTGTTGCCTCATTTAAAATGGTATTACAGCTACTTTCTGTTAACAACGTTGTTTCATTTAGTAACAAAAAGTCCAGATCATAGTTGTAATGATGTCATTAATCAACATTGATTTATTACCCAGTGACCTGATGCTGAAAAGAGCTAGTCTCGCAGAGATAACTGGAGACAGTGGTTTGATAGATTCACATTTTATCCTCACTAAGTTTGTAGTTCTACTTTTTTTGTGCCATATTTATTGGACCAACTTTCTGTCCCTTGTAATTACAGGGATCAAAAATGCCTGATCTCCGTAGGGGTCCGCCTTATTCTGGAAAAGACCCCACAGATATCAGTCAGATTCGCAGATAAGGTTCTTCATGGGTGGAGGGGGGGCCCTTCGCATCTGAGTGGACGGTGGTTTCAGGCGAGGAGGGATGGGAGGAAGATCTTGGCGTGGTGTGCGTTGGATTCAAATATTCACAATCGCCTTCATCCTGTCCGTCACACCAAGCAGAGAATTTAGGCGAGTAGAGAGTGAGTTTTGCGTTGGGCTTTGCGCCATTTTGGCAGGGAGGGCTGTGGGAGATTCAACGTGCTGGCTCCTCCGATTGTTTGGATGACCCTGATGAATCCGTCTGCGCCTCGTGTCGCCTTATCTCCTGTTCCTCCGATTGTTTGGGGACAACTGCATCTTTTTGTCCTTCAGCCTTGTCACCAAGGCCAGTGTTTTTCTTTTTGGGCCGCTGAATGACGTACACAGTAAAAACTGTTGGCAGCCAATAACTTAACCCCTTGTCTATTTAGACAGAAACCGTCTGCCTTGTAAAGATGTCTGCGCTCCCAAAAAAATGCAGAAACTGTCAATGAAACTCACGGATAGTGCCGTACACACTTCTTGAGCCACTTATTTAATTGACTGAGCCTAGAGAATCGTTCATCTCCAAATCGTACAAGTGGGAGAGGTCCACTAATAAAAACCTCAGCATCCACACGTTGCACTTTTGTTAGGAGATCAATGAGATCTCGCTTCAGTACCTCTGATTGCTGCTTGAGAACATCCAGGGCCCTTTCTGTGCATGACGACAGATTTCACAGTTGGGTACTGATTAGTGATCTCCAGGATTTGTATTATTATTTTTTAAGAGATATCAGACACGACAGGGGTGTGCGGGTTGGGGGGAGGGGCTTTAGGTGCCCGGGCCCTTGCCCTTTTGCCCTTCATGCCCCTTTGCCATTTTTTTTATTTTTTACTTTTAAACGTGTGCGTCTGTGTAAGCCTGTCTAGGGCCTTTCATCAATAAAATCTAATATAACCGTGTTGAAAAAACCCCAAAACATATTAAGTCAAAATTATTTAGGAATTAACACATATGAATAGAGACGTGAGAGTGGAGTGGCTGTGGCGAGTCTCTCCACGTGCCCACGTGAGCGGCTCATCCAAGAGTGAGATTCACATTTATCAGACATAGAAGTTATACAAACTTCACCAAGATCAGAGGCGCCGTAACAGAACCAAAAAAAAAAAACAAGGCACCACTGAATAGTTCCCCTGCTACCCCTAACTGATACACACAAACACAATTTTACAGCCTTTAAACATTAAACTATCCTTTTTAACATGCTAAAACACACATTTCCGAGTTACTCTTGAATGCACCGTATGCCATGGCTCACACATGAACAATCAGACCGATCAAATGTCGGACGAAAAAGCCATGTAAATTGAGTAACTCGTACATGTTCATGTAGACAACGTATGCCAAATTAATAGGTCACGTTAACATTAGGAGGGATAATGTGGAGTGTGAGTCGGTGATTTTGAAAAGTCGACCAGCGAGGAGATGTCTGTGTGACTCGGTGGTCCACTCCACTCCAGTTAGCATTTTGGAGCCCTGATGAAAGACTGATATTGTTACCTATAGTATACTAGCTTGCTTGCTAGCTATTTCAATGTAATAAACACAGCCACTCACTGCTTTTCATGTATTTATGGAGCATTGTTTGGAAAATTATTCATCCTAGCCTCATAGGTTGATCAGAGTTTTGATTTAAGATTTTGGTGGGCCTTAGGATTTCAAATTGGGTTAGTGCTTGATTCCAAACATGTCAGAAAATAGGCAGTAATGTCAGTTTTCCAAAACCTGAAGTCCATGAATGTCTTTTATTTTTTATTTGTACTTAAAACACAAAGGTAACTTGTTTGCTTCGACAGAGCGCGAAGGAAATCAGAAAGTAGTCCAATCTGACAAAAAAAATCGGAGGATTTGAAATCTTAATTTATATTAAAAGTGGTTCAATTCCTTTTCACTTCCTTTCCATCTTGTGCCATCATTGGACAGATAATTATCTGGCCCGCTGTGATTTAACTTCATTGAAATTTAACTTGTGCAATTTTCATTGATTCCTTTACTTTGTTTTCTCAATGGCTCTAACATACAGTACATAGAAGGGCTTGTTTACTAATGGTGCCATCAGCGAAAGCTAACGAAGCACGTGTGACGTCCCGGTGCGAAGATCGATACATAATTGTGACAAATACCCGTGAGTGAGCTGGAGGTGGGTCGGGCGGGGCTGGCGTGCAGGACGACGTCCGGCTGGTGGATTTTGGACGCCACATGCTGGCCTCCGGCCGGAGACAGCAAGGGCTGCTGGGAAGGGAGCGTGACAGGGGCTGGATGGGATGCCCGGATCTTCTCCGCCATCAGCTGCTCCTTCATTTGATGAAGGGAGAAGATTTAGTTGGATATTGTATAAAAAAAAATAATATCTTCTTTTTGGAGTTTGTTATTGTTGCTGTCCCTAAAAATAGTCCCATTTGAATGTAATATAATGTTGTTGTTTTTTGTACGGCTCCTTACTGAATTCCGTGAGATCATGTTGCCTGGTAACACTACAAAAATTGGAGATTTCTATGAAGCGATGTATGCAAAAACACCACCACATCCTTTTCTTCGGGGAAAAAAGTCAGATTTTAAGGCGGACTTGAAATAACACTCACCTGAGTGACAGCCATGGCAGGTGGCGGGGGCCAAAAATAGGGGCTGTTAAAGCGAGGTTCAGCCATTCTGAAAGACGAAGAACAGAGTTAAAAAAAAAAAAAATAATTCAAAATGGCTAGTTGTTATAGTGGACTTCTCTGGGAATCTGCGCACAATTCCTTTTTCTTGACAGAGTATCCATTTTGATTTGATTTTCCTATGCTCATGAGGTTTTCTACTATATTGCATGAGTGATAAACGGGCCCTCGCGCACCCTTTATCACGACAAAACCTCTAATTGAAGGATGTACGAGCACCGGAATTCGCTGAAATGACTGCTTTACATCAAAATGGCCGACTCCCTGTTCAGTTCTGGGCATGGGTCCTCACGACTTTTCATGTGTCCACACAATTTTGGTGTCCATTGGACAAACTAGCGTCATCCATCTGCAATTTACTGTCACCCATCTGAAATTTTGCATCATCTATCTGCAATTTAGTGTCACCTATCAACAATTTAGCCTCACTCATCTGCAATTTGGCGTCCCCATCTGTAATTTAGTGTCACTTACTTGCAATTTTGCCTCACCTGTTTGCGATTTAGCAACACCCGCCTGTAATTTAGCCTGTCTGCAATTTAGCATCATCTGTCTTGAATTTAGTGTCACCATCTACGATTTAGTGTCACTAATCTACAAGGTTGCATCACCTATCTGAGATTTATTGTCACCCATCAGCAAATTCGTGTCACCCATTTTCAATTTAGCCTAACCCATGTGCAATTTAACATGACCCATCGACAATTTAGCATCATTCATTGGAGATTTTGCATCACCCATCTGCAATTTAGCGTCACTCGTGTGCAATTTAGTGTCACCCTTCTGCTATTTTGCATCACTCGTCTGCAATTTAGTGACGCCCACCTGCAATCTAGTGTCACCCATCTGCAACTCCACATCACTATCTGCAATTTAGACTCTACTGTGTGTGGAAACAATGTGCACAAAAACGAGTAGGAGCTAGATCTTCAGTTGGCTCTTTGCGCAAACAAGGTGAAGACATTTGTAAAGAGAGGCGTCCATGCCTGTTGTTAGATATGCGATCACGTGAGCGGGGCTCTTGTTTGGGGGCCTTGCTGTCAAAGTGTTATCAGCGTAAACACAGGCATGAAGTCCTACAACTGACTGGGAAAAGCAGCAGCCGCAAAGGTTGGTGAAACAAATAATACGCTAATAATTGGTTTTTTTGTAATCATAATACATACTGCATATTATTTTGCATTTCAAATTATTTTTTGGTGAGTGGCGGTATTGTGGCAAGAAAGAAGTACATCAACAACAAGGCTATTGCAATAATGCAAATCCCACGTGGAAGGGTCAAGATCACAGGACGGTACCATTTTTCATTCTGGGGCAGATGGAAAGCATAGAAAACCCATGCTTGAAAAAACTAAAAAAGGCAGACATTTTGATTTGAAGTAGCAATTAAAAAAAAAGAAAAGAAAAGAAAATTGGATAAAAGTGACAGGATGATTGAAAACCTAAACTCGGCCTCTGCCATCTTACCAACTCAGCTCCACATGGTCAATTTTTTAAGCTACAGTGGTAGATGTTCTCCCTGACAGAAAGTAAATGGCACAGTCCCGTCTGTCTTTCTCCGTGAACCAAGTATCCTGCTAAGTATTATTTTAACACAAAACAGCATTTCACCTTTTTTTCACTTTTGTTAGAGGAATTGATTTTTAGTTTCTGTCGTTGCGACTCAGGTACATCCCGGGGACCATCACCATACTATTTTTCATTCTGGGTTGGGGGGTGTGCACTTCCAGCTTGTCTCACCAAATGTAAACCTAATCTTAGTACCGGTAGTCATGGTTTCAATCAACTTAACTCAGCTCAACTAGGTCAACTACTCACTGTGGAAGCGTTTCCCCTCCACCAGACACCAAATGGTACAGTCCTGTCTGGCTAAGCATTGACCGCCCATTGTCCATGAACTATCCTGCTAACTAGAATACAAACAAAAATATGATGTCTCACATTTTTTTCAATCTTGGGGAAATTTACTTTGTTTTTTTTTTTGTGTTTCTGAGTCACATGTATCATGGAGGAATTGGCACACCTAATCTTAGTAGTGTCATGACTTCGATCATGACAACTTTTAACTCAGCTCTCAAGGTCAACTTTTTACCATTTTACAATCTTAAGTAACAATGTAAGAGTTTCCCATGGGACAGACATCAAATGGTACAGTCCTGGCTGCCTAAATGCCCTAAGTTTTACATGAACCAGGAAGTAACCTGCTAACTAGCATACAAACAAGAGACAAGTGTCAAACAACATTTTCATTTTTGTTTTGGGGGAATTTGTTTTCTGTTTTTGTGGTTTTCACATGTATCGTAGAGGATTGGGCCATTTTTCATTTTGGGGGGACTTCTATTGTGTTGCACCACTTATCTAAGTCTTCTAAAATACAGTGTTTCACTTTTATGGAAGCAATTTGCCATTGCCAGTCACATAGCAGGACTCATAGGGACTGCACCATTTTTCGGGGAGGAGGTGTCACACCACATGCAAACTTAATCTTAGGTTTCAATCATCCAAACAACTGAGCTCCCCTTTCCACAATGAGGAAAGTCACCTGCTTATTAGTATAAAAACTTAAATATGGACATTTTTTTCCACTTTTGCTAGAGGAATTTCTCTTCTGTTTCGGATACCAGTGACCATACCATTTTTCACCCTGTGGGAACGTCATTGTAAATTGCAAAGCATTTTAGCCTAGGCTGAAAGACATGGGAAGAGCATGGTGGTACAGTCTAACTTGCTAAAAATGACACAGTACTAATAATAACTTCACGTTGTCAACTTCTTGCAGTTCAAGTAACAATGAAAGCTTTCACCCTCTCCCAGAAACAGATGGTGCGGTCCGCCGAAATGTCAGATGTGCGTTTTTACGAATTTTTAAAAACTTTTGTTACAGGAATTATTATTCTTTTTTGTCGTTCTGATTCACATGCGTCACATGGATAGCAGCCTACCATTTGTCATTCAAAGCGGCTGCATGTCTTAAAAGACAAAAAGACAAAATTCGACAAAAAGGTAAAATAAAAATTACATAATACAAAATAATAAAAGGTAAAAGTAAAATAGAAAAAGAAAGTAAAAACAATTAAATGATACAAAAATAATTTGCAATAATACAAATACAATTGCATAATCCAAAAATTATATATCACTCCAACATACAAATTTAAAATGTTTTCACTTTTGTGAGAGAAATATATTTTCAGATTTTTTGGCGTTTCCCATCACATGGATCAAAGGGACCGTACCATTTTTCAGATTAAAGGGACCATACAATTTGTCAGATTAAAGGGACAAATGCTACAGCATCCTTTAGCATTCTGACCTTGACAGGCTTAATGCTGGTTACTCGTGATTTTTTTTTCCCCCTCATCTATTTTTGACTCCATTACACTAAAACCTAATCTCAGTTGTCATGGTAGCAAAATTGTGGATGACGAGACAGTTAGTACACTTACTGTTCTGCGCTTCTGCAAATATCAAGTACTGACTTAAGGTGACACAAACTATCAGTACATAGTGTACTTATAAAGTGTTTCGGTGCATTATGAAAAGCAATGCACAGTCGGTGGAGCATTTTTCAAGTGTCGCGCAATTCCCGCAAATTAGACGAGCCTGCAGTACGTGAAAGCGATCCACTGCGCCCGACATCATTAGACAAATATTTAGTGGGGGTGTATAGGACCGATATATTTTTTTTTTGTTGTTGCTCTTGGCTGGCGTACGCAGAACAGT
This sequence comes from Phyllopteryx taeniolatus, assembly GCF_024500385.1. Classification (NCBI taxonomy): domain Eukaryota; kingdom Metazoa; phylum Chordata; class Actinopteri; order Syngnathiformes; family Syngnathidae; genus Phyllopteryx; species Phyllopteryx taeniolatus. The sequence continues at coordinate 20,388,091 of NC_084510.1, forward strand.
GTTATGCCTTGGCTAAAGCAAACACACGCAGGAATGGTGCAAGAGTGCCAAAGTATGCAATGAGAAATGTCTCCAAAAGACTGAAAAATTGGCGGGGGGAAAAACTGATTATTTCTGCATGCAGAAATTAGGTCCTGCACATCTGGACCACGTAAAGACAACCTCAGCCTACCATGGAATCAAACGATCTTATTACCTCCACCAAGCACAGTGCAGGGACGAGAGATACAAGGGGGGTTTGTCGTCGGGTGACAAAAGGCACAAAATGAACTTGTTTGCATTGCAGCGTAAGTATATGTCATCATATGGCAGTAAAAGGCACGTTTAGTTACCACCGTAATTACTGTTTTTCATTGTATTGTTTTGGATTTATGGCCTATACTAACTACAAAAAAAATCTTTTCTCTCCAAGTACCACCATCATGACCAACATTAAAATATAGCGGCATAGTCGGTCTGAATGTTCATGAATAAAAACAAGCTAGGGTTTTGGTGCTAAAAATATACAGCGGTGCCTTGAGATACGAGCGACCTGACTTAGGGGTTTTTCGAGATACAAGCCGTTACTCGCCCGATTTATTTCTTTGACGTGGCAGCACATAATTGAGATAGGAGCGCTGTGTGGTGGCAGTGTCCTCAATTTAACTCACTTCACAAAGTTTCATCAAAAAAGAGGCTTCAAGCTGTTTAATGCCACTCCCAGTTGAGGTTTGCTGTCAAACTAAACATCGAACATAGACAATTACACCTTGTGCATTTAAAACAATATAGTTTTTGCCTTAAGAAAGTCCGCTTATCTTAATCTTGACAAACAATGCAGAATGACATTTGCATCGATAGTTTCGGTTTTAGAAGCAAGGGATATTTGAACATAAACAAATGGAGCAATACATGCAGTCAGATAATATAAAAATACCCACAAGCATATATTCTTTATCATCGACGAAAAATGAGAATATCACAGCTGCTTACCGAGTCACAATAGTAGTAGAAGTCTACCGGTGGCGACTCTATTTAATTATGTTATTAATCTATATTTTTTAATAAAGTAGAATATTATAGACAGCTATCTTTCCTTATTAAAAGAACTAAAACATTTTTGTTATTTGGGTGTGGCAGAGGCTAGAACAGATTGATATTTTCATTCATTTCATTGGGAAAAGATGATTTGAGACGAGTGTTTTGATTTCAGAGCGTGGTCACAGAATAAATTAAACTTGTATTTGAATGTACCACTATATTTAATATTATTGTAAGCCACAGTAACATCATGCACTGTTTGACCATTCACACTGCGCTTAAACGCAGAGGAACTTCAGTTTTCGTATGCCCGAATTCTGGTATCAACTGGTTTTCATCACATTTTTTTTTTCTTTTTCAAAATTTTATCCCAGTTGTCATACATCCGCTCAGTTTTCATACAGTTGAAAACGGTCCATATCAAACTCGGCCACTCATTTCCTGGAATCGAGCCTGATTCAAAGAATCCCATGTGCAACTTTGAGTGTTTTGTTGAGAGTCAGTGTCGCCCTACACATTCATCAGAAGCATTCAGAAGTTTTTTGTGCTTATTTCTTGGGTGCAACTGTTCAATGGTGATTTCCTGGGTTAATGATTTGCACTACTCCTCACACTCACAGTCACAGTGGAACCTCAATAAAACGGACCCCGATATAACAGATATCGGATAAAACCGACCGTTGGGACTGAACAATGTGTCCAAAAATAGTTTCCATTTGTCACTTAAAATCCCGTTGACAAAGTCTGTTAGTTCTAGAATTGGCCGCTGTTGTTTACTTTTTCTTTTATATTTATTTACAATAACTTTGTACTGTACTGGGAAAAATGACGGATCGGCCATCAATACATAATCCTCGCCCTTTGTGTTTTTGTTGCCAGGGCCAGATTAATCCAGAGGCTGAAGTCAAGAGGCCCCATGTAAAAGGTTAAAAAAAAACACAACAAAAAAAACCTATTCGGTACAGAGTTTATACCATACACTTAGTACCAACATATGCAGTTTAAGGATAGAAGTCCAGCCCTCATAAATGAGAATAAAATGTATGTCAGTAGTTTCTATAGAAAAATAAAAATTAAAAAAATTTAAAAAGGGGGGCATCGATTACTCAGGTCCTTGACGAAATATTTATAGGTTAATTGATCCTAAAAATATTCGATAGTGACGGCCTGAAGTCCAGCCTCTCGCTCAAAGTCAACTGGGATAGGCTCCAACTCTTCTGTGACTAAAACCAGGATAAGCAGTACAAAATTGGATTAATAAAAGTAAATCAATACGTTCATGTTGGGGTGAACCAGGACTGGTTGCCACAGGTCACATCTGGACAAAGAAGCGCTCACATTCACACCTAAGGACAATTTAGAGTCTTTAAGTGACCTAACATGTTTGGAACGTGGGAGGAAGCCAGAATAGCTCACAAGCATGGGGGGAACACGCAAACGTCACACTGGAGGGCCAGAGAAGAGATTCGAACCTCAAACCCAAGAACTGTGAAGGACATACATAGTGCTAACCACTCACCACTGTGCTGCCTCCCATAAAAGAAAATATTCTATAAAAAAATATAAAAACCAAAACATACAAATATGAAAAATACAATTACATAATTGAAAAATAAATGAAAAGCCAAAACTAAAATGAAAATAAAAAAAGAAATAGAAGTACATTAAAAATATTTACAGTACAATAGAAACAATAAATTTAAAAAAAATCTAATTTAAAAATAAATTAAGTTATACAAAAATAATAAAAGGTAACGCACCAAAATTAAAATAAAGATTTAATATGAAAAATTAAATACATTAAAATATGAAGCAGAACAAACAAATCGAATAAGAAAATAAATTTAGAAATATATACAAAATAATGTAAAATGTAAAACTAAAAAACTAAGATGGAAAAAATAAAATTACAGAATAAAAAAAAACAGAACTACGCAAACGGTATGTAAAATGCTAAAAAAAAGGTAAAAAAGAAGATAATACAAAATAATAGTAAAAGAGGTCAAACTAAATTTAAAATTTCTTAATACAAAATAATAAGTATATAATAGTTAAATAATCAAAGTTAAGACAAATGAAAATTGACAAATAAAAATAAATCTTGTTTAATAATTCAAACATAATAAAATGTAGAACTAAAAAAAAAATCTGTAAAAAAAAAACAAAAATAAATAAATATATATATATATATATATATATATATATATATATATATATATATATATATATATATATATATATGGCGGCAGACTGGTGAGAGCGTCAGCCTCACAGTTCTGAGGACCCGGGTTCAATCCCCGGTCCCGCCTGTGTGGAGTTTGCATGTTCTCCCCGTGCCTGCGTGGGTTTTCTCCTCCATTTTCTGTCCATCCATTTTCTGAGCCGCTTCTCCTCACTAGGGTCGCGGGCGTGCTGGAGCCTATCCCAGCTGTCATCGGGCAGGAGGCGGGGTACACCCTGAACTGGTTGCCAGCCAATCGCAGGGCACATAGAAACTAACAACCATTCGCACTCACAGTCATGCCTACGGGCAATTTAGAGTCTCCAATTAATGCATGTTTTTGGGATGTGGGAGGAAACCGGAGTGCCCGGAGAAAACCCACGCAGGCACGGGGAGAACATGCAAACTCCACACAGGCGGGGACGGGGATTGAACCCCGCACCTCAGAACTGTGAGGCTAACGCTCTAACCAGTCGGCCACCGTGCCGCCGGTTTTCTCCTCCCACATCCCAAAAACATGCATTAATTGGAGACTCTAAATTGCCCGTAGGTGTGACTGTGAGTGCGAATGGTTGTTTGTTTGTATGTGCCCTGCGATTGGCTGGCAACCAGTTCAGGGTGTACCCTGCCTCCTGCCCGATGATAGCTGGGATAGGCTCCAGCACGCCCGCGAACCTAGTGAGGAGAAGCGGCTCATAAAATGGATGGATATATATATATATATATATATATATAGTAGAACAAATATTAAAATAAAAAATACATCATATAAAAACAAAATGGATAATGAAAATAATTATTAAAAATACATTACAAAATAAACAAATGGCAAAAATGTAAAACAAAAATATAAAATGTTTAATTTAAAAAATGTATATAACTATATTACACAAACATAATAAAAGGGTCAAACTAAAACAATACTAAAACGATAATTATAGGGGGAAAAAAACAGGAAATGCAAAGTAAAAAGAAAGCAAGGTATTGTAGGACTAAAACTATCTGCTTGTTTTGGGGTTACTGTTGTATAATCATCATCATCGATCTGCTTGTTTTGGGGTTACTGTTGTATAATCATCATCATCATCATCAATGCAGCAATATAATTATTAGTACTGCGAGATGCCTCGGCGAGAGGCAGTCAACATCAGCTAATATGACTCTTTATGAAGAGTGTCGTAATAATGGGAATGCAATTGTGGCGCCCCATACATAAGAAGACGCAATGTTCCGTTGTGACGCTCGCTAGTTGCAGCCCGCCGCGCACTGCATGTGCACTGCATGTGCGCGCTCTGCTCTGCTCTCCTCGTTTGCTTTTCTCCCAAAATGAGACAAAAGGGAAACAAAAATGGCAGCCCCTTCCTTGCATTTATTTTTCCATGCAGTGGGCGCAGTCCAGGATTGCGAACGGGCCCAGTAGGCGAGCGTTTGTCCTCGGGCGACTGTTTTGCCGTCTTGTTGACTCGGATTTTGCAGCTTTAAATATCCCGGCTAGTTGAAGGGGAGACACGAGAGCGGGGGAGAAAAAAAAAAACCAGCCCTGATGACACTTCCTTACAACAAGCACGATGGATGTCTTTAAGGGACGATGCGCGGGATGATGCACGCCTTGCAACAACAACAACTAGAATCATGATGCGTACATAGTGTATGCGATGTAATGCGGGATTACTGCACATTTATCATAGAGGCTCGTTGAGAGGCAGAGTGGCTCGTTTTTTTTTTTTTTTAATGGTAACTTTGTTTTTGCACGACTTGCGTAACGACGATAGCGATCGAGCGAGTTGCAAGCGACACGATGACGACAAGAGATTTGGCGACAAACCTGATGGATGACTGCCTGGCCTGCGCAGGATGGAGCAGACGGCCGAGCGGATTCTTCTTTTCTTTCTTTTCGGGAACGATCGCTACTCGTCTTTCTTTTCGTCTCGATTTGCAGTCAGGCGGACTTGAAACCTTCCGGGTCGCTTGTTGTGTTCACTTCTGGGTCCTGCACAAGCAAGCCAGCCCCGTAAAGCAACACTTCACTTCTTTTTTTCTCTTTTTTTCCCTCGCTCTTTTTTTTTTCTTTTAACCCATTTCATGCCACATTTTTGGGGGGATTTTCGGGGAGAGAGGAGGACGAGTGGGAACGTGAACGCGCTTCCTCCATGTTGGTGGAAATGATGCACGTGAACGCGCCCGCGAGCCAGGCTGATGCGTGTGCACACAGCAACACCAGGGGGCGCTGCTGTCCCACGTGACCAAACAGGTCACGTTATTAAAAACGGAGGTAGCCCCCCCCCAAAAAAAAATATTTTTTAAAATCCAGGTGTAGGTGAATACACGGATGCCAAAGCGCAAATATGCGGTTCCCCATTATTATTATCCATCCATCCATTTTCTGAGCTGCTTGTCCTCACTAGGGTCACGGGCGTGCTGGAGGTGGGGTACACCCTGAACTGGTTGCCAGCCAATCGCAGGGCACATAGAAACAAACAACCATCCGCACTCACATTCACACCTACGGGCAATTTAGAGTCTCCAATGCACGCATGTTTTTGGGATGTGGGAGGAAACCGGAGTGCCCGGAGAAAACCCACGCAGGCACGGGGAGAACATGCAAACTCCACACAGGCGGGACCGGGGATTGAACCCGGGTCCTCAGAACTGTGAGGCTGACACTCTAACCAGTCGGCCACCGTGCCGCTATTATTATTAATTATTCCATCCATCCATCCATTTTCTGATCCACTTCTCCTCACTAGGGTCGCGGGCGTGCTGGAGCCTATCCCAGCTGTCATCGGGCAGGAGGCGGGGTACACCCTGAACTGGTTGCCAGCCAATCTCCAATTAATGCATGTTTTTGGGATGTGGGAGGAAACCGGAGTGTCCGGAGAAAACCCACGCAGGCACAGGGAGAACATGCAAACTCCACACAGGCGGGGCCGGGGATTGAACCTGGGTCCTCAGAACTGTGAGGCTGACGCTCTAACCAGTCGCCCACCGTGCCGCCCTTATTAATTATTATTATTATTATTATTATTAGTATTATTAGTTACTCAAATGCAGACAGTCCTTGGTTCAGGGGTTCAATGCAGGAGCGTTGCTAGGCACTAAGCGCTACTGGGGCACCCCCCCCCCCCCCCCACTACAGTATACGGTATCCTCTTCCTCACGGTCATGCACGTACACACACACACACACACACACAAAATTAATATTTGTTGGTCGAAAATCCCATTCACTTCCATATAATATTGGCTAAGAAACCTCATTTTCGGGACTGTCCCGTTCACTAGTTTCAAGTTGCACACGAAGCCATGTGGTCTCTGGTGAAAGTTTGCAAAAGTATCCGTCGTAAAATGCGCACTGCAGAGTTGGGTGGTGATATTGATGTTCAGCTCGCCATCTGCGTGTGTATTTAAGGAGTCAATCGATCACTTTTTTATTTCCTCATTTTTGGGGTGCTTTAAAAAACGTCACCGAGCTGTTCTCTAAATTGAGGCATCCAGCGAAGACGCATTTTCGGGGTGTAGCCATCGTTAGCTTGCTAACTGCAAGCTGGAGTGGTTTTTTATGGAAGCTGAGCACAGCTAACTCACAACTGAGCAGCCAAACGAAATGACGTCACTTTGTACTTGCATAGTGGGGAAGGGAAGTCGCACTAGAAAAGTATACGCCCCAGTCCCGTAATGTACTTTCGGTTCTTGTGCATGAGAGAGACAGAGAGGGGAAAAAAAGAGAGACTTTTGCGTGCCTATGAACCAAAACGAAAGGTTCAGACAATCATCATAAACCGTCCCAACCCTAGTTACGTTACTTAGCTGTACTAAAACGTTCACAAGCATATCATTTTTATTTTTAATCATCCCAAACCAGTGAAACTTATGAAACTTAATGTTTGACCAGCTATAGTAGTTAAGCTGTTAAATTAGCTTACCTGTCCTTGTGAGTTTTGTAGTGACGGATGAAGTTCAACGTCGTCGTCGTGTCTTTAATGGGCGAGTTGCAAACCATGCAGGTTGCCGTCCTCTTTTTACAAACTTAATTGACAACATAATATTTGGAATCCACATTGTATTATCATTGGAGCTCCTTCCATCGTTGTTCATGCAGACTGTGGTTGCCAGGTTGGTGCAAATGACCCCCCCCCAAAAAAAGTTTATTTCTTAAAAAAAAGGCATACTTTCAATTAAAATGCAGATTTCCAACTCTAAATGAGATGACTTGTCAAGTCATGTAGTTCAAGTCAAAGTCAAGTCTTTCTGAAGTATTTGGCAAGCAAGTCGCAAGTCGTAAATCTGGCAACTCGAGTTGACTCGAGACAAGTATTTGACTCAATTCCCCGCATCTCTGGTTTCAGTTACTATAACTGAGATTTGTATCAGCACAAGAGACTTCCATAAAAAGAAGAAAATAACGCCTTGTGTATGGCGCTTTCTTGATTACTTTGCTGGCTGTCTAGCTTCGCATAAGCAACGTGTTGTGACGACAGTGCTGAAAGGAGAAATTATCATTGTCAGCATCAGACTAACTTCTTGCAACATGGCCAATAATAATAATATACCTGTTCATTGTAAACTAATTCAAACAGGTATATGTTGTTTTGGCTCAACTTGTTTATTAGCGGGTCTGTTATCAGTAAAGTGTGTCATGCGTAAAGTGCAGTCAACTTATGTGATGCTTGTCTGACTGGGACAAAGTGGCAGCACTACTTTTCTCATGTAACAGATCCAACACTTACCACTAGGGATGCACAATATATCATTTGAGCATTTGTAGCCACTTCTTTTTAACATGTATTACTGTGGAGTATTAATTATAGTCTGTTGTTTCACAAGCTGCAAACCAACTAGAATTTGAAGGGTTCAAAAAAATTAAAAGGAATGGACAAGAACTGATGATAATTAAACACTTTATGCAGTAAAAGTATCAAAAAAGTACAGTAAAAACAATACTTCAACAAGGCCTGAGGGTTATTTAAGTATATTAGCATGCAGATGTCTTAACAAGTTAAATAATTCCCTCGCTCTTTCACCTTGTTTGTCTTGACACGCTCATCTTGTGTGCCAGCTAGTTGCCCGACTGGTTCCCCTAACCTGTTCAAACAGTGCCGCGCCCGCCTTTGCTCCAGGTGCAAGCGAGCAAGGCGCCCTGGGCGGCAACAAGGGAGGGGGAGTGTACTAGGGGGAGGGGGGTTATTAGCAAAAGCAAAAAGGGGTTGGGGAGGTAAGAGGAAAAGAGAGCGTGTTGAAGAACTCCGGAGTGACATGTGGCTCTGAAGGCTCCCAGGGGGCGACCAGGTAATGAAAACTTAACAATGTTGTCTTTTTTTCAGTGATGTGGGTCTGTCCATGTCCACTTCACAATGTTGTGTTGCTGACTAAAGTGAATATTGCTTGAGTGTGTGCATATGATTGGGGCGGGTAGGGAGAGGGGGGGGGGGACATGATTCAGGATCACCTCACACACAAAGGTGAAACATTTTCTTGCACACAACTGAAATGCATATTTCAGTGTATGAGCGCATTTCATTATGATGTGTGAAAGGATTTTAGCAGTTTGTGTGTGAGCGTTTCAATATGCATGTCAGTAGTGCGTGTAAGCTTTTTTGGTTTGTAGTAGTGTGAGAGCTTTTCAGCAGCAGCAATTCGAGAGAGCATTTGAGTAATGTGTGAGCGTTTCAGTAGCATGCATGAGAGTTTTTCAATAGTGTGTGTGAGCATATCAGTAGCATATGAGAGCGTTGCAGTCGTGTGTATGAAAGTGTTGATGTCCCAGAGGCCCTCTCATAGTAAACAGTGCAAAGTTCAAGTATTGATCTCCAAGCCGGGGATGGATAGAAACAAGCGTAAAAATAATGGTTACTTTCATAGTCTGCGGAGGAGCTGACATTCCTGAGCTCCTCCTGCACCTCGAGGCAAAATGTGGGAAACCTGTTTTGAGGTGCGCGTGTGTCGTGTACCCGCAGACATGGACGGCGTGTTGGACGGCGCGTCAGTGTTGTGCGTCTTCAAGCTGGTGTGCAGCCTGCTGTGCCTGCCCTCGCTGGCGACGTCGCGCAGTCCCGTGGGATTCTGCAGCTGCTGCATCCTCATCTTCACAGACTTCCTGCTCACAGGTGAGCACGCCGCAAGGGTGCTAAAGAGTTCATTGTATGAATGTGCTTCTAGACTGTCCGTGTTTCCTGCACCCTTATGTGTCCACCATTCCCAGCCTTTTGTAAGCGTCAAATGTACATATACAAAAAGTGTATTTGAGGGGTATTGGGGACTAAATTGCAATAATTAATGACACAAACAATTGGCCCACTGAAGCAACGGTGTTGGATGTTTACAAATGACTTCAGTGTCTTTGATGTGTACAGTACACATTAGGTAGATTGAAGTCTTGAAATAATTTGTTCACAAATGTACACGTTAGATTCTCTGAAGATCAAAGTGTCATCAATGTTAACAAAAACACAAATGCTAGGTTAATTGGAGCATCAAAAGTGTCTGAGGTTTACAAAAATATTTGTTGGCATCATTAAAGACCACATTGCTTTCAATGTTTTAAAAAACGTTACATTAGTGTCATCAAAATGTCTTCTATGTTTACGAAAACATTTTACCCTACGTTCGTTGTAGCAAGTGTCTTAGATGTTTACAAAACCACATAAGGTCATTCTAAGACTGAGGGCTCTGTATCTTCGTAGACGACGCATCTGTGTGGGTGTGCAAATGCCGGCGTATCCAGATTTTGTGCAAGCGCAAGGCTCGCTGTGTGTGTTTGACAATTTGGCAGACTGGTTTAACTAAATGACCTTTAATGATTAAAAACTGTTAGTTCCATTAAATGTTTACAAAACCACATAAAAAAGAAGACTAAGGCGTCTTTGATGTTTACGATGTATACTTGAACACTAAATTGCCTTAATGCTTAAAAACTGCGTGTTCCATTGGAGAGCAAGTGTTCCTTTAAAGCCCAAAAGTGTTGTTGATGTTTACAAAACACAACCCGAAACGTGTCTTTGACTTTCACTTAATAGGTTATTTGAAGATGAAATTTTGTCTCTGATGTTCCCTAAAGTAGATTAGGTACACTGAAGATCCAAATGTATTTGATATTTACAAAAACACCGCTGTCCATTGATAGACTAAATGCGTCTGTGATGTTTACAAACGTATGTAGGTCCACGTTATCATTTTCAAATCGTGTCTTTGTGCAGTTTACCTGAGCTTCCTGGGCTTCTTTGAGTCATGGTTCATCGAGCTGACGCCGCTGCCGGGCGTCATCGCTCTGCGCTTCCTGCTCTTCCTGAGCAACACCTACGGCGCCGTGCTGATGCTCATCGCGCCCCTGGTCGCCGTGGAGACCCTCACTCGACTCCTGTGGTCGATGAGAGACGTAGAAGAAGAGGAGGAGGATGAAGAGGAGGAGGAGAAAGGTGGCTGGCGGTGTTACGCGATTGGCTACCTGTGCTGTTTGTCGGTGTGGGTGTCGGTGGCGCTCAGCCTGCGGTGTCGATGGAAGTTGGAGGAGGCCAGGACGGCGGGTTGTTTGGTCGCCGGGGGCTCATTGATGCGTTGCCTGCCCAACGTGCTGAGCCCCCTGCCCAGCGGTATGCGCCCATGCTGGGGTGCGGCTTTCCTCTACTTGATCCTGATCCTGCTCACATGCTTGCTTCTTCTCATCAGACGAACAATGGCAGGCCACGGCCACGAGGAGAAGGGACACACGATGCCGCCTCTCGAGTGGCCACACAGGCGTCAGTGGTGGGGTTCGGACTTGATGCTTGCCTCGCTGGCCGTGATCGGCGTCCTGGTGCTTCCGCTTTATCTCGGCGTCAACATCCTCCTGCTAAGGAGCGTGGAGACCCTCCTGGAGACCTGCATGAGCTTCTTTTTGGGATCCGCCCCCCGGGGCTCCACGCCCGCCACGCCGGTGTGAAGCGATTGGACACCTGATTTAAACGGGATTACGGGATTACTACGATGTGGGCACAGTGTTTACATGCGGGGATTGGAGTCCCAGCGAGATGCTGAGGAGGCAGGTTGAGGGAGGCTAGCTGGCTAAAGCCGAGGAGGATTACAGGAAGACGACGCAGCGACACAGGCGTTATGAAATAAAAGTATGTCCATACGTGTGAATCTGAGTGTGAATTGTTGTTTCACCACAATAACGTTTAAAGTTTTCGATAAATGTCGCAAGATGGCAGCAAAGCACTACTTTTCAGCTAGACGGCGCTTTAGACTGTCAAAATGAAGATGCCACATGATGGCGCCAAAACATTGGACTAACTAAATGAAGCTCCTCCCCTCAATTCAACATAGTTTTTTAGCACACGGACAGAACCAAAGCATTGGACTGACTAAATGAAGCTCCTTGCCTCACATCAATGTAGTTCCTTGGTACCAAGACGGCGCCAAAGCATTGTACTGACTGAATGAAGCTCCTCCCCTCACTTTGACATAGTTCCTTGGCAGCTTCCCCCCTCTCACGTCAACATCATTCTTTGGTGTCGGAAAGACTAAAGTGCTGGACTGTCTACCTGAAGCTACTCCACTCACTTCAACATAATTCCTTGCTACAAGATGATGCCAATGCAATAAATGTGTCTTAGACAGGGCCTGAGTGCAATAACGGCAGATAGAAGTTTTTCAGTGAATAATGGAGGACAGGTTTCCCAAAAATCTGCAAATAGCGAATTGTGAAAATTCGGGGGTTCACTAGTCAGCTGGGATAGGCTCCAGCGCCATGGAAAATGGATGGTGGATAATAAAAACATCCAGAAGGACAAAAAGTGCGGCAAAAAAGGATATACAGTACTAATTGTTTAATGCTGCTTTTGACTGTTACAACTAAAAATATATTAATATAGTAATAGTAACAAAAGAATGACATCTTTAAAATCAAACACTGGGCAGACTGATTGGTCAGATAAAACAAGAGGCGTGGCCAAAGAGGTCTGTTTAAACATATTGTAGTGAGACGCAGGTGAGCAAACAAAACAATGGGTGGATGATGGATAAAACCACAACACAGGAAATTACATGGAAAGTTCCACAGTATGAAATTTATCTTAAAATAAAAAAAATCTGGAAATTATTATTTTAGTAACAATAACAACACAAAGTGTAAAAACTAAAAATGAATTTGAGAAATTAGCCATGTGAAATAGCATTTATTTAAATATGCCGAAATAACGTTTCAAAATAAAATTAGGTAATAGTTGAATTCCTTTTTTTTTTTTTTTGTTCCATAAAAAGTGTAAAATATTTGGGCAGCACAGTGTACTAGTGGTTAGCACGCCTTCCTTACCGTTCTGAGATTCCGGGTCCAAATCACCTCTGACCTTCCTGTGTGCCGTTTGCATTCTCTCCCTGTGCTTGCGTGGGTTTTCGTGGGGTATTTCGGCTTCCTCCCACATTCCAAAAACATGCACCCTGCCTTCATTGGAGACTTTGCGGGTGTGAATGTTAAGTCTATTTGTCTACATGTGCCCTGCGTTTGGCTGGCCAACAAGTCACCCAAAGTCAGGCAGGATAGGCTCCATCTCACCCATGTGACCTTAATGACGACTGAAGTGCTTTTAAAAAATGGATGGTTTATTTGAAAATTAACAATGTGCAATATGTATGCCAATTTTGTATTAAATTCATTTAAATATGAATTGCACTAGTTTTCTTGACTCCCCCCCTCATTTATTTTTTCCCTTCTTCACAAAAGCCAAAAACTTAATGAAGTATCATAGAACATTAGTCATGTTAAGTATGCTAATTTGTTATTACATTAACATGAATAGGAAATGCCTTTCCCCACGGGAGCAAATAGAATTTCAAAATTAAATCTAAAAACTTTTTTTTTTGCTTCATAAAGACCCAGAAACAAAACATGATGAAGCATGAATGTATATTGAGTAATATGTAAACCAGTTTTAGAATAAATGTATTATTTTTTTCACTGAAGGAAAAGACATTTCAAAAGGCAACCAGGGAGCAAGGTTTTTTTTCTTCTTCATCATAAAGGCCCACATAAACAAAACAAAAACAAACAAACAAAAATCAACTAATTTGGATAATTATGCTTGTGTAATATGTATGCCCATAATTAGATTTTTCTTCTCTGCGTAACAAAGAAATCATATTTCAAAATATAACCAGCAGACATGCTTGTTTTTCCCTTTTTTTCTTCAGTAATGCAAAAAAACAAAAAGACATATTTGGACATATTTATTTATTTTGACATATTATTTCCTCTGTGTAATATGCAGAGGTGGGTAGAGTAGCCAATTGTTGTACTCAAGTAAGAGTACTGTTACTTTAGAATATGACTCAAGTAAAAGTAAGAAGTAGTCCTCCAAATATTTACTTAAGAGTAAGAAAGTACTCAGTGAAAAAACTTAGTAAAACTTTTACTACCCATACCAATTTTGGATTCAATTAATTTTTTCAATAAAATAAATGACATTTAAAAAAAAAAAACCCAGTAAACAAGTTTTATTCCAATTATTATTTTTTCTTTATTTTGGTTCATAAAGGCCACCCAAAATGAAAAATCAACTATAACAAATACATGTGTATGCCGATAATTTATCCCCCAATTTAATTAATTATTACATTTTTCAACGAAGACATGACATTTCAAAATAAAACCAGACAACAATAGTTGTAATTATTTATTTTAGGAGTTTGAGTCTACATTTTTTTGCTCCATAAATAAATGGCAGACTAAACAAAATATTAAATAAGCTTGTAATTTTAAAATAAAAATACAAAAAATCGTTTAACAGAACATTTTTAATCTACAATAGATATTGAAAATTGTTTTAGGATGACATGCATTAAAAGTATTGAAAAGCACAGTGCTGCATGTAGCACTTGAACTCATGTTTCCATAGTGGCTAGTGCTAGTGGTTCTTGTGGTGATTATTGTTGCAAATGTAAACAAATACGAAACTGAACTCACTCACACACACGGTTACACGAACCTGCCAGCTCCCACGCTCAACGTTTCAGATAATGTACACACCAGAGGGCGCCACAAATTGCCTAGAACAGCCTGAGGATGGAATGTGAGGGGGAACAAGGTGGAGCTGGGAAACTGAAAATTTCCTTTCCTGTGTTGAAGTCAAAATGACATTACATTTTCACAATAAGGGGTCCTACATCCTTTTCATAATTATTACAAAGCAGCCCACAGATGAGCCTGGTGTTATTTTAAGGTTAAATGGCTCAAGTATGTTGGCAACAATTGTTTTTGACAGCGCGCACACATACATTTAAAAAAATAAAATAAAAAAAGTTGAAAAAGGTGACACTCTCCATCAGGAACCCTCGCAGCCATCAGCGAGGAGTTATAAAGAAGAGATCACTGACTTTTTAAATGGACATTTTCCCCTCGAATTAAGGAAAAGAATAAAGGGTGAAAAAAAAAAAGTCAAAGATGAGGATGAACAGCTGGTTGAGTTTTAATCATAATATTGCCGCAAGACTGCATTGCATTCAAGTGTGAAATAAGGCAACAAGATCATCTCATCTAAAAAGTGAAGCCTCAAATGATATGTCTCGCAATAACCAATCCTCAAGGATTGTAAAGTACACCCTCACAAGTATCCTGACAAGGATACTGTACACTCTTCTACGCACAAATCGCACGAAGTACGTCCTCATTAGTATCCCCTCATAACTATACATCCTTACAATGATTCTTCGTCAAAAGACCCTTCAAGTATGTGTCCTGACAAATAAGACACTTCTATGTCTGGTTGGCAATGATTCGTTCTACCAAGTGCACATTCTCAATATTATGTTCACAGGTATTGTCTAAGGATGTATCCGCTGCAACATATAAACCCTAACAAGGATACATACATGCTTTAAAGGATTCACCAAAAGTATACAGTTCAACCTTGACAAGTTCAGAATACACTTCCGAAAGGAAGCAGCCGTATAGAGATGCACCTAGTAAAAGATGCACCCTTAAATTTGAACTAAGATTCAACCTTAAAGGTCAGAGGACAAAGATGTTGAAAATGTTCTTGAACCCCTTTACAAACCACATCTGGCATTTCGACGTGATTACACAGCAGATATACAGCCGTTAAATTGATAAATATGATTCAGCTTTTTGCATCCAGTGCCTTTCGGTTTTTGCTCTCCGGCGCTGTGACGTCACACGAGTCAAACAGCCTGTTCATTCGGCATTATGTGCTATTGCTCCACGCTGTTGTTCCCGTCCTTGTATATTTGTTGTCGTGTGATTTAGCCATTTCACGATGGTTTATTGTGTGGCATCTGGTTGTAGAAATGGTTTAGGCAGTGGCAAAAGTCTTTTTTTTGGCTTTCCAAATGAAAAAGGAATATGTGACCAGTGGATAGGGAAAGTCAATCGACAGGGGAAGACACGTGGTCAGCTATGGGTGCCTAGCAAGCATTCCGAACTCCGTGCTGATCACTTTGAACCGGCGTGTTTTGAGAAAGACTTACCAGAAAGCATTGGATACACAGGTGTAGTCAGGCAGAGGCTGAAACCAGCTGCGGTCCCAACTATTTTTCCTACTCCCATCGGCGGCCAGTTAGAAAATTAAATCTCGCAGCCGCCACGGTGCAGCGGCGAAGAGGCGCAGACAAGAGGTGAAGATTTCCTTGTATATAGCTACGACACTATTATGGTTATTATGCACTGGGCAGTAGGAAAAGAAGACCCACGCAGTACTTTTCAGTACTGTCGTCTGTACTTTTGCCTGTATGACAAGCCAACAGACACGGCAAAGACTTTCTGTGCAGCGTGTTATAAAGCTACTCTAGCGAGGGGCACACAATATATAGGAACACTGCATACTATGTAAAAGCTTGTGCCCTGTCACTGAAACATATGAATATAGAATACGTAGAATCATGCTAAAAAATAATGGCACCCCTAGGGCTACTTGGCTGAATGAATCATGCACCCTGACAAGTACACCCTTACATATTCTCAAAGATACCCCCCAAGCACATCCTGACAAGGATGCATCCCAACAAGTACATGTACATTTTGAAAAGGATAGTCTTACAAATATGTAAGTATACACCCCAACAAGAATACATTGTTCCAAGTTCTCACAAAGTTGCTTTTCACAAGTAAATACCCTCACAAGTGTACACTGACAAGAACATGTTCTAACAAGTACGTTCTCACAAGGATCTTTCATTTCCAGGAATTTTTATCTTACATAGATATACATATACCTTGACAATGAACGCCCTCAATAAAATCTGACAAATACGCAATCTAAGAAAAAATTGTCCTGACAAGGATTCACCAATAGGATACACAATAGGTCCTCACGAGGAAAAATAAGCATTTGTAAAAATTCTCCCGAGTATGCATTCAGACACGGATACGTTCTTAAAAGTACATATCGTCACTCATTTAATAAACTATAAAATGGATTTCCATGCAATTTGCTCACATGCACTAGAGACACGGTCGACAGAGGATGCATCCTAAAACGGTATAATCCCTCATAATCCTCTGCTTTTTCCTTGACGTTTGTGTCATTGGGTAAAACAGCTCACTATGATCCAGGCCGGAATCCTCAGAAGTCTTGTGAAGTCTGCCGAGTCACGACGCTAATGTTCAAAATAGGCAGAGGTGATGAAAGGCACAGATAGAGGATGATTTTAGCAGTCATTTATTGTACATTAAAATACATTTCAACACAAGCCTCCAGCAGCAAACTGGAGTGTTCGCAAGTCGATGGGAGCACAGCGGCCATCGTTCAAAGACACAATCGTCAATAGAATCGTAAAAGTGTCGTAGACAATATTGTCGTTAACATTTTTAGTTTTCTGCCATCCCCGCTGCCTCCATGGCATCGCACATGAATCTCATTTTAAATATCGAAACGCTAAACGGTCAACGATGACATCACTGAGGTGTCGCCAACCTTTCAGTTCCAGTGTACTGATAGGTTGAGCCCTAGGTTGGTTTTTAAAGCAGACGAATGGATTGTACTTATTAGAAACGTAACCCTGACAGATTTGTGCAAATCAACAACAACAACAAAAAGACGAGAAACATTCCGGACATTCGCAATTGGACCTACCTGGTTAGCTGACACACAAAGGACGGCTGAGGGCACGGTTTGTTCCGTTGGATCCCAAAAGAAGGTACAGATGGGTTTAATGAAGGACGAACTACGCTGGATTAACCCCCCCCCCCCCCCTCCTACCAACACACACAGAAATCTCTCAGCATGCTGGATTTGGCCACAGGACAAGAAGCTCTTAGGACTCGTGTACACATGTGCCGATTAGGCTGAGTGCTTGGAGCACGTGGGGCCAATGAACATGACGGAATCATCTGTGATTTTGTCAAACGGATTAGCGCCACTAGCCTATGATTTAATATCACCCCGGAGGAGACGTGTTTTAATATAGCTACATCAAAAACCATTGGGGAAGAACCTCTTGAACCACAGAACTGGAAACAGAACTCACCGCGACATAGGAAGGGGTCATATGAGCAATACAACTCATTAAATGTCACAAGGCTGAAACTATAAAACACCATTAGGTGTTCCCGTGACCTCTGTGTAGTTTTATAGTGGGTGTGACACGCATTTGATACTGGAACAAATCAGTTGGCTTTATACTATTGACCTCCAGGGAATTTAAGGTTTAAAATGAGAAAACCTTGGAAGTCAACAGCGTCACAGAACGGACTTTTTCCCCCCCACTGTGCTGTACAAGGAATCCTCGGTTTATGACGGTCACGACAAACCATGTTTCGAAGTGATGAACTTCACACAACAAACTAGTTGGAGTAAAAAGGCACGTTCATTTACCACTGTACTTAGTGTTTTTCATTTAATTGCTTTATTTATATATTTATGGTCAAGATTTTTTTTTCCATACAACTATTTTCTGTAATTAGGACTTCACTACTGAGTTAGCGTAGGTAAGTGATTGACTACTGCGGGTTCATACAAACTGGGGTTAGGCCGCAGGCGTAGGAACGGAACACCATTGTAAACTGAGGACCCCCTGTATGTGAATTTATCGCAGTCACGTGTGTTTAAATTCATGTCACGGCGTATACTGTATATAGACATTCGTGAGTCCTTTCTCTGTCAATAGCAGCATCGTTTTCCCATATGGACACCTACGGGGTGGGGGGAAGGACACAAAAGTACAGACAGAGACTGTGGGCGACATAAGTGAGGTTCCACAGAGAAAAACGATGCAAAAAGCCTTGCCCTCGACTGGCAACCGATCCAAGGTGTAGTCTGCCTTTCAAGTCAGTTGGGATAGACTCAAGCTTTCCTGACACCCTGAATACGATAAGCAATCATTAATGGATGGTCACAGCCCCATTTCACCTCGAGGGACATGTCTGTGCCCATTTTGCGGCCCCCAGTAAGGTTCCACCAAGGACAAAGTCAAAACAAAGCAGAGCACCTTGCGATTGACTGACAACTAATCTAGCGTTCTGTGCCCATTTCAGCCAAAGTCAGCTGTGATCGACGCCAGCTTTCCAATCACACTTATACAACATAAGCGGTTCAAAATGGACGATCGCAGCCCGCTTTCACCTTCATGTTCATCCCCTTTCTCTCCATTTTGCGTTATCTTCAGTGGCTGCCATTACAAGTCAGACATCAGTGAGTTTCTATCGGGAAACCCAAAACAAAGCAGAACACTTGCATTTGAGCGACGACTAATCTAGGGTGTAGTCCGAGTTTCGGCCTAAGTCAGCTGGGATAGAGTCCAGCTTCCCCGCCACCTTGGACGGGATAAGTAGCAGAAAATGGATGATTGCAGCCCGATTTTACCCCCAGAAACAACACTCTGCCTTTGGGTCGTTTGGGTCCTCTTCAGTGGCCATTAGCGCAAATCAGAGATCAGTAAGGTTTCAGATGGGAAAAACAAAGCATAGCTCCCTGCGTTTAACTGGTGACAAATTCAAGGTGTCTTTTGGCCAAACTCAGCTAGGATAGACTCCAGGTTCCCTGCCAGCCTGAACAGGATGAGAGGTAGAAAATAAATGATTGCAGCCCCATTTCACCTCCAGTTAAGACCCCTTTTCCTCCAATTTGTGATGGACGTCAAATGGAATCTTAACAGAACAGATAAACACCTCATACGTAACATTTTAAACTAATTTCTTGAACTTATTTTGAAACCCGCATACGATTAATCAAAGTGAGGACGGCCACGCGGATCTCTTAAAGGCGCACGGTGTTAATGCGCAGAGGCTGCACGTTCTTGCCGTTGGCGTGGCTCTGACCTGGACTGAAGTAAGGGAAGACCTTCATTGGGAATTTCTCACGGTAGGTGTATAGCCAGGACATGTCGTCTGCATTGTAGAAGATGAGCAGGCCTTTGGGGTAGTCCAGGTACACACCCACCTTCTCCAGCTTGCTCTTGACATTGAGACGGGTCCAGGGCTCAGTGCAGGCGCTGTACTGGTTGCCGTCATGCATGACGATGCAGTAGAAGCCGCGGCCTGGTTGGATCTGGATGCTGCCCTTGCGGCTCACTGTCTCGCTCGCCACGCCGATCATCCACTGCGTCTTCTCCGACACCATCACCTCCCAGTAATGCACGCCGGACGCGAAGCCCTCTGCGCCAAGGACAGACACTTCCACGTCAAAACGCCGTGGAGAGTCCTGTAGCGGCTGCGGGTGGAGGTTTCCGTAGGCGACGATGGTACAGTCGTCAGACAGGATCAGTCTTTGGTGGGCCGTGATGGGGTCCAGCGTCAAGGCGGCAGGCACTGACAAGTAAAAACAGAATGTGGAGTTTAATATTCAAGTATTTGTTTTTGCTCAAGGGCACCCCCTACAGTTTAAGGTATAAAATTATTATTATTTTTTAGTACACTGAAAAGCGCTTTGTAAATAAAATGTAAAAACACACCACTGCAGTGACCACAAGCTGCGTAACCAACTTCACGCTAAGATGGTAGCAACAAAAGACAAAGAAGCTAAAAATATGAGCAAACATGCTAAAATAGCCTTAACCCTAACCCAGTGTTGTATCTTGAATTTTTTGTCTGTCAGTGAAAGCGCTTCACCAAAAACATTTTAGCACAGATGTTAGCACTTTTACAACAACAGAAGAAGTGTCCTGGCTGATAACCAATAAAATGTAAATGCTAAAAATAAGTACTAACATGCTAACGGAGCTTTAATTCTCATTCATATATGGGACATTTTGTACACACTGCATGCAACTACAGATGTTAGAGTTTAGCACATACTAATACCACAACAATGGGTGACCTGGCTGGTCCAAAATACGTAAAATGCTAGAAACGTGTGCCCCCCCAACATGCTAACATAGTCCCATCCCAAACCCATCCTTGTGTCTTGAATTCTGTGTCTTCGTTAGAGTTTAGCACAGATGCTAGCACTAGCACAACACAAGAGCTGTCCTGGCTGGTCCCAAAAATTTGAGGCTAAAAATGCTAATATGCTAACAAATCCTTAACGTTAACCCAATAAGCACTGCACGCAACTCCCAATAGTAAAGTTTAAGACTGATGCTAGCACGTAATGCAACAAGATACGTCCTGGCTGGTCCCCCTCTCAAAATAAGAATCTATAAACGTGTTAATGTGCAAATAGAGTCTTATTCCTACCCAACCATCGTGTCTTGAACTGTTCGTCTTTCGGTAGAGTTTAGCACAACACTAAAGGTGTCCTGGCTGTCCCCCCAAAAACAAGTTAAAATATGTGTTAACATGCTAACTGAGCCTTATGTGTGGGGAACTTTGTACAAACAATCTACGCAACTCACAATACTAGAGGTTAGCATAGTCGCTGGTGCTAAAATGACAAGAAATGCCCTAGATGGTCCCCAAAAATGTAAGACGCTAATGTGTGCTAACAGGCCAACTAAGCCCTAACTGTAAGCCATAATTGTGTCTTGAATTTTCATTTGTGTGTGGGAAGTTTTGTCCACACACTGCATGTAACTCCCAAAGGTAGAGTTTAGCACAGATGCTACCACTAACAAAACAGGAGGATTCTTGGCTAGGATTCATTAGTGTTTTGATAAAAAGTGCACCCTACCAGAAGATTCCTTCTCTCTTCAGTGTAGGGTGAACTCACAAAAAGAAAGACAACGCTGCAGGAGGCGATCACGGTGCGTGCTCCGAGCTCAAAGATGACTGATGGCTTGTTGTTATGCGGCACGCCCAACTGGCAGCTCCACTTCTGCATGAATCAAGTGCTCTCCAGTGCGCAAGAATGTTGCTCAATTTAGGCAACGCAAAGAGCAAGCAGAAACAGTAAGAACTAATTGATGCGAGTTGATTCTAGGTGCCATTTTGGGGTTAGGGATTTGATCCTTCTACCAAGTTGGCGAGGAACAAAATTTGTTGCTTAATTTAGCCCCTTTTACGCTACATACAAAAGTCGTATTATTTTTCTTCCCACCCCACCCCGCAATGTGGTAGTTCTGTAAGAATGGGACTGACATGGAATGTAGGATCCCAAGACGACCCGGCAATATTCGCTTTACGAAGTAGTAGTTTGTCAGTGTTGAACAGTTTGACAGTTGAAACTCAATTATCTCACTCTATTGCGTAGAAAGCAATTCAAAGCAAAGCAAAGTTATGTTATATGATACCCGAGACCAAAGGCCATTAAATGCCAAATTTTGGGTGCCGGATTTTTTGTGACAGCTTTTTAAATTCTGCATAAAAGAGGCCAGGGTCAAAAGGAGCAAAGTGGTAAAGTAAGTGTCTGACATTCAGCCGGCGGACAAAATTGAACCTTTGCCACTTACACAATGTGATTGGTGTTTGTTACAGCCATTAAAGATTTACAATCCAAAGCGTGTGTTGTTACGGACACACGGGAATAACAAACAACAGCCTCACGCTGAGCCTTGTGGTGAGACCTACGCTTTGTTCTTAGCAGCTAGCCAAACAATGGTTGGATGATGGGAGAACGTCTGATCTCTGGCAACCACCCCTGATGGATTGGAAACAATTGTTCCATTTGGCTGTCAGTCAAAGGAAGAAGGGAAAAAAAGCCTGGACTCCCCTTCGCGAGCACCAGGTTGAAATAGAAGGACTGAGGGAAGGATTAAGAAAAATTACTCTGCACATTATTTGAATCGTCTTCAATCGTGACTGATGGAGGCAGGCAGAGCTCCTATCAGCACTGTTAGACGCAAGAAAGACAATGCGGCACAATGGCTCCGACAACCATTCCTAAGCTAAGGGCGGGAACCATACTGAGAAAGGTCAAGATCAGTTCGTGTGCATTCATTGAGGCTAAGTGTTTCCACCACAAACGAAATAGCCACGATTCTAACTAGTGCGATACAGTAATGAAATTGTTGTCTCCAATGTCAATCGTTGTTAGATACCAATAACGGAGGCTGAGGAGGTTGTTACTGTACATGTGAACAGATTGTCTTGAGAGATGCACGGTTTAGAGCTTACGAACCGCGTGCAATGAACTACTTCCATACTTACAGTTTTACATGTATGGCCACATAGAAGTGTTAATCTTACAAGTATTTACTGTAATTGTTACTTTACTTCTGATGTAGCATAGGTTAGTGATAGAATACAGCCCATTCTGACTCATGAACAAATCTGGGCTGTATGGCTTGTCAATAAATATTGCCACAAAAGTATGATGATATCCATACAATAACACAGGTTTACAGAGGAGCATCAGTTCCTTACAATAACATGAAGGGAATGGAAAGAGGGACCATTGTTGTCCTGTGTTTGCAAGTACCTAATGCACAAATGTTTACTTCAAACCGCACCATGGTGAGCTTAACCATACATTTCCTTTACCCATGCTTACCTGGAGAAATATCCTGGAAGAGCGACTTCCAGATGGTGTATTGCAAAGGCCCCATGTACTTGGATGTCGGGAAATCCTCATACGTCAGATTGGTCTCGTGGATCTTCCCTTTAATCCTGAAACAGAAACAGAACAATGCCTGTCTAAACCCGCTCAATTACCTCGATGACGGGTGATTAATCTTGTACGTCGGTGAAATGCCAGGCTTTTATTAGCATTAAGTGACTTGAGTGACTGAATGGGGTTAGATGATGATCTCAACTCCTGTAGGACCTTGTGAGTGGGTTACTTCCTGCAATGCAACCTGGGCGCAGAAGGACATTCTGCAGGTATGTTATACTGTACTGCCAGACGTGATATAAACCATGTATGCTCAAAGATTATTGGAACCTGTTTTACAAATCTAGTTCCAAGATTTAAAATTTCTTTTAGATGTCACCATTAGTTCGATCTATCCTCTAAATGTAGATATTAATGTTGTTCTCATGAGGACTGCCTTACCTCTCGGATGTGACTGCCACCCCCTCCAGAAAGTCGTGCCGGCCCGTCTCGTTAAGGCGCTCCTGCAGGATTTGGATGCCTTCCTTGACGTCGTGCAGCTGCTGGCTATAGCGTTGAATCTTGTGCTCAATGTCGGTGAGCTTGCGCGCCGTGTCCATCTCCAGTTCTTCCAGCATGCTCTTCTGACGCTCACGCAGGAAGCGGTGGAGGCGCTCAAAGGCGTCGCCAATGGTGGCACGCAGACCTTTGGCTGAGGACTGGAAAGAAGATGCAAAAACACCTAATTCTTTGCTGTCTGCAAACATTGGCTAGAGAAGAGCCAAATAATAACGTACATTTTCCAAATGAGACGGTAAGGAATTGATTAATATAAGGATGTTAATTATTGTGCTTCATAAAGTGACCAGAAAAGAGCCACACAAAGCACATCCTGGGTGTGGTTTTCAAGAGCTGCAGTGAGCAAGACAGGCTCAAGTCAGCTGAACAATTTGCAGGGAACATCAGGTTGTAAAGCAGAACAGTTGAGCTCACCAATTTGAGAGATAAAGAGAATGGATTTCAAAGAGAATGAGTGTCAGAAGCGACAAAAAGAGCAGTGAGGAGGTTGTCAAGTCTAAACATCGGGGAAACAAAACAGGATGCTTGGTTAACAGATTCTTCGAGTATCTTTGACTGTCATTAATGATCAGTCATCTTTTTGATCATTATGAAAATCAGTTGAAAATTGTAATTAGTGGATATGTGTCGTCAAGGAACCAGGTGCAGACCTCCACCAAGGCCAAACAATGCTAAATCCATAATGTTTTTTGATGCGCCAGGCGTTACTGTTCCACTTCCTCGTCATATAAATATTTAAATGCATGTCCTTTTATCCATCACAGGTCCATCAGCTGAACTCACAACAAAAGCTGAAAATAAATCCCTAGAGCATCCAACTATCTATTTTTCTCCCGCTTGTGTTAATAGTCCATGGGAAGCTGGAGCCTTTTGCAGCGGACTCTGGGCGAAAGGCAGACTACACCATAGTTGGATGACAGACAACACCTACAGTCACTGAGCGAGAATCGATCCCATGCTGGCTGCAAGAAATGTGCAACAACAGTACACCAACGGTGACCTTCAATCTAGACCTCTATCTATATAGGTCATTCCTTGCCCCAATGTGCCACCCCTTGGAAGGATATGACGAAATTGTTGTCTAGTGGTGTGTGTTCACACAGATGTTGCGGTTTTTCGCATTCAGATAATTAGATGCTCTTCTCTTTTGCTTTTCACACTTCTTCCTGAGATACAGTACAGTAATCCCTGAAATCCTGTACAAGACTGTCACTTATGTAGTTCTGTCAAGTAACCGGCATAGACTTGGAACAGGTGTTCCTCCTATGAAACAATGTAGGGTCATTTTTGTTTTCTTGATTACGATCATTAGGACACTTGGCTGCACAAAAATTATTTTGTCTCTAGATACTATCAATCTTTCCTCTGAACTGTAAGATTGAATTACATTGGTCTAAAAATCTCCCTCCCTTTCCAAGAGTGGGTATGCTCTCTGTGGGAGCCGGTTAAAGGTGGCGATTTGTCAACGAGTGAGACAGTTAAGACATTAGGGCGGGCTGCGTCCCAGCCCTCCTAGCTAGTTGATGAGTTGAGTGGGCGGATGAAGGGGTTTGATGATCAGTCTCGCTGACGTGCTGCTGAGCCCCAGCAGATCGTGAAGATACCGAGCAGGTGGCTGGAGCACTTGGAAACGAAAGGCTGGCAAACTTTCAGGCAATCATATGATTATTAAGAGAATTCCCTGCGGCTAAGTGATGAAAACACAATGTCTACCCCTCAGAGCAGGACCTTACAAACACAAGTATTCAAAATGTATTGTGAGGTGGCCACCTTTTAATAGAGAGTTTAGCGGCTGCTGTGCTTGCTCCTCCATCTCGCTGCGTACAGGAACAGGCAATGTCGGCCACAATGTGACACAATGACAGAAAAATTTAACAAGTGGCCCTTTTTGCGAGGAAGTTTCCTAAATGCCTCAGACACTAATGTTGTGGCGGTGTGGCAGTCTTCTAGGCAGGGAAAAATGGACGGAAATCTAATGAGATTAGCGCACTGAAGAGTGACTGAAAGCACAGTATTCTGCAGTTAGGGCACATCAACAGAGTGGGTTGGTGGTGATCTGACAGGAAGTGATGAGATGTTCCAACTCTGCACAGCAGGTGTGCCAAGGCATTTCGGTGTTGATGTGTGTCGTCTAGTGTAGTGTGCAATGGTAACTGTCACTCCAACTCTCGAGGGAAGACAGCGTTTCTTAAGAAAACGTATGTTTCTTTCGATGAAACCAACAACAATGTTCAAATGAGCATCACTCGTGGCAAAAAAAAAGCCTTGGTGGTGCATTGCAGGGTGCACATTTTCACGAAAGTGTCTGATTGAACATTTAGGCAGTAGGATATTTAGCAAATAATCTGCTGTTGTCTGATAAAATACAAAGGACGCTCAGACCTCAAATACAATATCCCCCATACCAGAGAAATTATTAATTATAAGAAGCCTGTACAGGTAATGTTTTCAATTTTTTATTTTGTTGTCATTTATGTGAAAAAATATACTCTATATATTATAGTACAGTGGTTCTCAAACTTTTTACAACTATCCATCCATCCATCCATTTTCTGAGCCGCTTCTCCTCACTAGGGTCGCGGGCGTGCTTGGAGCCTATCCCAGCTGTCATCGGGCAGGAGGCGGGGTACACCCTGAACTGGTTGCCAGCCAATCGCAGGGCACATAGAAACTAGCAACCATTCGCACTCACAGTCATGCCTACGGGCAATTTAGAGTCTCCAATTAATGCATGTTTTTGGGATGTGGGAGGAAACCGGAGTGCCCGGAGAAAACCCACGCAGGCACGGGGAGAACATGCAAACTCCACACAGGCGGGGACGGGGATTGAACCCCGCACCTCAGAACTGTGAGGCTGACGCTCTAACCAGTCGGCCACCGTGCCGCCTTTTTACAACTAGTACAACCTAAAAAATACTAAGCTCTCCAACTTCCACTATAATGACCCACATTAAAAGTAAAAAAGGACTGTATATTTAACATTATTGTAAGCCACTGTAACATTATGCACATTATATTAATCAACACTGTACTTGAATATAGGAAAACAGAAAAACTGCACTTAAAAATGATTCAATTAAAAAGTATGGCATGCAAGTTAAATAAAAATGTAACCGTTCTTAAAGACTAAATGCAAATGTATTGTACTTAAAAGTTAAATACAACAGAACTGTAACTACTTTTATTTGTATATTTGTATCTCCCTTAATTATCTTGGCATTGGTTAAAAAGATAATTTTATTCATTCAATATGTTTGACTGTATTTCATGTTTTAAATGTATTTTATTTATTTGTATTTAATTCAGTAGTTGTCCTATTTGGTTGGAATTCTGGTAGATTGGTAGTCAACAATGACACACTTAACACTGTCTCCTATTTTTCAGGACAACTGACTTATTGTCCATCTGCGCTTCTCTTGTGTAAAGATTTACTGTTGTTTTGAAATGTATAAATGTGTTTTTTTCCCCAGGGTAGCTGTGAGAACAAGAAGTGTTTTTAAGGAGAATTAATGCAGTACCTTAGTCTCAGTGAGTTGTCTCTGCAAGAGCTGCAGGGCCTCAGTGTGACCCTTCTCGCTGTCCTGCAGGGTGGCCAGCTGCTCCTTCATCTCCCTCTGCAACACAACCAAATGACAAGCAAAGGCGGGTCAGCAACATGTGATCAGGAACTAACAGACTAACAGTAACAGATAACAGCATTCAAGATAATATAACACAATCCTTGATTCACTTTTGGCTTGCTCAGCTACATGGAAATGTTCATGAGTAGTTCCAGCTCAACTACATCCAGTTATGTTTATCCGACTTCGTATTGTTTGTTGTTCCTGCTTGTTCGGCTTCAGCGCGGATTAAAACCCACAGCTACAAAACAAGGAATGCAGATGGAGAGCCAAGACATAAAAAGAGTGCATGAAATCCCAGGGGACGTCGGGTTGCGTCAGAGGAAAGAGGGTCTTCGTCTCTCGTCGAGGCCCACGCCGGTTCCGCTCAACCCTCCTCGGGTCTCCTCACGCAAGGAGCAAGACTCCACAGGGGCCGGCTGGGGTGGCTGTCACAAAGAATGCACGTTTACACGGATCCTGTAGTCTGGAGCATGTACGCACATCTGGGATGAGCAGATGTTTCTTCATTTTTTAATTAGCACCTGGTTGATGTTGTTTAGCTCAGTTTCTTGTGCAGTCTTATTTAATCTATTCCACTTTCCTGGTTGGATGGTTTGATTTAAATGGTGTACTGGGTTACATTCCTATCCTGGGTCTATCACACAGGTGTGACCAGTTCCAAGGGTCATTCAAACTTGTCATTCCATAGGTAACGAGCCCACTTCTAAAGTAACTCGTCATAAATATCAAAGGAGTAGTAACTCACCCCAGATTTGAACCACTGTCTGTTTTGTTGAAAAACCTGAACCTAGACAAACACACCAAAAGAACCACATTCTTTGGGTAAGGGAGCCTACATATGTATAGTACGTTGTCGTTCTAATTCGGGGTGAAACAAACTGAATAAAAGCAAGCATCATCCACTTCAAATTCCACAGTTGAGGAAATCATGCCGCCGTGTCACTTTGCTCGTTTGTCACCTCCCTTGAACACCTACGACAGCACAAATCCTCCAAATGGAGCTGCCAACTCGGGCGACTAAGTGGGGGTGGTAGTGGTAGTGGGGTAAATCACTGAAGTACTCAGCTAAAATAAATATGAGACTAAATATCTGCTGACAGAGGAAAACCATGACAATTTAAAGCATCTAATGGGACGTACGCAACAGGAGGACTTAAAACACACAAGCTATTTATTCGTGTGGAAACTCCCTGAGCTCAAGAGCTTGTGACAAAATTAGTCTAAAAGCGCTGGCTGACGGCAGTTAAAAATATGCTGCATTTTCCCTCTCAAGGACATAAGGAGAGGAAAACAAACGGCTCCTGTACAGGGTGGGGCGGCGTGGTGGAGAGCGTGACTCTCCATGTTAATGATGGCAGTGCAGCAGCTGACAGACTGACCGAGAAAATGTGCTCCCCGGCTATTATGTTGAACATCGGGGTACTGACAGGTGCGAAAATCGGCAACAATTACACGGCAAGCTAATGGACTCGATACAACCTCAAAATGACTGAAATCCCTAAATCAACTGCTCTTTGGAACTTCACCTTACATTTCCCATTGCTACCATTAGGCAAGAGCATTTGATGGTGGGTGTGTTGCGCCTATATCCCCCACCAAAACCCAGGCACATCATATGTCTTATTCACTGCCTACACCTCGAGGTGCCCTGAAATCGGAGCCCATCAATTTTAGCTCTGAAACCTAGCGACCCCAGTCCGGAGACAAATGGAGCAGAATTGTTAAGCTATTTAAAAGTAAGCTAAAATACAAATGACAAGAGATAATTTATAGATGCAAAGGCACATCATATGTGAATATAAAAATTCCAACAGCACACTTAAATTAACTGCCTTCTAGTTAAACTGTATCCTGATCGCTACAAAGATATGTACAATAGGGTAGCAACAAGTGGATATAGAAAGCGAACAACACACACCCGTTAGAATACAAGGCTTTCTGATGAGTAAAATAAATCAAACAATTTCAAAAAAAATTTTTTGCAGAAAGTAATATGAATTAAAGCCAGGAGCAGTAAACAGGACAGACAGAGGATTTAATGCAAGTACAGTATTTATAGTTTGAAGGAAATGTGATATAATCTTATACAAAGGATGTTTGGTTAAGTGCTGACCTTGTGAAGTTATTAGACTCATCAGTATTTGCTGCCATGTTCTTGGCCACCAGCAGTGATGAAAACTACATTTATTTTGCAATTTAGTGTCATCCATTTGTCTAGTATCCAATTTTTTACTCATTGGAAAAAAATCTCTCGGCCAAGTTTATTTTCAAAGGACACTTAAAGATGGCCAAAATAACCCTTGAATGGCCAATTAAAACCAAACTGCCAGACCTCCTCCGTCTTTTCCGGAATGGGGTTCTATGACCTTTTTTGTGAGTCTACTCATGATTGACCTCAGTACCAAATTTGATGTTGTTGAATTAAAAAAATAAATAAAATTCATCATCATGTTGCGTAAAGGTGATTTGCTCTGGCAACCGGCAACTTTAAACATCCATCCTTAGTAAATACAATGGAAAGGATATACTGCACGCCTACTTTGAAGCCCAGCCTGCAAAGTTGGCTTCATTTTTGCATTGTTTAAACCTGTTAAAATCTTCATGCATACATTGCAATGCCTCCACTCTTCCATAAGGTGTAATTGCATAACCCTCTTTAGTCTTTGTGCTATAGAAGAAAAATGCTCTAAGTGTCCTACAGACATTTTCTTTGGTAGTGGAAAGCTCTTGAGTTTTATTACGACGTGCACAAGGAATTGGATCTGAAGTGCCGGTGCGCTGCAGATGCCCGAAGAAAGATAAAAAGCAGGTGGCTGAATCCTAAAAGGGACGTTTGTGTTCGCTAGTGTGTATTTTGGTCTGGTGTTGAAGGAAGTCTCTCACCTCTCTGCCTGATGCCAGTCTGAAGGGACATCTCGCCAGGACGCCAGCTTGCAGGAAGGGGCGAGCAAAAGAAAGAGCTAATTTGATCCCGCCTGAAACCCTTGCACTGTATTTAAAGTTAATACACAGTGGAAGTCGGGTTGAGAGTTTGATTACATGACCTGGGAACAAATTAAATTTCTATTACCACCTGGGAACAAATTAAATTTCGATTATTTCCTATGGATAAAAATGTTTCCAAACACAGCCAAATCCAAGACTGATCAGTGTCACGGAACACACACACATACCAATTTTTATAATGTGAGAGACCCTTGACATGATGATGGGAATTTCTTTTCTTTTAAACAAAAATCAGCATTCATGCGTTTACTGCTCTATATCTATTATATTGTGTGGTGTACTGTACTCAAGATGACCAACACAGTACACCACATACATAATACATACATCTATTGACAATTGCAAGTTGCTGTTCTAGTACCACAGCTGCCACTAATTACCAGAACTGCTGTACATTTAGCATAATGGTGAGTCGTAGTTTTAATCATTTGTTTTTTTTTGTTTTGTTTCTATGTCGGTCCATCGAAGTACGTATGTATGTATTACATGAAAACAGTAAGTGATACAAAAAAGGGACTGCTGGACTGTGCTGAAGAAATATCAATAACATCGATTAATCAACTTTGACTGGACTTTCATCACATTAGAATCAACTTACCAAAAACAAAATCTATAGTCGTTCAACGCCTATTCACATTACATGAAATTGACTCAAGATAATTTTTTACAGACAATTGTTTTTGCGTAATTACTTATTTGAATAATGTGAAGAAGGAGTGTTTTTACAAGTTCAGTTTAAAATGTTTCTCTGGCATACTTCAGGAACATAAATATACATCACTGTTAACATACCATAGGATTAAGAGACTCATTCCTTCACTTATTTGAGTTTTCTTGAGGCAATTTTACCAGGATGAGAAGCAACAGCGAAAAATTGTCAGAATGGATAATTTCATGATTTGTATGCATGACACTAATAATGTCGTCCTTCCCAGATGAAGGATGCCAATTTCCAGGCTCAAAATCATTCTGTCCTCCATGCTGAAAGGCTTTGTTCATCATTTATAGTGTCTGAAAGTGCATGCTTCCCCGTGGCCCTGCATTAAAAGCCAACACAAATCCCTCTCACCGTCCATACTGATGCCATCTTTATTATTCTCTCCAGCTCCTTCAGGATATATAGGAGAGCGTTAGGTCAGAGAGATGAAAAATCAAACAAAACATGCACTTTCACAGGGATGAATAATGATTTTAAGAAAGCTTACAGGATGGAAAATGTGCTCTAAATATTATCTGACATCCCACAGACTTAATTCCCCATATGCAGGCTGACTAAAGATGAACGCTGCAAACTCGCACACCACTTGGACATGTGTGGTTGGCCAATGGCCATGCATACGTTCACACGAGATAAAAGCCAGTCAACATGTTGAAGAGGCATTAACTTTAGCTACATGAAGAGCGGTGTCCTAACCCGCGGACCGGGCTTCTCGCAGGAAAATTATTATTATTATTATATATATTTTTTTTAATTTCATATTGTATTATACCAGAATGAATTTTATGATTTAATGACAAACCGTGTTAACATTTCAAATAGTTATTATTACTGTTTTATATTGTAGTTATCATTAATACCGTATTTAGCATGGCCCAACTGATTTTTTTAGGCTGATACCAATTCAGATACTTTGTGGGAAAATTCTGATAAAAGATTAATTTACCAATTAATTAAAAAAATATATAATGAATAGAATAACTTGTTTTTCTTATTCATTTTTAAAAATGTTTTCCAGAAACAAAGTTTAATGTCAAGAAATGTGTGTCAACAATCACACAAACGATGACACTTGACAAAAACTTGCTCCCGTTTGCCCTTCGGTTGCTATACGCGGTGGATTTAAAAATGTGTTATATACTGTTCCCCATCTCTACTCATTGCTGAATGTATGAAGCAGAAGATTTTGCTGTAAAAGCAAAACATGCTCAGGAGCTTTTGCAGCACGAACGTAACCCGGTAATTATCCATTGTTGTTGAATAATGGCGGTGTTCACATACAGTATATATAGAGTAAGCATGCATTGGAATTTAAATTGGCAAAACGCTGCCGGATTAGGATAATTTTGAAAAGGGCTAATATCAGCCGATAAATCGGTCAGGCACTTGTATTGAATGTCTCTGAGACGTAACAGCTTTGCCACTGGCTCCTCTCTGCATTCTGTGAAACAGTGATATTAGGCAGGCAACGTTTACCATAATTTCCCCTCCCCCCAAATATTGTCAAAAGTCAATAGTGCGCATTGTACATAGGTATAGGGGAAAATGGGAAAAACTTTCACATTTTATAAATGTATGCCGCAACCAAGAGGTTGTGAGAAAGGTGTACACTTTCATTCTAATAATATGCCACCGCCACCTAGAGGTAATGAAAAAGGTGTAGCCTACACTTTCATTCCAATATGATAGGGGTACGTATGACTGCATATACGTACAGTTGTGCTCATAAGTTTACATACCCTGGCAGAATTTGTGAAATATTGTTATTTTAAATACGACTGATGACTGAATAATGAACAATTTATTCATTGAAACACATATATTATGTTATCCAGTTCGGGGTGTTGCATTTGCACACATATAAAACATAAAACATATATTATGTGTTTCAATGAATTTTCTTCGTGTTTTGTTTTAGGCTAGTAAGCATTTATTTTACCCCAAAAAATTATAGCATACACTCAAAATCCCATGATATGGCAAATTATGCACTATTTGAATTAAAAAAATGATCTGCAATGCACTCAATCCACAATAGGTGAACAGCGATATAGCGAGGAAACACTGTACTCAAGTAATATGAAGGACGAACTTTTACCAGAGTCATACAGTAGTATTATAAAGTAACGCTTACTTGAGTAAAATGTATGATTACTCTACCCACCTCTGTATTCTTTTGACCAACAAGAGAAGAGACCGATGTCATGTGGTTTGCTGTGACACATTTTGGGATCTTATATGAATGAACATTAATTTTGATTGCTTTAGTTTACAATTTCTAATGTGATAAAGGTGCCTAGGGTTCCCAATTCGATATTTTTTTTCCCCAATCTAAAAAAAAAAAAAAAAAACTTGCAATGCTGCAGAGATGCATCCATGTACAGTATTTCCTTTGGTAATGCCATTATGATACCAATCACCAAGCTAATTTGTCAATACTAGTGATATTAAATTTTCATACCATTTAATCTCTAGTACTATGCCATGCAGCAACATGAGGGACTTCACCTTTACACCAAATGTTCGGTAAAAGAAGTCGTGAGGAAAAGAGGCGTTTGTGGCCTCTTGCAGTCTTCGGTATATAGGGCGCATCATGCAAATGATGACTTGGGGGTCTGATGCTCTACTGCATATACCGAGGAAGCTCACGCGGTATGCAAATGCAACACACCAAACTGGAATACCTAAGGAAAACAAAACAGAATGAATATTTGAATTTTTTTTCTCATCCCTTCACTGTAAGGAAATATTTTTCAACTACTGAGAAACGTAAACCCCTCTCACGCTGCTACGCTGCTACATAGTTTTGCTGGCTTTTGTGCAAAAGGCAGAGGCAGATGATACTTCTGTTGAGGCAATTTTAGGGGATCTCTGTGTGTAAAAGCGGCTTATGACACTGTACTGGAAATTTACCAGATCAGGCTGCTACATACAATGTAGTTGCGCGCAGAAGCAGCATGCGGCTCATTATATTTGACGAGTGTGACAAGCAGCTGCCGTGTTAGTCAGAAGCATTTGTACACTGCAATCAGGGCTCTATGCAATTTATCTTCACTTCTGGGAAAGAAATATAGCAAAAATGACAAGTACTGCCAAAGCAGACACAGATAAAGTCTGAAAGCCCGTTCTGTGGTAATCAGAAGACCTTGTATATTCTATTGCTACAACAGACACACACCCAGACAAGAGTTAATAATACTGTGAGAAAAAAAAATCCAATCCAACCTCATCTTAAATGCACACAAACAGGTTTGTTGATCAGTTTCTCAGCATAAGTGTCAACATCTTGAACCCCCCCCCCAAGTGTTTTTTCTCCAAACAAACAAACCAAAGAGGTGGTTGGGTGAAGTCCACATGGAGATAAATGCACAACACAACGCTTTCATCTCTTGGTTCACCCTTGAAAAGTGGGGAAAATGAGTAAACACATCCTGAAAATGACCCTTAGATGTGTTTGACTGCCAGAGGAATTTCACAACAACCCAATGAATCCCAGAAATATCTTTTCTTTTTTTTTGTAAAGCCTCTTAGGATTAGTCAGGCTTCTAGTTGTCAGCATGTTATTAATATAAAACCACGTAGAATGTGTCATGAACACGTGGTTTGATGCTGCTTCGGCTTGACGGAACGGACGCAGTGAAGGGCCGATTGTTTTTGACATGCGCGCAATAAGCAGGTCTCCGTTCTCACGGAAAGAACTGGCCAAATTAAGAGCGCGCCTGGGTCTCCTTTCACTCAGTGCCGCTGACAGCCAATACATATTCAAAATAAAGTCCCACTGCAAAACAATTGCATGGATCTGTGAATTTTCAGTGCAGCCTGCAGTCATGGGTTCATACGGTAGTCAGATGATATCAATATCCCCTGATGATTTTTAATCATACACAAAACAAACGAACATAATATACAGTAGTATTTTGTATGTTTTCTTTTTACAAATTTTGATTGCCATCATGAGGTGGAATCTCGACTTAACGGACCCCAATTTAATGGATATAAAGGATATAAAGGAAAAGAAGATACAGAAGATCCTCAATAAAACACACCCCGATATAATGGATATCGGATAAAACGGACCGCAGAGACTGAATAATGTGTCCAAAAATAGTTTCCATTTGTCACATAAAATGCCGTTGACAACGTCTGTTATTTCCAGAATTGAACTGTTAAACTGTTGTTTACTGACGCTATGGCGCAATGAAAGCAGAAAATGGGACTGACGTATTTCCGGGTCACAGATATACAATATAACTAGATCCAATTCCCAAAGACGTGTTTCCCATGCCTACGTGGCGGCCATGTTGAATGTGGGGCATTGACGTGGCGGCCATGTGATGATGGTTCCATCTATTGTCTATTTGTACTTAGAGCGCTTGCAGAGAGAGTGCGACATGTCTGCGGTGTTAACTCTGAGGAATACAAAACAAGACTTTGGAGTCTGGAACAAGCCGTTTTTGTCAAGCCGTTTGAAACTAGGAAGCACACCAATTCCTCGCGGTACTGTACGTCAACAATGTCACCATGACAAAGCATGTGTGGTGTGGTAAATTTGGATAAAATGTAAAACTTTTTAAAAAATATTTATTTACAATAAATTTGCACTGGAATGGGCGTTTTAGGCCACAAAAAAAAAAAAAGATAACAATAATTTTGTACAGTATTATGGGTGCCTATGGCTTCAAAACAAAAGTGCTTCAATGTAACAATCGGCTATATCGGACAACCCCCGCCCCTATTTATCTGTTCTATCGAGGTTCCACTGTAGTGTCCAGTTGGATCTCAAAACGCCCCTTTGTAGTTGACAAAGTCTGTTAGTTCCAAAATTGGTCACTGTTGTTTACTGGCAGAATCAACAGGCAGAGACTAGTAGGTCTACCCGTATTTCTAGGTTGCGCCGGTGTTGTCACTGATGACTGAAGACTAGATCCAGCTAACAGATGAGCCTACTTGGCGGCCATATTGGCAGGGGTGAGGTTCTCATCGAAGGCAATGCATGGGCATTAAATTAGCGTCGCTGTAGGAACACAACTCAAAAGAGGCGTGTCATATCTACCTATTCATATCTATGGCTGTTGTTCGAGTGCTCGTCGTGTCTCGTCCGTCAAACAATCTACACTGATTTTGGTACAGTATAGAGTTGTTGTTGTCAAACCCTTCTCATGGCATCCAATTAATTAATTAATTAGCACTTACAGCGGGAATTCATAATAAGATGCTGGTTATATTACTGCAGCACACATTTGCAGATGCCTGAACCATGTCCCCACTAGAAGAACTGCCTCACTCTCGCACTGCCGCAGGGAAGCTCATTTGTTATAGAGTGACGCAGCCGTGTGAGAACCTCCGCTTATTAGCCTGATCATCAACCTAAATGGGTATGGGTACCTAATGGCATTTTGGGTAATAGGAAATAAATTGTGAGGGACTGTAAAGCTCATCAAATGGCAATTAGGGCAAATTGGTGGTTGAATTGCTAACATAACTTAGAAACGCTGACTGGACACAAGGTACTGTACACTTTCGTATGATGAATATTCATGAAACATTCCACATTTAAAAAGCTATAGGTTTTCCAAGATGAATTACACATGAACCTCTACAGTTGGATGATCCTGAGGTTGTGAAATTTGGATTTCAAATTTCAGGTTTGAAGTTCAGATACTGTATCTGCAATTCAGTTTTGCCTAGTTGAAAGTCAAAACTGAATTGCATATCTGAAACATCCTTTTACCTAGGAAAAATTACGTCAATTTTGCAATTCATGTGTATGGGGTTTGTCATTACAGATATCTACTATTCAACAGCCAATATCCGGTAGTGAATTACAGAATCAGCAGCTGAAATAAGCATTTAATATGCCATCATTTTTCTCACAAAATATATTTTCAAAAGGTGCTATTGACATGAACATTTCACCAGATGTTGGGAACAACCCAAGTAATCCATACATACAAAGAGAGTAGAACAAATAAACTCAGAAATTAAGTTGTGTGTAATAATGTGAAATGACACAGGGAAAAAATATTGATCACGCCACCTGGTATATATTTAATACTTTGTACAAAAGCCTTTGTTTGCAATGACAGGTTCAAGGCGCCTCCTGTATGGAGAAACTAGTCGCATGCATTGCTCTGGTGTGATTTTGGCCCATTCCTTCACACAAGTAGTCTTCAAATCTTGAAGGTTCCGTGGGCTTCTTTTACGGACCATGGTCCGGACCCGTGCCCCTCCCTTTGGGACTGGTCAGGGTGCTTCAGTTGGGCTGGAGGGACTGCCCTGGCATCGCCCTGGCTGGGTCCCCCGCGGGATGGGCTCGCTGGCTTGGCCCCCCTCTTACGGGGGTAAGGGGGCCGGGCCCACCCTTGCTTAATGTGCTGGTTCAGCAACTCCGTAAACCAGTTGACATGCATGTGATTTGCTCTTCATTCACTAATAAGTTCAACAGACACACTATAGGCTTGAATTGTGTATGCTGGGACCTTGTCCTATAGGTTAGTTGTTGCATGTCCTCACCGGGTGTCCCCGCCCCATACACAAATAAGAACACAATTTGACTGTTGTAATGTTACTTGTGTTCAAATATCTAGAATGTCTATTAACGAACTATACCCCTATCCCCCTCGTCTGTTCTGTTCTTCCGGCTGGATTTTCAATAAACATCAGAATAAATAAAAAAATAATAATAATAAATAAGCAGGAGTATTTGAAACTCCCTTGTTGCACAGCAAAACTGTTCCAGCACAAAAGGCATACAAATCCACCATTCTGCATGGCCATGCAGCTGAACAGGATGGGTTAAAAAAAAAAAAAAAAAAAAAAAAAAAAAAAAAGGGGGGGGGGGGGGAATCCCAATTGTGGATAGGAAGAATGATGTTACGGATATCGCTAATGTTTTTTTTGACTAGGTAAAATTAAATTACTGATATCTTCAACACATATCCAGTCCAGTTATTAAATGTTAAGATGGCTTGCCATAGCCATAGCCATGGCCACTAGTTATGCAGTGATTCAAAATTGGAATTGCCTGCGAACGGCGTTGCAATGTCGCAGATGTAACAGCCAATCAAAAATGCATATTATATGTGTGGCGTTTACATGTTCTCCCTGTGCCTGCGTGGATTTTCTCCGGGTACTCCGGTTTCCTCCCACATTGCAAAAACATGCGTGGTGGGTTAATTGAGGACTCTAAATTGTCCGGAGGTGTGAATGGGAGTGCACATCGTTGTTTGTTTATATGTGCCCTGCAACAGGTCAGGGTATACCCCGCCTCTCACCCAAAGTCAGCTGAGGTAGGCGTCAGCACAGCCACATCCCTAGTGAGGATAAGCGGGTTGGAAAACGGATGGTTGGAGTGATATTCAATGGCTGTCAATACATTTAGAATCTCCCATCCCTTCAAAGACAATACAATAAAACATTTATTAGTTCAATTTTCTCCATGATTGAGGAAATATTGTTAAATGCTAATCCTGAATGTTTATGACTGTGATTTTCCTTTGTAGTGGCGTACAACTGCAATGTACCACACAGAGATTTTTCTACTATTTTGCCCATCTCAAGTAGCTACCACCTACCAATGTTATCTTTTGTATTGGATTTCTGCTCTTGTCTACATTATCAGAACCAGAATCAGAATCATCTTTATTTGCCAAGTATGTCCAAAACACACAAGGAATTTGTCTCTGGTAGTTGGAGCCGCTCTAGTACAACAGACAGTCAATTTACAGAACACTTTGGAGACAAAGACATTGACGAAAAACAATTGTGCAAAAAGATGCAGAGTCCTCTAGCACTTAGAGCAGTTCGAATGACTAATATTGCAATAGTCCGGTGCAATGACCATTGTGCAAGGGGCGCCGAGACTTCAAGGAGTGTATGCGGTTTAAAGTGACGAGTAGTGCGATAATCTGGGACAATGTTGGTTGTGCAAATGTTACAGATACTCCTCAAACAGTGTGCAATGGAGCAGATGCTACTCTGGCAAGAGTGGCCAGTATATGTAAATAGTGCAGCATGGCGAGACAACTACAGTGAGTGCACGAGTAATACATAATTGGCCCCACAGAAATGTGACAACGAAGTCAAAAAAATTGCCAGCATGTTGTAATGGAATTGTAGGTCAGGTGTTTAAGAAGTTGATCGCAAGAGGGAAGAAGCTGTTGGAATGTCTACTAGTTCTAGTTTGCATTGATCGGTAGCGCCTACCTGAGGGAAGGAGCTGGAAGAGCTGGTGACCTGGGTGCGGAGGGTCCGAGAGGATTTTGCACGCCCTTGTCTTAGTTCTGGCAGCGTGCAAGTCCTCAATGGTGGGTAGGGGGGTACCGACAATCCTTTCAGCAGTTTTGATTGTCCGTTGCAGTCGGAGTTTGTCCTTTTTTTTTTTTTTATGTGGCTGGTTAGTGGTGTTGAAACTAATGCCAAAAAAATGTGTCCCTTCCAAGGCTGGTAATTAGTCAAACACTGCTCTTGCTAAATGTGACAAGATTTCCGATTCAGTAGATAAGACGAGACTGAAACCAAGCGTGTGGGAGTGCCCCGAGCTGTGCCCGAGTCATGCGGTGTCCTTCTGCAGCAGGACTGCAGCTGGAAACACAGGTTGCCAGGCAATTAGAGATCAGCCATCACTCCCTCAGTTCGACAAAATACATGTTTAACATGTAAACAACCTATGGCTTCAATTGTGGAGGCAGTTTGGTGATTGGGAGCTAGAGTGAGGACTTTCAACAGCAGCTGGTCAAATTAAATCATCTGCTTCAAATCACAGGGAAGGGGGAATTACAACAGATTATAGTCCAGCCATGCCCGCTGCCAGGGAACAACGGCCTTTAATCTGTTTTAATTCCCTGGCTAATCAAGAATTCAGCAGCGGGTCCACAACCAGAACATCGAGTGACATGGTCAAAACTCATAGGATGCATATTTATATCCTTCACTTTACTGGTCTGTCCGCCCTGAAGGGAGGTGGAGTGAAAGCAAATTATTTCGCTGCCTGCTCACATGCATTTAATGTCATCTGTGTGCTGCTTTCACTACGGATCTGCGTCACATTACATGGAGGAAAGACCCACGATGCCTTGCTTTAAGCTTCAGAACTTTAAAAAGGACCGCACTTCCTCTTTCAATTACTCAGTCCACCAGGAAGCATCAGGGTTAAAATTGTTATATAATTACATTTAAAGTCACAAAAGTGCTACTTTTTTTTTTTTTTTTTTTTTTTTTTTTTAAGAGTTGAGCCAACATTTTCTGGAAAAATATGCCTAAAAGAAGTCTTGGATGTGAGAGATCACACCAGGCAAAAGCAAATCTTGTGAGACTTCAGCTCACAGTTTATTTTAGAGAATTTTCCAAAGAGCATGTTTTTACTGTGCCAATGATGTGCGTTTTTGATTGATTAATTAAAAAACACAGCGATACAACAGATATAATTTCAGCAATACCTAAATAACCAAGTGACAGTATCGCTTTACAAACACCTTCTTGATCTTTCTCCATTACCTGTCTGTAAGAGTCGTTTTACTGCGGTGCCGTAACCCAAAAACCGTACCGTGCACCGTAGTCTATCACTCACGCAGTGGTAAAGTCAGAATTACAGGAAATATTTCTATCAAAAAAAGTTCAAGGCCATAAATATAAAACAAATGAAACACAAATATGCCGTGAACTGAGCGTGCCTTCTTGTTCTGTGTGATGGGACCTTCTTGCGGCACTGCTCAAACTAGTGCATTGCGTAACCTCGAAACGTTGTATGTCGGTACTGTCGTAAAATGAGGACTCCTGTATAACACATTGGTTAACTTCTCGTTTGACAGAATGTTAAAAATTGCGTATTGAGTTGACAGAGGTTTTACGATGGCGGCATAAATCCTTGGAAAAAAAACTGCTTTGAAATAGAACTTGGATGTCAACTCGAGATACTTAGACTCTGGAGGTTCCACAGTATACTGAATTATCAGCATACATTGGTCACGTTGCTTTTAGCTCCGTGCCATCTATTAACCATCAAAGCAATCTTTCATGCCTTTTATTAAAATAGCTTTAAGAGCACACAGACGCGACTAATGCACTACGCAACATTTCAAATGCACAACAGACATACAGACTTCTCTCACTCAAGCTAAGTGCGGGCCAAAAGTAATCATCTTAACAAGACAAAATGCCTTTGATGGACGCGCTACCAGCTCCACTTTCTCGCACAAGTGCTTCTGTTTATCTCTTAATCTAGAGACGATACGTGTCGAGATAAACACGCTGTCCTGCCACGTGCAACCTCCATTTTATCAGTAAAAAGAACTTCTTCCCTAATGAGATCCTTAGGACTTCCACTCCTCTTGTGGAACAGGACTTCCCATTATAGCGAATCAATTTCTGGTAGATGTCTCAGTCAATGTGAACAGTGGTAGTTTGGCATTAGGTGCGAGAGGGGCAGTGGATCAGATTTTTATCCACATTTGGAAGAGGCCTGATTCCGACCTGAAGATATCCCATTCCATGAGTCCCCCACACCCCTCTTAAGGCCATGATGCATACCCCAACTGCCAATTGAGAGCAAATGTTTGGAATGGTGTCACTTGTAAATCCAGCCAAAATCAACGACGTATACACAGCCACACAACACACCTTGTGTGATTGTAATGTCTAAATATGGTTAGAAATGCATTAAATATGGGAAATGATTAGACTAAGTCAGTCCAGGTCAAGTAAAAGGTATGTAACGTCTAATACTTGTATTAGTATTTTCTTATTGTCGTTGCTGTCTGATGTTGACGTTTGTGTACCTACATTTTGGACATATGTGGAATATGATTACAATGATCCACCGCAAAATCAGCAATAGAAAGACCATACAAAAAATAAAAAAATCTAATTTTTTTT
Source organism: Phyllopteryx taeniolatus (assembly GCF_024500385.1). NCBI lineage: Eukaryota > Metazoa > Chordata > Actinopteri > Syngnathiformes > Syngnathidae > Phyllopteryx > Phyllopteryx taeniolatus. Next base: position 20,429,955 of record NC_084510.1, read on the forward strand.
GGTTATAGTTTTATCCCTCAACACACATTTTAAATACACTTAAACTTATTGAAACACAAACGTATTTAAACATGCTTTATAAATACATTCTAAATGCATTTGAAAGTATAAAAAAATTACAAGGAAAAATGTATGAAAAGCACTGTACATGTTGTAGTGTCTGTGTACATGCACGTGCCTTTAAGAGGCGGGGCCTAGTGGGCTCTGTGTGTGTATGTAGGCATTAGGTGTGGCCGCAGCAGATCCTGTCTGAGTGCGTTTATGCGTTTTACTGTTCTCCCGGCATTCAGTAAACAGCTGAAAAGTGCATCGACAGTGGCTCTCCTTTTGCACATGCATGGGCATTACAGTAAGTATGCTGAAAAAACCCAGATTAAAAAAAAACAAAATTGAGCAAGGGCATGAACACTGATGGATCACTGAACGGTGGTGCCTCGACTTATGGGTTTAATTTGTTCTGTGACAATAAACATCTTTACCCATTCAAATGAATGGAAATGCCATAGGTTCTTTCTAACCCCCCCCCCCCCCCAAAAAAAAACACATTTGCTGAGTATTTAAAAAGACCAAAAAAAAACACCCTATAGTACTGTACGTTATAAAGCATACAGTGATAATTAAATAGACATTTTGCACAACATGATTAATTGTGCAGCGCCTTTTGGTCGCTTCGGCCACCACGTGGCAGTATAATACAGATATATGCACATACATGGAGACAGTCACAACTTCTCAGTAAGCTGCAGTGATTAGTCTTTTTTTTTTTTTGCAGAGGATAGAGAATATAAGCCTGTGAGTATTGTTATGGTGTCTGTCTACCTGTGTTGCTGCACCGTTTGTGGTCAAACATCCCTTGAGTTGTGACACATCAAGGCACCGCTGTGCACTGAAACAAAGTCCATCAAACAGTTTTCTGTACCGCTTATCCTCACTAGGGTCGCACGCACACTGGTGCCTATCTCTGCTGACTCTGGGCGAGAGGCGGGGTAGACCCTGAACTGGTTGCTAGCCAATCGCAGGGCACAAATAAACAAACAACCATTCGCACTCACATTCACACTAATGAGCAATTTACTCCAATTAACCTACCATGCATGTTTTGGGGATGTGGGAGGACACCAGAGTACCTGGAGAAAACCCAGGCAGGTACGGGGAGAACATGCAAACTCCACACAGGCAAGGCCAGATTTGAACCCGGATTCTCAGAACTGTGAGGCAGATGTGCTATCCAGTTAACTAATGTGCCATCTGAAACAAAGTCATTTCAAAAAATTGCTTAAAAAAAGGGGTGTGTGAACAATGAACCACGATGTAGTGGGTGAACACTGTAATGTGTGTAAAAATACAAAATTGTACATGGGTGCTAAATTGGAATTTGTGACTATAGTTATCCTACTTGGTAGGCAAAGTTCTGATTTTGTATTTTTTTTTTCCATACAGTCACTGCCTTTGCGGGACAAATGGATTGCTTTGCTAAAGAGACAGAATGGAGACTAACTCAGTCACTATAATAATAATAAAAAAAATAAAAATAAATAAAATTCACAGTGAAAACCACTAAAATGAGGCGAAGACTCCAAGTGAAGCTGCTGGGGGAAAAGGAGGTCAGGTGAGGCGATGCAAAACCACAAAGGTGGTGGGCGCGGCATCCGCGGGTGCCCTTGAGAAGGCCTGACTCATTACTGCAGAGGCACAGCCAAGCGTGATGGCAGCATTGGGAGCGACAGCCGGGAGAGTGAGCGGCTGCTTGGAAGAACACTCCAAAATGGTAATGAAGACCGCCCGGTGCGGCATTGATGCAGGTGGCAGAAATGCAAATCCCCTTTCATATTTCATGTGTCTGGGCGGGCTGGTAACAGGCCAACAGGAATGGTGTTAATAGGAGACAACATGCAAGGTGCATCTGGATGCTTTCAATGGCAGACCTGCGTGGGTGGATCCACCATTGCAGTCATTTAAGTCTCCAGCAGCGTGGGCTTTATTCTACCACACAGCTGCCTGATGCTCTTATTACTTCACATGCCATCCACGGTATCCATCTAGTCCCCAAATATGCTCTAATTAAGCCCCCCCCCCTCCTATCGTGCATGTATTTATTCGCTGCTGTCAAGTAGAGTGTAAAGACTTCTTTAGGGCAAACGGACAGCAGGAGTGCTTCGTCGCTCACTTACACACACACCCACGCACGCACGCACACACACACACACACACACACACACACACAGTCTCAATCATTAATTAAGGAGATAGGACTTTGTGCTACTCTGCGACTACGTGTAGTGCCATAATTAGATTTTTTTTTTTTTTTTTAATGGTCATATTTCATATTATTGTTGGCATTTTTAGCACTCGCTGCAAACGCCGGAGTAGCTAATTTTGTTCCTGGCATGTACAAAATAAGATTGGGAGGTGTACCAGACCGAGGACTCAATGCGACTACAGAATTTTACGGAATTCGGAGTGTCAGGAGCAGCTGCATTTACGGTGTTTCCCCGCTATAGTCACGGTTCAGTGTTCCCACCCCCGCTGTATCACAGATTTGAGTGAATCAGTCTAACGCAGAAATCCCGACTATACTACAGAAATTTGCTGTTTATAGCATTTTCCATGGGGTTTTACAGTATACTTGCTGTAATGCTCTCACATGTTGGAAAGGAGAGCCACAGTCCCCTCAGCACTTGTCAGTTGTTTACTGAAACCCGGGAGAACAGCAAAACACAAACACAATGATTACGTTCACGCAGGTGCTGCTGCCGGCCACAGCTCACAACCAGACACTCACCACACACTCACAGTATGTTTTAAAGAGTTTACATGTGTTTAAAGCGTGTGGGAAAAGCAAAACTATTTTATTTATTTATTTAAAGAAAAAAATTCTTTTCGAGCTGCTCCTAAATCACATATTCTCACCTATGCTGCCGGGTCTGGATTGTATTCCCTGTGATGAAAGGGGGTTCCTTGTATACATTTCTGCCAGTAAGGGGCATATAGGAATCTCTTCAGGGTATGACCTTCTTCACACATAAGAAAAGATGGCTGTTTATTGGGGCTTTGTAGTTCATTCCCCCCCTGAGGTGATAAAGACATTTCTTAGCAATTTTGCATCATCCATCTGTCTAGTATATGACTCAAATTTGGTAACAATTGGATAAATTCTACAGCAGAAGTTTGTCTTTGAAGGACTCCTGGGAATGTCCAAATTTACCCTAAAATGGTAGCTTCAACCAAAATGGCAGACTTCGTGTGTCTACTCAGGCATAGCTTCTTGAGACTTTTTTGTGCATCTACTTATGAATTTTCATCCAGATGAACATGCCTGCAAAACTTGGTTTTCGAAAACAATAAAGTCCTCAAAATGACAATATTTTGGCTTAATAACGATGATGCAAAACAGTTTCAACAGGGCTCTAAAATCAGATTCTTGAACCCTGATTAACTCTACTAAGGATCTGAATCCATAGTTGCGAGTTGTAACAAACTCTCATAACACAGCTCCACAAGGTCCGACCTTAACTGAATGTAGTGCGTATCAAAAAGGTCGCGCACTCCATACAGATCCATACATCATGTTCAACACGTTATACGTTGACCTTCTCATAGCGGAACTACTGGATCTGTTCCAAATTCAGGTAGGGTATATTTCACATTAAGTGTTCTTACACTGCACTCTCCCTCCCATCGTGTTGAATTCATTGGCGGCTTACGCTGTGTCCTTTGCACTGATATAATGTCATGTCACACTGTTCACACATCAGACCCAGCTACCTAGCATAATCACCATCCAGCCTACACACCTTGTATTACAAACAAGACATATCAGGGTTTACATGTACATACATATCCTACCGTGGTGAACTAAACTTAACTGATGCTGGGAACTTGGCTTTTATGTTGAGAAATCACTGCACGCAAGCGGTTATGTGTTGGATGAACGTTTGACAGATGTGTGTGTGTGTGTGTGTGTGTGTGTGTGTGTGTGTGTGTGTCCGCGTGTGCATGCACTTATCATCTTGCTATTGGGAGCTTTTGGAGACTTGTATGTGCATTGCAAATTTGGCTGAAGGATGCAAACCAGCGGGAGGTAAAAACCCCGCATGCAATACGCCTCAAGGCTAGAGGTCAGCCGAGTGACATGCCAGGCTAAGGAGATTAAAGCCTGCTACAACCCAACAAGGGCTGCCCTCTTTAGTGACCACCAGCTAGCATAACACGTGGTCAACATGCAAAAGTATTCAATGCAGGGGATCTTCGGTTTATAGCGCATTCCATTCCCACGGTGGTGACGTAACCCGAATGTGTCCATAAGTCGGAATGGGTCGTAGTCTATTACTAACCAACGGTCACGCAGCAGTAAATGCATAATAAAATTTGATATCAGTATGAAAACGCTTCTTGGCCTTTAATATAAAACAATCAAATACAACACAGTAAGTAAGGCAGTAACTAAGCATACATTATTGTACCACGTGACGTATTATGCTGCTATGAAAAAATAGTTAGTTGCATGCCATTTGTAACCTCGAAATGTTGTATGTTGGTATTGTTACAAAAATGCTGTAGTCAAAACTGGTTGAAACCTGTCTCAAGACTATGTTTGATGTTTCGGTGTTAGGATTTATATAGGTTTAGGGCTAGGGCTAAGTCGCTCTCAGAATGGATCGTCTTTCGGCTTGTTCTTGTCTCTTTGAATGTGATGACTGTAATCTGCTGTAGCTCCGGGATGAGATTAAATATACATTTTATATGATGACTGCATGTGACGACTTAATGTTCTCTATTTATTGGCAATAACGGATAAAAATTTGCGTTAAACTAACTGGCGTATTTATGTTCTTTTTCTATATAGAGTTCACTGTATATTCTGAACATGTTCATTTATGTGCACTGTCCCATCAGAATAAAGCATTAAATGAAATGAAAGTAAAGGTAGACCAACGTCTAATCAGGGTTAGAGTAGCTCAGGTTATAGAGACTGAGAGGAAATTGAAATGTGACTAGTTGTTGGAGAGATTCCTGACCCATACCAAGATGCATATGAGCATCTTGAGCGTTTGATGTATTTCCGTCCAGTGTGTATAAAACATTCAATAACAGACTGAACAAAGTGTTGCTGTTGTTCTCTTATTAATGAGGCTTTTACAGGAGTATCCTGAGCAAAATGAGACCTTGTACCATGTTCAGACCAGCCCATACCTGAGTCAGTAGAAAAACGACAGGCCTTTATATTTGTTTTGTCTTGGAACACGGGTTGAGAAAGAAGACTAACAATGACACACCTCGGCAAACGAACACAAACTGTGCCCTAAGCTCTTTGTAGTTCATTGTGCAGAAAGAGTAGTTGGTTATCTTCATTTGTATTGTGTAGTGTCTACCGCATGTGTGGAAAGATATTTGTAGCACTGATCATGAAACAAAACAATGAGTCAGTGGAGGTCGTGCTTGGTGAGAGGGGGATTCAGTGAGATGATGACGCAACCTCACAGCACCGACGGTAATAGAGGACACCATTGCAGCAGACATCAGTAGTGCTCCCTCATAGGTATTCTGCTCTATGGGTGCTATACCTATAAAAAAAAGTGTCTAGAATTCGAAGTACATCAATCCATTTTCTATTTTCAGGGTCACAGGTTGTGCTTATCCCACCAGAGCTTTGGTCACCAGTCAGTCACAGGGCACATTAAGACAAACAACCATTCACACCTGTGGCCAATTCAGAGTCTTACCTAAATCTAACATGCATGTTTTTGGAAAGCAGATGGAAGTTGGAGTACCCTGACAGCTGGTTTGAATCTAACATTTTATTATTATTTTTTCCCCCAAATCAGATCTTGAAAACAGCAGGAAAGGGCATGTCCAGACTTCTGGACCCCCTGCATCAGAATCACAATCAAAATCATCTTTATTTGGCATGTCAAAAACACACAAGGTTGTCTCCAGTAGTTGGAGCCGCTCTAGTACGACAACAGACTGCCATCCATCCATCCATCCATCCATTTTCTGAGCCGCTTCTCCTCACTAGGGTCGCGGGCGTGCTGGAGCCTATCCCAGCTATCATCGGGCAGGAGGCGGGGTACTCTCTGAACTGGTTGCCAGCCAATCGCAGGGCACATACAAACAAACAACCATTCGCACTCACATGCACACCTAGGGGCAATTTAGAGTCTCCAATTCATGCATGTTTTTGGGATGTGGGAGGAAACCGGAGTGCCCGGAGAAAACCCACGCAGGCACGGGGAGAACATGCAAACTCCACACAGGCGGGGCCGGGGATTGAAACCCGCTCCTCAGAACTGTGAGGCTGACGCTCTAACCAGTCGGCCACTGTGCCGCAACAGACAGCCATTTGACAGAAAATACTTTTGAGACATAAAAAAACACGTAAAAACACAGTACAGAGAGTCACTGAGCAATGAAAGGTTACCAGTAATGCCGATACATTATTATTATTTTTTTTTTTTTTTTACTTTGACATATACTGAACTGTGAATATGAACTATTAAACTTCATCCAAAGATACAGTACAAGGTACCAATATCCAAATATAATATAAAAACTAAACTACTCAGTCAACTAAATTGATCAACATGAACATCGAATAAGATGATCTATGTATGGATGGGGATGACATGGTGTATTGCACTAAAGTACATGTTTATTTGTGATATTGATGTATGATTGTTTGTATTCGTCTACGCAGCTGTCCCTCGTCCAAGACGAATTTCTCCTTCAGGAGACAAATTAAGAGAAACGTTGAACCTTGAAAAAAAAAACTCCACAAAGGAAGGAGTTATCTGAGATTTGCAACCAGAACATTTGACTGTGATAACATGCCACTTACTCTTAGTAATATGAACAGGAAGAAACAACTCTGCCAGTGCTGCAAAGCCTCAACTTGAAATTCTGGCACGTGAGCATTGTTGATTGTTTGTGCCTGCAGGTGACATTCTTAAGCATGCTTCTATCCAACACGCTGTTCCTATTCGTTCGTTGACCACATCATGATGTCAAAGATTAATTCCATACAAATTCACCTTCTAAAGCTTTGCTTTGGTGTTTTTCCTTGTAGGAAAATTCCCACATGAAGACACTTGTCGGCCTAAAACTCACCACGGGACACGGCTTTGTTTTCAGTGCTCATACTTCCTTTCAGCCCTGCAAATCTGGGAAGCCTCCAAGGCTACGGGCAGAACACAAAACGGCAAATTGTTGAAGAGCTTCCGAGCCGTGGGACAAACTACTGGAATCCGAGGAAAGAGACACATTTTGTGCTGTGCCTGATTACATGTCCTCTATCTCTGCACAATTTTAAGGTTTCTCAGGCATCAAGCACAGAGACTGATTGTTACTTAAAAAACAATACACATTTGAATTGAGAGTAGGGTGGCAAAATGTTTTAAATTGAAACCGAAATTATGGGATTATTAATGGGAATTAATAGGAATTTATGGCCATAAACCAGGAATTTACCAAATTGAAATTTGAGTCTTAAGGGTGAACTTAAACGTAGTTGTGGAAAATATATTTTATCTTAATCCTGAGTAAAAAAAAAACAGAGTTCATGCATGTCCAGTGGTACCTTGACTTTCGAGTGCCCCAATTTACAGGTTTTTCGAGTTACAAGCCGTCACTCAGTTGATTTTTTCTTTTTTTGGGGGGGGGGGCTTTCTGTTGCGAGCCAAAAATTTTGTTACGAACAAGCATCAGCCATGGTGCCACTTGAGTGAAATGTTTAAAAAAAAAATAATTTAGAAAATGTTGGGAAGGAGAGCCATATATGTTACAAAGACTACTGCTTATGACAAAACAAAATGTTTATTTATGCTTAAATATGATACCGTTCCATGAAATTACTCTCAATTCCCAGTTAACTCCCATAATTCCCATGGATCGTTTCCAATTTGAAATATTTCCAAAATTCCCATCTTAACTTCCATTGGAAATTTACATGGAATTTTCCATCCCCTTGCAACCCTAATAGGGTGTGTCACTAATGATGTAATGGATCACTCGCCTGAATTCGGTGCAGGCAGCGTGGCTTCAGGTCCCACTCTGTGGTGTTTTTGAATGAGAGTGTGAATGATTGTCCATCAACACGCCCCTTTTCAACTGCGTGCCTACGGCGAGCCAAACTACGGGGGGCAAAGTCATAATCACGTTGCATGTGTGTGGACGGCAAGAAAACCAAAGGACCAAGGATGCCGGTACATTGTGCTGCATATGGCTGTGTACAACACCGTAAATTACGACAAGGAAACTCGGAGTAACCTTTCACAGGTAAAATTATTTTATGGGATTTTTTAATGTGTATGATAGCATACACTTTGACATTGACAAAAAGGTAAACCTCATAAAAATCGGTTGAGGAATGAGCAAGTTACAACTTAACTTCAGTGTCCATGCACTGCCATTGATGGGAATGTCGACCTCTTCAACATGGCCGCCACGTAGGCAAGTCAATTAGCCGCGCTGCAACAGCACGCTGATGTAGCTAATCTTCATATCTATGGTTGTGACAGTTGACATCAATTTGCAATGTGACTACTGTTACCAATGAGACTTTAGAATATTTGTGTGAAAAACAATTGGAGGCCTTAAATATATAACAATCAAATGAAAAACACGAAGCACGGGAGTAACTGATCTTGCCTTCTTGTGTTGCCTGATGACTTATTATTATGCCGTGGCACAAACTAGTTCATCTAGCGCCTTCCCTAACCTCAAAACGTCTTCTGTTGTACCATTATAAATCGAGGCCCTTCTGTAGTTGGATAAGAAATATAGTTGAGGCATCAATGCAGCAAATTTACTTGGAAGAAAATCACAAAAGAAACAACCAGTACAATCTGAAATAAACCTCAAAGGGCCACGTTCAAGGAAAATGGAACACATTTTACTAATTTACCCAGCGACCCACATTAACTCTACAGGGAACCATCACTGGGACCAGGCCCATTCTTTTGGTAGAACATCCTGAGCCTTTCTGACATCATTTGGAAATTAAATCTTTACTGCATCAGATGTCTATCACGTTTCAGTGGAAGGACTCATCTTTCCATGAGAATGGTGTATGGGTTGTGTTGTGTGTAAAGGTAATCTCACTGACTCACCAACAATATTTTAAAAATATATATAAAAGGTAAGATAATGTTGTTTTTATGTCATGTGCACATCAGATTATGTGCATTGTTCATGTGTATATACAGCGCCTTTGCCCTAAGTGGTCGTTGAGCTTCAGGATTACGACTGCTGGTGTGGCCCCTTTAGAGCGTCTTGTTGTCGGCGGTGAGTGCGCACACGTTACGCAGAAAAAAAAAAATGGAAGAAGCGAGGAGGGTACATAAAATCAATTAAAGAATCCAACCTGACAGGCACTGTGTGGAACAGGGATTCGGGCTGGCGTCGCTGCTTTAGAGTGCCTTGTTGTCGGATGTGAGTGCGCACACGTCAGGGAGAAGAAGAGCGAGGTCATTTTTTTTCAAAGTCCAACGTGACAGCTACCGTGTGGACAGGGACTTTGTGCTGGCGTCGCTGCTTTGCAACGCTTTGTTGTTGTGGCGTGAACAAGCCCTATGACGACCCAGTGAGATATATTCCAGCCACCAGTGGCTTAGAGCAGATATATTTTCGCAGCTCTAACATGCAGTTAGTTACCTGTAGGCATAAGAAAGATGCTAGGCGAAGCAGCATCCATTTTCCAGGTTGTAGAATTGGTATTTGATTGACAGTGGACGGTTGAATTGATTGTACAAGACATGTTAAATAAATTTCAGTTCCACAGTGAGCACCACAGTGTAAGGTTGAGTCCGATGGAGGTTCAGAAAATGTCAGCCTCGCTGTAGGGAACGAGCAGCAGTGTGCGTGTTGTGTGTGTGTTGTGCGTGTGTGTGCGTGTGTGCACGTGCGTGTGTGTGCGCATGACCGACCTGGATCTCCTCGTAGGCCTCGTCGATGGTGGTGACCTGGTGTTGCTCGTGGAGCGCCGGCTCGTCGCAGAAGAAGCACACAAGGCTCTTGTCGGTGAGGCAGAAGAGCTTGACCTTCTCGTGGTCCTTGCAGGGGTACGAGCTGCGCTGGGCGTTTAGGATGGCGTCGAGCGGGAACGCCGAGTAGCGCTCCACGATGTTGGACAGCTTGAGGCTGGGCGACAGTAGCGGGTCTGGAAAGGTGCGCCGGCACTCGGGGCAGTCGCGCATGCCGTGCGGCTCCTGCCGACTCCAGTGCTCGGTGATGCACTTGCGGCAGAAGTAGTGCTCGCACCCGAAGCTGACCGGATCCTGATAGATGCTGAGGCAGATGGAACACAGGAGCTCGTCCTTCAGACAGCAAGCCATTTGCAAAGAAAAGGGGTACGTTGCACCACACTCCGGGGCACTTTAATCCTCAATTGTGCGGTGCACTGCCATGGAGAAGGAGCAATTTGGAATCCTTTGTTGTTGTTTTTTTAAAATCTATGTTAAAAGACAAGAAATAAAACATTAACCACAGCACAGTTTTTGGTTACACATTACCCTCAGTGAGAGTGCAGTGTCATGTAAACTGTCACGCCGTAACCCAGCAAGAACTCCACAAAGAAAAAGAGAAACATGATACAATAAACAAAGTACAACAATGGAGGACATTTTGTGTTCTTTCTTCTTGCCATGCGGCTCCTCCATTGTGCAGAGTAGCAAGTGGGAATTCCCTATCAACTGCAGTTGGATGGAAGCTCAATAATTGTATACCTCACCAGGGTGAATTGTACAGCTTTAGGGCTTTATATACAGTGGTAATTTGACCTACGAGTAGGGCTGCTAAACTTAAGGGATGTTCCAAAATTTTAAACTTTCCATGGGAATTGACAGGAAATTATAGGAATAAATCAGGAATTTACAAAAATTTAAGGTTGGCTCTTCATAGGCAACGTGAATATATATTTTATCATAATCCTGACCATGCAAGTACAGATGTACCTGGATTTACAAAGTGCCCCAATTTACCAGTTTATTGAGCTGTCACTTAGTTGTTTTTTTTTGCTTTGTGTTGCGAGCAAAAATTTGAGGTACGAGCAACCTTCAGATAAGCCACAGCTAGAGTGAAGTGGGGGAAAAAATTGAGAAATGATGATATTGTCATGCCCTCACATGTGGGAAAGGAAAACCATCCAATTTTCATACTGTGATGTCTGCTTGTGATTAACCCAAATGTTTATATTTATGATGAACTATGATACATTTTGTCATCAATTCCCATAATTCCCATGGAAAGTTTCCAGTTTGGAACATTTTTAAATTTTGTATTCAAAAGTTTCCAAAAGCAACTTTACAATTACAATTACATTTTATTTTGTACAGTACTTCAATTACATAATCTAGTTACATGTAATTAGTTACTACCAAACACTGGTATCAGCCATTTCGCATTCTTACAATAGCAGACAGCAAAATAGATTATTTCTGAGATATGTATGAATTTGTGAAAGACTCAGAACAATTGCATGTCTTTACCATTATCATGCATTTATTAAGAAACGAGTGTAAAGGATTTAATGAGCAGTTCATTTATGCACTTTAATCCTCAGAGGGTGATGGGCAACATGTAAATTGCGCAACTGACACAAATTTTATGAAGCAGTTTATGTCTTTACCGATATGCTCTTTTGTCTTTACCGTTATGCAAGAAGTGTTTCAGTGGACGACCATTTGTTCTGAGAATGGCTTCCATCAACAAATCTGTGGCAAAATTGAAATCCTTATGATTTTTTTCCCCATACACGTTTTAGAAACCTTGTTCAAATAACGCTTGCATTGGACTGCCATGAAATGTTTTTATTTATCTCTAGATTGTCTTTACTGTTATGGCCCAAAATTTTAAACCATTAATAACTTTTTGGAAATAGGACTTTAAGCATGGCTGTTCCAGCTTGGGAGACATTTCCACACATAAAACAAATTCAGCACTTTTTTTTTGTGTGTGCTTAGAATTTTGTTTAACGTCTTTACCGTCATGTATTGGATTATACGGAAATAGCCCATATATACTTTTTATAGATAATTAATTAGTCATAATTAAAATTAAAAATTAAGAAAAAAAACACAAGAGGGAAGAAATGACAGAAGGCGATCAAGGAGAGTAAAAGATCCCAGGAATAAACCATTAAATGTGATAACATGAAAATAATTTAAAACATACACCGACCTATTGTGTGTGTATGTATGTATGTATGTATATATATATATATATATTTTTTTTTTTTTTTTTTTTTATTAAAACCACCGTCAATCAACCTGCAGTAGTCAACTGGCTGCAGTGTCCCAGTTCCTCCCTGCCGGGGTCGCTATACAACAAGCTGCCTTCCTAAAGTCACCTTTTCGTGGAGTTTCTCAGCTTGGCTAAGTCACGGAACGCTACGCACACGCAGGAGAAAACAAGTTTAATTTCTGGGTCATTTAATTGCCATTTGCCCGGCTTGTTTGTGAGTGAGCCAAATTTGTCAACACAAGCGAGCACGGCCACCGGCAACAGCGGCTGGCGAGGGCTGGAAGAGAAGAGACAGGACACAGCCCCTTTAAATTATCCTTTAACGAGCAACACGTGAAGCCGGAAACCTCAAGAGGACCCATTTAGAATTAAAGACAATGTAAATACAACAGTGACGAGTGAGATAACCGGATAAAAAGAGAGCAAGCGTTCGGCTTACCAGAAGCTGTGAGGAGCTATAAGCAGCTCCTGCGAGGCAAGTCTCGACCAGGAAGGAGAGCAAGCCACACACATTGGCAACAGGCGCAACTAACTGGCCGCAAATACGAGGGGTGCGCCAGACTCAAATATATTTATAGGAGATCAGTAGCTCGTCATTTTGTACTAAAAACACACGACAGTTAAATTAGCTATCATGTTTTAGGTTTTTTAATGTAAAATATCCACTGAAGCGTCTCCGTGAAATGTTAAAATAGAAACTTTACTCTCTCATCTCCCCCGAATGATTGAACATTCAAGATTTCCTCCAGGTTCTCTTCGGTTTTGCTGGTTTTACCTTAACTCTTACATTTTTTTTTAACGTAGCGAAGCACTCTAACTGTAATTTACTCCGTCCGAGCAACGTTTTAACTTTTAATACAGTTGAGCTGAAATGCAAAATGTGCACTTGAAAGTATTTCTTGGGCATTTGGTTGTCAAAAAGCCCGCAGTGTCCACGCTCATCCAGCAAGTGGGAGCATTATTTTACCAAAGGCTAATTTAAAGCGGCTGTAGTATGGGAAAAACATGAATGTTTACTGTTTGTATACACGTAGTTATCTGTAGTGCATGTGCACCCATCAAGTGTGAAATAATAAAAAATAAAAAACAAGTCATTCATTAGTTGTCTGTCAAGTTCTGAAAATGTGTCTGTGAGCAAGCCATTCTGCACTTATGCTAAACAACCTAATAACCACTCCCACACCAAGTTTCTCCACCAATGACTTGGAGACCAGTCTGGGCGAAGATTCAGAGTCACTTTCAAGCAATGGAAATGACTCTCTGAAACACTCCCATGCAGAAACACCCACATTCCCCACAGGTGCGACGCCCCTTCCATCATGCCAAAACGAAAAGGTAAGCAGAGCTGCATTCAGTTTGTCTTACAGCCAAATGCTGGCAGGAAGGCGGCGCTGAAATCCAGCCCACAGGTTGTCAATCGAAAGAATTTTGGGCATGGGCGGGATGAGGGTTTGTGCACTGCATAAACACAGTTCTCCCTCAAATGAGCTGATTTAACCATGGCAGGAAATATGATTTTAAAATGTCTAGAATTCTTGATCCTATGGATCTTTTGACAAAAGCATGTTCAGTTCTGAGGACCCGGTTCAAATCCGCCCTCACCTCTGTGGAGTTTGCATGATCTCCTTGTGTCTGTGTGCGTTTTCCCCGGGTGCTCCGGTTTCCTCCTTTATCCCAAAAACATGCGTGGTAGGTTAATTGAAGACTCTAAATTATCCGTAGGTGCAAATGGTTGTTTGTTTATATGCGCCCTGCGATTGGCTGGCGACCAGTTCAGGGTGCACCCCGCCTCTCGCTCAGAGTCAGCTGGGATAGGCTGCAGCACGCCTGCAACCCTCGTGAGGATAAGTGGTTAAGAGAATGGATGGATGGAACACAAAAACACAGATGTTTGGAATAAGTATGAATTGCGGAAAAAAAAGCTTGTCTTCTTCAAAACACTTGGCTTCTTTAGACGTGGGGGGGTGGGGGGGGGAAGCACATTCACAGTACTGTAGATTTGAACATTACCATGAACGCACATTTCCGGTACCCATTTAATCTTTATACAATATATACACAGTATCCAAAGGAATTTTCCGTTTACAGGTACTGTATACAGTAATCCCCCATTTATTGCTGGGGTTACGTTCCGAACCACCCCCACAATAGACAAAATACGCAAAGTAGCAACCAAGTATTTATGGTACTATTTTAAAATTTCATGTATACACCTTATCACTAACAAACAATATATGCATGTGAGGTACAGGTATTATTTGTGTCCACTTGGCGTCGCCATTCACACGTTCTGCACTATATTAACTATGGCTTTGAATGCCTTTTAAAGGCAGGTCGAGTCTGTTGAGTGACGTGAATGTAAACATATGAGGAGGCAATGTTAGGTGGCTACAGAACTTCCTGGCTATAGCATGAGAGACTTGTGGTGTTCAGTGGTGGTGTCAATTGAGGCTGCCAGCAGGTGTGCTAAGAATGTGCTTTTGATTACTGCATTGTTACCACTTGTTTAATAAAGTGATTGAAAGAGCAAAATCACCTCTTATGCAGGTTGATTACAATTTGTCCTAATTAGCCATGGTTGGATATATTCAATTAGCTATGTTTACTAGAGACGTGCAGTTGAGTAACTGTACTGTGCTTTACAATAAATACAGCAAGGGACTAATGTATATACACTTCATTCAAACAAGTACCATGGAACATGGGGAAGGGCATTTGCTGACCTTGATCATAAACAGGCACGTGCACACAAAGCCACTAGGTGGTGCTCAAGCACCTGCCCTTTTGCCCTGAACCAAAAAAAGTACCATTTTTGCAGAAGCCTTTTCCCCCCTTCATTCATCAATATTAAAAATAAAAAAAGTGTTTTGAAATCAGAAGGGCATTCATTTTAGTCCTTCGGAGAATTGTACATATGCTCCCGCCTTTCCCCCAGCCCCTCTCCTTCCATTTGAACAGGGGTGTGTTGACTTTTTATATCCACTGTGGCCCCACTTCACCTCCTTTGGTAATAGTTGTCTTTATTCGCTGTGTTGTATATGTTAACAGAAATAAACACACAGGTTAATACATGTTTTTTCTTAATTGCATGACTAATTTTGGCGATGGGTGGCCTTTTTTGGGCTAGAGGACCTGCCCCCCGAAAATGTCTGTGCACGTGCCTGAATATAAGACGGGGAAACATGATCAAATTCGGCCCGATTTTATGTCCAAATCCCACTTTAGGAGGCGTTCGTGCATTTTATTCCACACTCTCCTGGTCGGGCAACTCTTTTCCCGCTTCCTGTTTCGGCATACGGAAGGACTCTTCCTCCTGTCCAACGTGGAGCTCCGAGTCTCCTGGCGGTGAAGGTGAGCCTCCATCGCCTATGTTGAACGTGATAGTGACGTTGACGTGCGGACCGGCGCTCACGGGGCAGACGCTGCACGAATAGACGCCGGAACCCGGCGGAGAATCCTGAGGGTGGCGAAGGGCTAAGGTGGACTGCACAGCTCCGATGGACTCCTGGCTGCTGTGTGACGAGCGAGTGCCGCCGCCGCAGTGGCTGGAATCGCAACTGCCCTCCGTACTCTGCAGTAGGCGGCGTTGCTCCCCCGGAGAGATGGCCGCAAAGGAAGTACGCAGAGTCTCGAACTGCAGCAGGTGGAGGGAATTAATATCTCATTGTTTCGGGTGCGCTACAAATGAGCCAAATGAGATGATGATGATGATGATGATGATGATGACTCACTTCATTTCCACTCTCAAAGTTTTCATTCGGGGCATCTTTAGGATGCAAGTTCGCAGTGCCTGAAAAAGACAGCAAGCAGTAAAGTATCACGTAAGGACGGGTGTGAGAGTTTTGCCAATGGAACACTTGTATTAGCAAGAAATGTAGCACACCACATGGGGAAGCTTAACTTGTATGCTGGCTAAGAAGTGGTGAATCCAGGAATGCAATAAAACCAGCTAGTCAACCATAGTTTTTAAAAAAAATTGTTTTTCCATTATCTTCTATGTTCCTTTTAAAAAGATATATATATTTTTCTTTTTAACTGTTTTTACTTAGGCACGTTGGCCGACTGGTTAGAGCGTCAGCCTCCCAGTTCTGAGGAGCGGGGTTCAATCCCCGGCCCCGCCTGTGTGGAGTTTGCATGTTCTCCCCGTGCCTGCGTGGGTTTTCTCCGGGTACTCCGGTTTCCTCCCACATCCCAAAAACATGCATGAATTGGAGACTCTAAATTGCCCGTAAGTGTACATGTGAGTGCGAATGGTTGTTTGTTTCTATGTGCCCTGCGATTGGCTGGCAACCAGTTCAGGGTGTACCCCGCCTCCTGCCCGATGATGGCTGGGATTGGCTCCAGCACGCCCGCGACCCTAGTGAGGAGTAGCGGCTCAGAAAATAAATGGATGGATGGATGGATGTTTTTACTTATTCTATTTGAAGTTATTTTAAAAAATATACTGTACACAGTATTTTTTTAAATTGAGTGTTTTTTTTAAATCGTTTTGAATTTTTTTGTTTATTATTTTTAGGTTTTGTTTTTTTCATTTTCCAAACTTTTAATTATTGTTTCTTAAGTTCTTCAAACATATATTTTGTTGTTCTGTAATTATTCTGCAGTTAATTTCAAAAAAAATTTTATATAGTTTTTCACTTTTTTTCATTATTATTTTTAGATTGCTTTGTTTTTTAATTTTCCAAACGTTTTGTTATTGTTTTTAAGTTCTTTAAAAATATATTTTGACATTCTGTAAGTATTCTGTAGTTATTTTCCATTTTTTTTCATGTTTTTAATATATAAATTTTTTAGTTCTCAAACCTTTTACACCAAGTACCTCCAAAAATACATTCAGACATTAAAATACAGTAGTTTAATTGGCCCAAGCATTCATCGAAAACCAGGCTGAGGTTTCATTCCTACAAAGTATATTTAATATTCTATGCCACTATAACATTATGCACAATTTAAATATTAACATTGCGCTTAAATATACTTAAATAATGACTCAATTCAAATGTATTGCACATAAGTTAAATAAAAACTCTACCTAGAGAAATGTTTGTAAACAGTTTTAAAAATTAAATGCAGATGTACTTAAAAGTTAAATATGACTGAGCTATACTTAAATGTACTGTACTGGATTAAACAACTTTTTTTAAGCCACACAGAAAAAAAACAAAAATAATTAACATGTAAAACAAATCTTTTTTAATAAAACATTTGTTCAATTATTTTAGTTTTTGGGGTGTTTTTTTCCAATCATGTTTTTGTTGTTGCCCTGCGATTGGCTGGCGAACAGTTCAGGGTGTACCCCGCCAATCACCCTGAGTAAGCTGAGATGGGCTCCAGCATGCCCGCGACCCCAGTGAGGATAAGCGCTACAGAAAATGGATGGATGGTTTTGTTGTTGATTTTCTGCACCTCCCG
The DNA here is from genome assembly GCF_024500385.1 of Phyllopteryx taeniolatus. Lineage (NCBI taxonomy): Eukaryota > Metazoa > Chordata > Actinopteri > Syngnathiformes > Syngnathidae > Phyllopteryx > Phyllopteryx taeniolatus. Next base: position 20,447,604 of record NC_084510.1, read on the forward strand.
TTCCAGACCTTAATCAAGGGAATGGCGGTAATGGACCTTAAAGCTGATATGAGAATCGCCATGTATGTTAAGTAAAATGACTTTTTTTCTTTCTTATATATCTCTGGTGTCTCCAAAAGCATCACTTTTCAGGAAACCAAAAAAAACGGCATGCCAAGACATTTTCAACATTTTAGATTTGTAAACAATTTTGAAAAAAATAAATAATAAATAACATACCCATGTTGGGACTGACGAATAGTATTCATTTTTGAAAAAATATTAAATTGACGGAATTTTGATATAGAAGGTTTCGGCTCGATGCCAGTGTTATGTAATTGCTATGAAGTGAATTGTATTGCACAGTTGTTCACATTTCCTGTTCTACTGTTATTACATGTTCCAAAACAAAGTCAAAGAAAAAGCCCACCGTTCCACATCCTGTGCAGTTTGGGGAAACACATAATGTAGGAAGGTGTTTGTAGAGTGATACTGTCACCTGGAGGCGTTTTGCAAGTATTACTGGATTTAATAAATTTGGTATTTGTGCATGTAATTGCCATTTAGTTCATTGCATTGTGCTCAAGCCAGAAGCTTTCCTATGTCTCACCAAGGTGGTAATGATTATTATTACCCTATTCCTCTTTGTCAACAGCTGTACCCCTGATTTAAAAACAAAATCCAAGAAAGCCAAAGAAAATGCACAGACCTTTGGTCCAGGTGGTCTTATAAAGGACCAGCAGAAAGATGGCGACGATGACGAAGAACACAACTGTGGCGACAATACTGGCTACTGCTGCAACTGAGGTAAACAGAAACAGGATGATTTAAAGGGGCCATATGGACAATTGGCCCGCCAAAGATACAGAGCCACTTTCAAGCCACGGAGGGACTACACCGTCTGAAACACACCAAAGCCAAAGGGTAAGCAGAGCTGCGTTGAGTTTTGTTGAATGCACAGATTAGTGTCAGCTTCTGATAAGATCACATACTTGATTGCTTAGTGAAGTCGTACTTGTGTTTGGCAATGTGTCTGTTGAATGTGTCACATGCATTGATATGCACACTAATTAGCAGGTGTAATCCGCCGGCTTGGTGATGAAGTGCTGCCTCCATTAAGGAAAACACAATCGTGCTGTCTTTGTGGGGGCTCCCATGTGCTCTGCTGTTAGTCGTTGCTTTAATAGATTCTACTAGCAGGGTTAGCTTGTAGAAGACGGAGGTAAAACGTGTATGTAAAATATGTAAAATTTACATACAATTAGTTTTTTTAACAACAAAATAATGCATTTGTATTAATTAATTGTACTATGTATAACTAATTTAAATGAATTAATCAATTTATTAGAATAATCTAATACATTATAAATATTTTTGTAATATTATTATTTACAATAAATAAATAAATTCACCAATTATTTAATGAGCTAAATGAATTAAAAATAATTTAACCATGAATAGATTAATTTGAATTAACCAATTTTCAGAGAAAAAACAGGATTCACCATAATGCAAATGCTCGGTGGGCCGAATCAAAGAACGGAATGAGCTGCATATGGATCCACGGGCCATACTTTGCCTACCCCTATACAATTCTACAAAAGTGTAGTCACTCCTAGTTCCACCGCTCTTTGGCATGGTAACAAAATCCGTAGTCGCCATTTGCCCAGCCGTATTGGGGAGGGGAGCTCTGGCTCACTGTCATGAGACACGGCTGCCACCTCAAAACAGGCTGTGAGATAAAATTATTGATGCTTGGTGTATATTGACAAAAGCATGTCACAGACACGTTATTAGGATATTTGTTTTGTGGGAAAACAACAACAACGCATCATGTGTCTCACTTAAGTCACATTTTCACAGATTAGGGCTCACGTGGGATCGCACCCAGTTCACCGTCAGCTTTTGGGCTTTTTGTCAATGAGGATGAGGATGAGCCCTCCAAAACAACCGGCCCAAGGAAAGAGTCCACAGTCCCTGAGACCACGCTCAATGGGCTCATGGTCGTAGTGCGATTAGGATGCCCACTTGTCTGCAGCGGGCCAGGCTTGCAAAACGTATCCGACGTAGAAGTGCCTTGTCTTAACACAGGTCTCCCATGACAGCTGCACACAAAAAAAAGTCTGATAAGTAAGCTGTGAACAGTCACACATAGCCGAGGGGGCACTTTACTCACTTTGTATGAGGGCGACAAGGCTCTTTTGAAGAGGACGTGTCGGAGAATGTCCCATTACGGCACTGTTTGCACTTGACGTTTGAGTACGCTGTTCCTGGAACCCACAACAACAAAAATTAAATCTACAATTTATTTAAGTATTAACATTTTTATTTGTATTACTTTTTTTTTTTTTTTTTAGATTTTCAAAACATCTGGTGTATTTTAGTGTGTATATCAGAATTTATTACAATAATATCCATCCATCCATTTTCTGAGCCGCTTCTCCTCACTAGGGTCACGGGCATGCTGGAGCCTATCCCAGCTGTCAACGGGCAGGAGGCGGGGTACACCCTGAACTGGTTGCCAGCCAATCGCAGGGCACATACAAACAAAGAACCATCCGCACTCACATTCACACCTACGGGCAATTTAGAGTCTCCAATTAATGCATGTTTTTGGGATGGTCTGTATTATCAAATAGTCCCTTTTTTAAACCCATGACTAGCTCTAGTTCAATTGTATTTGAAAGAGTTGCCCGTATACAGTTCTCAAATACATAAAAAAAAAAAAAAAAACAATGCGAATCTTCACACCTGGCACAGAGACTCCATAACCAGCTTTACAGGACGTGTAGTGTTGACAACCAGTGCAGTGTTTCTCATCAGACTCCATGATGCAGTACATGCCAAGTCGACATGCACACTTGGACATGGCAGTGGAGGAGCAGTTGTGGGCGAACTGGAGCCCTTTGTCTGATCATACACAGAGAAAATGGAAAACAAAACAAAACACTACAACGAAGTAACAAGTACACTATGGAAGGAATTTGTAGCTACTCACAAGCTTTGCATTTGGCACAAGGGAAGCAGTTTGGCACGTAGTTCCAGCTCTCCATGTACTGCTCGCGTTCACACGGCTCACACACGCTCTCCGATGTTCTGTTGCACTCGCGTGTCAGTCGCATTCCTGCGGGAGAAAGACCAAAACTCGCCACATTTTATTGTTTTAATGTCCATTTCTTCTGTTGTATTGTTATAATGTGCCTACGTAATCTGTTACAGTCAGTCAAGAACATCTTTTCAATCAAGTTCCGGTAAAACAACTGCCACGACAACCTTTTTTTTTTTTTTTTTTTAATAATACTGGATATGTTCACAGCTGATTCTACCAAGATTAAATTATACATAATTTGAAAACATTTGTAACATAATGGATGTTCAAAATGGAAATTGCACGTCATAAGGCAGTAAAACCACTTCTTTCAATTACAGAAAAATACAATGGGGAAAAATATGTCAAAAATACGAAATACAGTATTTTTATACATAAAATGTATATACATAAAATACTACTTATATTTTTTCATATTCAAAAGATATCCTTTTTGGCACAATAGTTTTCTTATTTATTTTTATTACTGCTAAATTATTACTACTTTTCTACTTGTAAATTTACTTAATTTGGATGTTTTCAAGTCTCAGAAAATATACTTGGATACAAAAAAAAAATCTATTTCAATATTTAGGTACTATTAAAATTTTTGTCATTTGTATCTTTATAAAAATGTCCCTGCTATACAAGATTATTGGAGTAAATGACTTGTACTAACTCATATCTCATTATATTGCTTTACAATTATTTCGTATGTGTGTGTTCCTTGGCGAACTTATTGCAAAACTTACCAGGGGGACACTTTTTGCAGCATAGGCCCAAAGCCTCTAACAAGTATTCTCGATCTGGGTTTTTGCACTTTGTATTGGACTCTGCATGGTAGGGCAGCGACAACACCTGCCAGAAAGGACAAAACTACAGTAAGTTATGTAACTTCACAATAGACAGCAGACCTCTGCCAAGGCCGGACAATACTGTTATTTAAATACAAATAAAATACCAACAAAATATTTACTTTTCACTCTTGGTGGGATTATAAATACAACACAATACAATTGGGTTGACAAAATTTCCTTGATCAACTATGGGCAAAATTCACGACTGATAATTCGATTGTTATTTTTGGTGAACAATCTTTCAGAAAGGGAAGGTAGTCTCGTTCAAATGAGCCACAGCTCACCCTGCTGCTTCCTGTATTGTGGAACGAATGCAGAGTTGCAGTGTACGTTTGTTACCATGACAACCATGACTTGGCGAGCCCCCATAAAGACAAAAAGCATTGACTGTATTTTAACTCATGGCTGCAGCACTTCATCGGTTATTATGTAAATTCGCCCCAATCCTGCATCACACTCTGGTAAAAATCAAAGCGGCTCGCTCACAGACACATTTTCGGAAGTGAGCAGACAAATAATTTACGTGGTTGTTAAATTTCACACTTGCAGGGTGGGCAGACACAACAGAGACCCAACTGTTCTTATCCAAACCAATGAAAAAATAAATAAATAAAATTTCCATATGTCCACTTTGGAAAAAATAAAAACAGAATCCGCCAAACAATTAGGTAATTAGGTACATTGAGAAGGTGCCTAAGATATGTAAAGCTAATAACCAATGATGGTGGAAGGGCTTGAAAAAGTAGCACACCACCTTACAAAAACTACAGGAACAAGCACAGAGGCGGCCTTTGTTCTCCACCTGAGGAGCCATTGCGACTGTTTATCTCTACCATCGCTGGAGCCCTCGAAAAAATGCTTGCAACCATATTTGTTAACTTGCACCACAACAAAATACTGAAACACTTGTAGTTGACAAGCGAATATGCTGACAGCAGCAGAGAAATTATTGTGTGACAGGAAACAGAGATGGCAACAGAGAAGTCCTTGTTTAGAGTGCAGTTACAAAAAAAATAAAAAGGATGGATGAAGCAACTAAGACTCCATATTTAAAAGACAAGCAAGCGTATTTATAACTTTAAAATTGACTCTCCACACCCCAGAAAAAAACAATATTGCATTTAAGTAAATTGAAAAGTATTGCTAAAAAGGCCAAAAAGTAAAGCAAGTCTTATGTATAAGCGTATTCTAAAATGCTGCAAACAAAATTGTAAAGACAGACGTCCAAACAAAAGTAACACACCTTGAATGTGTGCACATCTAGCAGCATCACCAGCAGCACGAGTATGTCCTTCATCGCGTCTTGAGGAAACATTCGAGATGGCAGCGTTGCGAGGAAACACTCGAGATGGCAGAGTGGCGCAAAAACTTCAGCGGGTTTCTTGAAGTGATTGTTTGGAGGAAGGAAATGAGGCTGTCATTTGCATGCACCCGCTCTCATGTGTGATCCCCCCCCCTCCCCCCCCACGCCTTGTGAGTGGAGCTGAGCACTCTATTAGATTTGCCACAACACAGCAAAGCACGTGATTTGACAAGATTACTTATATTAACATTTAGAAGGTTTAATGCACGGCACGGTGAAAGATTGGTTAGAGCGTCTGCCTCACAGTTCTGAGGACCGGGGTTCAATCCAAATCAATGTAGGACAAATGAGTAAAACTGAAAGATTTATGTACCTGAAGGCCTCTGATGAGATCTCCTGTGGAATCTACTATTACTGAGAGAAAGTGAGATCACAGGCTCAAGAGAACTCAAAGTGGCTCACAAGTGTGATCACATTCCTGTACACTTCCCACAATGTCCAGGCATGCTCCTCATGAGACGATGGATGGTGCCCTGCGGGATAACCTCGCAGATGTGGATCAGACAGTGGGTCCTGCTGCTGAGTTCTTGTCCTCTACAGCCCCTTCCACCTCTCCTGGTGTACAGGCCTGTCTCCTGGTATCTCATCCATGCTCTTGATCCTGTGCTAGAGGACACAGCAAACCACACAGCGAGTCTGGATGTGCCACCAGCGCTCAGCGATTGACTTGGTAGTTGCACTGTGATGATAACCATTTGTTCAATTTGTTAAACAGTAAGTGTGAACTGTAGGCCACACTGTGGTAGTATCGTTTTGTGTTTGACCTCTTGTTTCGCCCACTGACTTCATCACTTCCCTTTTGAAGTTTTTAGAAAAACATGCCAAAGTTCTCACAAACTTGTCATTCTGTTTCACAAGTCAAAAAGACTATTTTTGCAAATAATGGCTAGCCTAACTGGAAGTAGATCCTCTTCATCTTACTACTTCTTCTAATTAGGTCATTTTATCATTTTGTTTGTGGTTCAATTATATAGCAGCTGAAGTTAGCTGAGATTATTATTTTTTTTTTTTAAGTTTTATTTTTCTCCAGCTGCTGTGCTTCTCTTAAAGTCATCCGGCCTCAGACTGTGAAAATCGCTGACTTCATGGAAAACACAATACGTGTCCCGATCAAAACCAGACAATTTGGCCTCCCTATACAGACCAATAGTACAGTATAAAGGCTGTTTTGCTCCAGTTACATTATGATTTAAAAATTAAAAAAAATCCCCCTCCCACAATTTTTGAGCATCACCAAAGATCTGAAAGGCACAACAGCCACAGAAGCAACAGTTCTGAAGTTCACTGTTATTTTGTGCTGACAACACAGTATGTCTTCAGACTTCCTTCATTATGACTTCATGAAAGACAAAAACTGCATCCTGGCAAGTAGTATAAACGTATTTTTTTTCCCCATCTTGTGTTTCCATGGTGTCTTTGCTTTACATCCATGAGACTGCTGACGCTCACTTCAAGGCTTCAATGACAAGGATGTTGGTTGTAAGTTTAGTACTGTTAACGTTATTGCTATTGTTCAGTTTTAAATCATCTCCAACTTGATCCATTTCAAACCACTTTATTTAAAGCAACAGAATGTAATGACGTAATCTTGTACTAACAGCTTGAAAATAATGTTGATGGTGCACTGGTTTATAGGAAAGAGTGCCAGCTCAAGTCAGTTCCCTCTTTTACACACAGATCCCACAAAATCGCCCGTGACACAGGAAAGTCAAGAAAATTAGTTTTTGCAGTAGTAATCCCGCACATATTCGCAGTTAACTATTCACAAATTCACCTACTAGTGTTTTTATGCTCTTTCTGAAAGGCTTTGAGATGCCACCAAGGCCCTATTTAAATAGGTAAGTAGTACAGTATTTGCTGTCAAGGAAGTATGTGGTCAGTGACAGAGACAAGCTTTGTATGTCGGGTAGCAGCTAAGTTTAGCTTGGTTTGTTTGAGGAAGTCTTCGCCACAAGTGCATTTACATGCACATTTCCAGTATACAGTGGGTACGGAAGGTTTTCAGACTCCCTTAAATTTTTCACTCTTTGTTATATTGCAGCCATTTGTTAAAATCATTTAAGTATTTTTTTTCCTCATTAATGTGCACACAGCACCCCGTATTGACAGGAAAAAAAACGTAATTGTAGACATTTTTGCTGATTTATTAAAAAAGAAAAACTGAAATATCACACAGCCATAAGTATTCAGACCCTTTGTTGTGACACTCATATATTTAACTCGGGTGCTGTCCATTTCATCCTTAAAAGCGTTCTACACCTTCATTGGAGTCCAACTGTGTTTGATTATACTGATTGAACTTGCTTAGGAAAGCCACACACCTGTCTGTATAAGACCTTACAGTGCATGTCAGAGCAAATGAGAATCATGAGGTCAAAGGAACTGCCTGAAGAGCTCAGAGAAAGAATTGTGGCAAGGCACAGATCTGGCCAAGGTTACAAAAAAGTTTCTGCTGCACTTAAGATTCCTAAGAGCACAGTGGCCTCCATAATCCTTAAATGGAAGACATTTGGGACGATCAGAACCCTTCCTAGAGCTGGCTGTCCGGCCAAACTGAGCAATTGGGGGAGAAGAGCCTTGGTGAGAGAGGTAAAGAAGAACCCAAAGATACCTGTGGCTGAGCTCCTGAGATGCAGTCGGGAGATGGGAGAAAGTTCTAGAAAGTCAAGCATCACTGCAGCCCTCCACCAGTCGGGGCTTTCTGGCAGTCCGACGGAAACCTCTCCTCAGTACAAGACACATGAAAGCCCCCATAGAGTTTGCTAAAAAGCACCTGAAGGACTCCAAGATGGTAAGAAATAAGATTCTCTGGTCTGATGAGACCGAGATAGAAATTGTTGTAACTAAGTGGCACGTGTGGCGAAAACTAGGCACTGCTCATCACCGGTCCAATACAGTCCCAACAGCGAAGCATGGTGGTGACAGCATCATTCTGTGGGGGTGTTTTTCAGCTGCAGGGACAGGGAGACTGGATGCCAATCGAATAAAAGATGAATGCGGCCAAGTACAGGGATATCATGGATGAAAACCTTCGCCAGAGTGCTCAGAACCTCAGACTGGGCCAAAAGTTCACCAGACCAAAAGACAAGGACCCTAAGCACAGCTAAAATACCAAAGGAGTGGCTTCAGAACAACTCTGACTGTTTTTGAATGGCCCAGCCAGAGCCCTGACTTAAACCCAATTGAGTATCTCTGGAAAGACCTGAAAATGGCTGCCCACCAACGTTCACCATCCAACCTGACAGAACTGGAGAGGATCTGCAAGGAGGAATGGCAGATGATCCCCAAATTCAGGTGTGAAGAACTCATTGCATCATTCCCAAAAAAGACTCTTGGCTGTATTAGCTCAAAAGGGTGCTTCTACTAAATACTGAGCAAAGGGTCTGAATACTTACGGCTGTGTGATATTTCAGTTTTTCTTTTTTAATAAATCTGCAAAACTTTCAACAATTCTGTTTTTTTTCTGTCACTATGGGGTGCTGTGTGTACATTGTGGAAACAAATTTAACTTAAATGATTTTAGCAAATGGCTGCAATATATTTAAAAAAAAAAGAAAAAAAAAAAAAGTGAAAATTTTAAGGTCGGTCTGAATATTGAATACTGTACTGTATATTTTCAAAATTTTAACATCTCAAAAGCATTTTTATTAGGGTAATGTAGATGAGTTTGGAATGATATTGAACTGTTTTGGGATGACAGCTTGAGATACATTTACAGTTTACACTATTCATTATACAAATTTTTGGGGGGTGTCAGTGACTTGGTTGTTGTTAGTTTTTTCACTATTCCCGACAGGGCTCGTTCCATATTACGGAGGTCAAAGTGGAAAAATAAGATCACGGGCTGATCCCAATTCTGTGAATCTCCTAAAGATGACTTATTAAAAGTGTGTATGACTACCAAGGATCAGTCTGCACCCCCCACAAAGTCTGGGCAAACTCCAGGTGAGACGGGCTACTGCCACAGTGACCCCGATTATCTACTTCAGGGGTCTGGAACACTGGTTGACCAGTCAGAACATCTCACAAGTTGCGTTGGCGCTGGTGCCTGTGCCGAAGTGTACCATGCACTAAAATGATCACTATGTTTATTTAACATGACTTGACACACATGAATACATAACATTTATAATTTCTTCTAAAATCAACTTTTGAGCCAGAACGGTGTCTTAGTAGTTAACACGTTTGCCTCACAGTCAAGAGTCTCTGTGTTCGGATCTCGGCTCGAGTCCTCCTGTGTGGAGTTTCAAGTTCTCCCCGTGATTGCATGGGTTTTCTCTCGATACTTCGGCTTCCTCCCACATTCCAAAAGCATGTTGAGTTCATTGAAGATTCCAAATTGTCCGTAGAAGTGAACGTGATTGTGAATGGTTGTTTCTCCATGAATGTCCTGTGATTGGCTGGCAACCAGTCCTGGGGGTACCCTGCCCCTCACACAAAAGTAAGCTGGGAAAGGCTTCGGCTCACTTACAACCCTAATTGAGGACAAGCGCTACAAAAAAAGGATGGGTGGAAATACTTTTGAAGGTCTGTCATCTGCTGGTTGAAGGTGATGGTCTTTTTTTTTTTCTTTTGGGCGAGAAGTGCTGGAAGTGGTGGCGAGCCAATGGAGTGAGAACTGGCGCTTGGTCAGATTGAAGGCTTCTGGTCACCTGATCCTGGAAAAAAATAAAATAAAAATAAAAATACAAAGAAAGCACCCTTAAGAAGTGTTCAGTAAACAGTAGATTGAGGTACAAGTTTCATTTGTTCTGTAACCACCCTTTTAACTCAAAACACTTCTTGAATAACCTTTTCCCATTGAAATGAATGGAAATGACTTTAGGCTGTTCCAGCCCCCCCTGGCCCCACCAAAAAATAAAAAAATGTTGTAATGTGCATATTAATGAGTAAAAATAACACTCCGTAGCATTGTACTAACATTAAATAATTAAAGACAATTAAAAATAATTAAACAGTTGTCACACTGCATCAATTAAATGCTGCTCCTTCTGTCCACCAAGGGGCAGTAGAAGACAGACATACTGTTTATTGAAGCGTTATTATGACTCCCACTTGCCTTGCCTCTTTGCAGCAGCCAATCATATTGCAGCAGGGAGCGTCCTGTCTGGAACTCCACTGGGATTAAATAATAAAATTTTACTTAACTGCTCAAAAAATTATTCATTTACTAGAAATAATGTATCTTTGTTCCTCTATTTATACCAGTGAGGCATAGTGACAGACAGAACAAATAAATGCTCTGCAATTAGATGGAAGGAAGTACATACAGTAATAACTGTGCATCTACTTTTTGTGACATTTTTGTTTGTTGCTGGGCAGTGAGATTTTCCAATTGTAAAATATGTGCCTTCGCTCCATAAAGGTTGGAAATCACTGCAATAAAAAAAACTATTGATCTCAATAGACTGTGCAGGTGTACCAGCGCATGAAGTCAGAGTAGGGGGTCTCACCTCTGGTTGCTCAGTGTTCTTTTCCAGGTGACTTTGTAGGTCAAGGTTGCTGGGTGGGCGCAAGTAGCTCCGAACCGTGTGGGACCAGCCCAAGAGGCAGTGCTGCATAACAGCAAAGGCGAGACGTGAAGAACCAGCTAATCGTGCTACACTAATACAACATCCATTTTACTTACAGAGGGTAACCCCAAACTGTCAGCTGGGTCGAAGCTGCTGCGGCGATGCGCTTTGTACTCGTAAGGGGGGAGGAGCGTGGAGCGAGGGATGCTGACCCTGAATAATGACCCCATAAAACACACACACACGCACGTACAAATGAATTCAAGTACCTAAAACTATTCACCATAGATGGAGAGTGGATTGTATTTTGATTCTATTTTTTTCACCACCAAATAATGAATTTTAATTACTCTCACCAGCACATTTAACATTGGCTCAGTGTTTAGTAATTCAGTTTTACTTATTTGTACTTCTTTTTTTGGACATATTCATCGTGATATACAAGTACATCTGAATAAATTACCGTGGAAAATGTCATGAATTTCAGTAGTTCATATATTATAAAGATTCACTCGACAAAGTGAAATATTTTTTATGATTTAATTTGTTCAAATATTGAGGAGTAGAACTAAAACCTCATAATAAACCACTTTTGTTTTTTGAGATATGAGCCGTTGTTTAGATGATTTATTTGCTTTGACTTGCAAAAAAAAAATGTTGAGATTGCGGTCTGGTAGCAGCGGCACGGTGTGCGACTGGTTAGAGCGTCTGCCTCACAGTTCTAAGGACCGGGGTTCAATCCCCGCCCCCACCTGTGTGGAGTTTGCATGTTCTCCCAGTGCCTGCGTGGGTTTTCTCCGGCCACTCCGGTTATCTCCCACATCCCAAAAACATGCATGGTAGGTTAATTGACAACTCTAAATTGCCCGTAGGGGTGAATGTGAGTGTGAATGGTTGTTTGTTTGTATGTGCCCTGCGATTGGCCTCCTGCCCGATGATAGCTGGGATAGGCTCCGGCACCCCCGCGACCCTCGTGAGGAGAAGCGGCTCAGAAAATGGATGGATGAGTCTGGTAGCGGTGAACTCAACTCACTTTACAACAAGCTGCACTCTGGCAGACAGTGACCAATTTAAAAAAAAAAGATGCTTCAAGCCGTTTAATGCTACTGCTGTTGACTGAACGGCTGATGGATTTGTTAATATCTTTTTAGAATATAAGCTACAAACTATACTGTATGTATTATAAACTAAAAAAAGTGGTTTTATGACCAACAATGGATACAGTCACTAGGAAGGCAGAATGTGTCATTTTATGGAAAGCTTTTCTTTTTTTAAATCTGCCAAAATTTCAACAATTCCTTTTTTTCTGTCAGTATGGGGTGATGTCTGTACATTAATGAGGAAAAAAATGAACTTAAATTATTTTAGCAAATGGCTGCAATATAACAAAGAGTGAAAAATTTAAGGGGGTCTGAATACTTTCCGTATCCACTGTATTTTGCCTTAATATAACAAAAACATTACATTGACGAAATAATGACGTGAAATTAGACCAATATAAAATGTTAGTCAAGCCGTATTATTATTATTTATATCTTCTTTTGCTGATGTTACTCGGGGACGAAAATGGGTGTGTAAAAATGGTGGTTTCAGTTCACACGGTTGTTACCTGATGAGAGCTGGTTTGTCTTTAGTGTGCGGGTGTGAGGATTTTGGCATTTTGCACACGGGACAACGCTCCTGGGGGTGAATGGGGATAGGGAACAGTCTACTGTTCAGCCTGTACAAGAAGGTGCCTGAACAAAAAGTGGTACAGAAAAACATCATTAGCACACTTCAGTCTTCATAGCCGCAAAATGATGAACAGTCTTACACTGATGAGTATCTGTGTCAGCGTCCGGACTGCAGATGTCTGCAAACAGCGTCTGGACAGAGTGCCTATCCGGGGAAAATCTACAGGATGAGGTGAACCGTGTGATGATCATTCTCATGTGAAAATGACGACAACAAGACGTGCGACAGTGTAAAGAACTCACTTGGCTTGGGGATGGTGCATGCACTCGCTTTTATTTTGCGTTCGAAAAGCCTGCAGTTCTTCATAGAAATCATCAGAGTGTTCTTGCAGGGACTTTTCCACATCAAGGACACCTGAACAGGAACAGAGCAGAATGTCTGTAGGTCCTTAAAAACTCTTATATTCCATTTTCCTAAACGGTGGTCTTAATGATCTGTAAAGGGGACATACAGTGGTGCCTTGAGGTACGAGTTATTTCCTTGCTTGATCGCCCTCTTTGCCCATCGAAATGAATGGAAATGCCATTAATCTGTTCCACCGATCAACAACCAAGTAAATCTGTTATGTGCCCATTCCTGAATATGTCTTAGAACCAGCTGTTCTGAATTTTGCCAAATTGTGACATCACAATCCGGCTAATGTACATAATACCTTCCCTCATGGTGAGCTTCTCTGCCCATGACATGATCAGCTAGACTGGGAGAAGACCCAGAGCCACGTTAAATCGACTCTGAAACACTGTCTTTAAGAGGCACTATTAAGCAGGGGCAACACACCCACATCCCCCAAAGGTGCGAGGCCTTTGCTATCATGTCAAAGTCAAAAGGTATAAACAGAGCTGCACTGGGTTTTGTTGCATGCACAGATTAGCGTTAGCTTCTGATAAGCGGTATATAATTGATTGCTCAATGAAGTTGGGGGATATTTGTGATTGGTAATGTATCCATGCACGACATACACACAGTGTAGTCTATGAAGTGCTGCCCCCATGAGTGAAAATGCGGTTCATGGTTTTTGTCTTTATGGGCACGTCTTCCTTTCCACACTCTTTTAATGTCTGGTTGCAATGAAAGCTGGACTCACCGTTGCTCCAACAGCATAGGACGCAGGTTATACAGTCAAAGACTTGCAAGAGACATGATCGGCCCCTCATAATTGACTAATTTTAGCAAGTCAAGAACAGTTTTAAATTAAACCTGACAACTGTGCTTATAAAAAGGCACTAGTCAAGAAAGATGGGTACCTGCTATCCAGTCGTATCCAAGTAACGGCCGCAGACAATGGCTGCTGTCTGAGGCCGGTTCCTCTGTGTGTTCTCCGTTCTGAAACGTGACTCGAGTCCCCTTCCGCTGTTAAAAAACAAACAAACATTTGAAGCATTTTAAAATGCTTTAGGGGCAAAAGTGTCAACAAGGAGAGGAGAACTCAATCTATCTCAATTATCAGAAATAAGAGTACAGAACATAATGTGCTTCTATGCATCAAGCCCGGCCACACAAATGTACTAACTCAAAATCGTTAAAACTGTGCATTAATACTAGGAGAGAATGCCGTCGCATCAAAAATGCCTTAAAGTGTTTGGATTTTGCAAAGCACTAAATAAGGTGACACTTTAAGTAGCATTCAATCCCACTGTCATACAAGTATTCGAGAAAGTTACATTTTTTTGTTTTGTTTTTTAAAGGTCCCACATTTTGGCTATTTAGACCTCCATAGAGTGACTCTCTAACATGGACTTAATATAAAAGTGTTAGTTCCATTTCAATAAACACCTTGGTTTTGTCATACGAGTGTCCAGAAAAGGCCCCTCTGACAGCTACTTCTGTTTGACCCAGTTTTGTATCCGGTTTGTCCATATTTGGCTACGACCGCCCCCTTTCCTCTGATTGGCTGCCTCCATGTAGAATACCCACTTGTGAGCGCACGTGTTTGTTATGTTGACAGCGCGGACTCGGGAACGGAGAGGTAGGCAGAGATCTTCGCTAGTGATGTAGATAAGCTCGAGAAATTCGAATGACCTGATTTTAGGTCTCTCGGCAGAAAACGTCTGGAACTCAGGAATGCATGGATGATTTTAATTCATATTTCACATGTTCACTAAAGGGACCACAGAACAAAATATTACATCTGAAATACGAGAAAAAGTTGGTTTGGTAAAATATGGCACCTTTAAACAGAGGTATCCATCCTTCTGTCGCGACATCACGTATCTTTGCTCACCTGTTCTTTGCTGTGATGCGCCAGACATGACTTTATGGCAGAAGGCCCAGGGTCGCCATCTCCGTTTGATATTTCTGATGGCTGGGGGTGCTCAGCGGCCGAGGATGACGACGAGATCGAACCTCGGGTGCCCATTTGTCTCTCACACATATCTGAGAGGGAAGTAACAGATTTTTTTCCCCCCCAAAGTGTGAGCATCATAGACACCAAAATATTCTCACTCTCTTATTGGGTGCTTAGCTTATAGCGTACATGGATTTTTAATGACATTGTATTACTCAGTGTCCAGGAGGAGTGTTTGTATTGAATGTTTGGTTGAATTCATGTTTCAGAAATTGAATGTTTAATGAAACACTATCATTTAGATCTGTACCCAAATTCTGTTTACGTTGTAAAAGCAGGGTTTTATCAACACGTTGAAAACCTTTTTTGACAGAAGGTATATGCTTTCAAGCCGCAAATATTTTATAAATGTTGCCTTGCCTCATTTGTTCAACTCTGCAGCACATGAGAAAACACCGTCGTCAGCAAGTCACTTTGACGATATGGATCAACCCAAGCCGTGCAGTTTGATATTGTTGATGATTTAAATGTTAATTTATCATGGATTATGTTTAAGTACATGTTCTAATTAAAGGGATTTTAAAATATATATATATTTTGCTTCTCTGTTTCAAAAAAAAAAAACATAGTTCTATTATTTCTGTGGAATTCGGTGGGGAAAAGTTTCAATGGCTGTTTGGTATGAGAAGAAAATATGTAAATTCGACAAAGGGGGGAAAAAAAACGAAACGCAAAACTTGTTTTGAATATATCAAATTATTTGTTTTTACTGGAAGGAAAGATTTTATTAAGGCTATATCGCACCGCCCTATTAAGTAAATTTTTCTTTTCCTACTAAAGAAAAAAAAAAAACGTCGATGAAAACCTGAACATAACCCCATGGTGTAGGTATTTAACTTCAGTTTTAAATTAAGTTTCTCGTTTAGCCACTTCAAAGAGCCATTTTAACCACTTACCTTTCTTTCTTTTCCCTCTCACACAAACTTTTTCCCCACTTCTGCCCTCGCCTGGTCGATTCAAACTTGATTACGTTATCGACTGAAACGTCGTTTCACTCTAATGACATCATTTTGAAGGACAATACGAAATCAAAACCGCGTATGTTTTTTCCGCGTTGAGAAGTGACGCCATTGTTATTTTATTTTTTTTATCCCTTCAAACCACCGCCCCGTCACCATCTCCATAGCAACACGCGAACACGGCCATGTGATTGGCTAACGACATCTTTACCCGTCATGCTTTGCTCTGACCGCCCTTAAAGTGGAATGCGCATTTAAATCGAAACATTAACAGCAGAGGGCACTATTCGCAAACTAGAGACACAAGTAATTATAATGCTTCAACGTAACATTTTTTAAAACAACACTTTTGTTTTTTGTAACTTAGAGTACTGTAAAGTGTTTTTATTGGCTTCCTTATGTGATGAATTTGTCTTTTTTCTATTGCTGACAGCAAGTGACAATGCATCTAACATGAAAATATTAAGCATACCATCTTTAGTATGTCTGAATTTGCTCAGCTTTTTTTGTGATGAAAATCTGGAATCATTAGGAATAAGTGACGTACAATTCAATCAAAACTAATTTACGGTTATTATCACTGAATACACTTGCTTGGCCCCTGTTTCCTGAAACAATATTTACCTGTTTGAAAATCCACAAAACCATCCAAAGCATTTGCTGTAGGAAAGAAAATCTATCATTCACGGCGCTTCTTCTTTGACGATTTTAGGAGTGACTTCCAAAACCCAACTTAGTGCAAAGATGGTCAAATAATAACAGTTTTCGCGATGTCATAGTTTTTAGAGCCAGAGGAGGCCCGAAAAAAGGCAGAGGTAGGTACCGTTAAATTTTATATGCAGAAAAAAACCCTCTGATTATTATTAGGCTTTTGACTGTTGTAGTGGTGACAAGCAGTGCTGGCTTAAACCCTATTAGAAGCACTGAACTACATTTACAACCTGAATTCTAATATTTTTTTCCATGAAATTGTATTAATTTATTCCCAACAGTCTATTCTCTTTATTTCGTAGCATTTCTCTTGGATGCACTGCTTACAGTATGTCTATGTTAGATTTATTTGCCAATCAGATTTCAGCATCAATGTCAATCTGATCTGCCTTCAGAATCAGTACTAATGATAAATGTAACTTAAACGATATTAGCAATGGGACTGTTTCTTTAAACAATCAGATTTCACATTTTTCCTAACAAGGCCAGCGAGTTGGCCCTCAATGATGGCAAAAATTTTTTCGATCTCCGATTAGTTGGTCATAGCAAAACTTTTTACAGTCAATTTTGACTAGCAAAATACGTCTGCAACAGTCCGAAGAAATTAAAAGATATGATAATCAGCATCTCTGGTGAGTATGATGTATTTTATATAAATATTTTATGTTTTTGTTATGTGATTAGCTAAATATTGATTGTAAACAGATGATGTACATGACACAGTTCCATGCTTAAATACAATGAACCCCCACTATTCGCGGGGGTTAGGGATCTAAGCCTGCCACAAAAATCGGCAAGTAATCGGTACCCTCAAAAAGGTTTGCAATGGGCTGTACATGCCACAAAATAGCAGCAAAGCACTTTTTCCTCTCAGACAAAGCTATAACCAGACTAAATGAAGCTCCTTCCCTCAGTTCAAAATAAGTGTGTGATACCATAATGTCACTAGATGGCGCCAAACCAATAATTCTATATGAAATATGACTCCGTCCTGAGCACAAAAACAGTTGAGTTCGGTTCCCTCCTCAAAATCTGGATAGGTGAATTTGCGAATGCCGAGCAGCAAATATGCCTAGGTTCACTGTACAGTGGTGCCTTGAGATACAAGTGACTTGACTTACGAGTTTGTTGAGTTACAAACCGTTGTCCGGACAATTGTTTTGCTTTGACTTCCGAGTGTCAACTTTGGCTACGAGCGTTGTATGGTGGCAGAGAACTCAAACGACTTCACAGCAAGCAGCAGTTTGGCAGATGAGCAATTCTTGGAAAAAAGAGGCTTCAAGCTGTTTAATGCCACTCCCAGATGAAATTTAATGTCAAACTAAACATAAAAAAAGAGAATTAGGTGTATTTCAAACAACCACATAGCTTAGCCTTTAAGTCTACTAGCTTAATGTTAATGCTAGCATATAATAGGAAACACCATATACAGTACACGCTACCTATAGAATCTATGTGATGGTGTTATAAGGTATAACCCATTAAGCAATGGATATTTAAACACAAATGGTGGAGCAAGGCATGTAGACATATAACAATACTCACAGGCAGATATTCTTTATCCTGTGTGAAGAACAAGTAATATTACTCCTGAGGAGTTGTGATGTCTCCTCTGGCACCATGTATATCAGTATCAGAGGATGACATTTTTCGGGACGCCCACCGGGTCCCGTGGGTCCCTCGGGATGGGAGTGAATTTCACCATCAATCATACGATTGGGCAGGAGCGGGCACGAAGATCATCGGGACTGGCAATTATGAAAAGAAGTCACCGGGAATGGACGGGAGTGGAAACCGTGATGGTGAGAGTTGAGGGGAATGGAAACCATGGCAGGAGTGAAACCATGATGTAGTTATATTTCATTTTATTTTTAATCAAATCGATATTTGAACATTTCCCCCCCAGTATTGAGCTCAACATTGCTAAACTAAGGGACTAATACCGGTTTTGTTTATAAACTTGTGTTTTGTGTCTAGATCATTCCGGTAATTCAATGTATTTACTATGGAGACTAAGGCAAACATTTGCTGCATAATTTATACTGAGGAAGAAAAAGGGAGCAGGATTGCATGTGAGTAAAAAAATAAAAAATAAAAATACATCAATTTAAAAACGGGGGTGGGAGGGTGCGGGCGGGATATGGGACTGGGAATCTGTAAAATCTTGGCTCGGGATTGGGATCAATCTCTGTAGGGGGTGGGATTTTCTCAAAAATTTGGATTTTGGGTGTAATTTGTTTCAAAAACCTGGGATCTCCATAGTATTGACCTTTAAAAATGTAAGTGCCGTAAATACTATAAAAACATGCCTCAGGTGTATTTAAATAGGGTATTTCTATATCGCGGATTTCACTTTCACTTATAACCCCAGCGGTGGAGGGGGTATTACGGTAATGTAATTCCCATTCGTTTCAATGGGGAAAGAGGATTTGAGACAAGTGATTTGTCTTACGAGACTCTAAATTGCCCGTAGGTGTGAATGTGAGTGCGAATGGTTGTTTGTTTATATGTGCCCTGCGATTGGCTGGTGACCAGTTCAGGGTGTACCCCGCCTCTCGCCCAGTTCAGGGTGTACCCCGCCTCTCGCCCGAAGATAGCTGGGATAGGCTCCAGAACGCGACCCTCATGAGGATAAGCGGTATAGAAAATGGATGGATGGAATGGATGGATTTGGTTTACAACTACGAGCGTGGTCACGGAATGAATTAAACTTGTATCTCAAGGCACCACTGTGCTGTGTTTTTGTTTAGCGTCGCAATCTTGAATCGCATAGAAAATGATCAGAGGCACTTCAGCTTGCTTTAGGAAAAGGGTCTTTATTTGAGCAAACAAAACTCATCATGTAATCTCACTAATGATCTTAAATTGGAAATGGACAGGGGGTCACTAAATAGAACACTAACCCAACAATTCCCAACCATTATTTAGCCATGGCACATATTTTACATTTGAAAAATCTCACGGCACACCAACAAACAAAAATGTCACAAAAAGTGGATACACAAGTCAATTATACACTTTCCGCCATCTAATAAAGAGCATTTATTTGTTCTGTCTGTCATTATATGCCGCTGGCACAGATAGATGAACAAAGATACATAATTTGTTTGTAAATAAATAATATTTTGACCAATTAAGTGAAATTTGATAATTTCACGCTGCACACCAGAAGAGCTCTCACTAATGTGCCACAGCACACTGGTTGGGAATCACTGCACTAACCTCACTAATCATGGGATGAACAAAATGACAGCACAACACGTGACAGGAAGGTAAAACACACATAATGATAACTTCTACGAGTGGGGGGAAATAAACAACAAAAATTAATGATGAACACAATTCTTATCCACTATTAACAAAATGCCTCTAGGCATGCTGGGAAATCCAACATCAACTCTTTCTGACACGACAATAGTAGGCCTATTGATGCTTTTGATAACTACAACGTGACAGTGGTAGTATTAAGAGGTGGATTAAGTCGGGTACGTACCGACTGAAGACCTGCCACTCAGTTTCTGTATATTGGATGTCTTGTTGAGGCAAATTCGCCCTTAAGTAATAATAGCACAGTCACATTCTCGCCGTCGAGCAACATGTTGCACTTCAAAACAAGTCTTGTAAAAGTGAGGAAGAACATATCCATCATGGCTTCACGTACATTAAGCCGTCCATCCGTGGCCGAGCTAATAATGAGATGTGCTGAAGGTGCTACAGGGTCGCGGCCATATAACGATACGCCCCTCCGCCTCCCCCACCGAGCCACTGATGCAGAGCGGCTAGGCACAGATGCCCACTCAGTATTCTGGTCACGGCTCACCAAGCAGGCCCAGTCCCGTTTTGATTAGTTGACCACACTGGCGCCCAGTTGCACCCCATTATGAGGCGACGGTGCCAGTCGCCAGGTTGTATATTCCTCCCTGCCTGTCCAATTAAACCCCCCGCTGATGGGCTACCAACAATTATGTCCTGCCACCGTCGCTCATTAGGCGCAGACGCACAACAACAACATAAATAAAAAATACTCTCATTTCTACCAAACAAGCGAAGCTGAGGGTGGTGTCAGTGCCGTGTCGTTAAATCAACAATGTCATATTTTAACATTCTATAGTTTCGTATATGAATGCAAGTCATATAAAGTGAAACTATTCACATTTTGAAGATGAAGCACAAGGAAACAGGCTTCTATAAAACGACCAATATTAGCATCACATTTTTTCTCGTGACATTCCCGCTTATTTCCTGTTTATTATTGTAAGGTTTTCCTAGTACTATTAGACTATTTTTTTATTTTGTTAACATGATTCGATTCTCATACCATGACAGCTTTTATTTCCCCTCGTACTACTACAACATTTCTTTTATATTATTCTGACTTTTTCAATAAAAAAGGTCGACATTATTCTATTAATATTATGATTTTTTCTCATAAAATTGTAAAGTTTTCTTGTAATATTCAAATTTTAATATTGGAATATTAAGACTTTTTTTCTCTGTAAAAACATAATTCTATTATTGTAGTGCTTTTCCTCATGCTATTAGAGGTTGTTTTTCTTTTTTAAAAAATTTACTCTATTTTTAATAGTATGATATCATTCTTTAAAAAAAAAAAAAAAAAAAAAAAAAACTTTCCCTTGTACCCCGCCTCCTCCCCTATGACAGCTGGGATAGGCTCCAGCATGCCCGCGACCCTAGTGAGGAGAAGCGGCTCAGAAAATGGATGGATGGATGGATGGGTGGATGGATATTGTGAGATGATGTGACAACAGAGGGTGGAAGGCCATCTGAATAATCTGATGGAGAGATGGGGGCAGGTGTTTGGGAATCGGTGAGCAAAAGGTTCCGGCGCGATAACGAAAGGCTAAGGGATCAATTGTATGCGCCGCCCTCCTGTGTTGGCGGTGTGCGGATGCCATTAAGATGAAGGAGATTAGTGCTGCCACAATGTGATGAGAAGTTGGAGTGCAGAATGAATAATATTGGGTTTTCAAGCTCCATATATAAGTTATACTCTTGGACATACAATTCACTATGTGACAAAACAACATAGGCCTATTGAGGAATGTTGTTTTTTTTTTTTTTGGGAAGGGGGTTATGAATATGTGAGCAAAACCTCTACCCCAGCATCTGTTGGTAAAACTTCTTTAACATTGGCTCCAACAAAATAAAAATTCTTACAGTAGAAGCTAGCATGCTAACAACTAGCATGCTAACACACTGGGTGGACCCATATTGCTAATTACAGAATATCTTGTGCATCAATTGACAAAAGCTAAAGTGCCCATGCTAACATACTGCCATATAGTATGCTAACATACAGCAAGAGCGCTAAGGATGAGGTTTATACAACAGACACTCTAGTCATGTTGGATTTTAAATGAAAATCAAAAAAAAATGTTACCATGATAACATACAGCAAGCTAGCAACCTCACAACAGAAAGTGCTGAGACAGATAATTGCCGATATTGCAGGTTGTTGTCGTCAGGCACTAATTCTAATGAGAATTGATAAAATGCTAAGAGCTGGTATGCTAACATACTGTAGCACGATAGCAACCTAAGAATAAAGGGTTAATGCAGATTAATAAAGATCTGACATGGTGTTTTGAAATCAGGTTGTATTTCAAATTAAAATTGATAAAACGCTAACATGCTAACAATTGGTATGCCTGTACACAGCAAGATAGCAACTTGAGTAGAGAAAGGGTTTAGATAAGGACTTTATGCCCTCATATTTCAAATGAAAATTGATACAATGCTAACACACCAAGAGTTGTGTGCTCACATACAGGAAGCGCTCTGACAGATTAATAAGGATTTTATTCAAGTCGGATTACAAATAATTATAGATAAAATGCTAGCATGCTACCAGTTGGCATGTTAATGTACAGCAAAATGGCAATCTGAGTACAGAACGTGATTAGACAGATTGATTTGGATTTTCCACCAAGCATTTTATTCAGGCCAGATTTCACATGAAAATTAATCACATGCTATCATGCTAACATATTGCAAGATAGCACTAGCGGCAGATCGATAAGGATTTAACATCGTGTTCTTTATTCAAGTCAGATTTCAAATGAAACATGATAAAACACTAACGCAGAATTTATAGTAACCAGAGTACAGAAAGCACTCAGGCAAATCACATATTTCCCTGTAGTAGGATTCGAGTTAAAAAGATTTTTGATCAAATGCTAACATGCTACCAGTTGGCATGTTAACGTACACCAAGATAGCAACCCAAGTATAGAAATCGCTATCATGGACTGAGTTGTCATCACAACGGAAGCGTTGCGACGCAAATAGCGATTATGCACACTCACGCATTTTCCCACCGTGTGGTCGGTCATGTTTACGGCACTGTTTGGGCTGCTGATTGATGGTGGGCGGGGGCAGGGCAATTGCTCCGTAGTCCATCAGTGGCGTGACCTCATTTAAGCTTTATATGCCACTACGGGCCTGCTTAATGGGCCGTGCGCTACCATGAGGCCTATTGAAAAGCGTGCAGTAAATCAGCAGAGGCGCAACTAACCTGTTAATTACGCCCTTCATTTGGTGATTGAGGGCAGCCCAATAGCATGCATCCAGTATATTAATCCATTAATTCACATCAAGTCGGGTTTCATTACAAGAGAGAAAAAAAATCTGTTATCTGGCTAGCTACTTAAAAAAAATCTTTAGTCGTTCAACCCTAAACGTGTATCCTCATTTAAATGACTATAATAACACATATACACTATACAGTGACCAAGCCCTGCCACGAATAGCAAAAATCTGTAATTGACACCACCCCTAAAATATTTTTAATTGCCTATAGATGCCACAAGATGACAGGAAAGCACTACTTTTATATTAGACAGGGCCATGGAGTGACGAAATGAAGCACCTCCCTGCCTTGACCTTTATTTTGACTGTATTCTGTTAATATTACAATTTTATCTTTGTAAAATGACATTTCATTATTTCTTGTACTATTCAGATTTGATTCTGTTATTACATTCTGACATATATTTATCAGAAAATTACAGCTTCATTATCATGTTGCAACTTTTTATTATTGAATTATTTCTCTTAATATTACAACTTTTTACAACTTATTTCTTGTACTATTCAGATTTTTTTCTCATAATAGTAAAACGTTTTTCACGAAAAGTATGACTTAATGGTACGATTATTGAGATTATTTGTCGCACAATATTCCAACTTTTTTGTGTGTAAATGGCCGACTTTATCATGTGAATATTAGCTAATATTATTTTTATTTTACTTTCATAAAAATATGACTTGTTTTTCTCTTAATATTTATTCATTCATTCATCTTCCGTCATCGTGCTGGAGCCGTCCCAGCTATCTTCGGGCAAGAGGCGGGGTACACCCTGAACTGGTCGCCATCCAATCGCAGGGCACATATAAACAAACAACCATTCGCACTCACATTTACACTTAAGGGAAATTTAGTCTTCTATTAACCTACCATGCATGTTTTTGGGATGTAGGAGGAAACCGGAGTGCCCGCAGAAAACCCACGCAGGCACGGGGAGAACATGCAAACTCCACACAGGCGGGGCCAGGATTTGGACCCCGGTCCTCAGAACTGTGAGGCAGATGTGCTAACCAGTCTACCACCGTGCCGCCTCTCTTAATATTAAAACTTATACTTATTTATACACACTATTTATTTTCCTGTAATAGTTCAAGTTTGTTCTTGTCATGTTCCAACATTTTTCACATATTGACATTTTTTTGTTATTGCTTAGTCATAATTAGTGATTGCTTTTCTTTGGAGAATGATACCAGTTAATTAGTTAGCCTACACAACAATAAATAACCCATAATGACGCTATATAATCGTATGAGACAAGTTTGCATCCAAGCTCTGTGGTTTTCCTGCATCGCATGCTAGGTGGCCTAGCTTAACAATTGCAACAACAACATCCAAATTAAAAAGCTTTTAGGCTCACTTTTGATGCCCACTCATCACCGAGTCCAAGTCCACCATTTGTTTATTTACCTTACAATCAACCCAGTGATCAAATGTGCCCGTGTTTCTGGCTGTAATCATGACTAGCGTTGGGATATTGTGACAGTGACTAACTGAAACCAGCAACGCGTGAGCGGACGATGCTGCAAAGAAAAACACAGCTGGCTGCAAAACAGAGTAAAAAAAATACACAAAAGTAAAAAAAAAGTGAGAGAGAGAGAAAGAGACACAGAGAGGAACTCTTTAAAAGCACTCACATTGAGTAGAAATGCATTAGTCGGCAAGAAGAAAGCAGCTTTTTGCGGCTTTTTATTACTTACATTAAAGTCATTTGTGATGACAGCATTACAGGAGGCCTTATTTTGGAAGGATAATGCAGTTAAAATGAAAGTGAAAAAGTATATGTATTGTCAGATAATGTGTCTGTGAACTAGTGCGGGGTAACTCCATTTTTTTTAAAGTTAAGTGTAGAGATAAAGATAGAAAAGGCATATCACTCAGCTGACTACTCGTCTAGATCAAGATTTAATTCCTATTTTGACATATAGGGGGCGGTCCTCTATTGCGCTCAGCAATTTTCCTGACTCATCAATGCAACAACTTTGCCAACTTCCATTTGTAAGATAACAGCGACCACAAAAACATCCCAGAAAGTGAGATTCAGAGCTTGATAGACAACTCAGAATTGCAGTACAAGGGTGCCTTGAGATACAAGTTTAATTCGTTCCGTGACCACACTCGTAACTCAAAAAACCTTGAATCTCATATCATATTTCCAAATTGAAATGAATGGAAATGCCATTAATCCGAGCCCCACCCCCCCCCCCCCCCCACCCCAAAAAAAACAACTCAAAATGTTGTACTGTAGTATTCAATGAGAAAAATAGTACTCTAGAATATTACACAGTAATGCCATCCATCCATTTTCTTCCACTTATCCGAGGTAGGTTCGCTGGGGCAATAATTAAATAGAATTAAAAAGAAAAAAAACAGTTTTTGTCACACTGTCTCCTTCAATTGTGCTGCTCATTCTGGTATGCACGCTCTGCCCACCGGGGGGCTGTATAAAGCAGACACACCGATATACATGTGATACACGTAGACTCAGCTCCTCAATCTGTTTCACAGTACGGCAGTAATATTGGTCATTCTTTGCAGAGAATAAAGAATATATGCCTGTGAGTGTTGTTATATTATCTGTCTACACGTATTGTAGTGTTGTTCAGATATCTGTTGATTAAAGGGTAACAACACCGCCACATGCTGATTGTGTGCCTTTTGAGTTTCCTGTTGTATGTTAGCATTCAGGTAGCGGAGGCTATGTGGTTGCTTTAAGTACAAAATGTGTAGTTTTATTAGTTTTACGTTTCGTTTGACAGTAACATGCCGCTGAGTGTGGCAATAAACAGCTTGGAGCCTCTTTTCTGAAGAATATTTACTCATTTACCAAACTGCTGCTTGTGTCACGTGGTGGTTAGGGCGAAGGCGAGTAACGCAAGGCAAGAACATGGTGGACCCAATTGCAGGGAAGCAGGGAAGCAGGGAGGCAAGGCAGGAGTGCGGGAGTCTCAAAATAATAATATTTAATCTTCAAAAAGGGAAAACTGAACGAAGTCCCACAACAGATAACAATCAAATCAAAGTAACAAAGAAACACTCGAATATCTAAAACTGGAAACAAACTATGACCTGTGAGTAAGACGTGGAATAGAAAGGGAAAATGACACCTGACAATGACATACCACAATGATAAAGACAACTGGCGACTATGACATGGCAAAGACATGTGACAACGACAACGAACTGAAAGAAACCAGGGAACTAAATATAAACAAATTGACGAGACAACGAGGAACACCTGGACAAGACACGAGTGGCTGGAGAGAGCTGATTGGTCGACGCAAAGTAGACGAGAACAGGTGGACACAACAACCTAATGAGCACACGAAAACATGGAACAAAACTAAACACAACCCAAACCAAAACACAGACCATGACAGCTTGTTGTGAAATTAGTTGAGTCACCTGCCATCATACAGCGCTTGTGTCTCAAGTTTGCACTCACAAGTCAAAGCAAGAAAGAGTTAGGTCACTCGTATCTCAAGGAACCACTTTCGTGCTTTAGCTTGGCTTAGTTTGCCAGTGCATCTGCATGTGAGTATAAGTGAATGTTATTTACTTTTTTTTTTTTTAACTCAAAATTACAATTTTCTCACATAACTCTTAACATCACATTTTTCTTCATATGCCATACGTCTTATTTTAAAAGCGATACAAATTAAATTTAAAAGATCCAAAAAGTACATACACAGTATATTTTTAAACAGTCTATTAGACAGCTTTAATGTGTTGCCCAAGTAATCACAGGGGAAAAAGACAGATCATTTAATTGGGCATTTCACCTCATAATAATTCCAGATAAATGATATATGTACTGTATATATTATTCATTATTGAAAGTGAAAGGCAAACAACGGGCTGGACACACTGAATATTTGAGGTGAAGCTTCCCCTCTGCTCAATGAAATCTGTTCATCAAATATTAAGTCAATTGCCAAACTCCGCTCCCCCCCCCCCCCCCCCCCCCCCCCCCCCCCCGCCACCCCGCCGTGCTGCAGGCCATCACTCATCATGCAGTCACATCTCACCAATCCATATAATTCAGCATATTAATGTATGATATAAACCCTCTGAAGGTCGTTTCTCATCTGGTCTTGTCCGAGTAAGCGCTTACTCTCGATCATCAGCTCATTAGAGCATTTTATCAGGTCCCATCATGCCAGTCACAGGGGAAGATAAAATGATGACGTGCCAAATTTGAGAAACATCTCTCAGTATGATGCAGTGCAGTTGGAAACCACTGCCAACCACCACCACAACTGTCTATTAAAACTAAGCATTATCTTTATAAGGGCAGAGTATTTGATACAACTCTTGTATTGTATCTCATTACACTGTGCCGGTATGCAGTCCCTAATGCTGTGACCGGTGTGTAAAAATCAATGTCGAAGGCGAGACAAGGACAGTTTATTTATGAAGCTTATTTTATAGACACAGGAAGTGTAATATGCCTTCTATAAATACAAGAATAAAACATGATTAAAAAAGTAAAATACTATTAATACTACTGTATATTAAAAGAAACTACAGTAGTTTAAAAATATATATATTTCTTGTAATGCAGAAAGAATGTGCGATGTAGAAATTCATGTTTTCAAAATACTTTTTTTTTTACATTGACCCTAAAAAAATGTGTATGTACATTTGTAAATATATTTTGAAATTGTTGACAAAAAGATGACATTTAAAAACAAAAACAATTCAATATTATGATTCAAATAAATAAACAAAACAAAAAAATCACATTTGAAACCACCACGAAACACACACGCACACACTCACACATTCCCAGCATTCCTCTTATCAGTAACGCACCTTCTTCCCTCCCTCCCTCTCTCTCTCTTTCTCTCTCTCTCTCTCTGTCTGTCGCCTCCCTCGTCCCCCCGAGCGGCATACAGGCTCACAAGTGCATCTTCCCCTCGAACAAACTGCAGCACGGACTCATTTCTCCACGCACCAGCTCTGAGTGAATGCTCACTCAGCAGGGGTGTCTTGAGATATTAGCGCGCTGTGTGTGTGTGTGTGTGTGTGTGTGTGTGTGTGTGGTGGTGGTGGTGGGGGTAGAGGGGAGCAGCTCACCCACCTCCACCTTTCCCGTTCAAAGGTAAGATGCCGTTCTTCGTTGCCGGGGCGACCACTAAGAATGATGATGATGGTGGAGGAGTCACTTTAGAGAGGTTGTGAAAAGTATGCATTAAGTGTTAATAGTTGAACACAATTATTTACATTAGTGGCACTTTCTGAGATTTATGACCCCACTTTGATTAATACCAAGTGGCGGGCTTACTTCATGTGTAGCAGAAGGCGCAACTTTTGGCCTTTAAATGCCTAAATGGTATAAAAAAAAAAGTCTGTTATGCTAATATAACCACTTTGACATAAAAAGGTCCTTGTGCACACTTTTCCTTATTTGGAGTTTACAATGATCCCCAAATTTGAACCTAAAAGTGCATTTATACATGTTGAATGTGTTTATAGCTCAAAATCACACAAGAAAGTGGCAAAAGTTGTTTTCAATACATGCATATGCCATGTCTTGAACGTATTTAGAATAATATGTTACCTTATAAGTCACCATGATGATGAAAAAATATAAAACATTTGTCCATTAATGTTAATTAATGTTAGGGTTAAGAATAATTTTGAAAATGTACAAACTGTATGGAAGTAAATGTAACTAAAGTGTATATGTGTATGCATGTATGTAAATATTTTTCATTAATATAGCTTAACAGTTTTTTATCACTTTCTTGTGTCGGTTCTAGCCATTCAGCTCGTAAAAATTCGCTTTAACTCCAAATCTGAATGATGTACTGTATAAATCAAGTGTTTTTATAGTACAGTGTAACCAAAAAAAAAAAGAGTAATATTTTGTAATATTTATGTATTGTGTAATAATTGTATTGTGTAAAGATTATGATGATGATTGAAACAATCGGGCGCAGTGTATATAAAATGGTGCAATACCTAGTCTACATCTGTAATCGATAAAATAGATAACAAAATAACAATTGATCATTTTGTTATAAATGCTTCTTATTTTTGATACATTTTTTGTCAATAAAAATGATGGCTGACAGCTATTTGAAATTGAGAAAATTAATGAAAAAGGTGAATTATTATATATTCTGGGTATTTGCGAGTTAAATGTTTACGGGCTTTTTATAACAGCTCCTCTTCCACGACGGGTTGGATCAAAGTAAAGCTATTCAGAAAATGTATGTATTTCAAATTTATAGTATTTCAGAAGCACATTTTAAAAATAAAAAATTCTATTCCAAATATGTATGGTATTTTGAAATATTCTTGAAGAGAACAAATTAGTCAAGGTACCACTGCAGTGTTTTGGTAGAAGCGCATGGAATGTCGATAAAAAATAAATGTGCTAGTCACAGTTTCTGCTGCTTGATCCACGGGGTCCATTTTGAGTTTATGAACAGTGCGCCATGAACTAGTTTGCTGAGAGGTCCAAGAATACGTTCTCACGTGGCACAAGAAGGCACACTCAATTACTGTTGTACTTACTATTTTTCTGTTTCATATTGCTGACCTTAAAGGTTTACCTTACCTGACCTTGTCCATACAAACATTGACTGTATTTATGACTTTATTACTGTGCTAGCGTATGTTCCAATTTGCGTACAAATTTGGGTTACATTGTAATGTAGCTTTGTCATAAATAGAAGACCCCCTATATTGTAATTTGCTGTTACAGGTTCACTTGTGCTCCTTTTTCCACTGCATGGTACCTACTCGGCTCGCCATGCTATTGATGCTTTTCCACTTGCAAAACCAGATACTATTTCTAGTAGCTGGTCATAGTAGGTGTGGCACTGTAGTGACACCATAAAAGACGCGCGCCACTGCTGGTCGAACAGATTTGCCATCGTCGCGTCATTTTAACATTTGAGGATACGTGCGCAGAAATGACAAAAACGCAAATACCGCTAGACACTGCAGTATAGTACTCGTCTCTTGGAAAAGCATTTGACCTAAACTGAGGTGAGCCGAGCCGTGCGTGCAGTAGAGCGTGCATTCAACACACATTTTTGTCTTGCCTTTTGCCATGTTTTGAGTCATATAAGGTGATTCACATGAAGGGAATTTATTTCACAACCTCATCAGAACTCTTGTTCTCCGATTCTTTGAAATATCAAAAAGCCTTGTAACTTCAATGTGGTCAAAGCAATTGTGTTGAGAAATTGGGGGGGGGGGGGGGGGGTTGAACCGGCACTCTTCCATTTGCAGAAGGCCACTTTAACCCCTGGAGCTGTTACTCCCACAATTGCTCAAATACCCATGGTTTGAAAATGTCTCAGCAAAAAGCATATTGTCTTTTCACGCTTCACTTTGCTAGACAAGATGGTTATGTTTTCCAGGAAGAGTCTATGAGCTCTGGAGAAACACAAACATATGATCTTGCTTGTTCACAGCTGAGGACAAGTGCTGCAAGGTTCAAGTGTCTTCTTCAGGAGGGCTAGCAGGCTTGAACTCAAACCAGTAAAATACAATAATCCTTAAGAAACCGAGTTAAATAATTCTTTAGAAAGATGTTTACGGATAATTGGAATGATAACAGTTGACAGTTCCGAAGTTTGGTGCAAAATAGTTGTTTGGCATTGAGTTGTTATTTATAGTACCTGTGTACCTTTACATTTACACAGCACATGTACACCATTTATTTATACAAATATGGTATGATATTTATAAACACGAACGATGCCTAAACATCGAATATTGTCATCTTTGGTGGATCTGTGGTGATCAAAGTTTATACAGGTGCTTTGTCAGGGTCCCCTTTGCCATTCACCCGAGCCGGGAGGAAGTGCTTTGAACTGCTTTGCCGAATGCAGAAATAGGTTGTGCGTATACTGGATTAAATTCGTAATATAGGAATAACATAAAATAATAATAAAAGTGCATGTAGATGTAATTAAAGTCTTTTAAATGAAGGTGCTGGGCATTAAATACATATTACAGTGTTCAAATATGTTACACAAGGCCTTGATTTAATGCTTTTATAACAGCAGACAGACACGTCTCTACAACAAGCTCGATGATTAGATGTTGCGGGGGCTGGGGGCTTTGGGGGGGGTTGGGCGGTCTATGGGCCGATGCGATATCCATCCATCCATCCATTTTCTACCGCTTATCCGAGGTCGGGTCGCGGGGCAGTAGCTTTAGCAGGGACGCCCAGACTTCCTTCTCCCCAGCCACTTCATCCAGCTCTTCCGGGGGGATCCCGAGGCGTTCCCAAGCCAGCCAAAGGACGTAGTCTCTCCATCGTTTCCTGGGTCGTCCCCGGGGTCTCCACCCGGTGGGACGTGCCCCGAACACCCCACCGGGGAGGCGTCCGGGAGGCATCCGAATCAGATGCCCCAGCCACCTCATCTGGCTTCTCTCAATGTGGAGGAGCAGCGGCTCTACTCTGTGATCCTCCCGGATGACCGAGCTTCTCACCCTATCTCTAAGGGAGAGCCCGGACACCCTGCGCAGGAAACCCTGCTGATTCTCATCCCAGCCGCTTCACACTCAGCTGCGAACTGCTCCAGTGAGAGTTGGAGGTCACGGCTTGATGAAGCCAACAGAACCACATCATCTGCAAAAAGCAGAGATGCAATACTGAGGCCACCAAACCGGAGCCCCTCTACGCCTCGGCTACGCCTTGAAATTCTCTCCATAAAAGTTATGAACAGAATCGGTGACAAAGGGCAGTCTTGGCGGAAACAAGTCCGACTTACTGCCGGATATGCGGACCAAACTCTGACTCCGGTCGTACAGGGACCGAACAGCGCGTATCAGGGGGTTCGGTACCCCATACTACCGAAGCACCCCCCGAGGGACACGGTCGAACGCCTTCTCCAAGTCCACAACACATGTAGACTGGTTGGGTGAACTCCCATGCACCCTCAAGGATCCTGCCGAGGGTGTAGAGCTGGTCCACTGTTCCACGGCCAGGACAAAAACCACACTGCTCCTCCTGAATCTGGAATTTGACTTCTTAAAAAGGGGGACCACCACCCCAGTCTGCCAATCCAGAGGCACTGTCCCCAATGTCCACGCGATGTTGCAGAGACGTGTCAACCAGGACAGCCCTACAACATCCAGAGCCTTAAGGAACTCCGGGCGAATCTCATCCACCCCTGGGGCCTTGCCACCGAGGAGCTTTTTAACCACATTGGTGACCTCAACCCCAGAGATAGGAGAGCCCGCCTCAGAGAACCCAGACTCTGCTTCCTCATGGGAAGGCGTGTCAGTGGAATTGAGGAGGTCTTCGAAGTATTCTCCCCACCGGCTCACAACGTCCCGAGTTGAGGTCAGCAGCGCCCCATCCCCACTATACACAGTGTTAATGGTGCACTGCTTCCACCTCCTGAGACGCCGGCTGGTGGACCAGAATTTCCTCAAAGCCGTCCGGAAGTCTCCATGGCCTCATCGAACTCCTCCCAATGCCTGAGTTTTTGCTTCAGTGACCACCAAAGCTGCATTCCGCTTGGCCAGCCAGTACTCATCAGCTGCCTCAGGAGTCCCACAGGCCATAAAGGCCCGATAGGACTCCTTCTTCAGCTTGACGGCATCCCTCACCGTTGGTGTCCACCAACGGGTTCGGGGATTGCCGCCACGACAGGTACCAACCACCTTACGGCCACAGCTCCGGTCGGCCGCCTCAGCAATGGAGGCACGGAACAGGGTCCACTCGGACTGCGTTTCCCCCGGAACATGAGCAAAGTTTTGTCGGAGGTGGGAGTTGAAACTCCTTCTGACGCCTTCGAGCCCCACCTCCAGGCCTGGCTCCAGAGGGGGGGCCCGGTGAGCCGCGTCCGGGAAAGCGAAACCTGAGTCCATTGTGTGTCGTCATCATAAGGGGTCTTTGTGATATGACCCTGTGATTTTCTGTCAGGCTAAATGATAGGGGGATCGTGATGGAGAAACAGGTGGCGCACAATACAACAGAGGCAGCGGCACGCTGCTGATTGGCATTGTCCTTTCGTCCGCCAAAGCCACACACGCTCCCTTGCAATATTGACTTGACGCACATGTAATTATGGTGTTGGCAAATGAGCTCTCTTGAAACAGGCTTATGGCTCAAAGCATGTGTGTGTGTGTGTGTGTGTGTGTGCGCGCGTAAAAGAGAGTTTTAATGGCAAATTTACCCTTCGCCAAAACATTCAACTCTACGCCCAAACTATTCAAAGCATATGGAGAGCAGTGATAAGCTTGTAATGTTCTACATCGGGAGCATTTTTCTCACTCCAGTGGAAGAGAGGAATTACAACGCATATACTAACTCCCATATGAAATAATATGAGGTGAATTTATTTGTTCTGGTCATCATAATAAGACCTTAATTAACTGACCAGGCAATGCTTTAAAAAGTGAAATTTGAGCTTTCCTAAGTGAAAAAAGAAGTAACCCACTGGCAATAATCCAACTAAAACTGCAAAACTACTCCCCCTTTAAAAGCACCAGGCAGACATGTAATGGGAAAAGGAATGAGAAAGTGTTTGCTGTACAGTAGTGGTCTCCAACCACCAGGCCGTTTGTTCCCCCCATCCCCTGCCACCAACCATCATCGCAATATTAAAGTTGTGATGATACGTGAAAAGAACTCTTAATATTTCACGACTGTCATAATCCAATGAAGTTATAACAATTTTACAAAAAAAAATCTAATCAAGCTTACAAAGAGAAACTACAGAATACTTCAATACAGTCATATTAATAGGACAAAAACTCCTAATTTTCTCATAATCAAGTTAAGAAAATCTGAATAGTTAGAGAAAAAGTGGTGTAATAATATGATTAAAATACATAATAATCACACGTTACAGTTGTATGGAAATGAAAATGTTTAATGAAGTGTAATTAAGCCAAAGGTCTCTCTCTCTCTCGCTCTCTCTCTCTCTCTCTCTCTCTCTCTCTCACACGCACACACACACACACACACACACGCACACTTTGGTACATTGGTGTGCAATCTATCTCTCCGTGTAGCTCACACTACACTCTCTCTCCCCGCTGAGCACAACAGCTGCTGCTGCAGCAGGCGGGCCATCTGTCTTTCTTTAGCGGAACTTACGTTCAGCTTCTTAATAGCACAATCACCTGCAATTTTCACTTTCCGCGTAAATGAAGTATAATTAGTGCACCTCACCAAAACTTGCCCCCAAGCTCATATTTTGAAAAACTCACAAGTCGGGGCAGTTGTAAATCGAGGTACCACTGTATAGTTTCTTTTTATCCACAGAGGCTGCAGTCAGGAGAATGGGCAAATCGGAAAGTCAAATGGACATCATGGAGAAATCGAGTAAACCTGGAAAACGTGGTTGGACGGGGGCAGAAATTGGTCTGTCTGTGCTCCTGCTGCTGGTCAGCTGCGCCCTGGCCGGCCTGGTGGTCCTCTACACATCTGCACTGAAAGGTACCAATAATGCGTCATGTCAGTGTACATCGTGAAAACAGTGAATGTGCAGCTCAGCAGCGTTTGCATTTCAATAAAAAGTCAATGCTACAAAACTGCAGTTCTCGCTGCCACACTTGTTGCTTGGCATAATTTGTGGGCCTCACTCCACCATGGCCCCGCTGGCCAATGGGGAGGGGGGAAAGAATAAACAATAAATGACAAGCATTAGTTGTTTTACGTAATAGCGTGTCACATAGCTCATTACCTCGAAATGCAGTCATATTTCAGTAACCGGCAACCTTAAATCTGGTGACTCTGTGAACTCAGCTAACTGCTGTGTGATTGGTTACATCGATGTCACATGGTTTACAGGCACCATGTTGTTACCCAGCGCCTCCATTTCCCACATAGGCATGAAGTTAGCTGTGATGGCTTTGCCAAGTTTTGGTCATTTTTTAAAGTAGATTTTTGGCTTTAGGCTGTTCCACTCGTTCCGGACGAGGTGTATGGATGCATCGTTTCCCCCCAAAAAACCCAGAAGGACAAAGTATTCTTTTTAAAAGAAAAATAAAGCGACTATTTCTTTTTTTTTTTAAACGTGAGGCTACTTATTTCTTTATGGTAAGTAGTAGCTGGTCACGGTCAAATGTTGTGCACATTCAATTGTTTTAGATTGTTTTATTGTGTTAATAATTACTCGTACCGGACGTACTTCAGTGTTGGCTGTGTTGACGTGTCAATAAAGTTGATTCAAACCAAGTACGGCACACAAACGTTCCTTGAAGTGTTTGTTGTTTATTAATATTGGTACGGATAATCTGACAGTTTGTGAATGCAATCATAAGGTGCATGCTGGTACTGTACTACTTTGATCTGTCAGATAGACACATGAATGAAAAAAACAATCATTGATACTGTTGAAATTGCAATCGTTTTTTTAATAAGAAATTTCAGATTGCTCATATGATATGCAACAAGATAATAAATGTGAGTATCTTCCAAATGTGCCAATAATAATAATTTGCACCAAAACAATGGGAAACATTTGGAATAGTTGTTATTTATTGCTTATTAAGCCATGAATATACTGGTCCGGCCAGCATATTGAATGAAGTGCAACAGTTTTGCAAAGAGGAATGGTCCAAAATAAATCCATGTTTTGCACGTCTGATGTGCAACTATTATTAAACCCAAGGGTTCACATACTTTTTCATCCCTGTCTTGTGAATGTTTGTGTGCTCTATAAAAATATGAAAACATAATTGTTTGTGTGGTATTAGTTTAAGCGGACTGTTTGTTGTTGTGATTTACATGAAGATCAGACTACATTTGATGACCGATTTTTGCAGACATTTAAGAAATCCCAAAAGGTTCACATAAGTTTACCGTGTTTAGGTACGTTTTTAATTTAACTTTTGAGTGCAATATGTTTTAACTGAATCATTGTTTAATTACAGTTTTTTATTTTTCTATATTCAAGCACAGTGGTAATACTGTACATAATGTACATAATAATATCAAATAAACTTTTTAGTAATGTATTTTTTGAGTGTATTTTACTGTTGGTCATTATGGTGGTACATGGAGAGCCAATTGGTACTTAGTATAAAAAGTTTGAGAACAACTGGTAGAAAGCTACGATGCCGATAATGTGT
This sequence comes from Phyllopteryx taeniolatus, assembly GCF_024500385.1. Classification (NCBI taxonomy): domain Eukaryota; kingdom Metazoa; phylum Chordata; class Actinopteri; order Syngnathiformes; family Syngnathidae; genus Phyllopteryx; species Phyllopteryx taeniolatus. The sequence continues at coordinate 20,483,815 of NC_084510.1, forward strand.
AGCCTAACTTTGAGAGTTTTATGTGAATTTCTCAAAAATCTATTGTTTATTTTCCCACCTTTCAGGACAATCTCAGCGCTCGACCGTGTCGCTGAGCTCAGCGGACTTGGGAGGTGAGCGATTCTGTCAGCCTAGACAGTGAGCACGGCGCAGTGAGAGGGATAAATGGTGTCACAGAGAAGCGCCACCTCACTTAATACTCTAAAGTCTTTTTGCTGCCAAGTCAGCAGCATGGCACAAAAGTCAGTGCTGACACACCAGAGTCCACTGTGCGACCAATCCATCCCAAATTCTTTACACAAGCAGTCTACATATTTACTCAGTGTACCTTTTGTCAAAGGGCATTAAAAAAACGAACTCAAATGCACCACACCAGTCGCCGACTATCCAAATAGAACTACTTTGTTCACAAAACACGATAAATACTGGCTGAACACTGCATAGAAACCTACAAAAATAAAACCAGTAAAAGGGCATAGCAGTCATCTGTTTGACGGCTGGTGATCATCTACGTCCGTCTCAGGACACTGAAACACTGACAGGAAAAGTATTTCTACTTTAAAGGAAACATTGTGCCGCACCCCACCCCAACCCCTCCACACAGACAGACACACACACACACACACACTTCACATGATGGGTGACGATACAGAGCCACTTTCAGGCAAAAGCTGTCTGAAAACATTATCATCTAGAGATACTATTAAGCAGTAACAGTGCCCCTGCCAAAAGTCAAAGCCACAAGGTAAGCAGAGCTGCAATGAGTTTTGTTGGATGCACAGCTTGTCATTACCGAACAGCTTTAGCTTCCGATAAGAGGCATATACTTGACTGCTTGGTGAAGTTGTCGGCATGGTGGTGGTGGGGGTCGCGGAGGGGGGATGCTGTTCGTGTTTGGTGATGTGTCCACGTGCCGCATACACGCAGTGTACAGTGGTGTGAAAAAGTGCTTGCGCCTCCTCATCTTAGCAGAATTGTTGTAATTCAGCCACATTGGAGGGCTTTCGAGCATGAACTGCATTAAACTACACTTGTCAATTTGTGTGGGGCATCTGCATTTGTGGCACATTCAATTAAATTCAATTGCATTTATATAGCGCCAAACCACAACAGCCAACACATCGCCAAACACAAATAACCCCCACCCCTACTTCGCCAACTTGGTTGAGCATTTAAGTATGTGCCAGTGATCAGGAGCCAATTCTAATCCATTCTAGCACTGCAGCTCTGCTTACCTTTTGGCTTTTGACATAAGAGCGCTTCTTTGTACTCCGGTGGCCCAACTCCAGATATTGCTTGACAATAGTTTGACAATAGTGAGTCATGGTGGCGAAAGTCGGAATTGTGTAAAATTTCCCCGCTGTGATGCCACAATTGGGCAAAATTCAGAACGGCTCACGCACAGACATTTTTGGAACCAGGCAGCTCAGAAATACTAATTTAATTTCACACTTGATCGGTAGGCAAGCACTCCAGGTCCAAAATAATTGTAAACAAGCCATTAAAAAGTCCATTTTACTTGATCTGCCCCCTTTAAATGAGAATCTTACCACTGTCCTTGCAGAAAAAGTGCTGCAAAAAGCCAAAGAAAAAGCATAACACACACACACACACGTCGATCCTTTGACAACACCTCCAAGTGGAAACTTTTGTTTTAAGCCAAAATGGTACAACGTTTGAGGTGTTTGACCTTCCAATGTGCCACAGTAGTAAGTGCATTTTATTTTTTATTTTTTTTTGTATGCAGGTCAGCTGTTTCGCTCCAACCTCAACAGTGTGTGCACAACTGCAGACTGTGTCACAGCAGGTAAGGCCTTCAAGAATTAAAAAAACGTAAAAATAAGTCTCATTCCGACCTTCAATCGTGATCAACCCCACCCCGTCATCTCTTCCCCTAAAGCGTCGCGGCTCCTGCAGAACATGGATGCATCAGTGAAGCCCTGTGATAACTTCTATCAGTACGCCTGCGGGGGTTGGCTAGAGCGCCATGTCATCCCTGAGACCAGCTCGCGTCATAGCGTCTTTGACATTCTCAGGGACAAACTGGAGATTGTGCTCAAAGGTCAGTATGGTTGCCCTTCTGGTTAGAGGAGAGATTGCCAAACTACGGGGTAGCATGATGGTCCTACAGGAGTGAGATTAAAGGAAAAGCTGGCTTTTTTTACGAGCTGTGAGGAGAAAGGAAGTGTGCCAACTCATGATAAAATAGGATTTAATGTTTGGGAAGGCCTTTAAACCTGAAAATAAATTAGATTACAATTTTAGAAATGAAATAAAACATATAAATCAATAAATATTTGTAAATATGTACACACGTACTGTAGGTAGGCCATTTTCTCTCCAAATGAAGTCAAGCGTGACATTTTTAATAAAAATTAATAACTTTAAAAAATCATATTGAATCACTAGTCTGTATTATATTAAAAATGTCAATTAGATACTTTTTATATTTTAAATGATGTGGGTTTACTCCGGTTTCCTCTCACATTCCAAAAACATGCATGGTAGGTTAATTGAAGAAAAATACTCAATATGGTAAATAGAAAAATGTAAATATTTTTAAATGAAACAAATCACACTGAATCAATGCGCTGTATTAAATAAAAACAAATCCTTTACATGAGATTAAATAGAAGATTATTACAAAAAGGTGTTTATTTTTTAAGTGAAACAAATCATATCAAATCACTGCTTTGTATTAAATATTTGCAGTTATAAAAATGTAACATTTGGATTTTTTTGTTACATTAATCTAACAAATTGCTGCTCTGAATTAAATATAATGTTTGCCACTTACCACTCATACAAAGCCTGTGGCTATGTGTTTTCTCCTGCTTTTCAGGCGCTCTAGAGACAGAGAGAGAAGAAGACAGAGATGCCATCAAGAAGGCCAAAGTCCTTTACACTTCCTGCTTGAATGAAAGTAAGTTCACCAGTTGGCCACATCTTAAAGTCGACAATTTCAAAAAAAATCATTTTATTCCAGGATGTCGGCAGATGCTAATATGCACTTTCTCAGGTCAAAAACCTCCATAATATTTGTATCTTTGAACTAATCCCTACTATGATTACTGAAACTTGAACGAGATTTGACTCCTATACGGGTAATTTTTATAAAGAAAAAAGTTTGGTAACAGCTCTTGCATTGGACCTGTGCAGATGTTCCTAATTTTGTGAATGCTTTACTTATTTAGGTCTCATCGAGCAGCGTGACTCTCAGCCCCTACTGAGGCTCATCGACATTATCGGCGACTGGCCTGTGGCTTCTGATGACTGGAACGCCACCTCTGGTAAAAATAAATAAATATCCTGCACCCCCAAAAATTCAATTCTTCCACTTTGCGATTAAGAATGAATTTGTTGCAGAGGAAGCGTAATTGAAAAATATTTTTGGGGTGAATAATAATAGAACACTTTTAAAGGGCATGCAAAGACTTTACAAATAGTAAAATACAGAGATAAAAACAAGACCACAAACATGATCAACTTACACATAAAAAGCTATTTGGAAAGATGGAGTGATTTGAGCAGTCGTATAGGGCAGTGGTCGCCAACCTTTTTCTTCCGCAACAGACCAGTCCATGCTAGTAAATATGTTTCGCGGACTGTCAAACAATTGTTGAGGGGGGGTGCTAACGGACATTTGCCATTGCGGACCCTTTGTGTGTGTGTGTGTGGGGGGGGGGGGGGGGGGGGGGGGGGGATATATTTATGTTTCCGGAGGGGCGGATACCAAATGGGACCACTGATGTAGGGTTTTTTGGGAGCAAGTTCCAGAGGGTGGGGGCAGAGATGGTGAAGTCTCTGTACCCACAGATGTAAATCTGGATGTCATCAGCATAGATAGCAGTGAAAATTGAGGCCATGATGAGGAATGATGGTTTGATCAGGTGCTTTATAAAATAAAATAAAATAGTTTGATGAATTGAAAACATTTCAGATTGAATGACTGCTCATTCCATCCATCCATTTTGGGTTTTCCTCATCAGGGTCGCGGGCGTGCTGGAGCGTATCCCAGCTGTCTTTGGGCGAGAGGCGGGGAACACCCTGCACGGGTTGCCAGCCAATCGCAGTGCACATGTAAACAACCAATCATTCCCACTCACATTCACACCTATGGGCAATTTTGAGTCTTCAATCAACCTACCATGCATGTTTTTGGGATGCGGGAGGAAACCAGAGTACCCAGAGAAAAGCCACACAGGCACGGGGAGAACATGCAAACTCCACACCCAGGTCCTCAGAAGTGTGAGGCAGATGTGCTAACCAGTCCTTCGCCGTGCTGCTCTGTATTAAATGTGAATGTAAAGCATGTTTTTAAACAAATCCCATTGAATTGTAATCAAAATATTAAAAACTATCTTAAAACTTAAAGGTCACATATTTTGGCTATGTAGACCCCCACAGAGTGACTCTCTAACATGGACTTAGTATAAAAGTGTCAATTTCATTTCGATAAACATCTTGGTTTTGTCATACGAGTGTCCAGAAAAGGCCCCTCTGACAGTTACTTCTGTTTGACCCAGTTTTGTATCCGCTTTGTCCATATTTGGCTAAGACCGCCCCTTTCCTCTGATTGTTTGCCTCGGTGTTGAAGACTCACTTGTGAGAGCACATGTGTTTGTTGTATGTTAAAAGCGCTGCCTCGGGAGCGGAAAGGGAAGGCGGAGATCTTTGCTAGTGACGAAGATAAGCTCGAGAAATTCGAATTACCTGATTTCAGCCCTCTCGGCAGAAAAACATTTGGATGATTTTTTATTAATATTTCACTAGTTTACTGAGGCACCAAGGGAGGGACTTGGGGATGTGGGGTGGAGGTCCAGTACCCATGCCTCTTCCTTTGGGACTCGTCGAGCGCTTTGGTTGGGTTGGGGGGACCGCCCTGGATCCTGGGGAGTGGGTGACGTCTCCCTGGCTGGGTCCCCTGTGGGATGGGCTCGCTGGCTTGGCCTCGTTTGCGGGTGGAGGGGGCCCACCCTTCCTCAATGTGCCGGCTAAGCAACTCGGTACACCAGTTGACTAACATGCATGTGATATGGTGTTCATTCACTAATTGCTTGTGCTGGGAGAACTAATAATAACACAGGTTATATGAAGATATTAACTCACAGGTTCTTAGAGGTGTTTAGACATTATAAAAGCATCCCACCGCCCCACTCATCAGTAGCACTGCCTTACTCATTTCCCACATCCTGTCCTGCCTTTTTCTGTCCTCTCTCATTTTGTCCTATTGGTTAGTTGTTGCATGTCCTCACCGGGTGTCACATGAACATGATTTGACTTTTGTAACGTTACTTATTATCCAGACGATCTAACTATTGTTCTGCTGTGGTTCGCACCCCTATTCCCCTTGTCCATTCTGGTCCTCTGTCTGTCCCCTAAAATCCTTTTCTGTCCGGCTGCATTTTCAATAAACATGAGAATAATTTAAAAATCAAAATATAAGCAGAGGGAGAATTTCAAACTCCCGTGTTGCACAGCAAAACAGTTTCAGCGCAAAAGGCATACAGATGCACCATTCTGCATGGCCAAGTAGCTGAATAAAAAATGAATAAAAAAATAAATAAATGAATAAAAACCTGCTAAATGTTCTTTTTAATTTCTGATGCTTCCACGGTTGAAATCCTCAATATTTAATGAGTGCTACATGGATTATGTTCAAATGGAGAAAATGTTTTATTTTGCTGCAGAGGAAGAATGGAGTCTCGAGGACACTCTGGCCACAATGACGGCTCGCTTTCACAAGAAGGCTCTCCTGGACATGTACGTGTGGACCGACGACCGGGATTCTAAGCGCCATATTGTTTACGTAAGATCGACATCTCTTAATGATTAACAGATTGTTTACTACACATCCACAGAGGAAACAAATTTGGTCGCTGAATTATTACAATTTCGTCACTATACCCACAAATATAACTTGGCCAAAAGTAACCGTTTATAGGAGGCATGTTTTTTTTTTAATAAAACATCTCTGACATTCTGTCAAATATATACAAAGAATAGAGAAAACACTCTGGTGGAAATCAGTCGGTTTTGGGTGTGGTCCTTACTAATGTAAATGCAGTCTTGCTTTTGTTACGGTGGTGGTAACAAAATATATGCTTGGTAGTTTAATTTCACACTTGACGGGTGGGCAGGCACTCCAGAGACAAAACTATCCGCATAAAAACAAAAAGTAATTGGCCTTTTTGAGGGACAAGCCACAGAGAGACAGATAGAGCAGTAGCGCTACTCATGAAGAAGTGTAGGTGTTTCGAGACCTGTCAAGTTTTTTTTGCTGTCACTAATTAATTGGTTTAAGTGCTAATCCAAATGTAAATATAAGGAAATAATTTTTTGGGATACATCATTACGATAAAATATTTTTTTTAAATTGAATTAGTAGAGCTGGCACGGTGGAGGACTGGTTAGCACATTTGCCTCACACTTCTGAGGACCCGGGTTCAAATTCGGCCTCGCCTGTGTGGAGTTTGCATGTTCTCCCCATGCCTCCGTGGGTTTTCTCCGGGGACACCAGTTTCCTCCTATATTCCAAAAATATTCATAGTAGATTTTCTCAAGACTCTAAATTTCCCAAAAGTGTGAATGTTTTTTTTTTATATGTGCACTGCGATTGCCTGGCGACCAGTTCAGGGTGTACCCCGCCTCTCGCCCAAAGATAGCTGGGATTGGCTCCAGCACGGCCGCGACCCTAGTGAGGAGAAGCGATACAGAAAATGGAAGGATGGATGAATTAGTTGAAAATATGTACATTATCTGTAATATTATGTCATTGTCATGATCTTCCAGTACATTATTTATGATCTTGTATATTGTTTAGATTGACCAGCCAGGACTTGGGATGCCATCGCGAGATTATTATTTTAACGATGGAAACTACAAAAAGGTGATCAATTTGACAAGTATTTTTTTATTTTTTTAGATAAATGTGTAATACTGTATATAATGTATGTAATAATTGCTGTTTCTTGTGTGGAAAAACAGATATATAGCTTACTGATAACACTGTACAGATTGTCATTACTGTGAATAAAATAAAACTCACTTCAACAAATGAACACACAGTACTCCATCATCCTTAACTAATATAATGAAGTAATGTCATCATAGGTACGAGAGGCCTACCTCCACTTCATGGTCTCCATCGCCAAGATGACCCGGGAAGACAGGAACTTGACGCAGGACAATGAGGGTGTGTGGGAGGAAATGATGCAAGTGTTGGACCTGGAAACAGACGTCGCCAACGTAAGTGTGACGATAAACGAAAAAAAGAGAGGCACTCTAATAGAGCTAAAAGCGCGAAAGAAATGAATTGAGGGGTGTGTTAATAATACATCATAGAATTTCCAGATTCCTTGGTTTATGAGGGTCACCACATAAAATATTTCGAGGTTACGAGGTAAGAATAGCTGGTCATGTGGCACAAGAAAATACGCTCTGTTACCTTACTACTTACTGTTTTTCATTCGGTTGTTTTATATTTATCTAAGAAGTTATTTTTCACACAAATATTAACTGTATTTATGACTTTACTACTGCATTAGTGATAGGCTACAGCACGTTCCCACTTACGTGCAAAATTGTGTTACGTCGCCACCAGAGGAACGGAACCCTTGTATACCTCCCAGTGGTCAAGAGTATCCTGAAAAATGAGATGATATATTTAGCATTTTATAAAGTATTTTTTAACGCTTTTTTATTAACATTTATAATTTTGCTTTTCAAAGTCTGTAAAACTCTGTTGCTAGCTCGGTAGCCAACATGTTTCTGTTATGCTACAAGTTATTATCTGTGGTATGAGCAAGCTTAGCCAGCTAAGCTAATGAGTTTTATGACTTTTTTTTTTTTTCTTTAGTGACACAGCCTATCCCAGCTATCTTTGGGCAAGAGGCGGCGTGCACCCTCAACTGGTCACGAGCCAATCGGAGGGCACATATAAACAAACAATCATTCAAACTCACATTCACGCCTATGGGCAATTTAGTCTTCAAATAATTTACCATGAATGTTTTTGGCATATGGAAGGAAACCGGACTACCCGGAGAAAACCCACGCAGGCACGGGGAGAATATGCAAACTCCACACAGGCGAGACCGGATTTGAGAACTGTGAGGCAGATGTGCTAACCAGTCGGCCACCGTGCCATTTCTTTTGTAACACAGAAATGTTTTTCGTATAATTTTTTCTCAAAGCATGAACTTCCGCAGAAATAATAGAAATACATATAATCTTTTACAGTTCATAAGAAAATATTGCTTCCTCTTGAAAAAAAAAAGTGTCCCTTCAGTCAAAACATGTAAACACGATGCTTAATAAATTAACATTTTAAAAAATGATAAACAATTTAACATCATAAAATAAATCAGCAAAGTGCTTGGCTGAGCTGGTCCATATTTCTTTTGTCAAAGAGTAACACACAACCCTATTCAGCTCTCTCATAGTCTTCTCATGTGGAGGCAGGTGACCTCGGCAGAATATTCACAGTTTTCAAGCACATATGTGAGGTCAAAGGTTTACGGCATGTGGATAAATCACTGCAACATACTGTAAATGAGCGTCATGTCTTTGACAACGTTCAGCACAATTAAGCCAGTGGGCTTTCTTGTCATTCAAAAAACTTTTATTAAAAAAAAATACTAATAATTTAAAAAATAAAAATGCTACTCATTTTGTCCTTTTTCTGAAAAGATTGTTGCGAGTGCCAGAAAAAGTTGCTAAAAATCACAGTGAATCTGCTATTGTTAAGTAGCGCCTCTCTTTTCTTAGTTACAGTATGTTTGTGGAAGCAGACCATGTCTGCGGTGATGCGCTTAGTGCCACTCATCTTGCACTATTTGTACAATGACGCAGATGATTTTCTTCCTTCCAGGCCACATTGCCAGCTGAGGAGCGCCAGGACGTCACCGTACTTTACAACAAGATGACGCTGAACGAGCTGCAGAGCACATTCGGCTTTAACGTGAGTGAGGACTTAGTGTCTGGTTCCAGAGATAACAAACACAACGACAAGAAACAGTTGATTACAATGCACCAGTCAGATAAAAGAAAGTAATTAACACGAATGTGGCAATGGGAATTTACGAGAGTGGGCTGCTATATGAGATTAGATAATAATGTCTTTGTGTTGAGACTTGGTGAAGCAGCCTGTGACTCATTTTCCAACTATTGTTTTGTAACTGACAAGAATTAGATGTTATGGTCATAAAGCAGTGTGACAGCAGCTGCTGTGTTATTCCGACAACCTTATATACAAGATTAATTTCATTTGTTTTTGTTAATTGCTCTATGCAACCCCTCTATTCACAATTTATCATAGCCCATCTGTCTAGGAGACTGTACCTGCTTCAGATTGGGGGTAATTTGGATTTATATCCCTTGTAGGAGTTCATCAAAGTACGAGCTCCAGAATCCGTCCAAAATGGCTGCTTCAAACCAAAAACTGACGATTTTCTGTTCAATTTCAGGCACGGGTCCTTGAGACTTTTCCGTCCATCATGAAATGAAAGACATGTCCACCTAATTTTGTGTTGATTGGTGAAACAGGTGTCGAGGGCTAGTTTTTCAAAATTTCTAGGGGCCCTTGAACCCTCTTTTTCATGATGAGTCCTCAAAAGGATCATTTGACGCTTGATGTTCTGCCAACATTACTTGGCGTAGACACAAAGGCTTGGCAATTTGCTGTTGCCCATCTGTCAAGGATACCCGTTTCTTATTGGTGCTCATTCAGGCGAATTCCCTAGGACAAATTTGTCAGGTACAAACACTGGACCCAGCCAAAATGGCTGCTTCAAACCTCAATGCAAGACATCCTGATCAGTTTTATGTGCATATGATAGACCCTTCCACCAACTTTCATGTCTATTAAGTGTTGGGGCATTTCTTTCTAACTTTCCAACAGACTACTGGGTGAATTTAGGGATTTTGTGATTAGGACCCCTAAAAAACATACATTTTCACTGGAATATACATGCTGGCAAATATTTGTGAGATTTTGTGCATGTTCAGGCTGCTATTAGGCAATATATTCATCAAAATAATACAAAATAAACAACAATTTCAAACCTGGTGGCCTTCAGACACTTAAAACTGTGTTTTGCAGCATTTTTTAACAGTAATAGAGAATATAAGAAAAAAAATGACAATATTTGTTTTGCAGGGTTTTAATTGGACACGGTTTATCCGAGGTGTGCTATCCAGCGTGTCCCTCGATGTGGAGCTGGAAGAGGAAGTGGTGGTATACGGCTCGCCCTACCTGGACAAGATGAACGAAGTCCTCTCCAGACACAGTGTTCGGTCAGCATAAAATATACATGCAAAGAAAAAAGAAATAAGATTCAATGATAGCACAAATATATGGACATGTGTGCAGAACAATGCAGAACTACCTCACCTGGCAGCTGGTCATTGACCGAGTTAACAGCTTGAGTCGTCGTTTCAAAGATGCCAGAGCCCGTTACAGGAAGGTAAACTCCACCGCAACAACAAGCTTGTTTAAGGAATTAAAAGATTCCAACTGGGTTAACGTTTGTGTGCATCTCAGACTCTGTATGGGACAACGGTGGAGGATGCCTGGTGGCGAGAATGTGTTCGTTATGTCCAGAGCAGCATGGAGAATGCTGTTGGTGCGCTGTACGTACGTGAAACTTTTGCTGGAGAAAGCAAACGAATGGTGAGGAACATCTCACTCTCTCTCATGATATCCTATAAAATTTACATTGTAGACGACGGTTTGGATAAAAACAGCTGTAGAGGAGTTGCCACGATCCATCAGTCCATTTCTATACAGTTTATCCTGTTCAGGGTCACGGGACACTTTAGCCTTTCCCAGCTGACTTCAGGAAAAAGATGGACAACACCCTGGACTGGTCATCAGTCAATCACAGAGTGTGTTACCATAATCATCCTTGTTTCTTCATGTACACAGGTCAGCGATCTCATCGGGAAGATCCAGACAGCGTTTGTAGAAACACTGGAGGAGCTAAGCTGGATGGATGCACGCTCCAAGGAGAAGGCCAGAGAGAAGGTAGTCTTAACTCCATCCATCCAAGCATTATCCTGCGCTCAACCGAGTCTTGGTCGTGGGGGAGCAGTCTAAGCAGGGAGGCCTAGTCTACCCTGTATCTGGACACCTTCTTAAGCTTCATTGGGAGGACCTAGAGGCAATCCCAGGCCAGCTGGGAGACAGTCCTTCCAGCATCTTCTAGGTCTGCCCTGAGCTGTCCTCCTGGTTGGATATTCCCTGAGTTATCTGTGATAAAAGTCAAAGCTAACTCAGCTGGCTTCTCTCCATATGGAGGAACGGCATCTGTACTCTGAGTCTATCCCGGATGACCAGGTCATATTCACGACCTTCTTCTGTTCAATAAAAAAAAAGCTTGGAATGAAGGGTGGGTGAGAACGTAGAGATTTGCCTCAGGAACAAACAATACCCAAGTAGATGCACCCTGTGCGACAACAGGGAGGTGGGTTGGTTGGTTGTTGGTGGAGATTTTGTTTTGTTTCGTGTGCTGCCCCACACAGAATGCAGCCCCGGGCAGCTGCCCATATCGCCCATATGAGAAACCGCCACTGAGTGCAGCAATATAGCCCATCAATGCGCGACTGATGTAATCGAAATACAGATTGGTCGCATACACACACCTGCACTCTGCCCTAACACCACAAAACACATTTTGCACATGCAGTTTTTTTCATGTGTCCCATCATTAATATAGACACATTAGATACTGTATGCGTTACTTGAAATATACAGTGGGTACGGAAAGTATTCAGACACCTTTCAATTTTTATATTATATTGCAGCCATTTGTTAAAATCATTTACGTTCTTTTTTCCCCCCTCATTAATGTACACACAGCACCCCATATTGACAGAAAAAAACAGAATTGTTGAAATTTTTGCAGATTTATTAAAAAAGAAAAACTGAAATATCACACAGCCATAAGTATTCAGACCCTTTGCTCAGTATTTAGTAGAAGCACCCTTTTGAGCTAATACAGCCAAGAGTCTTTTTGGGGAATGATGCAATGAGTTTTTCACACCTGGATTATGGGATCCTCTGCCATTCCTCCTTGCAGATCCTCTCCAGTTCCGTCAGGTTGGATGGTGAACATTGGTGCACAGCCATTTTCAGGTCCCTCCAGAGATCCTCAGTTGGGTTTAAGTCAGGGCTCTGGCTGAGCCATTCAAGAACAGTCACTGAGTTGTTCTGAAGCCACTCCTTCTTTATTTTAGCTGTGTGCTTTGGGTTATTGTCTTGTTGGAAGGTGACCCTTCGGGCCAGTCTGAGGTCCTGAGTACTCTGGAGAAGGTTTTTGTCCAGGATATCCCTGTACTTGGCCGCATTCATCTTTCCTTCGATTGCAAGCAGTTGTCCTGTCCCTGCAGCTGAAAAACACCCCCACAGCATGATGCTGCCACCACCATGCTTCACTGTTGGGATTGTATTGGACAGGTGATGAGCAGTGCCTGGTTTTCTCCACACATACCGCTTAGAATTAAGGCCAAAAAGTTCTATCTTGGTCTCATCAGACCAGAGAATCTTATTTCTCACCATGTTGGAGTCCTTCAGGTATTTCTTTTAGCAAACTTCATGCGGGCTTTCATGTGTCTTACACTGAGGAGAGGCTTCCGTCTGGCCACTCTGCCATAAAGCCCCAACTGGTGGAGATCTTCGGGTTCTTCTTTACCACGCTCAGCAAGGCTCTTCTCCCCCGATTGCGCAGTTTGGCCGGACGGCCAGCTCAAGGAAGGCTTCTGGTCGTCCCAAACGTCTTCCATTTAATGATTATGGAGGCCACTGTGCTCTTAGGAACCTTAAGTGAATCAGAATGTTTTTTTGTAACCTTGGCCAGATCTGTGCCTTGACACAATTCTGTCTCTGAGATCTTCAGGCAGTTCCTTTGCCCTCATGATTCTCATTTGCTCTGACATACACTGTGAGCTGTAAGGTCTTATAGAGACAGGTGTGTGGCTTTCCTCATCAAGTCCAACCAGTATAATCAAACACAACTGGACTCCAATAAGGTGTAGAACCATCTCACGGATGATCAGAAGAAATGGACAGCACTCGAGTTAAATATATGAGTGTCACAGCAAAGGGTCTGAATACTTGATGTGTGTTATTGTTACTGTGTGATATTTCAGTTTTTCTTTTTTAGTAAAGCTGCAAAAATTTCAACAATTCCGTTTTTTTCTGTCAATATGTGTGTACATTAATAAGGGAAAAATGAAAATTTTAAGGCGGTCTGAATACTTTCTGGACCCACTGTATATACATGGAAATAGTAAAAAAGGGAGCTCAGCATTAAATTGTATTTGGACACTTGCAAGTAGAGTATTTATGATAGTAACTGACTGTCTCCGCATGAATGCAGATGTTCAAAATTGTCACCCTAATTGTGGTGTATCTCCTGCAGGCCATGGCCATCAAAGAGCATATTGGCTATCCAGATCACATTCTGCAGAACAGTAACCATAAATTGGACCAAGAGTATGCTCATGTAAGAATATAGATTATTTGTTTTCGTTTAGAGAATTACAAAAAAAATACACACATCCAGTCATTTGGACTGCTTCGCCCATTCAGTTGAATTTTAGCGAGGAACACTACTTCGAGAACATCCTGGAGAATCTCAAGTTCGAGGCCCACAAGAGTCTGAAGAAGCTCAGAGAGCCAGTGGATCCTAACTTGTAAGTTGATACTCGATGAATGATTAAGGCTCAAGTATTTTGTGCTGAGGAATGCTTGATAACAGAATTATAAACATTCCTGGTTTGCACCTCAGGTGGATCATTGGTGCTGCTGTGGTGAATGCTTTTTACTCTCCCAACAGAAACCAGATTGGTAAGATCTTTAATGACGATGCCTCTGAATAGCCTCTTCAGTTACTTTTATTGTTTCCAGTGTTTCCAGCAGGCATCCTGCAGCCACCTTTCTTCAGTAAACATCAACAGCAGGCTCTGAACTTTGGTGGAATCGGAATGGTCATCGGCCATGAGATCACACATGGATTTGATGACAACGGTAAGAATTAGTAAATGGTGGCTACTTTGAATGTAAATGGTGGCTACTTTGAATGCAGAACTAGTAAGAGGAATTGCCACACACAGCCCCTCTGCGTAGCTTGATGCGCTCAAGGCAAAAATAGTTGCTGCGCGTCGAAAGCCACGGAGATCATCTCTCTTAATTGGTCCATTTTAGTCACATGCTATGATGACGTACTCAGCGTGCCCCTTGGTTCTACATACCATCTACGCCGCAGATCGATTTTGCAGCATAATTAAACGTATCATCTGGTCATCTAGGTCAATTTGTTCTAGCAGACACTATTCCACGGTCGCCATTGTTGTTGCTTTGTTCCTTGTTACTGAAAGGAGAGTAAAAACGGCTACGGGAAATGCCAAAAAAAAATGCAGAGGAAACTCCACCCTGTGGTGTCCTAGCCAATACTAGCCGTAGCGACACCCCCGTCTTGGAGGTGAACTGCAGTACATTTTCAAAACTGCACGCGTGGGTTGCGCTCGAGTATAAAGGCAAACTACGCGAGGGACAGTCGCAGTGACGTCAGCGCGGTCGCCGTCCGCGCGAGTATAAAGTAGCCTTAAGAAGAGCCCCATTTTGATTCCGTCTTAGACCACTCTGAACTTTGGGATCTTTTGTGTGGAGGCTGCATGTCATTCCCGTGCCTGCACGTGCAGACTAAATTTTTTGCGGGTATTCCAGTTTCCACAGTCTTTTTAGGGTTTCCTTCATTTCCTCGGTTTTCTCCAAGTACTCCAGTTTACTCTGTGTCATGAGGATTTCTTTGGATACTCCAGTTTTCTTTGGATAGTCAGGTTTTCTCCAAATACTCCAAGTTTCTCTGCATACTCCAGGTTTCCTTGGTTACCCCAGCTTCTCCGTGTACTTTAATTTTCTCCAGGCGCTAAAGTTCTCTCTAGGAGCTTCAGTTTTGCCCTGGTACTCCAGCTTTCTTGGAATACTTCGGTTTTCTCTGAAAACTCTAGTTTTCTCTGTGGACAACAGGTTTCCTTGGGTAGTCCAGTTCGCTCTCTGTTCTCTCAAATATTTTTCCCATGAACTCTAGTTTTCTCCAGCTACTCCAGTTTTCTCTGAATATTCTAGTTTCTCAGTGTACTAAGTGTTTGCTTGGGTACTCCAGTTTTCTCTGTGTAGCCCAAGTTTCCTTGAGTACAGCGGTTTTCCATGGGTATTCAGTTTTTCTCTGGGTACTCCGGTTTTCTCCAAGTACTGTACTTTTGTCTGCGGGCACTACTTGCTTGCGGCCCATTGCTCCTTAGCGATGGATGAAATACAGAGAACACATTTCAGCGTGTATTGTACATGTGACAAACCAAAATAATCTACATCTGAGAGTAGTACAGCTCAAGATGTACTCGAATTAACGTACCATACATGGTTTTCCATGGCAGGGCGTAATTTTGACAAGGACGGCAACATGCTCAACTGGTGGAGCAATTACTCTGCGGAGCATTTCAAGGAGCAGTCACAGTGCATGGTGCAGCAGTATGGAAAGTTCAACTGGAAGCTGGCGGGTGGACAAAATGTAAGATTTGTTTCTGACTGTAGATCAAATAGACCGTGATGTGTTCGTGTTCATTCATGGGCTTGTCATTGTAGGTAAGCGGAATCAGCACTTTAGGGGAGAACATTGCAGACAATGGAGGGGTTCGCCAAGCCTACAAGGTGGGCTGTTAAGATGCTTAAATACCCACATAATTTAAAACTGCACATGACACGTGCGATGTGTTTTGAAGTTGGCTTTCATTTGTTCACAGGCTTACCTGAAGTGGGTGGAGACTGAAGGGGAAGAGTCTCGCCTGCCCGGTCTCGACATGGATCACAAGCAGCTGTTCTTTCTTAACTTTGCCCAAGTAAGCAAAAACAACAACAACAAAACAGGGATAAGTGATAGTTTAAAGGTGAACCAAGAGTCAGAAGCATTTTGTAGTGGATTGGTCCTTTAAAAAAAAGGACAACTCCCCACCCTAAATGATCACTTTGCTTCATCCAGGTTTGGTGTGGTGCTTATCGGCCCGAATATGCCAGCCAGTCCATCAAGACAGACTCTCACAGCCCATTAGAATACAGGTAAGGGACATGAATGCCACCAGGTTAAATAATCTATTGATGGCCACAAACTACAGTAAATAAGCATTAGAAATCAGATAGTTACCAATTGTGTAGATCATCAGGTACATAGCTTTGTACATGTCAAAATGTCAAGGTCAGAGTCATAGGAAGGTCTCTCGGTGGCATGGTGAAAGAGTGGTTATCACTGTTGCTTCACAGCAAGAAGATCCCCAGTTCGATTCTATCTTGAACTTTCTTAGTGGAGTTTACATGTTCTGCCCATGCTTTGGTACAGGTACTCAATTTTTCTCTCGGTACTCCAGTTTTCCCTAGTACTCGGGTTTTCTACAGCGACTTTGTCTTGAGACACTAATTTTCACCGGAGGCTTCACACTCCTTCGGGGACTCCAGGATTCTCCAGGAACTCCAGTTTGCTCTGGGTACTCCAGTTTTTCCTGGGTTCTCTGTTTTTTATTGGTGCTCTGGTTTCCCCCACAACCCAAAATGTTATTTTAATTTCCAGTCAGTGGCCTTAAACGAGGTGCCTTTCTGTTTGGAGTTTGTTTTTCTTCCCATGCCTGCATCTGTGTAGTCTGGGTAGTTCAGGGTTTTTTTCAGGTTTTACTAAACTCCAGTTTTCTTTGGAGACTCCAGGTTTCTCTGTGGACTCGAGATTTCTCCGGACACTCCAATTTTCTCTGGACACTCCAGGTTTCCTCTGGGGACTCCAATTTTTTTGGGGGGGTAATCCAGTTTGTCCTGTGTACTCTTTTTTTCCAGGTATCCAACTTTAAGCCACATCCTAAAATGTTAGGTTGAGTTCCAGTCAGTTCCCTTGAACAAGGTGCTCACACAAGCTACACGGTTGTCGCTGACCCAATGATGGGTTAAGAATCATGTCTCAGAGCAGCCTTTAAAGATGGATATTGCAAACTCATCTTTGTCATGATCTGCGTATTTGTTGACTTCATTCTGATTAGATTTTATTTCAAGTTTTGGCAAGTTTTCCTGTCTCATGTTCATGTCTTGACTGCTCATTTGGTCTTTGTCTCTACCTGTTCTTGTCAGCCTTCTAACCTTGTGTCAACCAAAGAGCACCCTCTAGCCACTCGTGTCGTGTCCAGGTGTTCCTCGTTGTCTCGTCGGTTTGCTTGAATTTAGTTCCCTGGTTTCTTTCAGTCCTTGTCGGCTCTTTGTCGTCACGTCATGTTTCCCGAGTCCTGTCATGCCAGTTTTCCTGTTGATTTTTAGTGGTGGATGTTTAGTTTTCACGTTTATTTGTTACTTTGAACCTAGTTTTTGAGACTTTGTTAATTTAGTGTTGACTTCCACATGCCTTGTTTGCCTTTTTGTTTTTTGAAAATAAAACATCCTTTTGAGTACATGCTACACTCCAGCCTTGCCTCCCTACCTCCCTGCACTTGGGTCCACCTTCTTGCCTCTAACCCAATGAAAATTAAAAACCCTGACAATCTTTGTTGTCTTCTTTTCTTTTTGTCCTTAGGGTTCTTGGTTCGCTCCAGAATTTTGAAGCTTTCTCAGAGGCATTCCAGTGCCAAAAAGGCAGTCCGATGAACCCTGAGCAGAAGTGTCGTGTCTGGTAGAAGGTTTTATACACTTCGTTTGTCGTATTTCCTGTGACGGCAGACTGAAAGGAGACAGTGTCTTCATGCTTGACTGTCCTGGAAGGACTTCGTTCATTTGGGGTGACACCAATTATTGCAGTCACAGTTGTTGTATTTGGAACTGGTGATATCTTGGGTTAGTTTCATGGCTTGAAAGCCAACTCTCTGGCGGATTCACGAGGCAACACTAACATTTTGTGTAAAGCATTTTTTTGGTTTTTCTTTTTTCTTTTTACAGGGAATGTTCTGTGCATCTCTAGAGCAAATATTTGTGATTAACTCATGAACATTTTTATTCAACCACCGTGAAGTGTACCACCGTGAGCGCTTGCCAAAGTAATGAAAACATTGGCAGCTACAACAGAATTAGTTCTGCTCTGTGAGTTTGCCAATTGACTGTTACATGCAGTAAATTACCTGAGACTTAAGACTTCAATCTTTGCAGCTCTAACCTTAAATTAACATTCTGAGGGAGCTGCAGGTTTTAACAATAAGTCAGCAAATATTTCAAATTTGGCTTTCCAGAAGCTTTCTCTGAGTGTCTCTTTCTACTGACACGCACACTACTTGTACTTTAGAATACAAATAGTGATTCTTCAGAACGTGAACTCAGTTCAAGGAACCAGTCCAACCCACATTTGTTTGAATTTTAACTGATGGTTTGAGAAATCAATTCTGTTCAGATGGTTAAACGTTAACCTCATAAAACATTTTCATACAGTACAGGTCCCTGTGTTATGTAGTTAATTGTTGATTGTCATATTAAAAAGTTATGCTAGTAATTGCTTAAAAGTATTGTAGCAAACCGTTTTGTTTGGTCTTAGTGTCACCAATTACACAACAATTCTAACAAATTGTGAAAAAAAGAACAAAAAAATACATCAGTGTTAGTTAGCGACAAGGGACATCAAGTTCATGTTTTGCTTTTAGTGTCATCATTAGCATTTTACATCTTGTCTTATTCATAACTGATTCAACAAAATATAACAAAAAATATCCAAAAAACAGTTTTTGTTAGGATTGGGATAAGGCATTTCTAGATTCCTTGACTAACTTCGGTTTTTGGGCAAATTTCGAGTCGTCCGATCATGGAACTGTTGAGTTCTAAGAGTCTTGTGTAAACACGTTTGGTAGCCAATTTATTTTTAAATAGTGAAACAAGCGAAATCCTGATTGTAGCCAAGCTGTTAAAAAAAATTAAATAAAAAGAGACTTGCGTTTGCTATTGCGAGTACGGCTTTTGACAATAATTCCCTTTTCAGTTTTAGTGTTATAATTAACATTTTACTCATTGACTCATAATTGCTGATTCCAACTCAAAAGTCAACTAAAACTTGCGAAACAAAGCATTTTTTTGCTTGCCTACTACTTTGAAAATAGCGTAACAAGAGAGACCTAAATTGTAGCCAAGATTTAAAAAACAAATGCCCACTTTTGCCTTAGCTATTGTGAGTAGCCCTTTCACAATAAATTCTTTTTTTGGCTTTAGTGTCATCATTCTTTCCTTGTTAGCTTATCATACCTGACTCCTGGCAAAAATGTCAACGGAAGTATAAAAAAATGAAACATACTATGAAATATGACATGAGTCATGTCTTGTTTCATCGCATTTTTTGTGATGATTTGGATTAGAGGGTTCTGGATTCATTCTACTTTGTGGGCGTTTTTGGTCAAATTCAGAGTCATCAGAGTGTCCACTAATTTTTTATTTGTTTTTTTTAAAGACGATTATCGTGTTAGCCCGTCGCAGGGTTTTTGTAGCACCTTTAACATCTTCTCTCTGCTTCCACAACATAATGTTACATTTATCAGATGACAAGGCTACATTTGTCAAATTAGTACACCAACACGGACCAATGCAGTCCCGTAGTTAATACTGGACTCTATGCCTTTTGGACACAAGCACTTACACATGAACGGTAAACTGATCAGGCAGCGGCAAGCAGATGAACCTCACATTGATTTAACGGAGATGAAAGGACGGAGAGACCTTGTGACCGTTAATAAGACCCCGGACGAATGGGGCTGGGACTGTTATTTTCTATCTTTATTACCAAGTAATGGCAGGAGACTCAAAGCGGAGCATAAAAGGAGATGGTGGGAGGGCGTAGAGTGGGGTAATTAATGTTGCTTCTGTGCTGTAGAGAGCTTTAAAAAAAAAATTAAAGAATACATTCAGGATGCCTTGTGACTGTTTAGTCTGAATGTGCTATATTCTACAATAGTACTAGATATACATGTCTGTTAGTGTATTTGTTTGATGTTCTATACAGGATTATTTACATATAGACACATCAGGTGACATCCACATGGTGAAACTGTGTTGTTATTACCAGCCAAGTACTTATATATATATTTGCATACACACACACACATAGAACTATATAGACAGATAGACAATTTAGACACAGACAGATAGATAGATAGAGATAGACAGACACCTGAGAGGAATTTATTTATTTATAAAATTGCATTGTTGCTTTGCCAGATTTCAAATGTATCTAAAAATGTTTTATGAATATTTCTGCTGTTAATTTGACCTCTACGACTGCTATTTTTGTGATGCTGATCTGTAAAGATTGCCAATAAAGTGAATGTCCCAACAAGATGAATTACAGTAAACGTATATTTGACTTATTCTTTTCACGTTTCATATTTTAAATGTTTTGCTGAATCAAATGTGACACTTGGTTTAAAATACCATGATCTTAACAAGTGGATTCATTGATTTTCAAGTTTTAGAAAAAATGTCGGAGCATCAAAGCCTACAGGTAAACGAAGATGCAGTGTTAGTACAGATTAGCTAACAGCATGGTCATTATTAGCTTCGGTTTAGCGCAGTGCTTCTCAATTGTTTTCTGTTACGACCCCCCCAGGAAAAAAAAAAAATTGCAACCCCCCCCCCCACGCTGCAAGTACACCTCTATATAACATTGTATATAATGGATAATCTAATCTAATACTTATAAACATTAAAGAAAGTACAAAAGAAAGAGATATAGACTGCCATGTACTGCAGTGGATGTGCAATTACACTTTATTCTAGTACAGCAAATCATGTTCTTCAGGGTGAACAATTTTAACAACAAACTGAAAGCAAGAGTTTGGGATCAGAAAGTATGGCCTTGATTTTATTAAAACAAGATTGGTAAGAGAATCATTCGTGTACATTCAAATGTTTCATCTTTCACCCGACTGGGTGAGATTTTAATCAAACTTGATAGGCGACCTCCTCATCGAGTGCAAATGTCATCATTGCACTGCAAGAAAAAGATAAAAGGTTGTCAATTCTCTATTTACACCAAGTGACACAATTAAGATGTTTTGTTTTCCCCGTGCGGCCCATTGTTGGATAAGCGTCATGGGCAGTGGCAGCATGAAATCATAAAATTCGTATTAGCGAGTTGGATGGCACGGAATACAGTGGGCATTGCAAAAAAGGAATGACACTGGTGCCAAAAAGTGAACATTTTTTTTGCTCTCGTACCACTGCACTTGTTACCCAAGAATAGAGGTACCTTCATCGGTACACTTTTTCCAGGTACCATACCACTGCAGCACGTACCAACAACAACGTACACCTCGAAAATGCGTCTTCGCTGGATGCCTCAATTTACAGAACAGCTCGTTTTTTTAAGAGCCCCAAAAATGAGGAAATAAGAAGGCAATGGAATGACTTTTTGAAGACACACAGATGGCGAGATAGACCTCAACACCATCGCCTGACTCTGCAGTGGACATTTTACGACGGATAGTTTTGTAAACTTTCACCAGAGACAAGATTGCTACGTGGGTAACTTGATACTAGTGAATGGGGCAGTGCCGACTGTAACTACCTGGGCTTCCTCCTACCGGCCCGTTGTCGTCAGGTGCCGTGTTCGGCTGTGACATTATGTCACCAACAACGAGAGTAAGTTGACTTGTGTGCTGGATTTTATGATTATAGTCCACAATAACCATTCCATTTTGAAGTTGAGCCTCCTAACGTGATTTTACATCGTATAAGCTATCACCCCCTCAGTATGTTTGATTCCTTTTGGCGCATCCATTCAACACGCCCCCAGTTTCTGAGAATGTTAATTCAAATTTGACAGGCTTGTAAACATCACTCTTTTCTGTGGTGTGTCAAATTTACATGCCATTTTTTGGGCCGGCTTAGTTGGCACTTTCTTATTTCACAAACACAGTAATAAAGGACAGAGGACAAATATGTTAGTTGTCTTGATAACTCTAGAACCCCTTTACAAAACACATCTGCCATTTCGAAGTTTTTATATCGCAGATATACAGCAGTTAAATCGATAAATATGACTCAGAATGCGCCTTCCGGTCACCGGCTCTATCCGGCGCTGTGACGTCATTCGGCATTATCTGGTATTGTTCCATGCTGTTGTTCACGTCCTTGTATATTTGTTGTCGTATGATTTAGCGATTTCACAATGGTTTATTGTTTAGCATTTGGTTGTACAAATGGTTCAGGAGTGGCAAGTGTTTCTTTGGCTTTCCAAGTGAAAAAGGAATACGTGACCAGTGGATAGGAAAAGTCAATCGACAGGGGAAGAAACATGGTCAGCTATGGGTGCCGAGCAATCAATCGAAACTCTGTGCTGATCACTTCGAACCAGCGTGTTTTGAGAAAAGACTAAGCAGAAAGCATTGGATACACAGGTGTAGTTAGGCAGAGGACCAAGTGAAGGAGTTCAAGGATCTTGGGGTCTTGTTCACGAGTGAGGGAAGAATGGAACGGGAGATTGACAGGCGGATCGGTGCAGCCTCTGCAGTGATGCGGACTTTGTATCGGTCCGTTGTGGTAAAGAAGGAGCTAAGCCGAAAGGCGAAGCTCTCGATTTACCGGTCGATCTACGTTCCTACCCTCACCTATGGTCACAAACTGTGGATACAAGCGGCCGAAGTGAGTTTCCTCCGCAGGTTGTCCGGGCTCTCCCTTAGAGATAGTGTGAGAAGCTCGGTCATCCGGGAGGATCTCAGAGTAGAGTCGCTGCTCCTCCACATCGAGAGGAGCCAGATGAGGTGGCTGGGGCATCTGTTTTGGACGCCTCCCCGGTGAGGTGTTCCGGGCATGTCCCACTGGGAGGAGATCCCGGGGACAACCCAGGACACGCTGGAGAGACTACGTACTTCGGCTGGCTTGGGAACGCCTCGGGATCCCCCCAGAAGTGCTGGATGAAGTGGCTGGGGAGAGGGAAGTCTGGGCGTCCCTGCTAAAGCTACTGCCCCCGCGACCCGACCCGGATAAGCGGTAGAAAATGGATGGATGGATGGACAAATGTGTGAAGTCACTCTTGAGAAAAAGCTGAATTTCTTGGGATCAGCCGCTGACCTCGACACATTCACAAAGCTTTACTGTATGTATGATGCCCCTCGCAAACAACCGCATGCGCTAGCTTGTGACTAGCACTCGTCTTCTTTAGCATTTGGAGTGCACGGTGCAACAATGATGTCTTTTGTGTTCGGAGAGGACGTGCGTTGCTCCTCAGACAGGTCACGGGGAGGTTGGGTGTGCTTGGAAGAGGCGAGAGGGCGGTGCTGGTGGACGTCACAAGCAACCTGACGGACCTGACAGTCATAGGACAGACTATCGAAGTGTGTCCCAACCTTTATTGAGCCAAGGCTCCAATTAGAATACCACCAAACAAAATTGTCACAAAATGTATAAACACTGAAATACTGACGATGTCGTTTCAATTTACTCCCACATTTATTTACTCATTCTAAAATCTGGGCCTGTTAATTGAACACAAAGCTGCCATGGCTTGTTCTGTTGTATGAATGACAACATTCGGATACCAAGATTTATTTTACCTTCTGCCATCTAAAAAGCATTTACAGTAATTGTTCTACCCGTCACTATACATTGTTGGCATAGATAGATTTACAAAAACACAATTATAATTACGAAATAATTTTCAGACCAATTTAGTGAAATTGGATAATTTCCCAGGACACCCTTGATGCTCTCTCATTTTATTCAGTTTATTTGTATAGCCCTTAATCACAAGAGTCTCCATTCCCCTGATCTAAACCCCCTTTTACTCCTGGATATTTTTAAACCTGTGGGACTGTACTTTTTTTTTTGTAGATACAGTCAGTTGTTGCTATATTCCAATATTTTCTGATACCCTCTCACCATTACGTGAGCGTGGCCTGCTAATTAGCACAAGCCTGCTATTAGCAACAAGACCAGCAATCAAGATGCCTCCCTTTTCCACAGAGGACTATCACGGACTGCTGCAGAGGATGTCAATCCTGGAAACAAAAATCCACAGTCTTGAAGTGTATGTGGATGTAAATGGACAGTCAGGGAATGAAACCACTCTACCGATGTCTCAAAATGGTGAGCAGAAGTGTGCTAACAGACAGCCACTTATCTCAACAAAGAGGACGGACGATGAATCGGAGGAAAGAAACATGAACATTTGCATCCCTTTATTCAAAAACAGGTTCAAATTAGTTCAAATTGACAGTGCAGAACATGCACAAATATAAATTGATTGTGATTTTTAAAAAGATTATAATTGTTCTCCAAAGTAAAAGAAGATGTTTGCAAATGTCTTATTTTAATTCAACACAAAGATTGTTATTCAATATCCTTGACATCCAGCTGAAGGTGTTTGTACTAGTAAGTCCTGTCAAGTAGGGCAACTTTGGCATAATTGGTCAGACAACTAACTATATGTAACTAATGAGGCAAAACTGTGCACTAGTTGACTAGTGACATTATAAAATCATACTAGTTACATCTAGCACTTCACTAGTAGTACTAGTTTTACTTAGGTATGGAGAAATGTCACACAGTAGTGGAAAAACATACTAGTAAGACACTGTCATTCGTCTAGTGCACCCTTGTCCTTCTTGAACCACGCTGAATTGTGTTACTAGTGATGACAAAAAGTGTACTAGTACGTGGACCTTATGCTGCATATCAACCTACTGGTGGTCACAGCAAGAACACTATTGAGTTTGAGCAATAGCCGACACAAAATGACTGTTCAACAGTTCAGGCCTCCTTTCTTGTTTTAAAAGCGAGAATACTGCTGATTGGCCACGTACTTGATTCCAGAGTGACATAAGGACGCCGATAACCATCTCAATGCTCTTCCTCAAACCTTGAGGAACTGCTGGAGCATGAATGATTTTGCAAATGTTCTCACTAACTACATTATCATGGTAATATAACGGTCCAATTCCAGCGAGCTAGTGTACAACCCGCGAGGCGGATGGGCCGTGTCAGCTAACCAGCATGATATTGTCCATGGAGAAGCATGTTGGATGCGCGCAATGGTGCTGACGTAAAACCAACAGAGACTGACGTGTGGGTTATGACCAACACATGCTTTTCCTGATGTTCTGTTTAACCCCTCATTGGGAAAGTCTAATCTCGGTTATCTGCAATGACATTGACACTTTTTCGACAATAACACAAGTGTGCTTACCACTGGCCTCTGGCCCTCTTTCGCGTGGGATGAAATTGACAACGCTTTTGCAATGTCCTCCAAAGGTACATAGTCTCCTGGGGAGTCCTGGATGAAGTGCAGTAAGGTCTTTTCTCCCCCTTGGCAATCAGAAATAATACAAAATATATTATCAAATCCCCTGCGATTGGCTGGCGACCGGTTCAGGGTGTACCCCGCCTCCCGCCCGAAGATAATTGGGATAGGCTCCAGCAGCCCGCGACCCTAGTGAGGATAAGCAGTAAAGAAAATGGATGGATTATCAAATCCATGACTATTGGTGAGTTTTTCTTGTCAATTTTAAGAGTAAAAGCTGAAAAATGACACATGGGTACATGTATGGATGGGTACAGATCCCTGATATTTAAAGTGGCCCCAGGGCTAGATTTTTAAAGACTGGAGTATCGATAAGCTCTACCTTTAATGGTTCTTTCTGTTCAGGGTCTTGGAAAAATTAGGCAAATTTATTTTAGATTTATTTAGACTATATGAACATTATTTTGTACCTCTCCAATCTTGTTTCTAACTTGCAGTAAGATTAAAATATTCGTCTACGAAGGACTTTCACAATTGGAGGCAAGCCATCTTGCCCCTCTCAAGCGACGTCTGCGAGAGGGACGTCTGGCTCCTTCCCGTGCCCGTGTTGTGTCGTACAATTATGTTACAATGTGATTTGTACTATTATTGTAAAACGGCCATTGTGCCATATAACCAGATCGTGTTAATATTGTTATTTTAACGTGTGGGTGGTGGCCAGTGTTGGGTTAACATGATTGCTAACATAGCATCCGAGCATTTATTGTGTTTTACTCACCAGGTATGACCAATTGATTTACACGCAATCCAACCCTTTCACTCATCTCGAGTTTGGTTATTCTTGGTTTGATTGGTCATCCCTGGAGAGGGATGATGGCATTTTTCTTCTCAGTGTGTGCGGGGCCACGTAGTAGCAGGGGAGCTGAGAGTTTGTCTCACAGTAACCTGGCATAGATCATTTTACACTTGAGACTATGTGGGTCCCGGATGCACACGTCATGGAAACAGTAAGTCCCAGCCCTGGAACAATGAGTTCCTGTAATTTACCATCACGGAATACAGTTACAGTAATCCTCCGCTACATCACGGTTCTTGCTTCATAGTCCCGCTTTATTGCAGATTTTTATTACAGTTGTTACTCTTTAATCGATAATCTTTTATACTGTTTGTACAATATTTAGTGTTATCCGTTGCTCTTGCGCTTTAGGCCTGCCATGATAGCAATTTTCTTTAGAACAATCTATTTTCCCCAAAATTTTCAAGCTAAACAATACTATCATTTATGTTTTTTTATGCCACTAATATAATGATATTAGAGCATAATAAAGAATTGTACACATCTTACAAAATCTGGCCTGGTAATCAAAAATATTACC
Organism: Phyllopteryx taeniolatus; assembly: GCF_024500385.1. NCBI lineage: Eukaryota > Metazoa > Chordata > Actinopteri > Syngnathiformes > Syngnathidae > Phyllopteryx > Phyllopteryx taeniolatus. The sequence continues at coordinate 20,510,423 of NC_084510.1, forward strand.
AGAACTGTGAAATGTTCTCTCATTTACTAAATGAAAGTAGGGCTGCATTTCACAATAAGAGCAAGTAAATAAAAAGAGAAAGTTATACGTGTTCAAATAAAGTCCTGAACTTAAGAAAAATAAAGCTTGAGTCTCTCCTTTTCTGTTTGGCATCTTGACAAAACAGTGAAGTCTCAAACTATTTTACATATTTTAATAGAAAAAATCTTAACTGAGTTGTTTTAGAGGTTTAGAGGTTATGTTTGTTCAAAACCTTTGTTTTGATTCATAATGGAGTTTTACATATTATATGCACTTTTAATAAGAGCTCCCAGTGGGAATGTCCAACTGAGAAGTACAAACAAAAATGACTCTGCCTGTTCTATTTTAAGCGCCATTTGTTCCAAATGTTCTCTTCCTTTGTTGGTCATTTTCTGTTCTTTCTCCGTGTTTAACTCAACCTACATGCTTACTCTCTCTTTCTCTTTCTCTCTCTCTCTTCTTGTCTCTGTCTGGTCTGTGCCCAGTCAGTGATTTTCAGTAATTACCGTCTGCGATGCAGATTAGATTGGCTAAAAGGGTGGCAGAACTTGTATGTTATTATTTCCTTTGTCTCCCTTCACCAAAACCCTCCTCTGTTTGGGTACATGATGATGATCAATTTTACTCTGATTCCTCTCTTGCCACATTTCCCATGTTTTTTTACCTACTTGACTCAAAGTTTTGCCACTTACAGATCATCAGCTTGGCGATATGTCACACAGTGACGACACTGAGCATAAAGTCAGTGGACGCAGTTTCCCCATGCTTTTTGTGTCCCTGATCATTTTTGTGCGTCTAGGACACGGGATGCACATCAAACCAGATCCCTCGCATGTTTCATTACTCTATCAATAAATGTCAGATAAATAGACTAACGTTAAAATACTTTATTTCAAGGTCTACGATGCCGCCCAAACAAGGCACGTGGCAGTTAGAGGCAGAGGAAGATGCTAGCAGCTAACGAGCAAAAAAAAAAAAGCAACTTCTTGACCTGTTGAAGAAAAGGAGAAGGTTTGCACCTGTCGGCAGCCAATATGGAATAAATGAATCTTGGGTCCGGCACATAAAGAAGGGTGAAAATAATATTAGGTGACAGCTGTATTGCTCTTCCTGGCCGTGGAGTACATTAAAATTCAAATGGTGAGTACTGTACCTTTATTTTATATGATCTTGATATTATGTATGTTTAAGAGTATAAAAAGTGTTTAAGAGCATTGGAAATGTTTATGAGTATGACAGAGGTTAAGAAGAGTGTGGGAAAGATTAATGTGTGGGAATGCGGAGATTCACACAGTTGTCAAAAATAACCATAAACCAATAACCAAACACCCACAATAAACGAGGGATTACTGTAGTGGGTTTTTAATTAAGACAGCATTAAGACGTGGTGCTTCCCAAGTTTTGAACTTCCTACAAAGCACTGGCCTGTACTATCCAAGAATATAACCACTATTACCACTCTTTAGTTTGGCTCAGTTTTAGGTGCTGATCACTTAACTAGTCGGGGGCAGCAATGCATTTTTATGTGTGTAATGTACATATAACATGAGTTATGTGTGAGCTGAATGGTAGTTAGTGTTGACCTAAAATGTAATTGCTAGCATGCTTATGCTTTCTTGATTGCAACCCGTCTAGCATAGGCTAATTTTGTTGGTGTCTCACATTCTGCACACTGCACTATGCAGTGAAAGGATATATAAATCAATTCCTCATAAATGAAAATAAAATGCATGTCAGTACAAAATAATAATAATACCACGTTTTTCCCTCTCTGGCATCACTGGTACCTTGTGTGGTGTCTTCACAATGAAAGGAAAAAGCCAAAGCAAAACAGGCCCAATATGATGAGGAAAAGCCTATAAACTATATGATTGGATGGCTCTCCCCACTCGTCCATATTATACTTTTTTTTTTTTCTTGCAGGACAGTAACAGTATGGACTATTTGTTGAGGACCGCCCTCTTGTGGAGGAACTTCAACATACCATATTATATTTTAACTGCTGCAGCGATGCCTTTATCAGTCCCATACCCCCTCTTTCTAGCATTTTTCTTCCATTTATAGTGCAACCTCAAATGTCAAATGCTTCAAAAGTGGTGCAATATGGAATGTAACGAAAATTTTCTACTAAGTGTGCTTCAAAAGTAGCATGGTGTAGTAGTGGTTAGCATGTCTGCCTCACAGTTCAGAGGTTCCGGGTTTGGACCTCGGCTTCAGACTTCTTGTGTGGAGTTTGCGCGCTCTCCAAGTGCTTGCGTGGGTTTTCTCCGGGTACTTCAGCTTCCTCCCACATTCCAAAGATATGCATTTTAGACTAAATTGTAGGTTACATGTGTGTGAATGTGTTCTACTAATTCCATCATGTGTATGCCATGCATCTACAAAGGAGGGAGTAGTTAAGTTTTATCATACAGTGGTTGACTTATTTTTTACACTGGTATAACAATTAAAACATTGGGAAGACAGTTAAACACTTCATGAGTAATTTTATATGTAATTTTTGTGTTAGGTTACTGTGGTCAAATTATTTTTATACTTGAATAACATCACCTGTACAGTTATTAAGGTTTATGGTGGAAGTTTGAGCCAGGAATAAACTAATTCACTTCATAATATACGTTTATCGTTATGGTGTACCTTTGGCTACGATGAGCATGCCTCCACTCTGGAGCACGTCGCCAGAAAAGTTGCCCTGGATGCCATCAGCACTGGCCTACGTATGAAGCAGCAGTAATAGAGACAAGCATCAGTATAGGTTGCAGCAACTGCAGGAGAATCACACCAGTGTGCAACAAAACACAGCTACCTTTGAAGATACTTCTCGGACTTTCTTCCCCAACGCAGCGGGAACCACGCTCAAAGCTGTGTACCTGCAAGTCAATCCAAGTGGAGCATCATTATATTTGTAAAGGAATATCTTTTTATGGATCAAGTGACACATTTATTTTAACTCAAAGGTGAGAGAAATGGGGTGTCACGGCAGTGTAATTACAGGGGGGGAAAAAAGCATGGAATCGCCCAGCCTCAGAGTGGAAATAGGCCTCTGCCAAATGTAACAAAAAATTTGATACGTATTGGATATGTGCCACAGCAAGAGCAGCATAAATGCACAGATTGAATAAACTACAGAGTGGTTTGCAAGGTTCGGCAGCACTAGTGTTAGTGGTATGCTGACACTGTAAGGACTCTTGCTGTCATTTTTACAGGACGGCCACTCCTTGGAAGAGAAGCAACAGTGCTGATGGTTCTCCATTTACAGACAATTTGTTGAACCGTGGACTGATGGACATAAAGAGTTTTAGAGATACTTTTGTACATTTTTACAGCTTTATACAAGTCAACAATCCTTAATCGTAGTTCTTCTGAGAGCGCTTTTGAGCGAGGCATGGAACACATCAGGCAATACTTCTTGACAGGAGACAATTCTAACCTGGTGTGTTTTTTTATTGGCGAGAGCAACTTAAAGCCACACCTCCAATTTTGTTTCATTGATTGGACTTCAGGTTGGCTCACACCGACTCTGATTAACTCTTGGAGGTTCACTTTCTTTTTCCTCCCTTTCCTGTGAATGTTAACATGTTATTTATAATAAAAACATGAACATATAATTGTTTGTGTGGTATTAGTATAAGCATAATATTTGTTTATTCTTGTGATTTAGAAGATCAGACCACATTTTCTGACCAATTTATGCAGAAATTTAAGAAATTCCAATGAGTTTAAAGTTTAATTTTCCCTACTTTAACTTAAATTCAACATATTTGCATTTAATGACTAAGAACTGTTAGTTTTCATTTTTGTAGGTATGATTTTTTTGGTTAGCTTTTATCTGCAATTCATTCTAATTGAATCACACATTTACATTATTTTATTAATTTTCTCTATGTGATTTTAACCACTATTTATTGTGCAGTACCCTTGGGTTTCTTGAAAGGCGCTTGAAATAAAATGTATTATATTATTATTATTATGATGATTATTACTAATCATTATTTAAGAGCAAGAGAGTGAGTGCAGTGCGCTCAGTTAACATTGAATCGACTCACCTTTTAAAGCCCAAATCCCTGTAGCATTTCTTTTGCTCGTCAACATAAATTGCTAAAAAGAAAAGAAACCTTTTGGTTATTAATTTCAGGAAATTCGCACAAAATCTTCAAACCTTTGCCATGAGACTTCATCTCACACGATTAATTCAACAAGAGTGTTTTGCATTTTATGTTGTTTTTTTTTCTGTTATGCCACCAAAGAAGCATACAAGTGATGCCTACGAGGAAAACTGTTATGAAATCCACAGGGGCGGCTGCGTTTAATTTCATCGACAAGAGACTCACCTCCCAGGCACGCATAAATAAAACACAACGGTTACAGCATTTTCACACTTGTATGACTGTTAAGAATAATAAAATGCAGCATCTGAGCAACGAAAAACACCCATCAGTCACATGTTCCAATACTTTTGCTCACTTGAAAAGTGGGTAGTTTCAAACAAAAGGTGCTCTATCCTGAGTTGTTTAACACATCTAGATGTAAATACCATGAAATAAAAGCTGGAATTCTGAACTTTTGTCCCATAGTCATCTTGTGATCTGAAACTCAAATATCTTCAGTATACAACAAAAGAATTGACCTTTCCGTTCCAATACCTTTTTTAAGCAATGATAAATACCTGTAGATAAAAGCAAAGCATAAACAAATGTATTAATATAGAGAATGTCATATGTAAAAATATGAGTGGAATGTAGCTTACTGTAAAATGACCAAAATTGTTTCTTCTTACCAAAAATATTCTAGTAAAAGTAAAAAGTATGTTGTATTAAATTACTCTGATTAAATTAAAATTGATCTGAAAAGCTACTTAAGCAATTGTAATGGAGTAAATGTACCTCATTACAACCCGCCTCTATAAAGTTTTTTTTTTTTCTTTGACTTTTTTTGTTTACTTGTTTTAAATCACCATAAAAAGAATAGCATGACGATAACCACAAAAGAGGAAATGGATGTCTGAAACAGATACACGTGTCCCTATCCTGGCTGCTCAGTACAATATGGCTAAACATCCAGTGAATGGTGAGTACACAATGTTGTGTTCCCAATGGGACCATGCTCTGCCGCGAATAGCAAAAATCTGCGAGTAATTGACGCTACCCCCACAAAGAAATTTCATAATTGCCTGTAGAGGCGACAAGATGGAGGCTAAGCACTACTTTTGTCTAAATAAAGCTCCTTAATTCAACATAGTTAATTGGCACCCTGGTGCCAAAAGATTGTACCAAAGTCATACTTCTAAATGACTGAGTCACAAGTGTGTCATATGAATGCCGCTTACATCCTTTAAAGAATCCCAACTTCTGGAACTCCTTGAGGCCAAATTCCTCGGGCCCGATTCCCACGAGTGTCACGCCGTTGGCACACAGGTCAGGCTCCAGCTTGCTGATCTCAGCTGCCGTCCAGCGGCACACCTGGCAGCCGAAGCGGCGCAGGAAGAACATGACCGCCGGCCTGTCCTGCCACAAAGACTGCAGCTCCACACACTGTGAAAAAACAAAAGCACAAGGTCAGCTACCACTGTCATCTGTTCCCAGTGTTGGAAAGTACAAATACTTAGTTACTGTATGTATACTTCAATAGGTTTTGTAATTGAGTATTTATTTTTATGGTGACTTTTTACTTTTACTCCCTACATTTTAAAACATATATCTGCATTTTCCTTATTTTGTCATTATTAAGTTGTTACTTTTTTCAATTTCAGTGGAGCAACTGGAGAGAGGTGAAATCAACTGCGATTGAGATCTTGATTGATTGAGATCTGTGGCGAAAAAAAATACATGATATGGAGTAACGTGAACCAGGGAGCATTCAGGACAACAGATTCAGAGAAGCAATATATTATAGATATGAATGGTTTTATTTAAGAGAATGTTTTGATGTTGTCGGCTACAAGGGCAATCCGTGGTGAACAGGGATGGGAATCGAAAACCAGTTCTTCTTGAGAATTCCCAATAATTCAATTCCTGTTGGTATTTTTCCACTGGATATTTGTGTTTTATTGTATCTTCATTTATCTTTGATCCATTCATTTGTTTTTCATTATAAAAAGTTTTTCTAAATAAGTGGAGAAAAGTTGAGAGAAAATTGCTACTAATTTCATATACAGTGGGTATGTAAACTATTCAGACCCCCTTAAATGTTTCAGTCTTTGTTATATTGCAGACATTTGCTAAAATCATTTAAGTTCATTTTTTCCTCATTAAATGTACAGACAGCACCCCATATTGACAGCAGACAGCACCCTATATTGACAATATATACATACATATATATACGTATATATATATACATATATATACATACATATATATATATACGTATATATACATACATATATATATACGTATATATATACATATATACACATATATATATACATATACGTATATATATATATACATACATATACGTATATATATATACATACATATACGTATATATATATATACATACATATACGTATATATACATACGTATATATATATATACACATATATATATATACATACATACGTATATATATATATACATACATACGTATATATATATACATACATACGTATATATATATACATATACGTATATATATATATATATATACACATATATATATACATATATATACACGTATATACGTATATACACATATATACGTATATACACATATATACGTATATACACATATATATATACGTATATACACATATATACGTATATACATATATATATATATATATACGTATATACACATATACGTATATATATATATATACGTATATACACATATACATATATATATATATATACACGTATATACACATATACGTATATAAATATATATACGTATATACACATATACGTATATACACATATACGTATATACACATATATACGTATATACACATACGTATATACACATATATACGTATATACACATATATACGTATATACACATATACGTATATACACATACATATATATATATATATATATATACATAAGAGAATCTATAGGGGATCAGATCGATAAACAGTATTGATAATAGAATCGGCATCACTAGATTCTTATCAATTCCCATCACGAGTAGTGAATGTGTTATCTTGTGTCACCCTAAAAACCACCAGCTTCTGGCATTTAAAATTTCTGTCTCTAATCTGAAAAAACACATACAGGTAAGGTGTATTTATTGTGTTGTTTTACAATTACAATCATTAGCCAGTATGGCGTTTTTCTTATTTTGTTATTAACAGGGCTTGTCATTGGAAGTGCATTGCAAGTCAACAAAAGAGGGAAACTAGTTTGTGGGTTGTTGTTTTTTTTTTTTTTTTTTTTTTTTACATTGTGCCAATTTATAAACGCTGGTATTTTATCGAAATCATTGACATTTTGTCCTTTTGGATTTCAGAGTTTGTACTTTACCAGTTTTTTTTGCATTATTATTATTATTACAAAAGTATCTGTACTTCTACACAGTGTGAGTACGTTTGCCACCTCTCGTCTGTTCCTATGCAGTTGAGCATCATTATAAGTCACCCCAGAGACACACTTGACCCCCATTAGCAACAGGAAGGAAAATGACAGCAGCTAAATGACAGTAGGTCTCTAAACTGGAGCCAAACGCCACCGAGGGAGTAGCTTGGTGGGTCCAACCGCTTTAATATAGAATGGCAGTAATTGTAATACCACCAGAAACATTTTACTCAATATAGTTCATTCTCTATTACTTTTATATCTTACATCTCCGGTGTCCGCGCTCTTCAACAAATTCTTCCCGACCCGAGCAAGGTCGACGTTGGCCATGTTTTAGAAGAAAAATGCAACTCATAGGCGAAGGAACCACCAACTATCACGCTGGTGTTGCAAAACAATCACTTCCTAGTACGCCCACTGAGTTATGTCATCCAATCGTATTAGGATAGCGAGGAAGCCTAGCCAATCAAAATCCCAAGAAGTGCACAAAAAGAGGCGGGACATGGTCAAACTAGTAATGTATGAGCTCGTGTTAGTTGAGCAAAGGTGAAATTGATTACGACATAAAGGTTTTCACTCTTCCAAGGCTTATTCGCAGTACTTTATTACCTTTTCCTCCGGCTAATTTTCAATTAACTGCTCCTTTTTTTTTGTACAAAAATATTTATATTCACGTTTTTCAATGGCCAAAATAAAATGTTTTACTTCATTCACTGGAGCATATCTTTAAAAACCACTTATACAAAACTGATATGATGTAATCATGTCACTCAATCATTTAAAAAAAATATGTTTTATGTGTATGCTACAATGTGACATATTGCAATATTTTAATAATGGTTTGAAAACTCATTAACATTTTTCTTTGTGTTTTGTTCTTTACATTTGAGTTTTTGTTTTTCTAATTTATTTTTAAAGGCACGATTTTTTAAATAAATATTTCCCTAAATTATTAAATGTGTCAAAAGTATTGTTTTGACAGGAGTGAACATTTCTAATAAAATAATTTCAACTTTGCATCTATATAATACCATACAGCATTTATTTTCAATAAAATATATTTCTTTCAAATAATTTCTTATTTTTCAATCATGGCACTACTTTTGTATTTTTACGATATACTATACTATACTTTTTTTTAAAACAAAAAACGTGTGCGTGTGTTTATGCGTTCATATTTGTGTTGACAATTCATAGACGTTCGGCGGTGCTGATGTTGCAGTGAGGAGCGTGACGTCACGGAAGGGACCGGCAGGAAGAGGATTTTTTTGGGGTGGGGGGGAGGAAAAACGACACCTCGGAGTGACTGCATCAAAGGAACCTAAACAGCACCTATCATGGCTCCCGTAATCCATTTGACGCCTCTTATTATAAACCACAATGGTTGCTCTTTACGGATCGCGCGGCTATAAATGACAAGGCAGCCCGACAAGGTAATTATCTATTGTTCATTTGCCTCGTGTGTTTTTCAGTGATTTCGATTGCGTAACTACATCGATGGATTCGTTTGTATTTGAAGGCTAAACATAAGATTGCCTTTTCATTGTATTGGACGCCATTAAATCCCGTTTCTTGCATTAAATCTTAAAAAGCATCGCGATGCCGCATACTCACTGGGCGAGCACATGGGCAATGCGCAGCTCCATGCGCATTGGTGTCTGCAGTGTCCTCCCGACCGGTCCACCCACCCCACCCCTCCACCCTACTTCCGCCCCCTGACGACCATGAGCAATGACTTTTGAGCCGGCCCACGCCTGCATGGGGCCCTTAGCGAAACTGGATTTTGTACCCCTCTATTTCTGCCAATGAGAAAAAGTGTCTTTCAATAATATTGTGTGTTGATCATTCATACACCTACTATAAACCGGAGGTGGCAAAAGCACTCACACTCTGTACTTGTGTAAAAAATAAAGACCGGTAAAAGTAGAGGTTCTGATTCAAATCCGAGTAACAGTGAAAAAGTACTGATTATGAAATGTACTTACATAAAAAAAGTTTCAAAAATATAAATGTTTACTGTCAGTTATGTACAATACATATTTTGATAGCTTGGCACAATGAAAAAAATACTTTTGATGATGAATATGATGATCATGATATAACTGAACAGAAGTCGGCAGCAAGGTGGCCGAGTTTGTATGTTCTCCCCGTGCCTGCGTGGGTTTTCTCCGGGTACTCTGGTTTCCTCCCACATCCCAAAAACATGCAAGGTAGGTTAATTGAAGACTCTAAATTGCCCGTAGGTGTGAATGTGACTAAGAATGTTAGTGTGTTTATATGTACCCTACGACTGGCTGGCGACCAGTTCAGGGTGTACCCCTCCTCTCGCTCGAAGATAGCTGGGATAGGCTCCAGCACGTCCGCGACCCGAGTGAGGATAAGCCGTACAGAAAATGGATGGATGGATAATTATGTATTAAAATGTATTAAAATTGTGCAAAAGCTAAACAAACAAAAATAAACTACCTTCATCCAAACATTAAACTTATTCATGTCACTCTATTCTTCCTCAATACAGTGAATCCCCGCCTAGTCACATTTTTTTTTCCTGAGGAACCTATATTCAGCTATTTCTTGAAAAATAGCCCATAATCTTCTAAAATGCCACAAGATTGTGCCAAAGCCCTGGCTAGGAGGAAAGTAGTAATTAGTGTCAAGGAAGTATGTAAAAGTGATCAATCTTGACTGAGGGATTAACATTTTTGTATGTCGGGAAGGAGCCAATTTTAGCCTGGGTTGTTTAATGTAAATTAGAGACTTTGCCACAAGTGCATGTACATGCAAATTGTCAAAATTAAATAATCTGTAAACTATTTAGTTTTAAGAGTAAAGTTGTAAGATGAGGGTTTTGGAATCTAGTTTTGGTATATTTATAATCTAAACGATTATCCATCCATCCATCCATTTTCTGAGCCGCCTATCCTCACAAGGTTAGCGGGCGTGGTGGAGCCAATCTTATATCTTCGGGCAGGAGGCGGGGTACACCCTCAACTGGTTTCCAGCCAATCGTAGGGCACATAGAAACAAACAACCATTCGCACACACATTCACACCTACGGGCAATTTAGAGTCTTCAATCAACCTACCCTGCATGTTTTTGGGACGTGGGATGAAACCGGAGTGCCCGGAGAAAACCCACGCAGGCACGGGGAGAACATGCAAACTCCACACAGGCGGGGCCGGGGATTGAACCCCGAATCTCAGAACTGTGAGGCAGACGCTCAAACCAGTCGCCCACCATTTCACCAGTTTAAGCAATTACTATAGGCAATTATAAAAAAAATAAAATTGCGGAGAATCAAGTATTTGCATTGAAAGCGTTAGTTTTCTTATGTCTTGGGTCAGCTCTAACGTCTACTGACTGTGCTGCAGTGTAAGCTGCCTTGAGAGAGATGTCGTCTCCGGGCATGGGCACCCCCAGCGACCCCCTCCTAGCCAGTCCTAGCGTGAGGAGGCTACACTCGGCTCACGACGGACTCTGGAGAAGCTCGCTTCCCAAGACGGCCAGCTTCCCGACGTCCTCCACCCGACTCCTAAGTCACCGTGCCAACAACTTCCAGCGGCAGCCCAAGCGACAAAAGCTGATCCGACCTTCGCCGCCTCCGCCACCCAACACGCCGTGTCCCCTGGACAGGCTAGACCTCAGTGAGCTGCCACCGAGACGCACCTTCCAGGAGTTGCTCTTCAACGGCTCCATCCTGTTCGGGATCGAATTCAGCTACGCCATGGAGACGGCTTATGTAACGCCCGTGCTTCTGCAGATGGGCCTGCCCGATCAGTTCTACAGCTTGGTGTGGTTCATTAGCCCCATACTGGGTAAGTCGGGGCACAAGGGCGAAGACCAGGTAGCACGGTTTCACAAATGTGAGCTAGCTGGTGTCTATCCCTGCAAACTTTCAGCGAGAGAAACAGGGATCCACCCTGGACTGGTCGGCAGTCAGTCACAGGGCACTGGTCAGCCACTCATTTATTTTATATAGCGCTTGTCTTCTTTAAAGCCATGGGTGAGCTGGAGCTGAAAACTGCTGACCTTTGGTGAGAGAAGCGTAGGGCCACCCTGGACTGGCTGCCAGCCAATCATAGGGCACATATAGATAATCAACCATTCACTCATCCATTTTCTTTTGTCCTATCCACACGAGGGTCACGGATGAGCTGTAGCTGGACCTGCTGACTTTTGGGGAGAGAAGTCTGTTGATTACAATAATTAGACACGTGGCGATGTCAGCGGAAAGGGGCATGGGCTGTGAGTATGAGGAGTTAAATATCACACTCATTCCACCTCTATTACGCCTCTGTTACTATGTTAGAACTTCAACCCGCCATCCTGCGTCAGTACCTTACACAGTGGACTGTGAGAAGGTAAAAAGGTGGCTTATATAGTGTGTAAGGGGCTTTCCAGAAATGTGGCTTCTTCCTACTTGTGACCCATCCTTTCATAAATTTTCTACTGTGCTTGTCCACATTAGGGTCACGGAGGAGCTATCCGCAGTTGACTTTTGGCGATAGAAGCGGGGCACAATCTGGACTGGTTGTCAGTCAATCACAGGCACATGCAGACAAACAATCATCCATCCATCCATTTTTGTTAGCGCTTATCCTCAGTAGGGTCGCAGGTGAGCTGGAACCTATCCAGCGCTATATATGTGCCCTGTGATTGTCTGGCAAGCAGTCCATGTGTTGTCTAAATGTGCCCTGCCACTGATCGGTGATCAGTCCATCGCCTTGGGTGCTTTGAAAGGCAGTATATAAATCTAAATTGTTCTCCCAGCTGACATTTGGTGAGAGAAGCGGGGTACACCCTGGTCCGGTCCAGCTAACCAGAGGGCACATCCAGACAAACAGTCATTCACACTCACATTCACACCTATGGGCAATTTTGAGTCTTCAATTAACCTAAAATGCATGTTTTTAGACGGTTGGAGAAGGCTGGAATACCCGGGGAAAACCCACGCAAGGACGAGGAGAACATGCAAACTTGACACTAAATCTGGGGAATCTGTGTGCCGAGCTTGGTATGCCTAACGTTGTGGCCTGTGTTTGTCTTCAAGGATTCCTGGTACAGCCTCTCATTGGAGCTTGGAGTGACCGTTGCACATCCCGGTTTGGACGCAGGAGACCATTTATTTTTGTATTGGCCATAGGTAAGACACACAAGTGCCTCAGTGAGTTACCCGTGCATTGTTGAGTAGATATAAGAGTAGGCGGTTTGTTGCTTTTTTTTAATCCCTCATGTGGATTAAGAAAATATCATCCATGAAAAGCACACAAAAATCATCCACTATTACAGCTTCCTGTCACATACAAGTACAGGTTTTGTGGATTTTTGTACCCCCAAACTAGTAATGGTACTTACCTCCAGGGGCGTTGGTCGGTTTGACTCTGGTGTTGAACGGACGGGACATCGGAGGAGCGCTGGCGGATACGGCGTCTAATCATAAGTGGGGCATACTCCTGACGGTGTGTGGCGTGGTCCTGATGGACTTCAGCGCAGATTCCGCAGACAACCCGAGTCACGCCTACATGATGGATGTGTGCAGCCCAGAGGACCAGGACCGGGGGTTGAACATCCATGCTCTGCTGGCAGGTGGGCTACGGGGTGACTCATACTAGTCACCTAACCTGGCACAAGAGCTAAAACAGGGTACACAGATAGCGATTTTTAACATCTTAACGGAGTTTTAAAATGAGAGACACATGACAAGGAAGCAATCGGAAATTGTGTTCTAAATGAGTGTGGCACAATGTGTGGTGTACTCGAGATGACTGATACAGCACACCACATTCATAACGATACCGCCGCAGAAAATTACAGGATTTGCCATCGTAAATATTAAACATCGTAAATATTGAAGTTGAAGTTTGTCCCCGACCGCTTTCCAAGCAGACCGGGGAGGGAAAGAAACAAAGAAATCACATTCAACACACCCCACAACACAGGATAATGTCAAGATAATCTTTCAGAGACATCTGGCAATCAGGCCTTTACTGACTTTGATCAGAAGGAAAAATTATCCGATTCGGCCTAATTATCGGAACGTGTTTTGCCTGATTTAGGTTTATCTTAGGTTGGATTCACACTGCAGGTCTTGAGTCTCGCCTTGGGTTTTCTCAGAGTAGTCTTCCTTCCTCCCACCCTGAACAGGATACACAATATAAAATGGATGGATGAAGTCACCAAATAACACACCCACAGTAAATCCAAACTACAGAAAAAAACTTAGAGATGAACGACCACTACATCAGGAAAATGATAGCAGACCAAGGCCTGAGGTGACCTGCCTTTTGGACCTCTAAAGGAAGAGTCAATTTGACCTAAACTATGTCATTACTATCACAAACTATCCATTATCCTAGCTGAGTTTTGGAAAGAGAAGCGGGGAACTTATCGCCAGCCAAACCCAGGACCCATATATACAAACAACCATTCACACTCACGTTCACACCTATGGACAATTTAGTCTTTAATGAACCTAGCATGCATGTTTTTAGAATGTGGAAGAAAGCTGGAGTACCACTACCTGGAGAAAACCTATGCAAAAATGGGGAGAACAGGAGTTGAGATTAAAACCCAAACTCCAGAAATGTGAGACAGGTGTGTTAACCACAAGGACACCATGCTACTCTATGTAGTACCAATCCAGCCTTAATCAACATCTGTTTGCAGGACATCAGACAAATTGGTGCCTTACTTTATTTCTCCATCATTTGTCGCAGGACTTGGGGGCGGCTTTGGGTACATCGTGGGCGGCATCAACTGGGACAAAACCCACTTCGGAAAATCAATGGGAGGTCAGCTGCGGGTCATCTATATGTTCACCAGCATCACCCTGGTGATCGCCACAGCCATGACTCTTACGAGTATCCCCGAGCGACCTCTGCCAAAGAGCCAGCCCTTTGGCAAAAACCAACTGAAAAGCCCCAAACTTCTTCTTCCTCCATCGCCGCCCGCCCCACCGGGATCTGCGCTGGCAGTGGATGAAGAGGACGAGGAAGGTCAATACGGCTATCACTTGTCAAAGTCGAGCCACCCCGACTCTTTGGCACATTCCTGCAGTGCCAACGCCCGCCTCTGTGCTGGCCTCACTAGCCCCATATCGCCCATGAGCCCCCTTACGCCAAAATATGGCAGCTTTATAAGTCGGGACAATTCGCTCACCGGCATCAATGAATTCGCCTCCTCATTGGGGACTTCCTACATAGACAGTGTTCTCATAGACTGTTACACTGGGCAACAGACACCACAGGGCCTCCTGCCCCCCAACTCTGTGTCGATGCCTCCGGGTGACTCCCCTGCCTCTGCCCCAGAAGGGTCCACCCAGGCAGAGAGGCATCCTGATGCGGTCTGTCATCCAGACACAGAGGGTGCCTCACAATCCCAACCAGCATCTCAGGTCACATCGGGGGCGCAGCCTAGTCCAGAACCACGTCGGGGTTCCGCTGCCGGAATCCTGAAGCGACCTCAGAGTCTGGCTCTCATGGAGGACCCCATGGCGACCCAGATAGTCGGGATGGAGAACGGACGCAGGAGAACTGTGACGTTTAGCCAGCAGGTAAGACTCGAAATTTTTGGGGGGCCATGCAATTGGTACCTGGGCCTTTAGTGGGGACAGACCTGACTTAATCCCCCTCTCAATACCACCACTATAACATCCCAATGATAGAAACAATCAACCCTACACAAAAACGCAATACAGTATAACAGCACGTAACGGTGATCATCGGTCATCTGGAGCAGTTCAGAATCAATATTTATCTAATAAGATGACAGAAACCATAAAATGAAAATAAAATACATCATATTCACCAAAAATGCTTCTTATTAAATGTGTTCTTGTATTCAAATCACTACAGAAGTGTGTGGCAAGTAAAAAATGGTTGTTACTAGCTCTGACCAACCAACCAAAGGATGGAAAAATGCTGATCTCACCAAGAGCCAGCTTTAATATTAAATCTGATTGGTGAAAGAAAGAATCCTATAGCTAATACTGTTACAGTTACATTAGCTAGCAGTGTAGATTCTGAAGACTCTGGGCAGATTAGATTGACAAAGCAGCATGTAGAGACTGATACATGATTGGACAAAAAAAAAGAAAGAAATACAACTCCCACATTCAGGTACTAGAAGCAACAGAGCAAAGAGAAACTCTACGAAAAAAAGAGAATCAACTGTTAGGAATAAATTATTATAGTTCCATGGAACAGCTATGAGAATTTACGTCACCAATGTAGGTGAGTGTTTCTGATCGTGTTTAGGGCAGCAGACAAGGCCTTGCTGGTGATGATGGCCCACCAATGCATTTTAGCAATTGACACATTTTCTAAACTCATGCTAATTTTGTGTGTGTGTGTGTGATGAAGGTTGCAAACATTTTGCTGAACGGTGTGCGCTACGAGAGCGACATAAGCGAGAATGCTGAGACGGGAGAATCCCAAATGTCAATGAAACTCTTGTGTATAGCCATCTACCGGATGCCTCCCTCTCTGCGCAGCTTATGCACTAACCATTTTTTGGGTGAGTAAATGACATAATCCAAAAAGAAAATGCTGTTTTGAGAATACAGTGGACCCTCGGAACTTGGACTCAGATAGCTAACTAAATTCCATGCATTTTCTGTAGTGCCTGTCCTTATAAGGGTTTTTGTGCTCAGGACAAAGCCAGTTTTAGCGCACCATCTGGTGGCATCTTGGTGCCAAGTGCCTATGATGAAGTGAAGGGAGCGTAATTTGTTCAGGCCATAGCTTTGTCTAATAGGAAAAAAGTGCTATGCTGCCATCTTGTGGCAACAATGGGCAATTACAAACCTCTTTGGCTGTGTATCAGTTACTCGCTGATTTTCGCTTTTAATGTGTATTCAGGCAATTTTCTTTTTTTGTGGGTACAGTGGTGCCTTGAGGTATGAGTGACCCGACGGGAATTTTTTGATACGAGCTGTTGTTCCGCCAATTTTTTTGCTTTGACACAAATTTGAGAAGAGGCTTCAAGCTGTTTAATGCCACTCCCACTTAAAATTGACGGTCAAGTTAAACATCAAGCAAAAAGAATTCCACCTTGTGTTTTTAAGACAAGAGTGTAACGGTTCAATGAGTAGTTGGGATCATTTCTGTACTTGTATTCGGAGAGTTTGAAGGGCCACACAAATTGCGTAACTCACACAATATTTATGAAGCTGTTTATGTCTATACTGTTATGCACTTTTGTCTTTATAAAAAGACGTGTATTTAGGACAAGCGGTATGGAAAATGGATGGATGGATATATATATATATATATATATATATATATATATATATATATATATATATATATATATATATATATATATATATATATGTTGAGGGTGTACCCCGCCTCCTGCCCGAAGATAGCTGGGATAGGCTCCAGCACGCCTGCGACCCTTGTGAGGATAAGCGGCTTGAAAAATGCATGGATGGATGGATATATACTGCAATTGGCTGGCGACCAGTTCAGGGTGTGCCCCGCCTCCCACCCGAAGATACCTGGGATAGGCTCCAGCAGCCCGCAACCCTCGTGAGGATAAGCGGTAAAAAAAATGGATGGATATATATATATATATATATATATATATATATATATATATATATATTATTTTTTTAAATTTTTTTTTTTCATTATTCTTATTTTCCCAAGTATTTACCATTATTGATCAAATTTTATGAAAATGACCCATATACTCTTTGTCCTCTATGAAGAATGAGTATTATTACTGCAGCTTACTGAGGAGCTGAATACTTTCTCCATGTACAGTATATCCATGTCTGTATTATACTGTTGCAGGTGGCCAAGGCGCGCACACCTAAAGGAGCAGTACAATGACAATTGAAATGAAGCAAAAATGTGGCGTTTTTACTGTACATTACTGTATTTTTTTTAAATAAAGTACAACATTACAGAGGGCTATTTTTCTTATTTAAAAACACAATACTAATATATATATATATATTTTTTTTTTTTTGAGGGGCTTTAATGGATTATTGGGATTTCCATTTCCAAGAGTTCTGAGTTATAAGTGTGGTCACAGAAAGAATTAAACTCGTATGTCAAGGCACCGCTGTATATACCCTGTGAATGATGACGGCAATATAACTAAAAAGGTACCTTAATCAGCGGTGGTCTACAACCAGGCATTTGTCATTCCATTCGGATTGCATTGGAGTTTCGAGGGTCCACTGTGACATCCAGCCAGAAGTCCTGCATATATTATGTCGCCCGTGTGTTCTTGCAGGCTGGCTGTCCTTCGAAGGCATGCTGCTCTTCTACACAGACTTCATGGGGGAGGTTGTATTCGAAGGAGACCCCAAAGCGCCCCATGACTCTGAGGCCTACCAGCGCTACAACGCTGGGGTCAGCATGGGCTGCTGGGGCATGTGCATCTATGCATTCAGTGCTGCTTTCTATTCAGGTAAGTCCCCACCCCCCCCTCCTACAGCCTTATCATATCAGATTTTTTCCTATCCTAGTCTGCCTTCTTTATCATTTATTTCCAGCCATATTGGAGAAACTGGAGGAGCGCTTCTCTCTGCGCACACTCTACTTTTTCGCCTACCTGGCATTCGGCCTGGGCACAGGTCTGGCCACGCTGTCCACCAACCTCTACGTGGTGTTGTCTCTGTGCGTCACCTATGGGGTGCTCTTCTCCTCCCTATGCACGCTGCCTTACTCTCTGCTCTGTGAATACTACCAAAGCCCCCAGGTCAGTCCTCAGATTGCACGCATGTTCATTTTTAAGAGGTTCTGGTTTCGTATCTCAGCTCAGGCCTTCCTGTGTGGAGTGTGCATGTTTTCCCCATACTTAATTGGGTTTTCTCCATGTACTGCGTCTTCTTCCCACATTCCCAAAACATGCATGTTAGGTTAATTTAAGACTCTAAACTGTCCTATTGTGTGCTCACACGTTTGTAAACATTAGATTTGGCCAATACAGATTGTTGCCAAATCCAATTCACACACACACACTGGAACCTCCAGTTGTTTGAATTTGAACCCAATCCAGGCGTATCAACAACTGTAAAGGCATTGGTTAGGTAACCTTGTCATATGAGTGAAAAAGAATTTAACTAAAATAAAAAATAAAGTACTCACTGTTTGAAGACACCCGACAGACATGCAATGGAGAGGAAGGTATTTCAAGCTTCAAAATCAGGATAAATCAAGTCATTGTCTCCGCTCTCAAAATGTGTGGGTGTGTCCACAGAACGTCTGAAACAACAACCCGCTGAAAAATGGATGCTACTTCGTCACATCGCTACATGTTTAAGTCACAAAAATATTTTACAAAATCAATTTAAAGGCTCAGAATATATCCTACCAGGTCGTGAGGCTTTCTGCCCCTCGATGAGAGGCGCTAGCCACCAGCTACCTTGCGAGCAAACAAGCTTCCAGGGCTCCTCACTGCAATTTAAATACCGGTAATGACACTGAGCTGTTCTGTAAATTGTGGCATCCAGGAAAGGTACATTTTCAAGGTGGAGCCATAGCTAGCTAGCTAACTGCACGCTGTACAGTAGTAGTCAAAATGGGCCAACCAATTATAACTAAGGAAGTTCTTGTAAGTGGGGGAGGGGGGACTCGTGCCACAGCCACTTGGCCCTATTTTAGCCCTGCCCCCCCCCCCCCCCCCCAAAAAATAAAAAGTAAAAAAATAAAATGAGGAAAACTGAAAGTGGAAAAACAGTTTAACACTATACTTACTATATGTTATTGTTTAACTCCACAATTCAGTACGACATAGTTCTCAGTCTTTGCATGTTTTCAGCATTTATCTTCAAACATGTACCTGTATAATGTATTTGCACACAAATCTTGGAATTCACCTACAGGGTATAGTTGTTATGCTATTTCTATGTGCATTATTCCAATTGGCCAACAGGCGGTGCTATAATTCAACCTAAGACAGACTTTATTGTGGCAATTTGGGGGGAATTACGGCCCCACTTAGAGTGAAAATAGACCTCAAGGGAAAAACTAAGTAGCATATCTCTTGATTTATTAATGAAATGATAGAATCGGAAGGATTAATCTTAACATTTTGGACAATTGCCTGCCTCTAATTTAGTGGAAACAGTTTAGACACTGATGCCACCACAGACTATTACCAGTGGAGGAAAATTCTTGACAATAACAACAGAAAGTCTCTGGCTGCTCAGCACAATATGGGCAAAACAACCAAGCAGACAAAGGTATTGGGACACCTGGTCAAGCAGCACGCGTGATTGTCTTTTTCTATGTCTTGTTTTGTGTGATGCCACCATACAGGCAGGGGCATCGAACAGAGGGAGAAAAGGGGACAACTTCCCAGGGCCCTGAGCATTAGGCTAATTGGCCAAAGCCAGATGATGACATTGTTTCGTGTTCTCTGTGCCCCCGCCTTTCAGTTCTGCGGCTCATCAGAGGAGGGCACTCGGCGTGGGATGGGGGTGGACATCTCACTGCTCAGCTGCCAGTACTTCCTGGCGCAGATCCTAGTCTCGGTGGCTATGGGACCCCTGACGTCGCTGGTGGGCGGCGCCCAGGGGGTGATGTACTTTGCCAGCCTGATGTCATTCGTGGGCTGCGTGTATTCGTCCCTCTGCGTTGTATACCAGCTGCCCGCCGCGGAGGGTGAGCCCGCCGAAAGTGAGACGTGGCCGCTGCTGGCGCACACTTAGCTCCGTCGAGATAAGACACATCCTGCCGCGCACTGTACACCACAAGCAGACAATATTTCACAGCACTCATACACAGGCGGGCAGACAGTGTGTTCATACAGTGTGTGCGCCCATACATCATGCATTTGCATTCACTTTTGCATTTTGTATAGTATCCCTTTGGATAGAAATCACCGTTTTACAGCAAGGGTGGGGAATCTATTGGTAGAAAAGAAGGAGCATGTAGTTGGCCTAGCCTAGCTGGCTAAGCACGCTAACGAGGCCTCATGGTAGTAACCTAACCCTACAACTGGGGTAGGAAAACTTTTGTACTCAACGGCCACATTTGAGTTTTAAAACAGACAGATGGGTCAGTTTATTTGTAGATGAGGTTAATTTAAAAAAATTATCTAAAATGTAGATGTAAAATATCTTTAGCTGAATAGCGTGCAGTGCCGTGAAAAAGTATTTGCCCCCTTCTCAAATTTTTTCTTTTTGCGCAGTTTCTCTAGTTTTAATGTTTAAGATCATCAAACAAATGTAAATAAAGATAAAGATAAACCAAGTAAACTTAAAATGCAGTTTTTAAATGTTGATTTTATTTATTGAAGAAAAAAAACCTATTCAAAGTTATCTCGCCGTGTAAAACAAAAAAAAAGTAATTGCCCCATAACCCTAATAACTGGTTATGCCCCCCTCAGCAGCAGTAACTGAAATCAAGTGGTTTCTATAACTGGCAATGAGTATGTTACATCTCTGTGGAGATATTTTAGCCCACTCTCCCTCTCTTCCTTTCAGAATTGTTCTAATTCAGCAAAAGTGGATAGTTTTCATCCCGCAACCCTTGTGAGGATAAGTGGCTCAGATAATGGATGGATGGATGGATGGAGAGTTTTCAAGCATGAACGGTCTTTTCACTCTGCCATGGATGTCATTTTTGCCCAGTCTCTTCCTTATTGTCGAGTCATGAACACTGACCTTAACTGAGGCAAGGGAGGTCTTAGGTTCTTCAGGTGTTGTCCTGGGTTTCTTTGTGATACCCTGGATGAGTCGTCCCTGTAATCTTACACTCGCCTGACTTTGGTGCGGGTAGCGTGGGTTCAGTTCCCACTCAGTGACAGTGTAAATGTAAGTGCGAATGGATGTCCGTGTCTATATGTGCCCTGCGACTGACTGGCGACCAGTTCAGGGTGTTAGTCCGCCTTTTGCCTGAAGTCAGCTGGGATAGGCTCCAGCGCACCGCAACCCTAACCAGGATAAGCGGTGTTGAAAATGGACCGATGGATGGATTTGTGACTGACATTGGTTTGTTAATCTTCAACATTGAAGTGGGGAAACTCTGTAAATAAAAAAAAAAAAAAAAGAAGGAGGCAAATATTTTTTTCACGGTACTGTAATTACCCAAGACCTTTTTTCGCGTTTTTGGAAAACAAGGGGGGGGGGGGGGTGGAAACAAGAATTCAACACACGCAAGAAGAAGTCCTGTTGCCTGGATTTAACCTTTGGGGATTACCATGACCTGGATATCTACAAAGGCAAAGAAAAAAAAAAATTCTTAGCAAGCACATTGGTATTTTCTATTGACATCGTGACAGTAAGTGAAAAATTATTTAGGCACTTATACTATTAGATATTTATGATAAATCCTTAATTTTATTATTGATAGTGGGAACTGTATATGTAAAAATGTTTATAGGACTGTTTTATATTTCATTGTTTATAATAGTTTAAAATAAATCAAAACTATTATCAAACTAAAATTAACCAATTAATTAGATTTATAGATACAAAATTATACATTTTAATTAACCAATTTTTATTTTAAAAAATGGCTAAATTAATGCAACAAATATTACAGGACTCGTGATAATGTAAATGCTCAGTGGTCGAATTAAAGAACAAAGCAGGATGCATGTGGCTGGGGGCCAAACTTTGCCCACCCAGTGCTAGAATGCTGGTTAACAGGCGAATAACAGCATACCATTATTTTGCAGAAAAGAAATGACAAAAAGTATGCATGTTGAATCCGTATGGATTTGAATAACATAGCTTTACCCAAAGCCTGCATTTATCTAGGTCAGTTCCCTTTCATCCATCCAACCATTTTCTAGAGCCCGTGTCCTCATTAGGGTCACGGGTGAGCTGCTCATCCCCCACCCCGGACCTACAGTCTTCACGTAGCATTTGCTTTCCTTTTTATTAGTTATCTTGCATGAGCTGCCATGTGTTTGAGTTAGCATTAGCATAGCAACACACAAACACACTTGGATGTGTGTCCCCGGGAACCCCGTCCGCCCCAGTTTCTGTCAATCCTTAAAACCACGGTCATGCTGTGACCCTCCCTCCTGGCTGGCCAGTGTAATAATGACAGTCATTCTTGTCATTATCAGGAAGAGGAGAAGTTGAAACGGGGGTGTGAACATCAACATTGAGAAGAACACAAAGAGATCTCCTCCTCCTCTGAAGGTGGACAACACTGAGCGCCAAAAAGACTCTTTTGGGTGCATTAAAGCCAGCAGAGCAGCAGCAAATATCACATTGAATTCCATTAGGAAGGTATTTTTCCCCCCTCTCCAAACAGCGGCAAACATCCTTATTAAACAATTAGTAGAAACTGCCTCGGCAGAATGTCAATATTTGACATCATGTACACAAGCAGCTTCCTTTTTAAAACATTGTTGCAATAGTTTCTCCTTTTGTTCAGTATGTAAAAAAAATAATAATTTTCAAATTAAAATGGCTAAGTTTTTTGGACTCCTGCGTCAATTCTTTGATTACCCATTTTGATTTTACTGTCCATTTGAGCCTGAACTACTCACGCCATACGGGGAAGCCTGAGGACAAGCATTTGGAATCATTCTCTCATTCCCTACCCCCTAAACCCTAAATGGATTTTTATATAGTGGAGTGTATAGTTCACCCATCAGTCAAATGAAAAACACTACTTGGGCATGTCGTTAACTACACTAACGCTGTCGTGTAATTACAACATACCAGATCAATGCTAGCTGGTTTACCTTCGGTCACAAATATTGAACATCCATCCATCCATCCATTTTCTGAGCCGCTTCTCCTCACTAGGGTCGCGGGCGTGCTGGAGCCTAGCCATCATCGGAGGCAGGTTACACCCTGAACTGGTTGCCAGCCAATCGCAGGGCACATACAAACAAACAACCATTCCCACTCACATTCACACCTACGGGCAATTTAGAGATGTCAATTAACCTACCATGCATGTTTTTGAGATCTAGGAGGAAACCGGAGTCATGGGGGAGAACATGCAAACTCCACACAGGCGGGGCCAGGGATTGAACCCCGGTCCTCAGAACTGTGAGGCAGACGCTCTAACCAGTCGGTCACCGTGCCACAAATATTGAACAAATAAATCATAATATTGTTTTAAGATGAGAGTATTTTACAAAATTAATACGAACAAAGCACTTAATGTCCACTTTTGTTTTCGGGGCAATGCACCATGGGCTATATTTTCTCATGATCATCAGTTGTTCACTAGTTTGCAAGATACACACATACACTTGGTGTACACTCTCCAAGACGGAGAGTGTAAGCGGAACGGAAGATGAATGAATGAATGAATAATTCATCAATCTCAGGGCGTCGCCATTTTGGGCCATATCACCCTCTGCTGGTGAACGAAATTAACGTCACAACTACTTTCAGAAACCTTGAGTACATCACCTGACCAAACCCGGAAAACAGGTTAGTGGATTCCCCTTTGCAGGATGCTGGTTGATGACATGTTAGAACAACATTTTAGCAAGTTCAGGTTCAAGCATATTGTAGACACACACCACATTCTAAGACACAAAAACTATCTCCAAGACAAATCGGATACACATCAATGACACAATTTCTAAGACACACACAATGACACAATGCACAGACTCCTCCACACCCACTAAAACACACACACTACTCACACTCTCAGCTGCACAAGACACATCACACACACACAACATGCTCAAAGACACACCGAGAAACTCACACATACACTTAACAGACCAGTGGCACACGCACTCTCTAAGACAGTGGCTCTAAAAGCTTTTTACACTTAGTAGGCTACTATCTAAAAAAATACCTACAGTAGCTCTCCAAGTACCACCATAATGACCAAAATTAAGATACAGTTGTGTAGTAGGCCTAAGTGCTCATCAAAAATAAGATTTATCCCTAAAAAGTATATTTAATATTATCGTAAGCCACTGAAACATTATGGGGTTTGCAGCACTTAAACATACATTCATACATTTCCTGCACCGCCTATCCCCAACAAGCGTCACGGGTGAGCTGGAGCCGATCCAGTAAAATAAAACAACTAAGAATACATTAAGAATAGAAATGGAAATATGTTGACTGATGCCAGCAGTGTGCTAGATAGATGGAAAGAATACTTTGAGGAGTTGATGAATGAGGAAAATGAGAGAGAAGGGAGAGTAGAAGAGGCAAGTGTGGTTGACCAGGAAGTGGCAATGATTAGTAAGGGGGAAGTTAGAAAGGCATTAAAGGGGACGAAAAATGGAAAGGCAGTTGGTCCTGATGACATTCCTGTGGAGGTATGGAAGCATATAGGGGAGGTGGCTGTGGAGTTTTTGACCAGCTTGTTCAATAGAATTCTAGCGCGTGAGAAGATGCCTGAGGAATGGAGGAAAAGTGTACTGGTGCCCATTTTAAGAACAAGGGTGATGTGCAGAGCTATGGGAACAATAGAGGAATAAAATTGATGAGCCACACAATAAAGTTATGGGAAAGAGTTCTGGAGGCTAGACTCAGGACAGAAGTGAGTATTTGCGAGCAACAGTATGGTTTCATGCCTAGAAAGAGTACCACAGATGCATTATTTGCCTTGAGGATGTTGATGGAAAAGTACAAAGAAGGCCAGAAGGCGCTACATTGTGTCTTTGTAGATCTAGAGAAAGCCTATGACAGAGTAACCAGAGAGGAACTGTGGTACTGCATGCGGAAGTCTGGAGTGGCAGAGAAGTATGTTAGAATAATACAGGACATGTACGAGGGCAGCAGAACAGTGGTGAGGTGTGCTCTAGGTGTGACAGAGGAATTTAGGTGGAGGTGAGACTGCATCAGGGATCAACCCTGAGCCCCTTCCTGTTTGCAGTGATGATGGATAGGCTGACAGATGAGGTTAGACTGGAATCCTCATGGACCATGATGTTTGCAGATGACATTGTGATCTGCAGTGAAAGCAGGGAGTTAGAAAGATGGAGGCACGCACTGGAAAGCATAGGAATGAAGATTAGCAAAAGTAAAATAGAATATATGTGCATGAATGAGAGGGGTGGTGTGGGAAGAGTGAGGCTACAGGGAGTAGAGATAGCAGGGGGTGGAGGACTTTAAATACTTGGGGTCAACCGTCCAGAGCTGAGTGTGGTCAGGAAGTGAATAAAGGGGTCCGAGCAGGTTGGAACAGGTGGAGGAAGTTGTCAGGTGTGTTATGTGACAGAAGAGTCTCTGCTAGGACGAAGGGCAAAGTTTATAAAACAGTGGTGAGGCCAGCCATGATGTACGGATTAGAGACGGTGCCACTGAAGAGACAACAGGAAGCAGAGCTGGAGGTGGCGGAAATGAAGATGTTGAGGTTTGCTCTGTGAGTGAAAATTAGAAATGAGCTCATAAGAGGGACAGCCAAGGTTCGATGTTTTGGAGACGCGCTGTGGCGACCCCTAAAGGGACAAGCCGAAAGGAACAGTTTTCATGTGCTTGACTAACTCAATATTAGCTGTTAGCTTGAAGAAACGGCTGCTAGTGAAAGCTAACGCCGCGAGTACGTTAGAACATCACTCATTAGTACGTTCACTGCGGAGTCCAAACGAAGACGTTCCACGAACGAATCACTCGAGTCTAACGGATCGTGAACGATAAGTTCCACGATGGAATTACTCTTCGGTTCCTCAGTACACCAGTTCACTGAACGAATCACTCAATTCACTTAAGTCCCTCCCCCACTTGCACGGCGCTTCCTGACGCTGGCTGCTCATTGGTCCTTCGCCGAAGTGAGTGACAACGCTGGCGAATCGCAAATCACATAACAGTACGTTTAATGAAGTCCCGCCCCCGCCTTCACGCTGGCTCCTCATTGGTCATTCGCCCAAGCTCAGACGTGAGTGACATAACGCTTCGGCAGTTCCGTTTCAGCTCCCAGCCGAGTCGCTTACCTGACGGCCAAGATAAAAGAACGAATCATTTTATAAACTGATTCGGTTCAGTTCGTTCACTAAAAAGATTCGTTCTTCACTAACAACACTAGTAGAGTCGGTTCAAATCAGCAATTTAAGCCTCTCCTGGTCACTCACTCTTTTCCTAGTGTTCCACAATCAGGCCACAGTAGTTGGTGGTAGTGACTTTGTCCAGTGTAATGGTTCCATGGAAAAACAGGCTAGTATTAATACAGTTCAAATACAAGAGCAGAAAAATAGTCCGTAGACTTCATAAGAATACATTAAACTTATATAGTGCTTTTCAATGCACTCAGACGCTTTACACAAATCAGATGACAATGACAGACAAGGCTCGCTGGCCGGCGGGAGCCTGTGTGGATGAGAGGGGACGCGGAAGGAAATGTGAGGTAGCTGAGGTCGCCGCACGCGTTCACGAGTCACAACCGAAGCCGAGTGTTCAATAGCTTGCTGAGCGAAAGATAGGTAGGTGATAACTTCACTTGTTTTTTTTGGTTTTGTTTTTAACTTCCCCACCTTTCCTAGTTTACAATACCTGACAACAATGCATAGTCATTAGCTGAACGTGAACCTCAGGGATGAATCATTAACTGAATGAGGAAGCACTTGAATGATTCTGTGAAAAAGAACTGAACGATTCAGTAACTGAACGAATTGAATTTTGAACGAATCTTTTAACAAACTGATTCTAGTGATTAAGTACACTAAAAAGAACTGCCGTGTCCATCACTAATGCTAGCAGAAGAACACTGGCAGAGTGAGTGAGTAGGAGAGGCTTTAATAGTTGAAGATTGTTGATTTGAAGCACCTATGCATCCAGGTGAGTGTGTGTGGCTAATTAGGTGGGCGTGGCAGACTGGAGCAGCGAATGGGGAAAAATACAGAGCACACAGGTAAAACAACTGAGACAAACTGTGACACAAGGAACTCGTGAACCACTAGTGGTACTCATACCACGCTGAGAATCACTGCTGTAGAAGAGATGCGTGCACACAGACGGAGAGTAGAAAAATAAGTAAAAAGACATTTTATTTGTTTGAGAATATACAAAGCAGTGGCTGAAGTAACCAGATGTCATAGCTGGTTGTTGAAGAGAGGCAGTCTTGGACACAAAAGCAGGTTACCCAGCCATAAATGTAAACTCTGTAAGAAAATAACCCAAAAAAAAAAAAAAAGAAACGTGTAAATGGTACAAACCTGCGTGGAATGCATACAGAACAAATGAGACCAAAGCACTAAGATTTAAGAGGGGTTAATTAACATTGCCAATACAACAGGAAGCCCACCTCCACCAAAATGGCAGTGGCGTGGAGGCCCTTCATATCATGAGCACCATCTGTTAGGCTAACAGGGCAGCCGAGGATTAACTAGCAGCTTAAACACCAACAAAAGATTACGCTTCAACTAATAACATCCTTTATTATTATTAGCCCCTGCTTAAAACTTATCTTTGGTCCTTGAAGTGAACATGAGCAGCTGCCTGAACTTTTGAGCAATCGGCTGGTCAGAGGTGACTTGATAGAGGTTGTGCTTACAAACAGAAGCAAGGAAATGGAAAACAACTCATCTCATAGCATGGCCCCGTTTTGCACACACATACAAAAAAGCTCATTTTAAAGACCAATAAATAACATTGTAAAAAAAAAAAAAAAAAAAAAGAAAAACGAAAAAAAGAGGGCCACAATGTTTCACAACTCCAGTGCAATGTGAGAACATGGAAGCAAAAAGAAAAGGGGGGGGCACAAGCTCTACAACACCATGTTGACCAGTAAGACTGAGCTGCATACAAAACAGACGATTTTAAGCCTCCACTTCTGCCTCTTTTGAGTCTCCATTCTCCTCAGTCTTCTGTTTTTTGGTGTCTGCTTTCTCCTACGGAAAACATCGAGGAGCAAACAAAGATGAACTGAAAAGCTGTAGAATTGTAATGTAGAATGTGAAAACTTAAAAATTATGATTGATAGAGGTAAATTAAATCTAATAAATTGTCTATTTGTATAATTTATGTTGACTTGGGAATTTTGTCATGATAAATATGGATTTTTTAAGTGAAAAACATTTTGAAACATTTTAAAGTCAGAATGATTTGAATAATTTTTTCTAAATTCCGCCATTACTTTGGGAATTTGTGCAAAATGTAGCACTTTAAAATTAAGGATTTGATGGGGAAAAAAAGGTCAAATTGGTGAGATGCAGTTTAGATTTCTCCATTAATTTGGAAACTCTCTAAAGGATTTTTTTTGTAGTTACAATGATTTGAAGCAGTTGAAAAATTATGAATTTTAGGTGATTTAAAAAAGAAAAAAAATCCTTAATACGAATCCATTTCTGAAGCTTAATATTCTAAGTAAACTTAATGGTAAGAAAAATAAGATATTTTTGCAGAATAACACCATGTCAGAAAAGTATGATAGAATTTTCTCCATTTGGTTTGCGTTGGTTAAGAAATTGTGAATTTGCTGAACTTTGTTAATTTTGTAAAAAAAAAATTTAAAGCAATATTTTTGTGTGTAGGTGGGTAGGGGTTCAAAGTTGTTTCAAATGGTTGCAAAACAATTTTTCCAACATTTCGGGGGTGGACCGATGGAGAATGTGTAATCATTTATTCAAAAGTAAGTTTTTTTGGTGTGGAAGTTACTGGCTTGCATTGGTTAAGTAATGAAGTTTTTGAATTTCGCAATTTATTTGGGAACTTTCTGATTTTTTTTTAAAAGTAGGCTTTTGAGTGCAGAAGTTAGTGGTTTGAATTGGTTGAGAAATTGGATGGTTTTTTTTCTCTCCATGAAATATGGTGATGGCGAAGACAGCACACGTGACCCACCTCCTCCTCTTCATCGGCAGCACGCTTCACAGGCTGCGCGTCAGTCTCCTCAGCAGGGGGCGCCTCTTCCTCTGCTTTCCCTGCAAAAAAGGGCAGCTTCTCTTAGTGTCATTCAAACACAAACGGGAATGTCAATTCAGCTGAAGGAGGAGACCATGACAGGAAATGCATTTAAAAATGGGGGTGGGAGGAAAAAATAAATAAAATAAAAGGTACCATCTCCATTCTTGTGCTCTTCTTCCTCTGCGGCATCCTCAACTTTGCCACTGTGGTTAGCACCATTCTGAGGGAGTAAAATGTCAAATTTAGAGTCCTGGTAGTTGGAATAATCCTCCATGGACACACAAGGGAAGAAGGGAGGGGTGTGTGTGTGTGTGTGGTGGGGGGCTTTTTTTTTTTTTTGCTCACCAGAGGATTAACCACCCCTAGCAGGCTCTCTGGGAAGACACCCCCAATGGAGGCGGCTCACTTGCCAACATCTGTGCCATTTTCCACAAGGC
Source organism: Phyllopteryx taeniolatus (assembly GCF_024500385.1). Classification (NCBI taxonomy): domain Eukaryota; kingdom Metazoa; phylum Chordata; class Actinopteri; order Syngnathiformes; family Syngnathidae; genus Phyllopteryx; species Phyllopteryx taeniolatus. The sequence goes on from NC_084510.1 coordinate 20,540,142, forward strand.
ACACAAAGAGCACACGGCCCAGGCAGAATGGCGACACCTGCACTACGAGGGGGCTTCTCGCCGTAAAACAAAAGCCCCCCGCCTCTCCCTCGTAAAGCAGCCAGCAAACTCACAGTGCCATTAGCAGGTGCGTCCCCGTTGTCAGTCTTCTCCTCTTCCTTCTTCTCCACTTCAACTTCTTTCTTCTCTTTCAGCTCCTAAAAAAAAAAAGCAAGCAATGACGAAATTATCACAGTTTTCTTTTCCGAGCTGAAGTGTTGCTTTACCTCAACCGTGCTTTTAGGCCTGTGACATTTTTAATGGACTCATTTATGATATAAATGGAGTTTGTGCACATTTGCCCTCTTTCCTCCCGGCGCACGCGCGTTAGACGTGAAAACTGAGAAAAGGCTCCTCGCGCTTTTCCCGCCCACAGCAAAAGGCAGCACCGGCTGCTTTCTCCTCCTCCTCGCTTTTGTCCATGTTCTCCACCGCAAAAGACACCTTGAACGTGATTAAACGCCTGCTTCTGAACTATAAATGACACATCAAGCTTCCAAAATACAAAAAAACGACCCCTACTCGACGTAGGCGTCGAATTTCGTTTTTTAATCGCCATTTTAAACGAGCTAGACTTGCCAAACCGCCATTTTAGCCACAAAACAGAAAAAGTTCAAGCGACCTATAGCTAAAATTAGCAACTTCATCAACTTCGTAGGCTTTATGGGCAACGAGTCGGCGTGAGTATAAAATTAATGAAACACACCTTGGCTGTAACCTCTGCAGTCGTGGTGGTGTCAACAGCGGCGTCGGCCATGTCTACTTTGACAGTGAGTTGAGTTAATTTGACTGTTTAATTCCTGTTTTTTGTCTTTTTGTCGTCGTCGTCGTCTCGGATACTAGTCCAGTGACGCCGAGAGAGAAATGATGTCTGCCCGTCTAGTCTTTTTTTTCTGTGGGAGCCGCTTGAAAAGCACTGTACTTGGAGGCAGAAGCTTAACTCGGCGCCCGATTGGACCGTAGCGACGCGTCTGGCGTCTGATTGGAGGACCGTCACGTCAGTTTCCACATTAGCACCCGCCTTCCGCGTCTTCTCGTCGTTGATTGGTCAGTGGTTTTAAAGCGCCGCTTTGCAACGACAGTTTTTTGTTTGGTTCTTGTGGTTTTAATGCAAACAATGGATACAAGTTGTTCAAGTTGCCATCGATTATACGAACCGTTCGATATGATATTTCATATTAAAAGTTTTTAACAAGGCAGGATAAAGAAAAGGTTGTGAAACACGTGGCCACGTTGACCTTTTTGTCTTTCTTTTAAATTTGCACTCCTCTGTGGAGATTGGTGTCAAATTACACATAAGAAGTGACTAGGTAAAGTAATATTGTGAGAATGGTTTGAATTGACTGAGAAATTATGAATTCATCCATTAAAGTGAGAATTTTACCACTGTATATGTGGAATTCCTTAAATTGGATATTTCTGGATTAAAAAAACAACAACGTTATGATGGCTTGAATTGGTTGAAGTGATTTTACAAAAAAAAACAATAAAAGATCTCCATTGATTTGAGTTTGATTAAAAGTATGGATACATGTTAAACTTAAAGATACAGTTTTAATAAGGCAGAATAGGGAAAAATTTATCACACTGAATTTTTTAATGTTAGCCATTGTTCTCTGTGGAGATTGGTGTCAAATTACACCTTGGCAGGAACTATGTATAAAGTAGGATACTTAGACTAGTTTGAATTAGTTGAGAAATGGTGCATTTCTCCATTAAAATGGGAATTTTCTCATGGACAATTAAAAATTCTTCCAAAAGCAGGATATTTCTGGAATTATTATTATGATTTTTTGAGGTTAGAATGGTATGGAGCATTTTATTGTCACTCGACAATCTATGTGGAACGTCCAGTGGGCCAAAATTACTTTTTCCCAGAGATCACTGTCACAAAAACAATACAAATTTTTTTTTTGTATTGTTTAAACCCCCCCAAAGATAAACCACAAAAACATCCTTTCATACATGCTCTTTGTTGTATGAAGCAGTTATAGATGATAGAGGAGGTTTGGAGTCTCCCTTAACCATTAATTTAAGTTTGATTCAATCAAATGGATGTAAGTTGTTAACATTTAACAATTATATCAATGGATTGTACGAACTTCTAAGTAATGTTTAGTGGTCCCATGTCATCAAAAAAAAAAAAAATTCTACTGTTTTATGCATACCAGTGGTTAATATGAATATGTGACATGTTTTAAGTTTGCCATCTACAGGTATGCGGTTTGTCGATTGAATGCAAAAGAAAATAAACATCATAAGGCTTGCAAAACGACCGGATCAAATTTCCATGTGTTTGTGACATAAATAGTTGCTAATTATTCAAGTACTTGCCTACATTGTGATTGCTACCCTTCCACTCAACTCAGCTGAACGGCAACATGGCATTTCCACGTTTTAACCGAGGGGGTCTCGCTGCTGCCAAGTCATGCAAATACAGTATACATACATACATACATACTGTATGTTGTGTTTTACAATGATACTTAACTACATTTATAATTTATAATGTAACTGTGGATGAAATAGCGAAGCTTGTGGTCATTATACATTAATAATGTGTGCGAGTGATGAACATTATGTTTAAGTGAATGGTAGCAGAGGACAAGACTAACCTCAAAATATCCCCCTACCTTTTTATTTTCACCCACATCCCCTTTCAGCTCACATTCCCAATTAGTAGGCCAACAATCCAATGCTTGGTGAATTCTGCTTCACAATGATAGTAAGACCCAATCGATCCATTCCATTCATTTACGCCTAATTGAAAGAATGGATGCAAGTTGTTGAAGTGATCATATGTCAACAGACAATAATAATTTCACAATGTTTAAAAGACAGAAAAGTTCAAAATTTGTGAAATGCAATTTTTTTTCAAGTTTTGTTTTAATGTTAGCACTCTTTCTCTGTGGAGATTGGTGTCAAATTACACTTTAAGGAGGGATGATGTCAAGATGTGAACGGCATGCCCATGCTGTCTGGCTACTTACTCCTTTCTAAATATATCTCCCATCATACAACCTGTCGACACAATCACCGCAAAAAGCTGCGCAATGATGAAAAAAATAGCAAAAAAACCCCAAAAGTGTGCAAAAGTGTTAATTTGCACAACTTACATTTATTTCTTGTCAGCCATCTGTAACATTTCCATCTTAATTTCAGACTATTTTGCCAAATCATATGTATCACTCACCAACCATTATTGAGATGTGCATTAAATGTGTTGATTTTGCATTTTGAGTCTGTTATTTCTTGCAAGGGGGCAGATGAAAATGCAATTTGGAATCAAGTTGCACTGCTGTATTAAATACTCATGCAAAAATAATGGTTTTAAAAAGTCTAGGTCTAACCTCTGTTTTCAGCAATTTACCGTCAGTCGAAACATTATAAAACAAACGGTCTTCTTCCTGTTAATGACTAAACCTTATAACCCGACCAGCCACGTTTTTTTTTTTTTTTTTAACTTCCGTCCTTCTTCAACTGGCTCATTCAACTGTTAAACCAAAGGAAGTGACAACAGGCGCCCGTGTGGCCTCGCGCTCCTGTCACTTCAAATGAGGCTTGTGCGCCAAAGGCTTTTCGCTTAGTTTTGCTCGTCACCAAGTGGAACAAATAGTTTTCATGGCAGATACGAATTTGGAAATTTTAATGCCGTGTGACCTGCAGTTCATTTCCGCACGTAAAAGAAATAAACATTTACCATTATTTGCCAGGTGTTATTCAACTGAGACCGCCCTCACACTTCTAGTAAAATTTGTCCTTTTCTGGCTTTTCTGTGTTGCAGCTCTCTAGAAACAGAACAATACAGAAAGAAAGTCAATTTGGGGGTAGTATCAGCAGCCTCTTTTACACAGACATCCAGCAAAATTGTCATAAGAGCAATTATCCACCTTTGGCTTTTTCACAGAGCCCAGCAGAGTGGGGATGTTGACGCAATAAAGAAGAGCCTTCCAAGAAAAAGCAAGCTGAATTTAAGAGACATTATAAGCAGTGCTACTTAAATATGAATATGAATTTATCGCTACAATTGATTATCACACACCAAGCCGCCTGCTCTGCATAATACAGTATATGACAACAGGCTCACAAATGAAGCAATGAAGCCTTCAAAACTACCCCAAACAAAAAGCACTGAATACCTTGATTGCATTTCTAATATCCCATCTTTGTGAAGCAAAATTTTCTGCAATTACAACAACCAAAACAAAATTACGTTGTAGACTGGCCATAAGTAATGGACTTTGGATGTCATTGTCTCCCATTACCCCAAGATGGGACCGGCTCGTTGAAGAGAAACGAGCGCAGGCCTCCCAATAATTACAACAACTACACTGTTGTTTTATTTTAATATATTGATTTACCCGTCTGTGGTGCAAAACTAACCGCTTGCAGAATTCCGTTTCGCACAGCCGACATCCCGCTTCTGATACCATCCCAAAAGTCGGACACTCCACGGGTCAACTTCAACACACCATTCAGTGTTGGTGCCACATACCTGTACGGTAGATCACAGACACGGGAAGAAAAAAAGAAATGCAATGCAAAAAGAAAGAGCTTTAACAGAATACCCGACCTTTGCCTTTTACACAGAGCGCAGCAAAGCAGAATATTGACCCAATTTTCCGACCTTTCACACAGTGGCACGGCATCCTGCAATTAGATAATCAGGTGTATCATGCCTAATAAAATTGTTGTTGTTGGATATCAACAATTGCTTTCAACAACAAAAGGCATGAAGAAATGAGTGTGGGGTGTTAAACTTCACACCTATGTCCAAACATTGCAGAATTCTCTTACGCGTACAGGAATCGTCAGCCTCTGATAGGAAACCATCTCAAAAGGCAGAATATTGCCAAATTCTTTTCGCCCCGACTTTGTAAAAGTCAGTGTAAAAGGGGCTAGAGACATAACACAGGCAGGATGATGCACGTGGAAGCATGTAAAGTAAATGTTTTGTACCTAACAACACACACTGGTCCTGACAGCATGCATCTACTGTAGTTTTCTGATTGTGGGATGTTGTGTCACTGTTTGAAAGATTCACTGGGTTCTGAGCAAAGGCTGCTACATTTGCAGGATCTCTGTTTAAAAGTGACTGATAGCCTTCCTGACCACAAATTACATTAGTCTTTCATTCCAAATATACTTATTTCAAAATGTTTTTAACTCACTCCAAGCAAGATATCTTGTCACAAACGTCTAATTTTAGCACATCTCCTGGGAACCTCATTGCTTCTTCTTTTATTTTTTTAATCACCTCCTCCCCGCTGCAGCCTTGGATTTCAAGGAAGCCTTCGGGGCCATAAGCCTATTTAGTGACTCACCTCACATTCAGAAATATAATTACAAAAACTAATTACATGGAGAGTTCAAAGGCATGTGGGCCTGGCAGGATCTGGGGCCTCTTTCGTCACTGAGTTGATTGGATTGCTGGCTTACATACAGGAAAAAAAAGTAATACTGTTTTTATTATTGTAAAGCATTTTAAGTCATCTGAAGGCCATTATACATTTTTGAAAAAAATATGATGCCACTAAGGAGAAAATTACAGGGGGTTGTCAGTTTTGCAGCGGTCCTGACATACAACATTTGGAATTTACTGTCGTAGTTAGTTTTTCCATTTATATATTATTTACATTTTGACAAAAAGTTCCATATCAAAATAGTTTATAGTCTTTTTCAATACATGGGTGTTTGTGTCTGTATAAATACAGAGGCCCTCGGTTTACGACAGTCTCTACATACATTTTGAGGTTACGAATTTTGTGCTCACCATACTTACTGTTTTAATTAAAATATTTTCTATTTGTGTCCTAAAAGTGTTTTATATATTTACTGTAATTATGACTTTACAGGTCACTGATGGTGTAGTGGTACACTCGCCTGACTTTGTTGCAGGCAGCGTGGGTTCAGTTCCCACTCAGTGACGGTGTGACTGTGAGTGCGAATGGTTGTCCGTGTGTATATGTGCCCTGCTTACTGACTGGCGACCAGTTCAGGGTGTAGTCCGCCTTTCGCCCGAAGTCAGCTGGGATAGGCTCCAGCGTCCTGCGACCCTAACCAGGATAAGCGGTGTTGAAAATGGATGGAATGGATGGATGACTTTACAGTAATACTGCATTTGCATAAGGTTAGTGATAAACTACATCGCATTCCGACTTATGTACATATTTGAGTTATTGTTGCCGAACTGAACTTCGTCATAAACCGAGGACCCCCTGCACATGAAATTAGCTCGGCATGTCTATCATGAGTGGACCCACAAAAAAATCTGAAGTTACACTATGCCTGAAAAGACAGCGGAAATCTGCTATTTTGGTTTGAAACGCCCATTTTAGGGTCATTTTGGTCATTTCCGGGGGTCCTTCAAAGAAACTTAAAAAAAAAAAAAAACATTCTTACCCAATTTAAACCTTGTATACTTGACAGGTAGGCTATGTTAAATTTTCGTCATTGCGTATGTGCACACGGTCAGAGCTTGACCAAATGCAAACATAAACAGAGGACCCCCTGTATCTATGATGAGTGTGTGTAAGTTGAATGTTTTTGGGCTTTTTAGAGCAGTTCCGCTGAGGTTCTGTTGGGCTGTAAGTTGTCCATGCCTCATCTAAAACCTCTGAAAATCATATTGACGATAAAGACGGTCTCTGCAAGTTCTAACCCTCTTAGGAAAGTGCAGATTGCACAGCATTTAATGGCCTGAGTGCCTACAATAGAGACATGGGAGTAACTCAGGGATGGCAGAAGGCATTACTCATGCTCAGCTCTGGAAGAGTGGAAAGTGGGCGCCAATAGAATCAGGCGGGTGAGGGGAGGCTGGAGGGGGTGGGTGAATTGTGTGATAATTTCCTCTCCTTCCTCATTTGCCTACCGCAACTTGTTTCCATCCATGTTTGTGCAACTCAATGGGCGGCCTATGTGCAGCGTGTGTGCAGGTAGCCAAAAAAGAAAGCAAAAGACATGAAGTTGTGCAAACAGTTCAGGTTTTTACCACTTTTTCCAGCTGCACAAGGGGGAAAAAAATCATATGGCAACTGGCGAAAGGAATCATTCACAAGACAGGCCACTCTATGTTATGGAAGCATGGAAATATTATTTCAAGACCCCTAAATGTTCTCCTGTGTAGTGGCATGATACAGGATGGCAAGTAGGTTTAAAGCACCTTCCTTTCACCTCCATTTTGTGAGGACAAAAGGCCCAACCTGACTTGTGGAATGTCAGTGCTTCGAGCAAGGGTCAGGATTAGGGTTGGGGGAAGTGAGGGTGGGTCCTGATAACTGGAGGAATTGGTGGCCGTAATCTGAGCGCTTTTGTTTCAAACAGTGAGGGTCCCGCGTGGTCCAGCGGCCTTTCTCCTGTTGTCAAGCGAGTCCTGCGGTGCTCGGGGACAATATAAAGTTGACTTCTCACTGGGAACACAGTGGGCTTGCTTGATCAGTCTATTATTATCATAATATAGAAAGTCAAAGGTGATATTGTCTATCTGCATGGAGCAAACATTATTACAGTCACAATAATCAATAGACACTTAAATAAACACATTGGGTTAATACTGGGTTGAGACCTACATGAAATTCAATAATTGAAATACAGCCTTAAGTCCAGTGTGAGTTTTTATGGTTTTGCCTTTATATGCCATCACAATCGATAATGACATAAAAAACTAGGAGCATCAGCGGTGGACTCAAACGAAGTTGGACCTTCAGGAGAACGCCTATGAACGTCTTCAGGGTGCGACCTGAACTGTGGTCAAGCTCTGAACTTATGGTGAGTTGTCAAAACTTTGCCACTATGCGCTTCACAATGATGAAAATGCAAATGTTTCGCAATTATGTGTTGCCTTTCTCTCTGCTACCGGTTTATTGGGTTAACAATTGGTAGGAATTAGAAAAAAATCACTAGGAAATGACCAAAATGACCCTAAAATGGCCATTTTATTTGTGTGTGTTTATTTCGAAAAAAATATAAGCACAAACGTTTATTAAAAGTACACTTGTGAGTAAATCCATCCATTTCCATTTTCAACACCGCTTATTCTGGTTAGGGTCACGGGAGCCTATCTCAGCTGACTTTGGGCGAAAGGCGGACTACACCCTGAACTGGTCGCCAGTCAGTCGCAGGGCACATATACACACTCACAGCAGGATTTGGCCGTATTTGGTGAATTTCCAAGAAATGGAAAGCCTTCAAAATAGCAAATTATTTTGCCTGCGAATAATAATAATAATAATAATAATAATGAATAATAATAATAATAGTAACCGCATGCTCACCTTGGACTGGTCGCCAGTCAATCACAGGGCACATATAGAGACAGAAAACCATTCGCAGTTACATTCACACCGTCACCGCATGGGAACTGTCAGGTGAGTGAACCACTAAACCGTCAGTTCCCCCTGACAGTAAAAATGTTCCTCACCCCTGGCATAGACTTTAATTTAAACACTTTGACAAAAACTATGGCTTTTACTGTATCATTACAGGAATTACAGCAATTTGTCCATTGGAGAAGTGACTCACAAGAGCTTAATTCAGGAGTGTCAACTTTTGATTCTGCTTGTCCTCATCATGCATCCATTTTTTATTACACCTGTCCTCATTAGGGTCGCAGGAGAGCAACAACCTGGACTGGAGCCCACACAGAAAAACTAACCATTTACACTCACATTCACAGCGATGGACAATTTATAGTCTTCAATGATCCGAACGTCCATGCTTTTTGGAATGTGGAATGAAGCGGAATACCTGCAGAAAAGCTATGCAAGCACGGGGAGAATGTGTATCTTTAAAACAACCGCGCAACTTTATCTTCAGAAAGTCTGCTAGCTTAATGCTAACACACAAGCCAAAATACCATAGACAGGGTAACGAATAGTATCGATGCAGTGTTACAATAATTTAAGCAACTGATATTAGAACACAAACGGTACAGCAACATGTTGCCAGTCAATATAACTATACTCACAGGCATATATTCTTTATCCTCTGTGAAAAACAACTAGTGTTACTGCAGTTTACTGAGTCAGTTGTGTATGCTCTTTTTCGTGTGTGTCTGCGTTATACTGCCTCGTTGTGGCCAAGGTGCATACACCAGAAGTAGCACAATGTGGGGCTGGAACATATTAATGGAAGTTCCATTCATTTTAAAGAGGAAAGATGATTTTAAATACAAGTGTTATGTTACAAGCATGGTCACAGACCAAATTAAACTTGTAAGTCACAGTACCACTGTAACACTGTGCTGCCAATGCTCAATATATCAATTTTTATTTCATTTAAAAATATGGCTTTTACCATTTAGGAAATTGATGCCACCACAGAAGGGTACCAGAGGGGAAGCTTTGAACGAGGAACGGAACTCACTGCCACATAGGAAAGTGTCTGGCTGCTCAGTAGAAAATGAGCAATACAATTACGTACACAATTCCCCCCCCCGCCCCAACCAGGCGAAATTTATTAGTCATATAAAATGCCACTTGGTGACAGTATCACTCTGTGAACACATTCCTCCGTTACGTCTTCAAAGTAATTCTTTTCTAATTTATTTTAATCCGCGACCCTTGTGAGGATAAGCGGCTCAGAAAATGGATGGATGGATGGATGTCTTATAAAGTGCTGTGTTTTCAGCAGTAAAAAGCAATAAAGATAGTTGCAACGTGTGAGCAATACCCTAATTTCAAAAGCGTGTTCTGTGAGTTTATAAGAAAACGAGATGCCTGTAAACCAGATCTAGTGTGGCTCAGGAGACGATGTCGACTTTCCCGGGACGTGTGCGGATCTTGTTGTTTGACTTGCCTTTTCAATGTTGCTTCCAAGGATTAGCGCTTGATGAGGATTTGCAAAATGCTAGAGTGTGCGAGTTTGGAACCGCTCCAAGAAGACGAAAAGGATTTAAGACGTGTTTGCTATTGACTTCAAATGATTGAAGTGGCGCATTTGGCTTTTGAAAAAATGTGGTTACATGTAAGCTTGGAAAGAGTTCAGAAGGAATGTCAATCCTGGTTGAATTTTTGGCTTGACTAGCCGACAATTACATGAGCAACAATTGCAGTTAATTGGGGCTGCTGATTTCTGGCTATAATTTGGTTGCTAGTACAACTAAATAGAAGACAGAAGGATACCAGTGCCTTTTCTTAATGACACCAGTGATGGCAAAGAGGACAAATTTGACTAGAAGCATAAAATCTTGCAGAGAGCATCTAAAACATTAACTCTCTGTGTTTAGTTCCCCCCCTTTTCTTTGATTGGTGTTTCTTGTCGGTAAAAGTGCATGAGATTCCTTGGAATGACAGAGGGAGTCCTAGTAATCTTCCTCTCTCTCTGGTGGGTGAAGAAAGGCATCATGGACATGCAGGACTACTGCTGGGACAAGTTTGTGGTCTTTTTTAAAAGTTCTAAAACCAAAAGAGTCACCCATGACTTCCTGCCATGTTGCATGCCCATAGAAGGTGTTATGTTGTGATTTGTTGCATTGTACTAATATGTCTTTCTCCTGTGTGCACTGTTGAAATGAGCTCCGACCACCTTCTTCACCTCTTAGCTCCACCCTCCCGGGGACTGTGTGAAAGTGGAAATTTCCAGTAATTCCCAGAGCATGGCGAGAAGCGCTCCTCCTCCTACTCTCCTCCTCCTTCCTTGATTTTCCCGCCTTTCCCTCTACCTGCCCCTTCTTGCCCCCAGACCTCATGGCCCTTCGCACTTGTGCCGCCATGCTGGAACGACTTCACGCCGAAATAAAACATGAGATCCACATAGTTTCATTTCAGTGTAAGGACAAAGGTTTAGTGCCTTTTTAAACAAACCAGGCCCTGTTGACACTCTTGAGAATATGGAGTATCCTGTGATACCGTGAATAATTCAAGAGGTTCGACTACTACAACATTAGTAATGAACAAGCGTTTATTTGGAATGGCACAGCAGATGGTGCATTTGCATTCTGTGTGTTCCTCAGTGGATTGGATGAACTTGTTGTTGCACTTCCACAAAGGAAAACATTGAAGAAATTCAAGAATTTTGACAAATATGTTAGATGGGGGTGAGGGGCTTGAGTATGGACAACAACATACCAATAAAACTTAAAGAAAAGTTTTGGAACATCAGAATATATATGGTACATCAGAGCCTCAATCAAATGGATGCAAGTTGTTAACATTCTTGGGTACGGCAAATTACCTTTGAGCACGTTATTATCGATAATTAATTCTATTCATCCATGTGAAGACACTGATCCTGTTGACAACAACAATGATTTAACACGGTAGGAAACAGATAAATATCCATATGCAACATTATATTTCTATAAATCTCTGCAGGTGTTTACATTTTCAAATGATGACTTTTACAACATGTCTAGGAAATCACAATTTCCCATCACTGGTGACCTGCTTTTAAAACAGGCTAGTGGGCTGCTCCTGTGGTCGATGTGGCAAACCACTGATCATAAAACTAAATGTTGTAGCGACTTTGGGCTTGTCCCATCAAGGGTCACCACAGCGAGTCACTCTCATGGTTTGTTTGGCAGTTTTTACGCCAGATGCCCTTTCTGACGCAACACACCCATTTCTTATCTGGGCCTAGGACCGGCACTGGCCGAGAATCAAACCTGTGCTGTCTGGATGAAATGCAGCAGAATGTACCACTACACTACTAGTGCATCATAAAACTAAATACACTATACCTTGTAGACATGGTGGTGATATTTCTCACCTAGGGGCATTTTATAGCTATTTCTGGTAATAATATGTATGTACAGTAGTTGTATGTACAGTCTGCATATATGTATGTATGTACGCGTGTTTAAATCATTTATTGTTGACATTATTGCTTGTGTTAGCAAAAATGAAGTTTTTTTGTTTGTTGGCAAGCTTCTCATTTACATGTTAGACACTAGACCGTGCGTTTTTGGCTACATGCCATTTACATTTTATAAATTTGAATTGATGTGCTTGTACGGTTCATTCAAGATATTTCTCACCTCTGAGCACTTTATAGCTATTTCTGGTAATAATATAGTATGTAGAGTATGTATGTATGTACGTATGTAGGCGTGTTTAAATAATTTATTGTTGACATTATTGGTTGTGTTATAGCAAAAATGTTGTTGGCAATCTTCTCATTTACATGCTAGGCACTAGACAGTGCGTTTTTGGCCACATGCCATTTACGTTTATAAATTTGATTTGATGTGCTTGTAAGGTTCATTGAGGACTCTAAATTGTGCATAGGTGTGAATGTGAGTGTGAGTAGTTTTCTTTATGTGCCATGCGATTGGCTGGGAACCAGTCCAGGCTGTTGTCCCCCACTTGCTCATAATCAGCTGGAATAGGCTACTTCACCCAAGGAGGACAAAGCGGTTTGTGGACTGGTAGTAAAGATTAGAGAGGATCTTTGGTTTACCGCAGTACAACCATACTTGGTTCCAAAGTTATGAATTACCAAACTATTGATGTTCCCCTTTCCGAAAAAGAGGCGATCCATGCCAAAATATATAACATTTTGTGGCAATACCTTATGCAATTGAGAGATTTAATTTTACCCTTTAAATTTTTGTACATGCAGTTAGTGATGTTCATCATCAGTTTCTCAATATGAAAGGCACTGTAAACATGTCTGGTGATGTTTTAAAATATGATGCACATGTTTGGAGTCTATTTTTTTTTTAACAATACATTTTCTTTATTATTCTTAATTTCTATAAGAGTATATAAAAGAGACTTAGCAATAATAGGAAAATACGGGTCGCTGGGTGACAAGCGTTGAGAACCACAGTATAGAAAATGGATGGTTATTGTCACACTTTTCGTCTTTGCCATCACTATACCCTTCTGTGCAGTGTTGGAGAAGTTCATTTTCTACACAAACTATTTCAAAGTTCAGTTTACCATTCCAAAAATTAGCGAGTTCTTTTTTCTTGTTTTTTCTCAATATGTTGCTGACGGGCTATTCCCCTTAAAATACTAGAATTTCATTTTCCCATTGTTGCCACCCATTCAGTCCACTCTAGCAGCCATGCACCTGCAGCTTTCACCCTACAATCTCAAAAACATGAGGAAAAACGTGTTGCTTGAATGGTGTTTTTTAAAATTACAAATTAAAACAAAAACAGGACTTTTGTCATTAATTGTGCAAACAAAAACATGCAATGCAGTATGACAGGAACGATGGTGAAAGGACGTTGATAACTGCAGTCCTCGCAACTTTGGCTGACTATATTCTCATATTATGAAACAAAATAAATTCCATATCATGACAGTGTGATCATACAGTTTTAACTAAAGCATTCTGATCCAAATAATAATTTTCCTAGTAATACATTTTTACAATTATGTACTGTATTACTAAAGAACCACCGAAGAACACATTCATTCCCACCGGAAGCAGTAGGACGTGTTCTACCGGTATACAGCAGCCAATCATAGTGCGGCGGTGCATGTCCTGGAGCCAGTAAAATTGGAGCAGGGCGTGTCCTGCCTGGAAACTGTGTGGGAATCCTAATAACGCAGCTACGACGTGCCTGCCATGAATGGCGGCCACAGCCGTACTGAATCAGCTGCCAAGTACAGCGTTTATTCACCGACATATGAAGACTCGTATATAGTGTGTTCAGATGGGGTTTTCCTGGATGTCCTGGAAGTGTAAAGAGACTGGATGAAATAAAAAAATCTAATGAGAGGCCTAAGACCTTTGGGCACTCACTGCTGCAAGAGGTTCTAGCATTCACCTCATGCAATACTGCAATGAGAGCAAGTGTGCCTTGACTGTGCTGTACAAAAAACAAACAAACAAACAAAAAACCTTCAAATAAAGACAAGAGGCAGCTGGAAAGGAGAACTTCAGCGTGTGCGCTGGTGGCATGAGGCGCACTGACCTTAGCTCCATTGTGCAGCACCAACAAAGAGCCATCTGCACAGCAACAAAAACGGTACAGCGAGGGAGTCACACACAGGGGAGATAGAGGGGGGGGGGGGGGGGGGGGGGCATGGGAAGTGAAGAGCCACAACAACAACAACAAAATGAATGAATAAATAGGAACTAGAAGAGATCGGAAAACGAGGACAGGCCTTTCTCTCCTCTGTCAGCTAACTGGCAGACAAGAGCGCTGCAGGCCTAATCAGTCAAGTGCACATTTCCTGTCTACAGCCTCATACAAAAAAGTCAAATCGAAGAAATCTATTACTCTACAAGGGCAAGGTTTTAGTTGAAACTCCTGTTACACATGCAAATCTGTGTACACCGCATCACGTTCAATTGTGGTGAACACAAAGACAAAATGGTGCCCGGGATGTCTGCAAAGATCTCAAAATGATTCACAGGTAGAAACAAGACAATTGGGATTGCCTAGCAACAGCGGTAAGAAGCAAAAATACATTAGGAGAAACCCGCCGTGCTGCCATCCAGCGGTCAACCTTTGGCACACACTGAAGAATAATTTATAGGAAAATGAGAGATGCAAAACACGATATTTGCATAGATAAAGATTGACATGATTGGGGAGGGGGAGAGCCGTTTAAAAATGTTTCCGCCAATCTGATTGGCTAGGAAATGGTGAGTAGTTGCCTAGCAACATCAGTGAGATGTGGGTGAGAGGGAGGGAGGGAGGGTGGGAGTGCTGGTGGCGGCGGCGGTGGCAGTAGCATTGGGGGGTGCGGCGGGGGGATAGATACGTCAAGGGGAGGAAGGGCTCTGGGTGCAGGCTGGGGAAACTACCTGGAAACATTCCCAAATCAACAAACAGGAGGAGGGCAGCAAGGGAGACCGATCGGGAACATTTTTCTCTCTTCAGTCTAGATAGTAAGGCAATCGTGTATTTTCCGTCCCGAAAGACAAATAGAGGTCATGCAAGGCCGCTCAGAGTCGCTAGCGCCTTTTCAAAACTACACTCAAGGTGACTTCAAAGTGAAGCGGCTCCACAGAAGAAATGAGGAATCCAGACAGTCAAGCCAATCAAGGTGTGCAAATAGGAAGTTGCCAAGCAAGAGGAGAGAATAAAGTGTTACTGTGGAGAGGAGTGCTAGGGAGGGTGGAGATTTCACTGCTCACGCTATAGGTAGAGCCCGCAGGAGGAGGTGGGTCCAGGCAGGCATTGAGGGCTCTTTGTCAGGAGCAGGAAATGAGGCTTGTGTTACGATTAAAAAGGGAGGGTTTCTATGGAGATGCAGGGCCGTGTGCAGGGAAGAGCAGGAGGCGGAGGAGGGGTTGGCGGCGAGAGTAGAATTACAAAAACGGCAGCCTCTCCTCCATCACGTTTCCCTGATCGCTGTTAACATGGCGCCCCCTTTTATCTACCGTACTCTGTTTTGGCAGAGGCTGCAAGTGGGTTTATCTTAAATAAGCCCCTCAAGCCATCGCTCGACCAGTCATTCATGTTAGGACTAACAATTCCACATCCTCCTAAAAAATCCTTTAACGCAACACGAGTTCCAGTCGATTACATCAGATTGACCCATTTGTGCACCCTCTCTTGTTTAAACAAGTATTTGATGACAGCATTCCAATGATTGTGCCTTTGTACACCACCACACTGGATTTAAACTAGATTTATGTGTAGACTTCCAGCTTTGGTTCAACCCTTAAGAGATCAAGGGGACAATTTGGGCCATTCAGTTGTGTATTCTAAAACAATTTTAGCGGTGTTGACTTTGCCAGTATTCATTTCCCTATTCAATATCCCAATACAGTGGTGCCTTGAGATACGAGTGACTCGACTTACGAGACTTTCAAGATACGAGCTGTCGTTTGGACGATGTCTTGGTTTGACTTGAGAACAAAAATTTGAGATACGAGCACTGTGTGGTGGCAGTCAACTCAAGTCACTTCAGAACAAGCAGCAGTTGGCAGATAGTAAACAATTTTTCAAAAAAGAGGCTTCAAACTCTTTATTGCCACTCCCAGTTGAAGGTTACTG
The DNA here is from genome assembly GCF_024500385.1 of Phyllopteryx taeniolatus. NCBI lineage: Eukaryota > Metazoa > Chordata > Actinopteri > Syngnathiformes > Syngnathidae > Phyllopteryx > Phyllopteryx taeniolatus. Next base: position 20,556,085 of record NC_084510.1, read on the forward strand.
TCAAACATTACTCAACATAAAAAAAATAGCGAATTCCAAGTTGTGAATTTAAAACAACCACATACAGTAGCTTTGCCTTAATCAAGTCCGTTTAGCTTAATAACAACCATTGCAAAACGCCCAAGTCGGGCTAACGAATAGTATTGTCGTCATGCTGTTATAACCTGTTAAGCAACAAATTATTATTATTTTTTTAAAACAAATGGTGAAACACCACATGCGGACAGACTCTAGTACTCACAAGCATGTATTCTTTATCCTTTGTGAAAAATGACTTTTACTGCAGCTTAGTGAGTCAGTTGTGAAACTCTTCTTGGTGTTTCCATGTCTGTATTAGATGGCCCCAGGTGTCTAAGGCGCACACACCAGAAGGAGCAGCACTACTACTGAAATTATATGTGTGCTGTTACTGTTGTTGGATAATGGTGTGCACGTGAAAACAAAGCGTATGCGTGTATGTGTCTTTCACATCCAACTTCACGTTTTTTTTTCTTAGAGGTCCACACAGTTATAAACACATTTTTCCTCCAGTCATTAAAAGTGACGATTAAAGCTGAGAGTCAACACTTCAAGCACATTTTGATTGTTTTTCTTGAACCCCTTTCAAATGTCGTTATCCAAACACTTCAGGACTCTCCATGACCTTTAAATCCCAAATATAGTAACATGCTTTGTGAATTGTTTCGCAGGGCCGGTGGTACAAATATAACACCCTAAAATTAATCACAGTCTTGAGTTTGTCAGGAAACCGCTGTTTAGATAAGATGACAATTCAAATGGCTGTACAGTAAATTACCAAAATAGAGATCTTCTCATACTGAGGTTAGACATATAAACAGTGTATTGACTCACAAATGTATTCTACAATGCACAAAAACATTCACGATAGTTAGTGAACATTCTGTACATAAGCATGTTTCTCAAGCAAGGTTTTTCAAACTGTGAGGCACAGCCTCAGCAGCAGCTTGATGAAAATAAAGGAAAATGTCTATTTTCAAAACCTGTTAATCTTCACGTATGTTAAAGGTAAACTAATATTTTCTTTCTTACTTTCTTTTTTAAAAACTATTGTTTGGCTCAGTGGCTTCAGGGGAAGGGCAGCAGCTTTTGCTAAATTAAGAAAACACATTTTCAAACTTTTCAAGCTAACTTCAGCTAAATCAAAACAGATCCTTTCGTTAACAAATACAGATTTACATACAAAGCAAGGTCGAGGCAGTAAAGTAATATGTTTATCTACCAACAACAAAGTGGTCAAATTAAGTGCTCACAGTGGAGATTCTATGTTCATAGCTATGAAGTTGAGCAAAACAAGCACACCCCAATGCAGCTGCTTTCAATCGACCGATTACCTGGTGGTTAGAATTGTGTATTTTTATTTTATTTTTTTTAACATTTTGTTTATTTTAAGTTTGATTAGTGACATTAAGTAAATAAAACCAAAGCTAAAGAACTTCCAAAGCATTGCAGGTTGCAAAATCATCACATCATGTTGCGAACACCAAAATCCAAATCTCTGCATGTCAATTAGAATGACAAAAGCTTTTTGCTGCCCCCAACCTTTGTGTTGGAGCATAGCAGCCAGTGTCACACAGTGAAACAGTGCACTTTCACAATGTGATCCAAAGCCAGATGGCCGTTAACGTGTTAAAAAGCACAGCTGGTTACTGCAGGGCCTCTTTATGGCTCTAAAACTAATTAGATCCAAATAAACAAATTGCAACCAAGATTAGAATGGACATTTACAAAGAACGTCATCAAAGAAAAATGAGACGAAAAATTATTCTTCATACACACTACTAACAAAAAGTTAGCATTATTGGACTTTCGGGTGAAATTCCAGATTAAAACTAAAATACACTATAACCGTTACATGTTAACTTAATGTAACCCTCTCAATACTTTTGAATGCACTTTTCGGTACATTTCGCACAGCTTGCTGAACAGCAAAATTCACCACAGGTGTTTGATGTATGAAAATATCCAGGAAATGTATTGTTCCATTCATGGATCAAACACCCGTAGTGAATTTTGCCTTTACTTATTGGAGAACAACAAGTTGTGCAAAAAATACTGAAACATTGACCATCTGGACATGTGCATTCAAATATTTAGAGAAGGTCAAATTAAGTTCCTCTGAAAGGGCTGTAGTGCATTTCAGGGTCATCCTGAAATTTCACCTGTAAGTCGACTATCCCTAACTTTTTGTGAGTAGTGTTTTTAAATTTAAAAAGACATCCTTATTAGACCTTGCATATGGATCTACCACTCATAAAGGTATCTGTGCCATTGCTGTTTCCTCCAGAACACATGGGCTCATTTTGTTTTTGTTGCCAACTTTAAGTCTTTTCTCTCTTTGCATAATCTGTAAGGAAAACAAAGACAATCACACACAATATAACAGGTTCGTATATGTTTTGTAAGTATATATATATATATTTTATTTTTATTTTTATTTTTTTTCTTTACTCTGACTCACCCCTTCCAATATTCTTCTGCGGAGTTCTCCCTGCGAGAGAGGCCGCTCTTCCTCATCCGCGACAAGCAATTCGTCCATGTCATAGCTGACACTAGGGAGGTCACAGAACACACCCGTCAGCACAAAGCCTGTAACTGTACGTGCAGAAAATGTCAAATGAAAAAAGAAAATGAAAATAAAAGCCTTAACCTCTGGACTGAAGGTTGGAAGATAATATTTTCCGGGAATATCTCTGTGTTTTCGCCAAAAATGAATTTGGGCAGATCGGATGGATTGTAGTCCTTGCCACTTTGCTGTAATTGGAAATAAAAGTATAGTTACACATAGCAAGTGTACACAACGGTGTTTTTATATGTAAAAGGTTGGGGCATAAAAATGTGCTAGGAGGTAGATGGATGGAAGGATCATAATAATATAATTTATACAAAATATAAATTTATATATTTTAAAATGCATATATATGAACTTTGTTAAATAAAATGTATTTAGATTAAAAATTCTTAGCTGTTTTAAATTATTTTTCGGAACTATTGTTTTTGTACAGCATTGCCGGTTTCTCTTTTCTGTTCACGTTGTAGATTGGCGCTGTCATCTGTTGCTCGGCAGAGTTCCTAGGGCTTGTAACACAAAGGCCTATTAAAAAAAAGCTTAGTACCTATTCCAGTCATGGTGACTAGGCTGTTTGCCAGCGTATGGTTTCTTTACACACATTAATTTCACAACAGAATCACAGCTCTGTATTAAAATATCAAATACACATAAGAAAGGAGTTACCTTTTTATCAAGGAAAGCTTGTATGCTGAGTAGCTGGTTGGTCTTCTGCTCCACCACACTCAAGAAGGGCATTATGTTATTGTCACTGATGGAGTCCTCCATGTCACACTCCACATTCGAGACAATGCTGGTCACTCCTGTGAGAGTAAAACAAGACTCCTTCCTACTTTGTATTGTAAACTGTACACAGACTCACTGGCCACATTATTAGGGACACATGCAGGTTCACGTATAAGCCATTGCTGTATTTGTGTGTTTAAGTGCAAGCCGAACCTATTTTAACCTCCTCCAGGACTTTGCTTATGATGGCGGCACGGGTTTCAAAATCCTCAGTTTGCAATTCGGCGTCCTTCTGCCGTGCACTGACGTCTCTCAGCGAAGCGCGATGGCGCTCCTCCTGTCGCAAACCTCTCACTTTAAAGTGCTCCATCTCTTTCTGGATCTGTATTATACACACATTGGATAGCATGGACTAAAAAACATACAGTAGTGTGGTGGTGTGGTGATGCTTTGAGAGAACAAACTCGCCTGGCTGATTTGATTCTGCAACACCTCAGCTTCATTGTTTTGCTCATTTACAAAATTGAAGAGTGCAAAGTTACGGTCTTCAGCTGCACAGAAAAACAGCAAAACATCCGGTGAAATATACACTGGACACTTCATTAGGTACTTTTATTAGGTTCTCTGGCAAAATCCAACACACAAGCAGTATCAACATTTTGAAAACAATCAAAATATTAAAAACAGCTCTCAGTATGATGCAGTACAGTTTTAAACTATTACAAACGATTAAAAATAAATCAACATTATTAACCCCAGGAAACTATTGCATTACCCTCACAAAATGTTAAGAACTTGAGTAATGTTTAAGATTTTTAATCCATCCATCCATCCATCCATCCATTTTCTGAGCCGCTTCTCCTCACTAGGGTCGCGGGCGTGCTGGAGCCTATCCCAGCTATCATCGGGCAGGAGGCGGGGTACACCCTGAACTGGTTGCCAGCCAATCGCAGGGCACATACAAACAAACAACCATTTGCACTCACATTCACACCTACGGGCAATTTAGAGTTGTCAATTAACCTACCACGCATGTTTTTGGGATGTGGGAGGAAACCGGAGTGCCCGGAGAAAACCCACGCAGGCACGGGGAGAACATGCAAACTCCACACAGGCCTCAGAACTGTGAGGCAGACGCTCTAATTAGTCACCAAAATAAAATACATTGAATTAATGTATTAACTGGATGCCGTTATGTAAAGTTTTCAAAATTTTAATCATTTATTAAAAAAATGATAAATAACTCCAGAAAATGACATAAGATTTTAACAACTAAACTTAAATGTTTTAAATATTTCTTCTAAAATTACGACATAAAAATTAATCTAAAACCCCATAAAATTATTGTATTACATGCCAAAACTTTAGGAAAGTTGTGTTTTCAAAATATTTAAAAAATAAAATACCAAATTAAAAGTAATACTTTCAACATATTATTTAAAAAAATACTGTATATAAAACACTAACATTATTACCCCCACCCATTCCCCCCTTAAATTTAGTTTTCCTTATATTTAGACAATAACGTTTTCCATTGTTATCATGTCCAATCTGTCTTGATTGGCTGGGAGAACTCACATGGTTCCACTGCCTACTTTTAGTCAAACATGTGGCATCCGTTTTGACTCACTTAAGTTACCAAATATGTATCCTTGGCTTGCCCTAGAACAGGTTACAAATCTACCCTGATTTCATTTAGCTCTAAAAACTACAGTGTAGTAGAAGCTGACATCGGATGTACCTTGGATGAACCTGCTGACCAGCAATTCTGGGTCTTCCTCTCCCGTCACAGACTGAATCCTCTGGAAAAACGCCTCTAAATTGTCCGGCGACTCCTCACTCGAGTCTTTCTTCTCAAACTCCCTCAAATTTGACACTAGTTGGTGCAAAAAAGAAAATGTAAATGATAATACATGACTAGTGAGAGAGATAGGCAGACTTTCTTTCAGATCAGAACACCGCATCGTCCCAAATCCAGTATGTCTCTGACCAGGCTCTGTCCCTTCCTGGCCCGTCTTCTCGCTGTATTTGATGGTGATGAAGTCTTTGAGGCTGCACTCATGTGAAATGACCCTCTCCAGCTCCCTCATCTCTGTGTTGTACTGGGTGAGGTCCTTCTCCGCTTTCTCTCGCATCATCGCCAATTTTGACTGAGCCTCCACCCTAAATGCACAAAATATGACGACTGTCACTCACTTTGTTGTGGATTATATATATATATATATGTTTGTGTGTGTGTTTATATACACACATATACATACATACACACACACACAAACATATACACACACATACACAGTTCTGAGGACCCGGGTTCAAATCCTGCGTGTAGTTTGCATGTTCTCCCCGTGCGTTGGTTTTCTCCAGGTACTCCGGTTTCCTCCAACATCTCAAAAACATGCAAGGTAGGTTGATTGAAGACTCTAAATTGCCCGTAGGTGTGAATGTGAGTGTTAATGGTTGTTTGTTTATGTGTGCCCTGCGATTGGCTGGGAACCAGTTCAGGCTTGTACCCCGCCTCTCCCCCAAAGATAGCTGGGATAGGCTCCAGCACGCCTGCGACCCTAGTCCGGTAAGGAAAATAAATCAATGAATGTGTATATATTTATATACTGTATATAACTAAATAATAATATAAATAATAATAATGATAAATAAATTTAAAAAAATACATTTTAGTCAACCAATTTGAGGTAAAAACAGCTAAATTAATGCCACAAATAATATAGGACTATTCATGTAAATGCTCGGTGGGTTGGATTAAAGAACGACGTGGGCTCTCTCTCGTAGTGGTACACAAAAGAATCACTGAATTATACACAATTACAATTTACAATATTTAAAACATCAAATACAATTAATGAAACTTGTAGCCATGCAAAAGCTTATGTAAACATTTTTTAATGTACAGTACATTTTTTTACTTCAAGTACTGTACATTATTTTTTAAGTACAGTTCAGGTGTATTGACTTAGGTTCAGTAAATGTGCTTTTTAGAACTTCTCCCTTTGTATTTTTGTTTTTACTGTATTTTAATGTTGGCCATTACGGTGGTACTTAAAAATAAAAAATAGTTTGACAACCACTGTAGTAGAGCATAGACCTCTGCCAAGGCTGACCAAAACTGAAAAACAAATAAACAAACAAAAAACAATCATGACGTTATATCTGCGTTTTTCCATCCAAAAGGTGTGTTCAAACCTCGTACCTTGCATCGTGGGCTGTAGTTGACAGAGTGATTACTTCACCAATCTTCTTCCTGACATCTTGGAGCTCCTATGGCAAGCAATCACAGCGAAGAGCCAGGGATAATGCGTTTAATTTAACACTCGTGTTACTATAATCCTGCGGCGCCTGGGAAATGTGCTGAGACGCTCACCTGGACCAACCTGTCGTGTAGCTGCTGGAAACGAATGCGCTCAATATGAAGAGTCTGCAGCTCCTCCCGGATATGGCCGTTCTTGCTCAGCTGCTCACCGAATTGGGTTAAGGCCTGAGGAGACACATCTGGATCAGTATTGATATGCTAATATGTGAAGCCACACAGCTAAAGATGAGCTTTGATACTCACTCTTTGCAGTTTGTTCTCCAGTGTGCCTACGGCCTCCTGATTCCGCCTGTGCGCTGACCTTTGGGTGTCACTAGTACTGGCGTTCCCTTTTCTCAGCTCTTTCAGCTTCACCTCCATGTTTGAGATCTGCCCATATCACACACAAAACCTTTAATGCTTACAGTATTACTTAAAGGACACCATTTATGCATTCCACCCCCTCCCCCACACACACAATTTACAAAAAGCTTCCAAGCCCAAGGATCAAGAAGCATACTGTTCACCCTGTTTTTCTAGCTTGACTGAAATGAGTCTGTTTTGATGGGGGGGTCATGTCTCATGTCGTGGGGCCAACGCAGAGTACGGCTTTTGTTACTAGGAATAGAGCTAAAAAACGAGTGTGATATGTGAAGCAAATGCGTGCCCCCATAAAGACAGTTAAATGAACAAAAACCTTGTTATTTATTTGTTATTAATTTTATTTTCACTTCCAAGCTGTGGAATTACACCTTGTCAATTAGTCTACTGATCAGTGCATGTGGCGCATGTATCAGACACATAGCAAAACACAAATACCCCCTCCACCAATGAAGTGTGTGCCGTTTGCAAAAAGATAACCTTGAATATGGCAGATCTGCAAAGTCATGGGCGGAGACACTTAGTGTGGGGGCGGTATTGTGTAAATTTGCTGCACCGTTACATAACAATAGGCAATAGTTTGTAAAATTTCACACTTTTGATTGCAAGCAGTTACAAGGTCATTTTTTTCAGAATGTCTACTTTAAGATGACAACAAAAATATAGATAACTTTCGAAAATTTTATCAGTATTTATTTGTCCACGTTGTTGGCTGTGTTCACGTTGTTGGCGGTGGAGATCGGTAGGATTCTCTATTCAAACCCTCAATAAGCACTGGAACAAAACAATGTGTCCACCTGCAACGTGGCGGTGCGTGATGTCACGGGAAAACTATCTATCACTCCAGACTACTGTACTCGCCTCTTCCTGCAGCTCTTTCTGATGCTGCCTTTCCTTCTCCAGCTCCTCCTCCAGGCGGTGTCTCTGCTCCAGCAGCACTTGAAGGCTCTCTGCGTCCTTTTTGTCTTCCTTTTGACGGGACAAGCTCTTACAAGCACCGAGCTTACGTCGCATCTCCTCCTGCTCAGCGCTCAGCTTCTCTATCTCCTGCCTTGCAACACAAATACAGTCATTTAGATTTGGGGCAAAAACAATGAAAAAACACTGGTGAACTTTTCTCCTCACTGTTGCTTGCGCATTTGCTGCTGGGCCTGAATGCTGTAGGCCTGCCGGTCTGCATCCATGATCCGGTACTGTCTCAGCAGTTTGGCGTTCTCTAATTCTGTTGGAAAATTATACATTAGCCTCTGCACACATATTCAAAGTGTATCATGTCTGTATAAACACACATTTACACACACCACTCCCTTTTTTAGGTACAGATGCACTATCCAGTGCATAAGAATAAGAATTGTGTCTAAACACATATATTTTGTTTGACAATTTATGACATTTTAATATCTCATGTATTGGATATATTTGTGCAAGTGTACCTAATGTTGTAACCTGAGTACATTTAGTTCATTATTACCTGTACCATCAACATCTACATCACTACTGTGTGAATGGGCACTTTTGGTTGCTCTTCCTCTGGACATGTTTATACTGCACTCTACAGGACACAAAAAGGGTTGAAAACATTTAGTCATTATATTTAAAAAAAAAAACAACAACAAAAAACACACAGTCCCATCGCCGTCTTGTCAGTTCGCTCTAAATATCTGAATTTAGCCGGGTGCTTATCTTGATGTACAGTAAGCTATATCCATGACGTCAATATTACCCAGGTAAAAACAATATGGCGACAGATTAAATGTTAATTACTGTGCACTACTACAATACTCGGTTAAAAGTCTCACTAACTGTAAGGGAGTTCGTTTGAAAATGATTGAGTTAATCTTACCTGTTTAAAAAACGTGATAATCCGGAGCCTTCTCTCAGTAGAATTTCTCTCGACTATTTGAGTTGTTAGCAACTGTCGCTAAGTCACTTGGAAAACTTCATTTCCCAGCTTGCACCGCACGGGCTGCAAGGACCGATGTGGTAGGTGGAGATCTTAAACGCGACAATTATATTTTTAGGCGTTAGTCAAAGTACTTTTCTCTTATTTGCACACTCAATATGTATTTTATTCATATTCAGAAGTGGCATACAAAAATATTAACATTCACAATCACACCAAACATTTTATTCGTGCCAATTCCACCTAGCGTAGGCCCTGTCTTAATATTCGTAGAGTGGATTTAAAAAAAAAAAAAAGAGTCAATGAGTCATTGATAAAGCAGTATACACTTTTTCTTTGTAATATGAAATGTGTGAAAAACACCCCAAAATTTCTAAGAAAACCCTGTTTGATTTGGCACACTTGTAAATAAAATACGCACACAAAACGTACACGATGTTGTTTGTGGGTTTTTATTTGATTTCGGGCACTTTTGATTTTCGTTTTTCTCAAAAATAAAACTATATTACCTACCTTACCTTAATTGTCATCTTTCTGTGAGTCAGAATCTGTTCATGTCCATATACATTGTTTTAAGATGAACATTTAAGATTTTTTTTTTAAATGTGGTCTTTTTGTCAGATACCCTAGAGAAATGTCATTACCGCCACAATGGCATATTGATTAAATATTTATTAATCTTGTGATGGTAATGACATGTGATGGTAATGACATTTCAAAGTTTTTAGCTAACTGTGCTGTGCTGGTAGAGTTAGCTTACATTTTTCTTTCAGTTCGCTGGTCCTGTACAACATCTTTATATGATTATCAAGTTTTTACAGCAAAATCTTTAAACATATTAACACTACAAGTCGTTTTCTAATGACATGCAATAAAAATATTACGTGACTTAAGGGTACAAATGAGGAAAAAAACATACTCTTCGAGTTATCAAAATGTTTGACTTTTCTCTGTCCTAGCATGTGCTTGAGTGACTAGACAAAAAGACACAGAGAATTAAAGAATCAGCTTTTGAATAAACTTTATTATTCTGAAAATGGTCAATGTGTCGGTAATGACAGCAACTTTAAGGGACAGACATATTTTAGTAAAAATAAAATACAGAATTTGAAATGTTTTGGTTATATGATGAGAAATCATTAATTCTATTATATTTTAAGGAATTTATGGTAAAAGTTACACCATTTTAGCATTTTTTAGTAGAAAGATAGAGCTTCATAAATCCAAACCCTGTGCTAGGGACAGGGTGAAAACTGTAAAATACCACCATAAAACGGCTCTAAAAATGTCAGAATATAGTACTATTAACATAAGATTTTAGACTTTATAACTAGGCACGCCCACTGCTGGGCACAAGGACACAAAAAGGCCCGTAATCAAATAAACACCCATATAGTATGTGACCAACTGATACATTTCACATATGACCAAAAACGGGAAGATTGACAAAAGCAGCTACATTATAGCAACATTAACATTAGTAATATTTGCATCATTTACCTGATATAATTTACCACATACAAAAAGATTTATTTACACACTTGGAATACAATGTTGTTATTGGGTTTACTGCTGTGGATCGTCATTAGTTACCATTGTCCCCTCCAAAAAGTTGCAAAAGTACTCCGAAGTGTTGAGCTCAGGTTTCCTCAACAATAGGTAACATTTTGGGAAATAGTAAGCTGCCATTAGTCCGAAGTTGCTGACCATATAGAAGGAAATCAGAATAATATACCTGTTCCTTTCATCCAGACCCATATAGATAGGAATAAAGGTCACCCAAATCATGCAGTAGATTAACGTGGAAAAGGTGATGTCCCTGGCAAGGTAGTACTGATGCAGAGGTTTTGTTGCCATGAAGGTGCACATGAACGACATAAGGGCCATTAAAACATTGAGGCCTTGCATTAAGGCGAGACCGACCATCGGTATCACCGGACATGACAAGAAGGCCCTCAGGAAGTTTATTTCCATGTTGGCCACATGCTCTGACAACGAGGGCCCTTCTAGGATAAACCAGCCGCAAAAAACGGCCTGCACGGTGCAGCAGATGATCAAAAACAGCCAGCAAGCGGGACCTCGAAGTGTCTGCAGATGAGAGGCGGCCTTGTCGGGGAACTCTGTTATTAGGAAAATCTGCATTGGAAGACAAGTGAAACAAGATTTTTTTTTTTTTTCCCCTTTACAAATGTTCATATAGTGGAACCTCAAAGATTTAACACCCCAAAAGTGGTACAATTTGAAGCTCAACCAAAATATTTAGGGAAAACATGCCTTAAAAGTTCCAAATCATTATCATGCATGATGTCGAACTCAATCTAGGAGTTATAGGAGTAACTCTGATACTGTCTGTCTGTTGCTTGTTTTTTGTCATATCACCACAGAATGACCTGATGGCAAAGGAAGAAAAGTGTAACAATATCACTGTCTCCTTTGCTTTTGCCCCTTTCCTGTCTTTGTATTATTATAATGTAGCCACAGCGGCCAGGGCAATCTGGTTCTTCCTTAACAATCGCGCACTGGTGTCTGTGGTTCCTCAAAACGTTTTTTACCAATAAGAACACCAGGGCTCACAGTTTTTCCGTTACAGTGAGTTGGTATGTTTGCGAGGGTCTTTCACCAGGTGTGCAGGTGTGACTTGCTGACTGTGATTTGTTCGCGGTTGTCCAGTTCAATCGCATTTGGCCGTATTGCTTGGTGTGCGCGGCACGGTGGACGACTGGTTAGAGCGTCAGCCTCACAGTTCTGAGAACCCGGGTTCAATCCCTGGCCCTGCCTGTGTGGAGTTTGCATGTTCTCCCCGTGCCTGCGTGGGTTTTTCTCCGGGCACTCCGGTTTCCTCCCACATCCCAAAAACGCTAAATTGGAAATGGAGACCCTAAATTGCCCGTAGGCATGACTGTGAGTGCGAATGGTTGTTTGTTCCTATGTGCCCTGCGATTGGCTGGCAACCAGTTCAGGGTGTACCCCACCTCCTGCCCGATGACAGCTGGGATAGGCTCCAGAACGCCCGCGACCCTAGTGAGGAGAAGCGGCTCAGAAAATGGATGGATGGATGCTTGGTGTGCGGCGGGCCCAACCTGCATGTTTTTGGACTGTGAGAGGAAGCCGGAGTACCCGGAAAGCTCGGGAAGAACATGCAAACTCCACGCAAGATGGCCAGATGTTAGATTAGAACCCAGAACATCAAAACTATGGGGCATACGCTCTGGGTAATGACTATAGTAATAAAATGAGAACTTAAGATGATGAGAAAGTTGCCACCAAAGTGTTTTCTGTTCCCTCCTCTGTTGTTTTTTTTTTGTCAGGAGTGTTCAAACTGAGTATTTTTAGCCAATTTAATTTTATGTGTCTTGGGGTCATAATCTCGTTGTACTTACTGTATAAGGATGGTAAAATGTTACTTAAAACAAAATTAAGGTTTTATGATGATCAATGTGTTCAATGTTGGAGGTCCCACTGTGCTAAACTAATGTCATTGCTCACCTGCAGGGAAATGGAAGTGATAACAGAGAGGGCCATGGTTTGTAAAATGGAGATGAGGGGCAGCTGAAGGTGACACACCTCGTTGCCCGGCTGCCCCAGGAAGAGCGCTAGACTGAGGCAGGCTCCCATCAGGCTGAAAAGCACCACAAAGGTCAAGGATCCACCGGAGGCCGCCACCACGGGGGTCCGCCAGTGCTGCAGTAGCACAACGGCCACACAGACCTGACACAGCAGCAGCAGTGACCCGCCCAGCGCCAGATGAAGTGCTGCAGGCGTGTCCCAGGACAAGACATCAAAGGTGGGTTCAGTACAGTTGGTGCTTAGAGTCTGCGACCATTGGCCTCTAGGGCACGGGGTACACTGGATGTCCTCTAGTTTTTGGAAAACACAACAAGTAGAGCCTCACATATCAAGTTGTAGTGGAAAGCAATTTCTTAAAATGTCCACATGAGCAAGGATAAAGCTTTTTTTCCCCCTCAAATATAGACAGAAAGCTGATTGAGTGGATTTATTCTTCGCAAGTAGTGAAAGAATACAACTGAGCTCTACTCCTAAATGAGTTTTAGAGGGTGGAAGGTTTAGGTTTAGGTTGTAATATTGACTAAAGCAGTATATACAGGCCCTCCCATACTTCCGAACATTTAACTTATTGGACGTACTAACCCTTTTTTAAATACCGCATGAACAAATTTCAAATTGCGCACCTTCAGTGCAGTACATTGCACTTTTAACAAACATTTAACCAATCTTAACTGTCGAAAATAGCTTGCTCTTTGATACTTGTTTAATAACTCAAAAATAGGAATTTATTCTAAATTTTTGACGAAATATGCCTGTGTTCTGTTTGTTTGTGTGCTGCTCCCTTTTTATCAAAGTAGCAGTTGTTACCTTAACATCACATTTGTGTTTGCCCTTCTATGGCATTTCACGTTCTATGTCAGCATTGAGATAGCTTTTGTTTGTTAGATTTAGATGTTTAAATGCATGTTTCGTTTTCTTTTGTTTTATGTGTTGGTTTTACAACAAACTCCAGTTTGATGCAAGCAGGCTTTGCCTCTTATATACGAGTAGCCTAGCCTGACATTTAACTTGTTTGTAAGTAGGGGAGTGTGTGGATTATGATAGTATATTTATATTTTAATACACATTTGTCATATTTAAAAAAATTCTGAAAAAGAGCTTCCCTTCAGTGAGCCTTGGATGATACAATATGCAAGAATCAAAATTATTAAATATTCTATTCATATTTTTGTTATATTCATTTAAATAGAACCTTAACATTTCTTATCTAAATGAAGTATAATAATTTATGTCAAAATATCTAACCTAGTTTAAAACATGAGGGGGAAATCTGGTTTGGCTCCATCTTGGAATCATGACGTGAGATCCATTTATCATGTTATCCTCATTCAGTAAATGAGGAGTGGAGTTGTATTTTAGCTTATTCCTATTAAAGAAGTATTTAAGAGACACAAACGGTACCTTTATTGGCCTGATAAGTGCCCGGCAGACAGTCAATGCAATCAAAACAGCACGAATGAAAGCCTTTGACTCTGCGCACCTGGCCGATCCCACATGCTGCAGAACAAGTGGACTCGGGGACCTGCAAAAGTGATGGCATCGCATTAGTTTTCTTACGACTCAGGAAGTACTGACTTATTTTGATCTTAAAGGGGACATTTTATGGAAAACTGACTTTTTATTAGCTTGTATACAAATAGTTGGGTCTCTGGAGTGTGAAATTATGCAACTAGGTAAATCCTTAGTTATTTGCCTGGCTTCAAAAATGTTTCTGTAAGCGAGCCATTCTGAATTGTGTCAGATTGTGATGTAACAATGCCGCTAATTTACATAATATCGCCGCCACCCCCAGTTTATCCACCTCATGACCTTGGAGCTAGGCTGGGTGAAGATCCGCCATTTTCAAGCAACAGCCGGAGGTAAATGTTTTTGGCTAAGTTTTTTTCGTGGGACAGGTGTTTGCAATGTGTCCGCTGGATGTGGCGCATAGATAAATCCACACACTAATTCATATTGTAATTTGGTGGCTTGGTGTTGAAGTGCTGCATCCACTAAAGAAAACACAAATGAGTCTTTTACTTTGTCTTCATGGGGGGTCGGATTTCTTTTCGTTTCTGTGGGCTGTTTGAGAAGTTGAGAAGAGTTGTTGCTTGTCCTAGTTCTGCCTCCGGTTGTCATAGTAACAAAAGCTGTACTCTACATTGGCTTTGCAGTACGGAGGGGGGCTTTTATTATTCAAGACATCTAGGAACTGTTTTAAATGGAAGAAATTGCATAGTATGTCCCCTTCAGGTTTTGGTTTTTAAATTACCTCTGAGTTTTCAGTGTGCCATTTGAAAAGGGACTTGTTGATGGACAGCACTTCGTCAAAGCTTCCAACAACCATAAAACTCAGATGTGAGTCGCTCCAAACCCACTCGATCATGCCGTAACCTATGTTGGGGTTTCCGCTACTGTCAAACACTAAATGATTGCCATTAATGTCAAAAGATGTGTTCCGTAATACTCGTAACAACTGCAAAACAAAACAAACACACATGCAAAGTCATTGTTAGTAACAAAACCAGAATGGCCTCTCTTCAAGGTAGATTCACCTTCCAAGGAAGAATTTTGGTCTCAGCATCCCATTTGCAGGTGGTCCGGCTGCATCCCAACATGTTGTGCAAAGACTGTGCCACACTGTAGATGGCGGCATACACACTATAAGACGCTCTCTGCACTGGAGCGTTCATGACTAAGCTCATGTTTGCAGGTGACAAGTTCCAACATTGTGGACAGGGATCGTCGAGCTGTGGTGCATTATGTGACACCTTCTTCTCCTCCGTTAGTTTGGTGAAGAGCGCATCCATGTAGGCCGGTAGCAGATCCAGGGTCTGTGTTTTGTAGGTGAATCCGATGATCGTACCGATGGTTTGGATATCAGGGATGGATGTTAGGCGATTGTGAACGACCCAACTTGCACTGGCGATCCACACGCCTTTTATTTTCCTCTTTATAACCTGTGAATGATGGCTACAAAATGTAACCCTTTTATGCATCAATTACAGTAGGAATATGGACGTTTGTGCCCAAGTTAAGCAATGCAATAGAACATTACAATATGCTTTGAATGAAATTAATTACATTGTTCATTCATAGTTACATTTAGAAAAATAATAATTTAATTGAATATTAAATAGATTTTCAATTCAATATTAATATTTTAATGACATTTGTGTTTAATAATGGTATTTTGATTTTTCATGTGCATTGAAAAGACATTTTAGAGTGCCAGTAAATAAGTCATTAAATTAATACAAGCGCCACTAATTAACAACAAACGGCATGAAATAAATACAAAAAATGTTTACGAATAATAAAAAAATATTTTAAATAAATAGAAATGTTATTCAATCATAAAATTAGTCAATAATTTCTTTAAAGACTGTATCTGAAATAAATGTACTTATTCTTTGTTTAGTAGATTCAATATAATCATTAAATAATATATTTCACATTTAAAGGGATAGTTTGTAATTAAAAAAAAAAAATCACTTGTCATGCTTGTTAAAACTGTCACTATAAATTTTACAGTAGTACATTATTAAAAGGGTCTGTGAAAACCTCAAATTAGATTTTTAAGAAACCTCCTCGCCCAGAAGGTGTGAGGTTTCAATGATCTGCCGTGCACTCGTGGGCATAGCCCCTGCACGTCAAGCTGACTTACTTGGGGCTCTGCTGAAAGTAAGAGATGGCAGGGCCACAGGCAGCTGGGAGGTTTCAGAACCGACCAGCTCTTTATGATTTTTAATTGATTGTTCATTAAAAAAACAACAACCTTCAAATCGATAACATTTAGTGTTATAGTAACAGTCTATTAGCAATAAGTGCCATGGCCGTGGGTAAAGTTGGTTTGTTTACAGTGCACGTCCTGTGCACATATTGTGAGCAACGGGTGTGGCTTTGGTCAGAGACTCGAGGGGGAGGGGGAGATTGGCGAAATGAGGCTACATTCAAATCTTGCTAGCAGGTTTAAAACTACAAACCCTCCCCTAATAAATTAATATTTGCATGTAATAATTGAATTCCCTTTATAATCCTTTATTTTTGCCACAAAGAACACTCCACATATATGGCAGCAATGCTTTTTTTTGTTACTCGTCGAAGATAAAAAAAATCTAGGCCCTACTTCATTTTTTTGCAAGGAGTTGGTGACACGTCCACATGCATTTGAACTATTAACGTATGGAATATGTTTTTAACAAAACAGTTTGTCAAACTTTTGATCTCAGAGCTACGTACATCTTTCACTACATATACTGCCACCCACTGGTCAGCCAGTCTTTAAAAATCAAGATGATGAAAGGCCAGAAGTGCAGCGCAGGGAAGGTGTATCTCTGTCCAGTGGGTGGTAGGATAACACACTAACATCCACTGGAGTTATTCAGTCACAACTTTGCCATCAAGACTCATGCATAGAGAAGAAAACTGATTTTGAAAAGGAATGGGTAGTTTATCATTACAGTTGCTTTCTTTTCATGATTATAAGTGTCGACTTGCCTCTTTAAAGAAGACCTCAGCTGGGTCTGGAAGAGAAAAGACCAACACCACTTTGACATTGGTGGCTTGGATGTTGTCGACAATAATCTTGACCGCTTCGACGGGGTCGGTGTAAATCGGAATCATGCCCTTGTAAGCCACGCACGTCGACATGGTCTCGGCTTTTTTGGTGAACTCCTGTGTGCCTTGTTGGCCGTACTCTTCATCGCTGCCCACCACCGCCACCCAGTTCCACGCGAACTCCTTCAGCAGAAGCACCATGGCATTCACCTGCCATGTGTCACTGGGCACTGTACGGAAGAATGACGGGTAGACGCGCTTATTGCTGAATTTGTTGCTCGTGGCGCCAAAGCTGATCTGAAGCGGGAACAGTCATATGATGGCACTTTTAGTAGAAATCAAATGATCCAACATAATCTGAAGTGGAAGTCGAGATTAAATATTAAACCACAAAAAAAGCTATTGGTTTGATATTCGACTAAAGCACAAACACGTGTTGTACGCTTTGGTTGTCGAATGAAATCTAACACAAGCGCTGTCTTTACAAAGATAATAACACTCAGTTTTGACTGACAATGTCAGAGAGGTATTAATTGAACTGTATGTTTTTTATTAGGACCCAAGCATACGATGGGACGGCTGCCTTTAAATTTGTTCATTTCTTTGTCGTTATTTGTAGGCCAAATAAATCCCAATTTTAAGGGATTTCTGCTTGTCAAATTTTCATTATGTTCTTCCTGGTCAAAATTTGTCTGGTAGTGCTTGCACACGTGCGACTCTGTAAGCACTCTCCAAAATTAGCCTTAGGCCCCCTGCACATCCAGTGACATGGCCAAACGCGACTCAACTGTCTTGGAGTGTGTGGGGTTTAGAAACTAGTTTTCATGAAAGGCTCACCGTCGGCCACTAGCTTTGCTGTGATTCAAGGCGTTACAACGTCACAAATGTAATAGCCAATAATTTTTTTTGGGAGGAAACCAAATTGTATTTTTAGGGAGGCTGAAGATCAGTATTAGGGGGGCTCAGATTATAAAACTTTTTGGGGGGGCTTGAGAAGTTCATCTTAGGATAAAAGTCTTGGAGCAGAACATGGATTGGACTGTTTTTATAAGAGTGGAAAAATCAGAGATTTTAGAACCAGTCTGATCCGATACTCTTTTTTTTTTTTTTTTTTTTTGACATCGGACTGATTTCCGATCTCAAATATCTGATCGGAACACCCCTAATTTGTAGTGCACCTGCGCAGCACTCGTGCACCCGTGTTTATAATTTCATATGTACTTGTGGATGGAAAAAGCGAAGTGTCGATAGTCTCTTGCAGAAAGAACTGGATGCAAGTTTTCCCAAGGAAAGATTATGTCAGTTTGGCGGTGGCATCAGTTCAGTCGCTTTTGACCGTGTTGCTCGGTGTGCGGTAGGCTTTAGCAGCATGTTATTTGGCGTCATTTCGATCATGAATTAACTCAGAAAATAGTCTCAAAAGGCCATGCCCAAAAAGACAGGAAGCCTGACATTTTGGTTTGAAGCAGCCATTTTAGAGTTATTTACCATTTTCAGGTGATCTCAAAAGTGAATCTGCCCTTGACATTTTGTCCAATTACACTTTGTACTAGATAGATGGGTGGCACTAAATTGTGAAAATATTTGTTTATGTCATTTCGTTAGGGCTGTGCATGGAAGCAAATTTTGGGCCTGTATTTGTGAGTTTTCTGTATTGCATCATACTGAAAGCTGTTTACGCCCCTCATGTATCTTAAACAACCAACATACTATGAACACATCTAAATCCCATTCCATTCTACATAATCTCAAACATTTTGTTCAATAGAGTAATCTGATAGTATCAATCATTGTACTAAGTCATTTCCATCCAATTGACTGATCATAAGTCGTTGTTAAAATAGGTCAAGGAGAATGTCTATTGAAGAACCAAACCTGCGGCATCAGAAAGAATCCCAGAACTTTCCCAATGACTGACACCATTTCGGAGTTGAAGGGCCCAATCACGGCCACCACTCTGGTCTCGTAGTCAGTGTAGTTGCACTCCACAGATAGCTCCCCGCTTTTTTTTGCAGTCAGGAAAGAGATAGTCGGCCTCACAATGACAGCGCTTTGTTTGCACGTGTCATGGATTTCATAACCAAGCTTGACGCCGGGGAGCAGTGCTGGGTTCGCGTTGACATCGTCCACCGCATATTTCATCACCAATGCAAGTCCTAGTCCGAGCTCATTCAAACTGGGGAGAAGGAAAATAAAAAGCTTTCTTTTATCCTTATGAGGTCTTTGAACTATCCACTCTCAATGTCAAAAATTGCTACATTCCTCAAAACACCTGTGAAAATATCACTACTATTTTTTTTTTACTTTAAAATAGTCAATCTTTTAGAACTACTTCAGCCTGAAATATACACGTGAATTGTTTTTTAATAATCACAGGATGCCACACGTACAGTGTGAAGGCAGACATATCCCAGTATACCTTTCACATCTGATGTCGTTCGGCTTGGTCCTCTGCGTGAGGTTGGTAGTCAGCTGGTTGATGGTAAAGAGGCCACCCAGCATAATGTCTCCAGATAAATTGAAGAGGCTGGTGGAAATGTTCTTAAACCATGCAGGTGAAGTCAAGCAGCAAGTCAGTCTCAAGGTCCAACACAGAACCAGAAGATTCAAACATGCAACCATGTTTCTTATAATCACCGTAGAAAGAGGCTGGAGGGATGAGCTCAGCGCTTGCAGGTTTACCATGAACACTTTTGGCATGCAAACTCACTTGTAAGGTGAGCGTGGTATTGCCGCTCCCCCCCCCCCCCCACCCCCCACCCACCATCAATGCTCAGCAGGACGTATTAGATGAGGTGGTAAAGTGGTCGTCTCGCAACCTACTGGTAGTTGGTTCGACCCACAGCTCCTAAGGAGCGCTGTTAATTCTTTTTTTTTTAAAAAGCTCTGTGAAGTGAAGATAAAAATGTCTTATAAATTTGACACACCACAGAGAAGAGTGTTGTTAATAAGCCTGATAAATTTGAATGAATAATAAAAGTATATAAAACGAGGCTCCAAAATCATGAAAAATAGAGACCTCCTTCCAGTTGAAGAACGCTGTGGGCGTGTCTGCTGAATGCGGTGAAAACACGCCCAGCTCGACCTTCATCTGTCACTCAAATACGTGCCTGTGGCTCACACAATGTCTGTAGTGTCAGCCACGGACGTGTGTGTTTAATAAACAACTTTAATAACTTTCCTTGAAGTGTCTTTGTTTATGTGGACCCCCACACCGACATAACACCAAACCAGGCGGTGATGTATTAGATGACCTCGCCGCTGGTCTAGCGACCTAGCTCGTTCGCTTGCTAGCTTGTTAGCACGTGGGCTAGCGAACGTAATAAAACAGTTAACTTTCCCTGAAGTGTCTCTGTTGTGTGGAGCCATGTGCAGCGCACAGAGCATTGGCCGGCCCAAAAGCCGGTCTGTGAGCCCGCTAGTGGCTACTAGCTACTAGCCACTACCGGGCTCGCGTACCTGCGGTTGGGCTGCCAAACGCTTGCTTCAAACAGTTTATTGCCACTCCCAAAGCCTACTGTCAAACTAAAGGAAAAACAATCACATAACATTGATTTTGGAAAGTCAACTAGCTCAATGCTAATACAGAATGCAAAACACCATAGACAGGTTAACGAATAACATAAAGTCGTGGTGTTGTAACCCTTTTTAATCAACGGATATTTGAACACAAACGGTGCACGGCACATGAAGACATAACAATATAATCGGCAAATTTTCTTTATCTTCTGAGAAAAACAACGACTGTTTTACTGCAGCTTACACGGTCACTTAGCTGTGAAACTCTTCTTAGTGTATTATATATGTCTGTATAATAATGTTTGCCAAGGCATGTATAACAGGAGCTGCACAATGACTTAATCATGATAAACAAACTGTTGAATCATTTAAATTATATTTAAAAGTTATTACTGTATGCTTTTATTAAATAAAATACTACAGGGTGCTATTTTTCTTATTGAAAAATGCATTCCAGTTTTTGTTGTTTGTGTCTTCATGGGGGGGGGGTGGGGGGGGGGTTTGGCTGGAAAAGATAAATAAAATTTCCATTCATTTCACTATGCCCATCCCTAGTCTTCATAAGTCATATGTCATCAAATATGCCAGCATCGCCAGCAATTGTGTGAAAAGGCAGTTAGGTGACGTCAGAAAATGGAAAACGTCGGTCAGTTTTAACCGTGCTTATTTGTACAGGCAGTGCTCAACTTTCCGCCGCATTTTCCTGACATTTGTTTGTGGTTTATTGTTTGATTGTCAGGAGATGAGCTCAAGGTCTTTATTTTGAAATTGCACTCATGACTATACATCATAGCCAAAATATTTGAACGAGATTCCTGCCAAAAAATCTAACAAAACAAAAATAAACATCAGGCCACTAAGTTAAATAACGCAAATGTGTTTGGAATTGCTTCTTCAGCTTAGTTTTTTTTTTTTCTTCCCCTCATTGTCTTGGTTTGCATGAACGTTTGCATATATTGTTCACACACGCAAGCAAATTGACACATTTCCTCCCAATAGATTTACATTAGATATACACAAGACATAGGATATTCCTCCAACAACCATACACTCACTATATTCTTGATTACCCCAAGCATTCTTTATAGTGGTGGGGTTGATTTTGCTTTCATTTTCTCTGAGTAATTGCTGCGTGTCCTCACTTGCGCACTTGTGACGTGCGATTGTAGCATTTGCAATCAGCCATCATCGTTTTAAATCATGTTCCTTTTTGACTGCTTTGAAGCTGTATCAGCTCCAGAAAGGGCTTGTTCAGAGATATAAAAGGAGGTATTCTCCTAGCTATCTCATTTGAGCATCTTGACGTAAATCCGGTGATGAAACCTCGATGTTTTTCTTTGGTGCAACTCGTCTGTCTTTTTCTCCTACTGCATTGTCAACCATGAATCAGACATGGTTGTAGCCTGTCTTTTATTTGCAGAAACATTCTTAATTGTGTAATCTACTTTTTTTGTGCAATTAGTTTTTTTGTTGTTGTTTTTTTTTTAGCATAGTGTTTATGCACTGGGCTTGTGCACAACAGGTGGTGGATTTCGATTAGCATCTGTTTCTCTCGTATTATCTAATCTCTTTTGCAACATGTACCCACAGTAAACTTAAAATGATTCCTCTTTCAGGTTGGATTTTTTTCTTCTCCATTCAAAAAAATATACAGAAAGTACACCATCAAATCGTTGTTCTATGAATTTCAATGAATAAACAATATAATACTGTTTAAACATGCATTTCTCTTGCACTGGATTGTGCAGACATACTTAACATTGAGGCCAGTGAGTGTAAATTTGATAAAAATAAATAAGTAAAAAAGTATCAATTTTCTATTGCACTTGTCCTCATCAGGGTCACGCCTGAGCTGATCGCCTGCCAGTCACAGGGAACATATAGACAACCAACCATTCATACTAACATTCATAATTATGGACAATTATGTGGCTTCAGTTAACCATACATGTTTTTGGGATGTGAGAAGAAGACAGGGTACCCAGAGGTAACCATAAATAAATGAATGAAAAATTAAATACAAATAGACAATGCATAGTCACTGACGGTTTAGGGATTCACTCTCCTGACTTCCAGTGCTGGCAGTGTGAGTTCAGTTTCCACTCACCGATGGTGTGAATGTAAGAGTTACTGATTGTCTGTCTCTATATACAATATGTCCCGTGAATCATGGTGACCAATGCATGGTATAGCCCACCTCTTGCCCTAATATTGATTGTAATTATGACTTCATCACAAAGTTAGTGATAGACTACGGCACTTTCCGACTTACTGAACGCGTCCTGACCCCCATATGTCTTTTATATTTAATACAGAGCAGTAATTAAATTCTCATTGGAAGCTGAATTAACAACAAAAATAAATGAATAAATAAAACCTCAGAGGAACTGCTTTGAAAATTGGACCCACTTGTAATATATGACGTATTTTTTTTCCATCAATTTATTATATATGGCCCTTCATAAAAACTGAAAAGGCCTCTAATAGGAAAGGGGCTCCCCACTCGAGCTTTAGACACTGCTGCATTGTGGACACTTGCTGTATGTATCTCAGCCACGAGGTGTCACATGTGCATCTTGAAGCTGCTTCACCTGCAGAGCGCACGCACACACTTTGCTGATGAAGTTGCTGGCTTTTAAAAACCAACCAAAAAAACACATAAATGGTGAATATTTATTTGAAGAGAAGCTGTAGGCCCAACACGTTCGGTGCTGGAAGAAAGGTTGAAGGCTTCTGCAGCTGCATCTGTGTGGCCATGCAGGTACACACGGTGTGGCGATCTGATAAGAGGTAATCGCATTGAATCTGAAAAAACATGTTTTGCCCTGCTAGTCTGTGTTTGTATACACTTCCATGCGTTAACAACACATCTCAGACTGAGTCTGCACTGTTATTTTGTAAAAAAAAAGAACATTTATCCACTTCTCTCTTCCCAAATCGCAAACGCATCCCTCCATGCGAAACAACCAGGAATACCAACTAATCTCTCTTTCTCTCTCTCTGGCTTTCCTCTCCCCCTCTTCTCTCTCATTACTCCCCCCGACTCGCCTAGTGGCCGGATCAGACTTGCTCTCTAATCTCCATCGCTGGCTTGAGAAACACTGGGCCTGTTGTTGACATGCTGGCCTCATACCCCGACAGGCGCTGACAAATTATTAGCCGGCCCCTCTGTGCACAGTCAGGGCTGTCAGCTAGCCCGTTCCGGCCGCAGAATGCTAATTTGCGCTCGGCTGTTTGCCGAAAATGCTCGGGAAAGCGGAGAGAAGACATGCACCTGTTGTATAACGTTGGAATTTCAGCAAAAATCTTCGACAAAAATTTTCCTTAAAAAGTCAAACAAATCTTGGAGTTCAAGTCGTCATCAAAATTTGTGAGACTCAGTGATTAACCCCACAAATGTGTTTTTCTTTTTCTTTGGCCTTTTCGTGCCATCAAACTGTTCTTATGTTGCTGTGCAGCAGACAAACACCCATTAACCAGCACTACCTATAAAATGCCACTTGTTGACAGTCTCGCTCAGTGTGAGTAGTTTTATTTTTATGTTACAGTTGTTAGCTTCTCTTTAGAATGTTATGAATGTTACTTAAAACATTGCCTGATCACGTGACCCTAGGTCAAATGAATTCACTTCTTTACAGTGAACCCCGGGAGATATTTACAGGAGTTGGGACCAATAGCAAATGTCCGTGAATAATTGACGTTCGCCTAAAAGTGTTTCAAATGTATTCCTATTCACTGCCAGCCATTTTCAAAGCAGAGTTCCCCATATTGCCAGCCGTTTTAGAGCATTGTGACTGATCTTTCGAAATCCACAGAATATTGTTATGTGATAATGTAAGCACTCAACCTACCAAAAGGAGGTAGAGTTTTCTTTCACCAGAAAAAGTTAGCTTTCTTTCATTCTCTAGTAATCAGCAGTAGTGGGTTGGTTTCCCCAAAAACAATGGTTTCTCATCAAAAAGCGGCGAAAACTACCTTTCTGTGAAAATAAATGTTTTTTCTTTTTTTTTTTTTTTTTGCTCAAGTGACACCTCAAACTATCCATCCATCCATTTTCTGAGCCGCTTCTCCTCACTAGGGTCACGGGCGTGCTGGAGCCTATCCCAGCTGTCATCGGGCAGGAGGCGGGGTACACCCTGAACTGGTTGCCAGCCAATCGCAGGGCACATACAAACAAACAAACAACCATTTGCACTCACAGTCATGGCTACGGGTAATTTAGAGTCTTTGGGATGTGGGAGGAAACCGGAGTGCCCGGAGAAAACCCACGCAGGCACGGGGAGAACATGCAAACTCCACACAGGCGGAGCCGGGGATTGAACCCGGGTCCTCAGAACTGTGAGCCTGACGCTCTAACCAGTCGCCCACCGTGCCGCCCACCTCAAACTTAAAAAAAATAAATAAAACAAAACTGAGAAAGAGCTTTTTATAGCAAAATAAAATGTATTTACAGATATGCAAGCACCGTGAGTAACTTTCACTCGCCGCATGGCTCGAGTGTGGCTTTTTTATATGGCGTTTGCAATTCCCTGAACTGCGCCGTCTTTTCTCACTAATGTGTCACTTTCTACTTACTACCACGACACATATACTCTGTTTATGCCATACATGTGCATACAGTACTCTGTTAGAGTTTCAGGTGGCTAAACCTGTCCGACTTTCAAAGTGTTGCGATTCACCCATTTATCTTCAACTCAAAAGCTGTGCTGATTTCAAATCCAAAGCGATGCAACTCTGCCATCTACAGGAATCTGTTCGTCATTAAAATGGATTACAAATTAATTTCACAGACAAGTTGGGTGAGATCCGTTGAAAAACCTACTTGTAATATATATTTTTCGGTGGCAGTAAACGTTTGGACTCCAGTTGACAAATATGAACATCCGCGGCAGTAAATGAATTAATAGTTTAAACCATAAATATACCACAAACCATGATCCCAAAACAAATTGGAAGAGTGTCATGGCTATTTCAATGCGTACAAACATACAGTAGATATTATTTTGCCCCAAAAATGCAAAACAAAAATAAATAAATAATTCAGACTTGTAAAAAATAAATGTAAAAAAGCGAATAGGCAAATCTTTCCACCAATAATGGCGGATCGGTTAGAAAAAATTATAATTTGTGAATAGGTGAATTTGCGAATGCCAAACCTTGACGATGTGGGAGTCCACTGTACATTATTTCCTATGGGAAGCATTATACATTGTTTTTAAATTACAACACCTTGGATGTTAACTAAGTCCACTTGAATGGATTGTGTTCCACTCTAAAGTAAAATGAGGTGTTACCCTGGAAACCAGTTTGTTTTACAATAATTCTTCCAAGAGTCTTGATCACAGTCCCAACACGTGCTTTACACCTCCAAAGGGTTAAAGAAAGCATCCCTACTCCTCCCCCTCCCAGCTGTAAAACTCGTTCTTCTTCGTGTCTTTTAGCCTGCGTGTGTGCATGTGTGCTTTGCGAGTGTGTTGCAATTTTGTGCAGAGATGCAAACACATATACACTGAACAGCCACGACATGGTGCATAATGCAATCAGATCTAATATAAGAGCTAAATCAAATATTCAAATTCAATTGAGAGAGTGAAAAATATTAATAACTCATTATGATGCAGTGCAGTTGTACACCACTGCAAACCACAACCACAATGAACACATTGTTCATAATGACTACCTCTGAGCATTATTACCTTTGTAAAGGCAGAACATTTGATATTGGATCGCATTCTATTTTGCATTTCTTTACACCCATGCATAGTTAAGCCCTTTCATGCGAGCCAATTTTATGGATACTTTTTTCCACTATTACTACAACTACTATTTACAAATGTTTTTGTGACAATTTAAGAGATACTCAATGGCAAAACCCACAAAATCTACAGTCTAAAAGCAACCCTGAAACCTACTAAAAGAGTGTAAGCATTTTCCAGGGACCGCACTCCTGACTGATTAAAAACCTGCACGACAGGGAAAGCTCTTCATCACACTTGCAAGCCAATCTCAGTTCAAATTGGGGACAAATATTGTTGGGACTGATTGCTGTCATCTGCTCACATAGCAGTGCTCCGTGGGGTTTGTGCAGAGGGAATTTTTATGGGGTAGTTGAAAAATGTGAGTATTAGGGAATGAGAGAAGTCTTTTACCTTGTGCTCACTGTTCACAAGGGCACTCATGTCTTTGGGGAAGTCTAACAACGTCTGGAGATGACATTTATAACGATATCCAGAAATCTGCTGCAGATATTAATGAAGCATACATTATATAGCCACATTCCACTAGTACATTATTTTTTAAAATTCCATTTGATTATTGTTTTACTGAATACTTTTGGAATTATTTTTATATTTTTATCATTTTATTCATTTCACTTATTTATTTTGCATTGTTTATTTATATTTAAATAAATACACATCATACCAAAATAATATATATTATTAAATTAAATATATTACATATAATTTGAAAATGCTGTTTATTATTATTAGTTTTAAGAGGACCACAGTCAGGTTTGGTTGAATTTATTTTTGTCTAATTCAAGATGTTCGATTTAAATAATAATAAAAACAAATTAAATTCCAAATTAGAAAATAATCTTGTTAGTGAGTGTACAGTGCACTGGCCTTTGTTGCACACGTCCGCAATGAAGAATATAAAAATAAATAGATCAAACAAATACTAAAACAGTAATAAATTACATTAAAATCAAATACATTGAATACATGTAAAAAAAGAAATACAATAAAATGTTTTCATTAGAGAGTATTCACTGGCCATTATTGCACATGTACTAAAATGATGAAATAAATACATTCAATAAGTGACTAGAAAAAATAGATTCAATTTAAAAAAATCTAGAAAAAAGAATACATTCTACAGCATCAAAAAATCTCGATCTCGTCTATTTAAATATGTGCAATTGAAATAAAATAAAACAGATTGGTTGCATGCTAGTCAACACAAATAAAAGAATGAGCATCAACCTTGAATCCTTACATCACTGCGGTGATTCATTTGTCCGTCCTTCGACTTGTTCCCTTCCTGTTGCACAACGCTTGTTTGACTTGCACACACTGGTACAGTACATGCATAAACTGACTTTCCAAATTTGAAAAACTAAGATGTGATGTCCTCAGTCACCTTGTCACCCGTCGAGGCGTGTGATAAGATCTTTTGCGATAGCGATGTGGAAAACTATATCGAGGTAGAGTGTTCACACAGAAACAAAATACACAGCTGTGATATTACTTACTTAAATTACTTTTTTTTTTTTTTTTTTTTTTTTTTTTTTTTTAAAACCCTTTCCCCACCGAACATATGCACTGCATCATCCAGGATGGGGCTAACAGATCCACTTTATTGATGATACACTCACTGCACTTGAATCAAGTAATTATAAGTGACAGAGCAGAGCTGTCCTGTTCAACTCTGCATGTGTGTGTATGTGTGTGTATTCCTTCCTTTGTGTTGGTTTTGTGTTACATCCCAAAGCAAACTGATAATTCTCATCTGTCGTTCTCTAGTCTGTGACTCATCAGGCAACTAATGCGTGATCTCACAGTCTGCTTTCTTGCTGTGCTATTTATTTATTTTTGATTATTACCTGCTTGAGACACTCATATGAGACATTTCTTGTGTATGGTAAAATGAAACTAAATGGGCTGTGCACCCATAATAAAATCTGATATTGATGTAACGCGCCAGATCTCATGTTAGATGATGTGCACGTTTTGTGCGGGACTATTTAAATGTGCTGCGTTATGTTCCTCAGTGGACCGCAAGTGGCTTTCTGGAAATTTTCTTGAGCGGTAGACAGGACCCCCGAAAACAATGACACGCAGTGTATCCAGATGAGTGATTCTCTTAAAGGCGAAGTCTCATTTGAAGTGAGGCGGCAACGGTTGGAAGCAGCTGTAAAAACATCCCCTGAGTGGGTGGCTGGATTTAAACAGTGAGAAATTGTTGTCGCTGCCGAGCGTAAGACTTGGACGATGGAGGCGCACTGTGGAATTTTACCAGGTCAAACCTTATGTAAGAGGCACAACAGCCATAGGTCGTAGGGGAAGCGTGGCACAATCAGACAGGCGTGATGATAAGTCGTACCCCTGGATGATATTTTTTGAGCAATAACAAGTTGTCATTTGTTGTATCTTGTGTCTGAAGTTTTGTCCTAAAGGCATGTTCCCGCCGTCTCTTTTAGACAATTGTACAGTTGATGTTGGTTTTTTTTTTGGTTTTTTTCCCCGTCAAATACATGAGTCACCCTTCAAGGCTGCCAGTCATCGGATGATTTGATGTGTGCTATAAATTGGAGGCCTGACTCAATAATTGCTTCCTCCTGAGGACAGACAGAGATCAGCATCTGCTGCGCACATCACACGACGACGGCCCGCCTGTTTATAGAAACATACCGGCTGCTGCAGTCTTGCCCTCGGGGTGTCTGTCCTCCTAAGCACAGGTTTGGAGCCGTCACAGCCCATATGCCCAGTCATCTTAGGCCGATCTGTCTCCACTCTCCTGTCCTCTTTGTGCCTCACAAAGCCAACGTAAATACACGTTTTCACATAAGTGAGTGAGTGAGTGCCAGTGATTTCAGCTGCATTTTATTTGTTGTTTTAGGTTGGTTCTGCTGTCAAAGTGCTTTGTCTTTGCATTGTCTGCTTACGTTCTATTCAAACAGCCGTCCATCCGTTTTCTATACCACTTATCCTGTGCAGTCACATTGAAGCTGGAAATTATTCCAGTTGATTTGAGCCACTTTAATCCATGTGTCATTTGTTCTTTCCGTTTTCAGTTGCCGATCGAAAATTAAAAAGCGAATGATTATTTTGCTATTTGTTTTCCTACTGTAACACACACACACACGAAAGAAAAAGAAAAAATAGAAAGGGGAAATGCTCAAGGGTTCCACGGTAAACAAGTGGTTAGCACACCTGTCTCACAGTTCTGAGATTGGGTATTTGAATTTCGAATTGCTGGTTTTCTCCAGGCACTCTGGTTTCATCACACATTCTACAAAGCATGCATGGTAGGTTAATTGAAGACTCTAAATTGTCCGTAGGTCAGAATGTGAGTGCGAATGGTTGTTTTTTTTATATGTGCCCTGCGATTGGCTGGCGAGCAGTTCAGGGTGTACCCCGCCTCTCGCCCAAAGTCAGCTGGAATAGGCGCAGGCCCACCGAGTCGCAGGTGTGCTTGCGCCTATCCCAGCCTAGTCCCATCCTAGTGGGGATAAGCAGTTCAGAAAATGGATGGATGGATTGATGGTTCTGAACATATACTTGGTAAATCTTGCTGATCCTTTAGTTATTATGGCTTCATCTTTCATACATTGTGTTCCTCTAACCAATACATATCTGTCCGTGTTATACTTGCTGACACAAGATCTGGATTTGGTCCCCCCCCCCCCATGGGGATGGGATGTGTTTAATGCAGAAAGCAAATATCACTAAAATGTACACGTGACTAAATAAAGTAGGGCGATTGTGAGTGGGAAACTGAGTGGGGATTTGTCCCACGCCATCTGCGTCAATAATCAGCAATGTGACCCACTACCATTACCTATAGCCCACCCTCCAAACCAAAGCCAAAGAATAAGCCATAATGAAGCCTGTTTAGCCAGCCTTCTTTGATAAGTCCCCAATGTCTGCTTGGAAACAAATAAGGGCACAGTACATCCATCGGGAACAGAAAGATCGTCTTCATTTTTAACCTGGTCAGTTGCATTACACTACTGCTGGCATGAGCCTCCGTGTTGCAAAATGGAATGAATGAATCGTCACTTGACTGTAAAAATCTACAAATGTGGAGAAGTGGGCTTCTGTTGACTTAGCTTTTTGCATAACTGCTTCCCAGTACCACACACATCTGAAAGTAATAAGCTCAAACATGGGTCTCGTATTTTATTCAGACAGATGACTCAGTTTGTGCTCTAGAGACGGAGGTTCTGCGTCACTCTGGTGACATTACAGGAAAATCCACATTGCATTACTCCAGGCAGGCGACAATACCAGTCATCACCACGTTTATACATTGGTAATAGCCCTCAACATGACAGCCTGAGTACAGGTTGGTGGTGGACGTCAAGTTTTGGACTGAAGACCCCTGATTCTAAAAGCACTTTCTGTATCCCCACAGTCTATCTTATGCGAAGACTCAAATTTAACTCTTCTCTTAATGGTTCTTAATATGACCTTTATCAGTGGCCTTTAACCTGAGTCATTGGCATCGCAAACTGTACATGCATCTGCTATCGACTCTCCTCCCATGAGGACGAGTGTTCATATCTAAGGCAGGTCCAAATCTGTCCCCGTGTAAACACAGACAC
The DNA here is from genome assembly GCF_024500385.1 of Phyllopteryx taeniolatus. NCBI lineage: Eukaryota > Metazoa > Chordata > Actinopteri > Syngnathiformes > Syngnathidae > Phyllopteryx > Phyllopteryx taeniolatus. The sequence continues at coordinate 20,586,944 of NC_084510.1, forward strand.
CCTCACTGGAGACCCTCTGACTGTCTGTAGTGTGTTGAATGATAACCTGTACGTCTATTGATTGACAGCAGGCTTGCGTGCTAAGATGCAGGCTGTGTCTTGGCTAAAAACCTAATAAAAAATGGGAAAGGCGGAGGTGTTAAGAGGCCTTGCTTCAATTGCAAAACACCTGTATCTGACTCATGCGGGGTTAATCACACACACCTGACAGCGTGGCCCTGTTTAACACTAAGGGACAAAATAGGCAGGGACACTGCGTGATTTTATCAGTTTCTTTTTTATGCAGTTACGTATACCTCTGCCAAGTGTTTTGAGCATTGTTTGTTAGCAGAATTCTGCAAAAACTACGCAACCAATTTCCTTGACATTTTTAGAGGGTTGGCCACCAAGAAAGGCAAACATTTGGACCCTAAAGCAAAACATTTGTTTCGTCGTTATTTTCCTCTTTCATCCTTTATGCTAAATAAATAAAACTAACTTGACCTAACTTATGTCATTAGCATCATGACAAGTGGCTGCCATCTTGGATTTTCCTTAAAAAAAAAATGGACTTCAAATGCTTCTAAAATCCTCTGTAACAAATAAATTCATGTAAAAAAATAATTGATGACTAAAGTGCATGACCTATACTACCACCCACACTGCTCTTCTCACAAATAATATTCAATTTGCGCTATTTAGGTCGAGTTTCTCAAGGCAAGTGAGACAGTTCATTTTTAGGGTTCGATTTAGAACAATATCAAATGTCGGCCCTTAAGTGCTTAATGGTGGATATTTTTAACTAAAACTTGTCAACTAATTGGGGAAGGAGTTCACAGAGTACAAGTCGAAAGGAAAGTATTGATGTTAGCTGTGAGTATGGACATTGCACCACAGTTTAGTATATTCCTTAGAGTCGTGAATCATTGAGTTTTCATGCCCATAATTAAACGGAGAAATGAGTGATGTGCGTGCGGCACAATACGCGTACACTTGTAAATTCTACGTCCTCCTCGCTGTCCGGAATGAAGTTGCCAACCCACACTCGCTACGTGACGTCACCATGAAAGAAGGGGAAAAAAACGAGAATGTTCTGCTGATGTAGTTTGCTTTGCTTGGGTTTGCCAATAAAATGTCAACGATTGTGTAATCTTGTAATTGTTTACCAAAGATGAGCATGAACTAAACGCTTCCTTAGAAATAGCGTTACTGGTGAAATCACATAATTCTATTACAAAATTCCTGGCACCATGGCAATCAATGCTGACATTTAGAAATTATATTTTTAAAAGTACATTATGGGTTCATATAATGTATTATGTTCAGATTTGTATATCTTAGCTTCATTATTTTACTTTTGGCGGAAAAAAAATACAGAACATCCCTAGGAAAAAAAAAGATGAAATTACGTCAAACCTTTTTTTTTTGTCAATTTACGCTAAGTAAGGCCTTTAAATTAGTATCTTTATAAGAAACAAGTTCAAAATCAAATTCAGCGAGGCCAACCCCATTAACGTGTGAATTTTATGTCAAATTATTATTTTTGTGTATACTTGCATTTGAATACGGCGATCATGTAATCATGTTTCAGTTGAAAAACTTTAAAGCAAAATTTGTATTAAAAAATATTTTTGTGCTCTAAATTGTTCACGTTTATACATATATACATGCATTGTTGTTGTGACTTATCCCATCAGGGGTCACCACAGTGAGTCACTCACATGATTTGTTTGACACGGTTTTTACGCGAGCTGTCCTTCCTGACTCAACCCACCTATTTTAAAATTTTGTTTTATCATGGGTTGGGACCAGCAGTGGCCCCGTATTGGGGCACTGCATGGGAATCACACCCGTGTCATCTGCATGAAAGGAAGCAGCATGTACCACTGGACAACCAGTGCATATGTACTGTAAGCGTATAGCCTGCCAACTGTCAATATTGATTCAGTGCTTTGGTCTGACTATAACATTTTTATTATTTTGTTTTCTGACATATGCACTGAGCAGCCTGGTATGGACAAGTTAAACTGTTCTATTTCAGCAAGAAGATTTTTAAAGTACTTGGCTTTGGCATTGCAACCTTAGAAGAGTAATAGGTCTATAATATTAGTGGATTATTCAGGTCTTACACTAAATTCACACTAAAATGGTGAGACAAAGTTTATATCAGCAAATGCCTTTATGACAAGTTCTTGGCTTCTTCCGCCTTTATCACCTAACAAATTAATTTGCAGCTTCTACAGTGGCCCTAAAGTGAAATACAAGTCACCACTGTAGGGGGAGCCCTGGAGCAAAAACAAACAAAACTGTGTTTCTCCAAGCTAGTTTAATAGGCTGATGAGTTTAGTTGTTGTTTGATTTAATCCATCCTATTGTGTACATTTTGTTGAAGCGTAATTAGTTTGGCTGAGATACCAGTCAAGTTAGGTGACGCAATAATCCGCCTTGATTGCGGCTAGTTGTTCGACACGAGCTTGGTGTGTCATTACCCTAGGGCGACCCGGGTAAGGATACCGATTTGCTCTGGGGGGGGGAAAAGCAATATCCACTTCCTCTTTTGTTTGCATAATGCCAGATCCGTTTCCTGTGTGACTTCCATTCCGATGTTTAGTAGATTAAAAATCGTACTTGGTTGCGCTGTGAAAGCAAGGCTCAGGATCAAAACCAGTCAATACATCATGGTGATGTCATCATGCTGTAGCTATAGGTATGCAAGCAACACTTATAATGATAAAGTTAATGCGTGTAACTTTAACATGTATGTCGAGATGGTGTCAACTGTGCTTACATGTTGATTCCTTGACAGACCGGTTTGGGGATCAGTCTTCGAGTGAATGAATGAGGGCCCTTGGTGGATAGCAGCTCAGCATCCAGACACGCAATAGCAGCTGCATGGGGATATACTGTACTGACTGTCATGCATTTTACACGAACACAGGGTCTCGCTCTCTCTCTCTCTCTCTCTCTCTCTCTCTCTCTCTCTCTCTCTCTCTCTCTATCTCTCTTTTCTCTCAGCCTCTCCTGCTTGCCCAAGCTCGTACTTCCATTGACCCCTGTCTTTGTGTGTGGAATAGAATAAATTCAAACCTCATACATTTTGTCGGCACCAGATCGTCTGCCACATCAAACCAGACTGTCTGCCAATCAAATAAAAGGAACGTAGTACAAGGGTGATGTGCGCTGAGCAAACGGTATGTGCACATCGTGAGTAAGAAGACGTGACAAATGCATTTATGGGAAACAGTTCCCATGGTTAATTAGATGGTGCACCTGTATAGTGCACACTGCGATGGGGAGAAGCAGATTTAAGAGGTGATGGATATACAGCGTGCGTGTGTGTTTTTGCGTGCAGAGGGGTGCGTGTGCCGAGGGTAAAGTGGATGGGTGACTCCACTGGAATGTGGCGCTGAGTCAGTCCGCCTGTCAGCCACGACCATGTTTGCTCTGTGGACTTATTCACACTCTGCGGCCCTTTCCGGGAAGGGGGGTGGGCATGCTATAGCCTCGAGCTGGATTTCCGGCAAGACCCTCAGAATTCCAGGGAATAGAACTCCAGGAAGTTCATGGCCCATGCAGCATGCCCTTGTTTTGGGTCACAATTTCCAATTTGCGTAATTTGCGTCTAGCGTTTTGATAGTACACCACACGTGACTTTGAAGGTAGTGTGTTGGAAATTTTAACAACAGTAATTATGCCATTCCGTATTTTATTATTATTATTATTTGCCATGAGTCTGTTAGAATTTTCATTGTCCCAAAAGCCAGATGTAAAGACTTAGACACCGTAAGCACAGCTCGTCTGTTTTACAGCAGCCGGTCTGTTGTGTTTGATAAAACTTCATTGCGAGCAGTACGGTGGGCGGTGCAGTGGTTAGCACATCTGCCCCACAGTCAAAGGATCCATGTTTTGAATCTCGGCTCTGTGTGGAGTTTGCATGTTCTCCAAATTGGTTTTCTCCGGGTACTCCGGCTTCCTCCCCCATTCCAAAGAACATGCATGTTAGATTAATTTAAGACTGTCAATTGTGCATAGGTGTGAATAGTGTGAATAGTGTGCAGTGAGCGCTCTTCAGGTGTGCCATGGGAAATTATAAAATTCGATTTAATTGCTCCAAAAATTATTTATTGACAAGAAATAATGTATCTTTGTTCATCTATTTATGCTAGGGAGGCATAGTGACAGAACAAATAAATGCTCTTCTATTAGATGGCAGGAAGTACATACAGTAATTCATGTATCCAATTTTTGTGACATTTTTGTTTGTTGGTGTGCCATGAGATTTTTCAATTGTAAAATATGTACCTTGGCTCCATAAAGGTTGGAAATCACTGGTCCATTTGTATTTAGGCTTTCAATTGACTGGCGACCAGTCCAGGGTGTAACCCACTTCCCAATTCTGCTGGTATAGGCTCTGTCTGAGACACGGATAGGATAAGCGTAATAGAAAATCACAAGTGGAATTAAATCGTCAATGCCTATTGTTAACATATAGCATACGAACAGGGTGGGATGATACGCTAAATGTTAACTGTTGGCTAACGTCTTTCCATAATATACTGCAAAATGGTGACATTAGGCTATTTCATTTAGATGAAATAGAGGATAATGTGGCTTTAGTCACTTCGAAGCTAAAACACCTCACAATCTTCTGTGTGTCTTGTTATTTAGAAGAACACCAATCTACTTGGAGCACCGTCTGCTCGACAATCCTAAGTGTTAAACCTGTTTAATATTTACACCCGACACTGAGTTGAAATGAAAAAAAAACAGCCAATCATGAAGCAGCCTGAAGCTTGGGCTGTTGCCGACACAAATAGAGGAGCGTGATTGCGTTGAGTGCGCGGAAAACGGGATAGCTGACTTCCTGTGTATGCTACGCTAGCGAGCATGACTACGGTTTGGTGACATGACTGTTTGAAGCTGAACATGCCAAAATTGTATAATTTCCCGATAGCTGGTGTCTTTGGACAAAAGTTACATACATGATGTATCATTTCTTTTATCAACTATACAAATATGTTATATGTCAAACGAAGCCTAAACATTGGCTATCGTCATCTTTGGTGGCTCTGTGGTGACATCTTGTGTTTAAAAAAAAGACATTGTAGACATTTGAAGTTCCCACAGCTGCTGTGCCATGGTCCCCTTCGCCACTCGCTCGGGTGAGGAGGAAGTGCTTTTACCTGTTTTGCCGAATGCGGAAGTAGGTTGCGCATATACCGGATTGTCGGTAGAGATATGGTTATGTGTGGGGTATGCTGTGTTAGTCATCTCGAGAACACACACCGTAATAACAGTAAGAACACACATGCAGCTTTTTCCTTATTCTGGCTAGTCTTTGAAAAAACATTTTAAAAAAATCAGTTAAGATGTTGAAAATTGCTTCACACAACTCATGGTTGATTCACTAATTAATTAAGAGGTATTAATAGAGGTTTTTGTCCATAAAGCCATTAATCATGACACTAAACCACATCAGAAAACAGATTCTTAGATTCGACTTGGCCTTTTTAAAATGTATTTATTTATTTATTTTTTACCTTGCATACCTACACGTTGGCATTCAATAGTTATCGCATACTATGTTATATGAGAATATGACGATCCACAAATGATTCCCCCCATTAAGCCTCAAACATTCAAACGTGTCAGCAGTGTTCACCTCCAAGCCACCCTGCGCTGCTGAAAGTACGCGTGTAGACAGCCACGTTAATCACACTCCTGTATAGCACGTCCCTTTTTGGCTCTATATTCCGTGTGTGTGTGTGTGCGCGCCCCTATCTGAACAGAACACACCCTACATGAGTGCACACACACACACACACACACACACACACACATACACACTACTTGAACCCTAGGGCAGAATGCCAAAGAGCTGGAGGAATGTGACCTGGTGACCTTGGCTTGCAGACTTCCACATGGAGACCGGACACTAGGATGGGGCGTGGGTGTGTGGGGGTCACTTGGGAAGAGGGGGCCAGAATAGCCACGGTGTCTGGTAACGGCAGACATACAGTGTTTGTAAACCACGGACATATGACACACGCAGTCTGCAGCTCATATAGGCACATGTCTGTGTCGAGTATATGCACAAACATGCACAGGTGGCGGTGCACATAGTTGCTCATGTTCGAGGTTAGAAGGCGGTCTGATGACTTTTTGGATCATAACGCTTGTTTGCAGGGGCACAGCGCAGCTTCACCTTGTACTTGCATGAATCCGCCTCCCTTGTATCTTGTATAGTGCCTCAGATGACGTGGAAACCTTAGGTGGCAAATAAACATGATTGTTTAGTATAGCCTTCTGTAGGATAAGCAAACATACTTACATACTTACATAAAATGGAGGCCATACACATTACTATAAGGCAATAAGAGTGCAATGCGATTACTTGCAGTCAATTACCAGAGAACGGTAATGATGGTAATGTAAATGTTAAAATGAAAGAAAAGCATACAATACAGATATGTTCAACTATAGCAGCATTCAAAAATGTTTCTTTAATATATGGAATCTTAAGCAATAAATAATAATATAAATATAATCCATAGAAATTAAATAAATCAAAATAATATATATACTTTTTATTTTCAGGCTTTAAAATATTGATGTCCGGTGTCTCCAATTCACAAACAGGCAAATGTTGTTTTTTTTGTGGAGGAATTTATTTTCCAAAATTTCTTTTTTCCATATGACAGAAAAAATAAGTAATAGTGAACCTACATAAGATCTAATCTTTAGAGAAATATGAGTGCCTTTAGTTACATTCAAAATAAGTGTTACTGCAAACAAACAAACAAAAAAAAAGCCATCATATGTTCAGGACATACATTAAGTAAAAAAAAAAGTAATAAAACTTAAAGTACTTATATTTACAGTAATGAGGTTTGGTAAGCTTTACGGTCAAAACATGGATTGTAAATGTGCAATTCTTGCAAACTGAATCCTAAGTGCATGCTCCAGCACTTGCACTGCATGAAGCACACAATGATCGTATAGTGCCAAGCGGTTGCACAATATGCTGACCTGTTTTTCCTTCCCTCACTGACTCCATGCAGTGGGGATCCAAGTCATGCATTAAAGATGGTAAAGATTAGGTGTGCCATGATTGACAGAAATATGTTTATATAACACATATAGGTGAATGCATGTTGTCTGAACACTTGTTGTCCAAAAAGCAGGAAAAGTACACCTTTAAGGCAGCGGTGCAGTTATTTTTCAAAATATATTTCAGTTAGTGTAAATCAATTTTTGTACACTTATCTGAGGCAGGCTCCAGCTAAACCCCACCCTCTGCCCTTGGTGAAAGGATAGAGATAATTGTGACAGATCAGGTCCAACCAGTCACTGGTGACTAACATTCAGTGTTGCCCCATGATAGTCTGACAAGCTATTCTGCAAAAGTCATTCCTTGTTATTTTTTTACTTAAAAAAGTAATTATTTCTTACTTGAAACCGAGCAACTAAAATTGACAGTTCCGTTTTCAGAAAGATTTTTTTTAGTCGACTCTGATTAAAGTGAACTGAAGTCCAATAATCATCATCATTGATATTTTTTTTAGCCCAATACAGTGGTCCCCAACCTTTTTTGGACAAGGGACCCGTTTAGATATATTTTGACAGATCGGCATATAACCAAATAAAAACAAGTGACACAAAAATACAACTTACTCACTGTGTTGCGCTGATGTTATTGTTGTAATTAGTGTTTTTCTCTTCAACGAGCCAGCCAGTCTCTTTATGTGTTCCATAGCGGAGTGTGTTGTAAAACGGGACATCAATAGCAAGGCTCCAAAAAATTAAGTATTCTCCATTTCATTAGTTATTTTTTCTTGAGGATGGACTTGGATATTTTGCAAGTGTGCTACTGGTTTCATTTTTGGAAAATATTCTGACACACTTAGTACAACCGTATGCTGTTGTTGCCCGCGCATGATTGGGACAAAGGATTTTGGCTATGAAAATGGAGCTTCACCTCATGCCGCTGCCCTTGTTCTTTATTGCCTGACCTGTGGTCCCGCTGATATGAATATCCGGCAATGGCGGCAAACGGGCAAGTGGAAGGTCATCTGTTAATTGGCTGATTTGAAGACAAGATGCCAAAAACGCGTGATTAGCGGCTAGCCTACTTCAAGCTGTTAACACACTCACTGCCATTGACGGCTTTAGAAATCAAATATCTGTTCACTGTTATATCTGTTAAATATCTATGTTAACTGGGAAGGCTGGCAGTGAATGAGTTAAACATCGATGTGGGGTAGTAAAGTCGACTCGCTGACTAAGCGGAGATACTGCATCAGAGACGCAACAGATAAACTGGCATTAATCGGCCTGTGCCTTTTATACAAAACTCAACTAGTGTGAGCACTTTAACACAGTGACACGGGATCCTGGTATATCAGTCTGATCGTGAGATGCGTGACATCCGCGTCTGGTGTGACATGCAAAATACTCGTCGGACAGCAACAATTGCTTTCGACACAACAAGTGTAAGTGTGAGTGTTGAACTCCACACTCCCGAATACCATTACACAAAGCCCCTTTCATACTACTTGTTAAACCTGGCTTCTTCACAGATGTTTCCTGTGCTGTGGGTTTATATGCAAGGTATACCGACACGGAATGGGCGGTGAAAGTCGACTCATGAATTTGGTTCAATGGAAAAAGACATTTGAACAAAAAAACACCTTCACAGCAATGTGAAAAAAAGCAGGAAAATTACATCTTTTATATTTCTCTCACTGACACTGCCACACATCCAATGATCTGCTTGTGGGAAAGTCAAGTTGATGTGTGAACACAGACATGAACGACAGACACGTAATTTTTTACGGAAACTACACTGAAAGAAACTACAGGCCTCTGTGCCAGGTCAGGAACTACCTCCGAAGGCAGAACAAAATCCCCTGGCAACTTCCATTCTGTGACTTTGCCATTTATACAGAGGTGTGACATGGTAAAAAGACAAATTAACAGAAAATTACGCATTTTGTTGGCAGTCTGAACTGGGCAAGTGTTTTATAGGTCCATTTGATTGCACACACTGCACTCAAAGTACTGAATAGCAGAGTGAGAGAGTGGAAACTCCTTGTGTGTGTGTGCGTGTGTCCGTGCATGTGTGTACGTGTGTGTGCGTGTGCGTGTGCGTGTGCGTGTGTGTGTGTGTGTGTGTGTGTGTGTGTGTGTGTATGGTTAGTGCTTGTGACCTGCCGGAACACACAGGTGCAGAATGTACCTGAGGCAGACGGTCTGGTGCCAGAGGACTGTAAAACAATCAGATGGAGGTAATATAGCCCTCTGCCTATCAAAGAGCTGACAGAGCAGGAAAGGAACGTGATGTTGATGCAGAGACAAACAGCTTTTGAGCCCCCACCTCTCCCTCCATCTGGCCGTCTGCATTTCGGACTCTCTCCATCACTGTCATTTTAGAAACAGACTCCCAATGCGGCTCCACAGGGTGTAGGGTTACAGTACCAGTCGGGACCGCGGCAAAGTAACGGCGTTGAATGTTGAACAACGACAACACTTCATTCAATTCACAAGTCAAAAGCTAATCAAAATGTAGACGTCATTGTTTCGCCAACAGTTTGCATGGTCAACTTCTTGTGCTTTCTGCAGATGCCGTGCTAACAGCGCTACCTACCCCTGCAACATCTATTCAGGTCAGCTATTGAGGGATGCCACTGTCCCTATGGCAACGAGTCAAACAAACAACGTGTGGGTTTGTATGAAACACTAGACTTAAATCAGAGGGCCTCAAAAAATGCAGTTTGCGGGAAGACCCTGGACCCTCCCGGTGTTTTCGACCACGTTCCTGCCCTTGTGAGAGATGTGTGGGAGTTTGACAAGTTGTCAGATCCTAACCACACTGGGGGAAACTCTGTGAACAAAAGAGTTTGCTTCACTTTAAAAAGCCAACACACTAGCACACTTTGATCGCGGGATTACTGAGGTTGTCAAAGGATGAGGCTATTCATTCATTCATCTCTTTATGCAGGTACAGTGGAAGCTCCTGCTTTGAAGTCCAACTATTCAGCATATAGTAAAATGTCATTAGTCTGTTCCAGCCTCCCCCAAAATCAAACAAAAAATTCTATATTGTGTTATTAATAAGAAAAAAAGTACTGTAGTAGAGGTGAAACGATAAATCGATTAGAGATCATAGAACTTAAAATTATCAAAATCCTCAGTCCCTCAACAGTACATATTTCCAGATTTTTGTAGTCCTCCGTGAAAGCAAGCTGGATGAGTTTCATAAAAATAAGACATTTACAAACATATTTTACTTTGGAAAACAATAATCAACATTCTTTGCCTATTTTCTGACATGTTAGAGACCTAACTAGTACGTGAATAAGAATCAGTTTATGTTTGTGCATTTTCTGCACTGTCCATTTGAAATAATGTTCATTTGAAAGCTCTGTGGCGGCACGGTGGTGACTGGTTAGAGCGTCTGCCTCACAGTTCTGAGGACTGGGGTTCAAATCCCCTTTGCATGTGCTCCCCGTGGGTTTTCTCCGGGCACTCCGGTTTCCTCCCACTTCCCAAAAACATGCATGGTAAGTTATTTAAAGACTCTAAATGGCCTGTTGGTGTGAATGTGAGTGCGACTGGTTGTTTGTTTATATGTGCCCTGCGATTGGCTGGCGTCCAGTTCAGGGTGTACCCCGGCTCCTGCCCGAAGATAGCTGGGATAGGATCCAGCACTCCTGTGACCCTTGTGAGGATAAGCGGCTCAGAAAATGGATGGATGGATGGATGAAATCTCTGTTTTTGAATAAAGATATGTACATTTAAAAATGTTTTTTTAATCCAATTAATTGAAAAAATAATCGACCGATTCATCGATTATTAAAATAATCATTAGTTGCAGCCCCACTCTATATAATGTACAATACTTTATAAAACCACACATTATGGCGTTTTGCATTGTTTGGTAGCATAAACTTAAACGGACTGTCAGAAGGCAAAGCTCTGTGGCTGTTTTGAATACACAAAGTGTAATTCTTTTTGTTAAGTTTATATATATATATATATATATATATATATATATATAAAAGCATTCACACTCACTCACATGAGGCGGATGTGCTGGACTCTCTTCCACTCTGGAGTTGCCCACGGTGAGAGGCACCGAGCAGGTGTCGGTATACTTATTGCCTCCCGGCTCGGCGCCTGTACGTTGGGGTTCATCCCGGTGGACGAGAGGGTAGCCTCCCTCCGCCTTCGGGTGGGAGGACAGGTCCTGACTGTTGTTTGTGTCTATGCACCAAACAGCAGTTCTGAGTACCCACCCTTTTTGGAGTCCTTGGAGGGGGTGCTGGAGAGCGCTCCCGCTGGGGACTCCATCGTTCTGCTAGGGGACTTCAATGCTCACATGGGCAATGACAGTGAGACCTGGAAGGGCGTGATTGGGAGAAACGCCCCTCGATCAGAACCCGAGTGGTGTTCTGTTATTGGACTTCTGTGTTCATCACGGATTGTCCATAACGAACACCATGTTCAAGCATAAGGGTGTCCACACATGCACTTGGCACCAGGACACCCTAGGTCGCAGTTCGATGATCGACTTTGTGGTCATCGGACTTGGGGCCTCATGTCTTGGACACTCGGGTGAAGAGAGAGGCAAAGCTGTCAACTGATCACCACCTGGTGGCGAGTTGGCTCCAATGGTGGGGGAAGATGCCGGTCTGACGTGGCAGGATCAAACGTATCGTGAGGGTCTGCTGGGAACGTATGGCAGAATCCCCTGTCAGAAGGAGTTTCAACTCCCACCTCCGACAGAACTTTGCTCATGTTCCGGGGGAGGCGGGGGACATCGAGTCTGAGTGTACCATGTTCCGCGCCTCCATTGCTGAGGCGGTCGACCAGAGCTGTGGTCGTAAGGCGGTCGGTGCCTGTCGTGGCAGCAATCCCCAAACCCGTTGGTGGACACCAACGGTGAGGGATGCCGTCAAGCTGAAGGAGTCCTATCGGGCCTTTATGGGGCTGTGGGACTCCTGTGGCAGCTGATGGGTACCGGCTGGCCAAGCGGAATGCAGCTTTGGTGGACGCTGAAGCAAAAACTCGGGTATGGGAGGAGTTCGGTGAGGCCATGGAGAAAGACTTCTGGATGGCTTCGCGGAAATTCTGGTCCACCATCCGCCGTCTCAGAAGGGGGAAGCAGTGCACCATCAACACTGTGTATAGTGGGGATGGGGCGCTGCTGACCTCGACTAGGGACGTTGTGAGCCGGTGGGGGGAATACTTCGAAGACCTCCTCAATTCCACCGACACGCTTTCCCATAAGGAAGCAGAGTCTGGGTTCTGGGTTGAGGTCACCGAGGTGGTTAAAAAGCTCCTCGGTGGCAAGGTCCCGGGGGTGGATGATATTTGCCACAAGTTCCTAAAGGCTCTGGATGTTGTAGGGCTGTCCTGGTGGACACGCCTCTGCAACATCGCGTGACAGTGCCTCTGGATTGGCAGACTGGGGTGGTGGTCCCACTTTTTAAGAAGGGGGACCGGAGGGTGTGGATCTCCCTTAGAGATGGGGTGAGTAACTTGGTCATCCGGGAGGATCTCAGAGTAGAGCCGTTGCTCCTCCACGTGGCTGGGGCAACTGATTCGGATGTCTCCCGGACGCCTCCCCGGTGAGGTGTTCCGGGCACGTCCCACCGGGAGGAGACCTCGGGGACGACCCAGGAAACGCTGGAGAGACTACGACTTTCGGCTGGCCTGGGAACGCCTCGGGATCCCTCCTGAAGAGCTGGATGAAGTGGCTGGGAGAGGGAAGTCTGGGCGTCCCTGCTAAAGCTACTGCCCCCGCGACCCGACCTCGGATAAGCGGTAGAAAATGAATGGATGGATGGACAATTCCTTCTTACCCTTGTATGACACCTCCCATGAAAGTTCCATATACGTGTATCTATGTGCATTATCAAAGAGTTGAGTACTTTTGTTTGTTTTTAGCTTTTTGCACTTTTATAATAGCCACATTTTGGACTCTGGAACAGATTCGTCCCATTTCCCTGATTTCTTATAGGAAAATGTGTTTCCTCAATTCAGACAATCCACTCATTTTAATTTAGATTATTGTATCTTCTTTTAATGTATATCCTTCCATTTTCTATAGCGCTTGCCCTCATTAGGTTTGCAGGTGAGCTGGGTCCTATCCCAGCTGAGTGGGTGAGAAGCGGGGTACACCCTACTCTGGTCGCCAGCCAATCGCAGGGCACATTTAGACAAAAGAACCATTCTCATCTATGAGCAATTGAGCGTCTTCCATGAACCTTACATGCATGTTTTTGGAAAGTGGGGGGAAACCGCTGAAAATGCAGACTCCGCCAATCCAGAACTTCACAACTAAGAGACGGATGTGCTATCCACTAGTACACCGTTTTTTAAAATGTTTTATTTTATTTTTTTATTGTCGTGTTTCTTTATAGTGAATGCACAGTGCAGCTGGAACTGGTTGCCTGCACTTCATTGAAAATAATGATGACAAGCATGCCTCCGCCCCCGGCCTGTTGCGTAATCACTGCCATGCTCGGTTCTCTTTCCAGGAAAGTGCGTGTGCGTGTGTGCGTGTGCATCTGTGTCACTGTTCATCTCTCTGCCGTCAGATTAGATTTCAACGTTTCCAATCAAGAAACACTCTGGAAGAGCTGCTGCTATGAAGCGATTTATACACACACACACAACACATGTATTTTGTTTGGGTTATAAGAGTGCAGGCTTGCTTTTCTATCAGCCATAATCACAAGCTCTTATCTTTACGGGGAGGAAGGGTTGGAGGGAGGGAGGTGGTGGGGTGGGGGTTATCAGCTTTGCTGCACAGGCTGGAGGCGTGTATGCAAAGTGACTGGGGACACTCAGATGAAAACAGGAAACGGAGGCGAGGTGCTAAAACGCACACACGACACTTGTATGTTCGCACACTTGTTATGCACTCACTTGATACGCAAGTAAGATGAGCGCCATTTCTGCTCCCACTCATATTATAGAATAATGCTCTGTTTAGAATGCACACTAGCAAACAATTAATAATGAAACAATATGGACATTATTATTGTTGTTTTTGAATTAGTGTAGCCCTGCATTAGTCACACTGAGGGAAGCTTCTCATATTTTAGTTACCTTATAATGCTAACATGAGAAATATCTCTTAGTATGAAGCTCCTGTACTGGGTGTCATAAAATTGCGTACCGTGCACGTGCCCGTAGCCTGGATATGCCCGATATCAAACACAAATGGAAATTGATCATTCATGAGCTCTCCCATCCAATAAATGAGGGAAACACATTTGCCTCACATTTGAGAAATCGAATCTTGGCTCAGGCCCTCCTGTGTTGAGTTTGCTTGTTCTCCTCGTGCTTATGTTGGATTTCTACGTGTACGCCGGCCTGCTAACACATTCTGAAAAAAAACATGCATCATAGGTTTATTAAGGAGTTAAATCTGGTGGCAGGTGTGAATGTGAATGCTTGTCTATTGTGCCCTGTGATTGGCAGGCCTCCAGTGCAGGGTTTATCCCGCTTCTCTCGCCAAAAGTCAGCAGGAGTAGACTCCAGCTCAGTGAGTACAACAGGATAAAAAAGATGTGTGGATAGTAATACTTTTATTTCGAGCATGTGTATATATAAACAATTACACTTAAATCAGTGATTAAAAAAAAAAACTATTATGGGAAAAATAACTCATTGTAGTCGGAGGAGATGTTTTCTCTTACCCCTTGTTCTCTATTATCAACATCATATTGCTAACATACTGTTTTGTAATCCTGGAAACTTCAAACTACATGACAATATAATTGTGGTTACATTTGTAAATACTTAGAAAGCCACTTCTGAGAATGAAGTGACCTTGATGAATAACAACATTCACAGGCATACAAAGCGAATCAAATTCAGGGGGGGAAACCCCCACAATCAGCATGTCTTGTAATATATTTCATTATTTGGATATTGTTGAAATTTTGAATGATCAAGTATTTAGGTTAGCGCCCCGCAAAGGTGATAACAGTTCACTTTCTTTCAGTGTTTTTCCATTCAGTGTGAGTGTTTGTTTATTGTTTTCCTCCACTCACCTCACAGGGAATCATGCTGTTTTGCAACATAGATGGAACACAGTGTTCCGGTTGTCAGCAGTGTGTATCCAAACAGTACAGATCAGTTTTTATGAATGGCTCCCGGTAGTGTAACAAAGGGCAGGGATGGCTAAAAAATGTTTTTATATCCTGTCATGGTGAGCTATTCAAAGGTAAAATATTCCATGCAGCCTCACGCTGGCAGTAGGAGTGACATTTGTGACTTGTGCCGTCTACTTTAGTTTAGCATGTCCCGCAAGACGAGACTCTCCCGATAGTGTGTCCCTGTCCTCTGCCAATTAAAGTGCATGAGTCAAGCTTTTGTGGTCACAGTGGGTGGCTTCCCTTCTGTAACTTCTCCCGGAACCATGCCTCTCAATCTCCCTTGTACTCCTCCTCTATAACTCCATTTTTTCCGCCTGAATCACCCCAGCCAATTTAGCTGATGAATGTTTGGCTTCTTTAGAAAGTCCTCCTCCTCCTAACCTCACCATCATTTGGCTGAAGATGTGAATAACACCAATACTACACCAGCTTGGAGCAATATGACAGGGCCATGTTTGCCAAGTTACAGCTGTGTCACATGAGCGATCAGCATTACGTTATGTGGACACGTGCCCGTGCAAACACGAAAGGCCGGTAGACAACAGGGAGTGGCGTTTGCAAGGTGCGAGGGACAGGCCAGCTGGTCCGTTCCATTTATTTGTATCTTTCCCCATTAGTAATGTCAATTCCCGCTCTGTATGTGTAAACTGTCAGAGCAGCCATTAGCTGAGTAGGAAAATGCAATTAGTGTCAAGTCTGCTTTTTGTCACAGAGAGTGCCAGCAAAATTATTTTGAGTTTGTTTAGTGCTGGCACAAATTTTTCCTAAGGTTATTCCAACTACAACCTTTGATTGACTGACTCTTAATTTGGAAAACATTTAAGACAGTAATATTTTACATGGATTTGTTTGTAGTGTATTTATTCCAAAGCCTACACCCAGGCAATGTTTATACATATTGTATATTGTGATTTGTCCCATTGTTGGATCCAAAACAATCTCAATTTACACGATTGGGACTCTCTTCCCGTGACCTGCGGAGGGCAAAAACTGGTGTATCTTGATTTTCATTTACATCATCCGGCCGTGGAGGTGTGCTTGCAGTTCCGTATAATCGTACTTTTCCTGCCATCTCAAAGACTCTCAGCGCCCTACTTGCGCGCCGCATTTAAAGGGAATGACGACACAACGCCGCAGACCGTCCCTTTTTTAAATACACCGGCCGCGCTCCTCTGCGAAATTTCGAAAATCTGATCTAACCTGCCTCCGTGCGGAGTCACGCCAAGCGCTAGGCCACATTTATGCAGATCATCAAAATAGAGCCCTTGGAGTGAAAATTCTCAGCCTGCTAAATTACAGGGAGCACTACAACCCCTAACCATGAGGCCGTTTCAAACAAAATCAAGTCTGAAGGAAGTCAATTTAGGCATAATACCATGATGACAAATTGGATAAAGCCTTGCTTCTTGAACATACAAAAATAGATCAAACATCACTGCCCTTGTACTTCCATTCCATCCTGCGCTCGTATCCATAACCTTTTCCTTTCTACGACAACCAAGAATTGTAATTACAGGTGACAGTAGTAGATTTACCAGTCAATATAGACCTTATCCTTTTGGCTGCACTCCACCATGATTTGTCACTTGAAGGACAACCGTACTCCTAACTTAGAGGGTACAATGCAACGATTCGAACTGAGAACCTTGGCCTCAGATTTGGAGGTGACGGTTCTCCTCTAACTGGTCTGCTGAATGCTCAAAGTCCCTATTAAGTGAAGCCACTAAAATGAGGTCATCTGCAAATAACACAGATGAGCTGCTCAGGCGACCAAACTGGACAACCACCAAACTTTGGCTCAATCAAGACATTCGGTCCATGAAACTTTAACCACACCAACTAACTTCACCCTGATTGGAGTTTTCTACAAAAAGCCTTATATACTGTAGATGAGAATAATCTACAAGTATAATGTTCAACATGGATATTACAGAGGAGCACTGGTATGCAGTAAGGCTGAGTGGTAATTGGATGGTTGGACATTGTCACTTACAAACGTAGAACACTGATCACACATATGCACTCATGGAAAATTACACATTTTAATCTGAAGCTTTGTGGCGGTACATCCCTTGAAGCTATTTTGAGGGATCAAAGCTACTTTTTAATTAGACGGGTATAATTATTAGGCAGGCATACCCGAGGGCCATCACTTCCTGTTCAGTAAGCTGGGTCTCCTTGAAACTGCAACAGAAAGCCAGACTATTTTACTACTTTCTCTTCCTGTGCATTCTTGCGAGAGTGCATCTTGTTAGAGAATACTAACGAGGCTCTTTTAACATGAGCAATGTGTCACAATGTCTAAACCGCTTTGACATGAGTCCCTATTTAAAGGCAGTCCTTCACCCAAGGCGGTCTGAGGTCAGCGGGAGTGTATGTGAGTGTGATATCTCTTAGAGATGTGTAAAACGACACCCGTCTTCCTGCGCACTGGAAATCTGTGGCTCGATTCGGGATGCAGCGAATGCATGTAGCGTCCCGTTGTTGTGTAAACACAACAACTATCAAGTGACTTATTTGGGCACACCTTTTTTTCCCAAGTGAGTTAATGTGCGTGACAGTGTGGACACAACCAACTTGGCAAAGAAGTAAGAAGCACTTTGTGCGCTTAGAGCTCAGTGCACACCTCCCACACGCCTTCATGCTCCAGAGGCTCTCGCAGTGTTTGGTCTGGGGCGGCTCCACGGCTGATCTACTTCCTGCCGTGTGACCACAACAGTGAGTAGGCGACAGAGTCTCCAGAGGTTTTTTGGAAGGCACTAATGTGGATAGAGTCAACTGAGAGTTGCAATACAAAACATTGGTTAAACACAAAGTGTCTTCCAGAATGAAGTTTCATTTAAATGTACAGTATTCTACAGTTTTAAACCCTATTTCCAACTTTGTTGAGCAGATCCCTTCCTGGCTTTGCTTAAATATAGAACATGGAGCACTGATAACCCATTATTGTTCTACACAGTCGAGAGTAATCGGCCGGCTCCAAGATAATTACAGCCCTTCTCAAACCTCTGCACTGTGTTCTTTCCACTTGCTTCATTTACAAAGCGGCGACGCTGACTCAAGTTAAGCCTTTTTTGTCAAGCTTTTTTTTTCCGTTTTAGTCCTCATTATCAAGGTGGTAGTCACGGTTAATCTTTGTTCTTTTATTTTTGGGCATCTGTTCAGTCTGCTTCATGAATCCGGATGCTACAAAGCACATGAACACAATCAATGTATCAAAGATGGGAATGTTAATCATTTGGAAATACGCTGATCAGGATTGTAACGGTACATGTACGCATATTCAGATTTTTGGGTACAAAACTATCAGTACAGTGCAGAAGAACATACTAGGTAAAGGACAGGAAATGTATCGCTGCCTTGCGCTCTTGCCAAATGCAACTTGCAGACATCATTGCTAGCAATGGCTTTTAGCAGTAAATCATACAGTATATCATTAACGTCAACTAGCGTTGTGCTAATACAATTTATAGAGGCTCTTCACACGGAGCTAAAGCAGCTAACAAATGCCATTGGTGTTTTTATGACATCATAGTTCATCTTCATCACAGATGACTTAAGGTGATAGGGTACAACCTGGACTGGTCGTCAGGCAAATAACCATTCACACCTATGGACAATTTTGAGTCTTCAATGGCCCAAACAAGGATGTTTTTGGGATATGGTAGGAAACCAGAGTACCCAGAGAGAACCCACGCAAGCAAAGGAAGAACATGCAAACTCCACATGATTAGAACCCATGTTCAAACTATTCCTTTTACAATCGTCTACATTGTTCATTTCATAAAAAGAAGACATACTCCTGCTATTACATTTTACTAAAAAGAAAATATTTAAGATGTTATACATTAAAAAGCCGCAAAAGTTGAATCAATGCAACTGGACTGTTCTTGTTTGTTGAAGACCTTTCACCTTTAATCCAAAAGCCTTCTTCAGTTCTACTGAAAAAAACATCTTCAACAACAAAAAAACAACAGTTCAACCTTTGCGGATTACCATAATTTGAGAATCTATACAGATGTAAATATTAAAAATGTTAAATATTATTAAATACATTATAAAATATTTTATGGTATACATTATTCTTTAGGAGTTTGCATGTTCTCCCGTGCCTACGTGGGTTTTCTCCGGGCACTCCGGTTTCTTCCCACATCCCAAAAACATGCATGGTAGGTTAATTGAAGACTCTAAATTGCCCTTAAGTGTGAATGTGAGTGCAAATGGTTGTTTGTTTGTAGGTGCCCTGCGATTGGTTGGCAACCAGTTCAGGGTGTACCCCGCCTCCTGCCCGAAGATAGCTGGGATAGGCTCCAGCATGCCCGCGACCCTTGTGAGGATAAGCGGCACAGAAAATGGATGGATGGCATTATTCTTTATTTGTAATTGTTGAATTACAAAAAAAAAATTCATTTTGTGGCACAAAATACTGTTCATTCATCTTCCGTTCCGCTTATCCTCACTAGGGTCGCGAGAAATTTTCATTTTTCTTGTTATTAAATCTGTTCCTGTTAGCACAAAAGAACGGACGAATTTTGATTCAGCATTTTGTTCCCCTACTGTACCAAATGTCACCAAAACCAGGTACAAATTGACTACTAAGTATCAGTACACACCTAACCCCCTATTGTTGAAACAATCCATGTGGATCAGTGCCACTAGCACTAGCTTTGATGTTAGCTGAACTCTGGTGGCTGCACATTTTGCATGATATTCCAACCATGTTTTTGTGCTTTCCTGGAAATGTTGGGTCGGTTTCCAAATTGTCGGGTGTTCACTGTACATTTTGCTGTTGTGCAAAGTGGTTGGTGGTTTACTGATTTTTCAAGTATATTATAGTCTCAAGGCCTTAGCAGCCCTCAAATTCCATAGACGGAGTTAAGGATTGGGCTGAGCATAATCACCCACGCCTGGTTGCCTCTGTGGACCGCCGCATTCTGTTTCAAATGTATGCACCTGCACATCGTATTTTCTTGTAAGAGAAGGAAAATGGCCGCCGGACCTCACTGTGAAAACGCTTGTGTGATCAGTGATGTGGATCGTTTCTGCTGCGAGGAATTAATGCGTCCGCTGGAGGTAGCCTGGCTTATCCCCCTCGGCTCCACCGAAGCCCTAAGCCCAAAAATGGAAAAAAATAAAATAAAATACCTCTGACACTGCACATAGTCTGGCCCAAATGATTCACCCGCCGTCACCCACAGCATGTGCTCACACGGGCAGGAAATGTGGAAACAAGACGTATCCATCTGACTGAGTGCGCCCCATCTGTGGACCATCCATCTTTACACGTTTTCCTGCCCTCTTGGCTCGCCACGAAAGAGAGCAGTAGTTTCTTAACCCTGTGGCTATGCATTCATACCGAACTGCATCACAAATCTGATTGCAAACCTGCCGATTTCCTCGCTGGACATCTGAAATCTTTATCAATTCCTCAAAGGAGGCTCTGGTCTCTGATGTGCGATTTTAACGTCCCCCGTGGGAAATGGAGGGGGGACTGAGCTCCCCTGGCTATGGCTTGTTACTGTAAGATTGATTGATTTTAGGTAAACTTTTTGCTCTGTCGGCAACATCAAGAGCACCGGAAGCCTGGGATAGTCATTGGCCATGCGCCAGAAACTCCTGTTTTGGCTTTTTGAAACACCGTCCAGGGGATACATCTGTTCACAGTCCCGTTCAGGACTGACTAATCACTAAAAGATGTTCACCACGCTGCTCAATATAAGCTGTGGGAAAAATGTGCCGGAAACAAGGCATATTTGGAGTCACTTTCCATCTGTGCCTAATCCAGCGGTGCGCGCGCACACAACAGCTGGAGAGTTGGAGAGCAGCATGACGTCCTCCTTCACACCACAGCTGTCATTTTCGCAGCTTATCCCCAGACGTCAGACACTGTAGGGAGGGTGTGCGGTTTAATCGTGACTACCAATGGAATCTTATGTTCCCATGCTCTTTTAGTGCGCCCAAACCATGACGAAGTGAACTAACTTCAACACGAGTATTACTAACACGACTTTGATTCACGAGACGTCCTCCCAGTAACTCCCCCGGCCTTCTTCTTGGAGACAAAACACACCCTGTCATGATCAACAAGGCAGACTGGCTTGGGCCAACCCGTTCGTAACACTGCGACCACTCAGCATGACAATGTGGAGGCATGACGCAACAATGAGTTTGTATCAGGGCTTTGTGGTGTGTATTGCTCTCTAGAATAGAACATTCTTGTATTGTGAGGCAATTTACAATCCGATCTCTCCATTTCCCATCAGCCTTTGCTAATGGAGGAAGTGATTAAGAAGCGAAACATCTAAGGGAGCTCGGCCTTGTTTACAAAGGTGCTTTAATAAGGTTTACGCTTGGGTGAGTGATGACAGCCGAGTCGCCTCGTGATTGGTTGCCATGGAAGGAAACAAATGTGTATGTGGGAGGCTCTGCGAGACAAAATCACAATAGAGCGGTAACGTACTGGCATGTGTCATCAGCTTTGAAGTGCACTACTGCAGCTCTTGGATGCATAAAGCAACTACTGTATGAGTAAAATAACTTCTAGAAGCGCAATTAAATGTATGGTACTGTATACACACTCTGTGATCCGGCATTTTCTGTATGTGAATGTAAGCTGGCATTCATTGAACTGGTAATAATTTACTTTTTTTAGCATCTTTCTGGAAAAATCACCTACAGTATATTGTATTGGGATAGTTTGTGTTCTATTATTGGCTACAGTTACAATTCTTAATACAGTAGAAACTTCAAAGTCAAAATCCAGAAGAAATCCATCCATCGATCCATTTTCTGTACGCTTATCCTCACTAGATATTGGGCCAAAATTTTGTCTATTATGATAACATATAAAATAATTCTTCGAATTATGAATTTCACCCCAACTTTCTGTAAAAGTACTCCTGAGAAGTCACACGCACATAAAAAAGACTGACTTAAGCACATATCTTGTTAACCAAAATGGTTCCTAAATAAAGGTTTGAAAATAGACAGCTCTTAAAGATTAAATGCAAATGTGTTATACTTTAAAGTTAAATAAAACTGAACTGTACTGACCAATGGTACAAAACTGGATTTAAAAAAATGTTTTAGCCACTATAACATTATGCACAGTTTGAACATTTAATTCAGTGATTCATTTGCATACCACTAGAGGCAGCCAGCGTACCACTAGTGGTACTAGTACGACACTTTTCGAATCACTGATTCTAGAATATCGACTCTACTCCAAGTTTGTTTTGCTTTTTCTTTGGATTTTCAGTGGGATT
This sequence comes from Phyllopteryx taeniolatus, assembly GCF_024500385.1. Taxonomy (NCBI): domain Eukaryota; kingdom Metazoa; phylum Chordata; class Actinopteri; order Syngnathiformes; family Syngnathidae; genus Phyllopteryx; species Phyllopteryx taeniolatus. The sequence continues at coordinate 20,609,361 of NC_084510.1, forward strand.
TTTTTGGGGGTCTTTGTTACGTGACCATAGAGGGGTAACTTTTGATGACAGAGGAAAAGCAAGATTGCAATTATACAACTGGAAATTGACCAACATAGGAAACCAGAAGAACAATGGAAAGTTTAGCAGGAGTGGGATGATACTCACCTCCGAGGGCACTTCTCCATGGTGAGGACATCATTGTATGTTTTACTGTACTTTGGTTATCTTATTTTTACACTTGTTAGAACATTGCCTCAATACTAAATATTTAAGATTTCTTTGGCAACAGTTTCATTGTAAACTGTGCCTATAAGGGTTCACCTTCCAGGAACTTCAAATGAGGTCAGGAAAAAGGAAGTGCGATGCTGCTCTGCATGAATGATGGTTGAGATTTCTTTCTGTCAACAAAGCCTAAACAAGTCAGTCGGACGCCTATTGGTACACAGTGCCGGTCGACAGGCTCACATGGTTGACGTCACCTTACAGCCTCCTACTCGTTCGTGTGTTTGTATCTGCGTGGACTTTGGCTGTGGGCTGAATATGCATGCAATTTAATAACCTCAGCAGGCTGGGGCAATCAATGCTCTGACCTCCATTGTGAAGAAATCATTTACGCCGATGAGCCTAGGCTCCACCCTTTCACACTGTAGTGCTACATTTGTGTTGGAATGCCACTAAGGGGAACTCCTTCCTGTGTGCCACACAAAGGAAAGCAAGCTAAAAAGTGTATTTTTTTTAAGTGGTGAAGGAAGTGTGTGTGAGTCACAATAATGAAGAAGAACCACCTTAAGTGTTCCTTTCTGTGCCATGTTGATCTCTCTTCCCTACTCGCTTTATAAGGTGCTTCCTGTGAGTAATGACATCATGACGCAGGCAAAGGGGGCGGGGGTGTTGGGGTTGTGGTGGGGGGGTGGGGGGCGTGAAAAACGAGTACGAAGCAGACATACCTCACTACTTGCGCTGGAATATGTTTGAGATAGCAACAAACTGTACTGTTATAACTCGATTTCATCATCATTTTCTGATTTCTTAAAGTACCTGTAAAGTCTTTTTTTCCCCTAAATACATTAAATATGTTTCAAGGTAAGTGCTGATAACGTACAGAGACTGAGAACAATTTAAAAATGAATTTTCTACAGTTTTTCAGCATCTCAGTTGTCCTGATTTGTTTTGGGCAGGGCTAAAACAGGGGCGCGCTGATGCAACCAGGGAACAGCATGAGTCGGCCCTTCCTCACTACATAAGTTCTGAGCGCCGTCTGTGGCTATTCGCCGCAATTGCCGATTACTTAGTAATAATATCTTGGCCTATTTCTACCATTACATCATGCAGTTAGCCGTCAAGCTATGCATACAAAATGAAAAATGCATCTTCCCTAAAGTGTTATGTTATTTGGGCTACGTCCATCCAATACTCCACAGCCTCGCTCCATATGGCGTGCGTAGATCCACACAACAGAGACACTTAAGGGAAAGTGAACTGTTTATTACTCACTCGCTCGTTAGCTCACGGGCTAGTGAGCTAATATGCTAACGAGCTAAGGGGCTCGCTCGACTGTGGTGGGGATCCAATATGTCCACGCCTTGCTCGTTTTGTTCCATGTGGGTCACAACATAACAGAGACACAGGAAAGTTAACTGTTTACTGAAGACAATGGCGCACGTTATTCAGCAAGTAACTGACTACAGACACTTGCGCACATAGCGTACGAGCGAATGTATTTGATTGACAGGTGTAGGACTCATCTCCAGCATCTTCAGCAAACATGCCCAAACAGTCCTACAGTTTGAGGGCGGGCCTTATTTTTCATAATTTTAGAGCCTTATGTGCTTTTAACGTACATGGTGATTTTTTTTTTTAATTCATTCAAATTTGGCAGGCTTTTTAAAAACACTGTTCTCTGTGGTGTGTCATATTTACAAAACCTTTTTTTTTTTTTGTCCCTTTACAGACACTTTAAAATGTACTGTAACATTCCCTACTAGACTATAATGCACACCCTTTCTGGCCCCAGAGGAATCCCAGAAATGTGCTCAAAATTAGAAAGGTTCCATGTCAGGGCCCGCAATGTAATGATAAGCCTTTTGGGTTTAGGGGCCCAAGCTGTAAAGCATTTACAAACTTAGACACAAGAACACTCTGTTCTCTTAACACACACACACACACGCACACGCACGCACACACACACACACACACACACACATACACACACACACACACACACACAAACACACACACGCATGCACACACACACACACACACCTCTGCTTTGGGCCACTATTGATTCAATGCATGAGGTGATTGTCGCTATTGTTTGGGTGTGTTTGGTTTGCGTGCTTGTCACTGCGCAGGTTTGTTTAGCCTGGCTCGGTAAGAGCGACATAGTTAATAAACCACTGCTTCACTGCTCAGTAGGCTGCACAACTGTAAATTGACAGTATGGGAGCGTTGCATGTGACTCCGACCACAACATTAGGTACAACCGCACAATCTAACGACAGCCATTAGCCAAACTGTCTCTATCTTGAAATCCTTTATTGACTTCCAGCCTGGTAATATTTTAACATGACCGACTATTATACAAGTACTGTCATCTGAAAAATATTCAACAAAATTAGCAAAGCTGGAAGGTAAAAGTTAATGGAATTACATTACATTATCCATTTCCTATACCGCTTATTCTCACTAGGGTCATGGGTGAGCCTCAGAATCAGAATCATCTTTATTTGCCAAGTATGTCAAAAACACACATATAAACACATATAACACTCGACCTTTTGACAAGCATATGGCACCTAGCCAGTTGGCAAGCGCGATTAGCTATCGTAGCAGTCGAGATCGTCGCTTATCAAAGACCACAAATGGATGGGCTCAAAAGGGAACAAAAATGGTCAGAAGAAACATACCAAAGTAATGCAGTAAGAGCTGTAAAAAAAGTTTAAGTGGGGTCGACACATAGCGATAATCAGGACAAATTTGAGCATTTCTTCTGAAAAAGTAAGGAAAGGATTTATTATCCGATGTCTCAGAAAGATTATTCTGGGCGAGTATCCTGTGGCATAGGGTGTGCTAAGAGTCCTTCCTGATCTGCTCAGAAAGCACTTGTGGCCGACAAGTGCCAATGTTAAACCTGTTCAATCTCAAATCCTGATGCGTGTGGAAATCACAGACTAACGGCAAGCAACGGATTTCGTGTGATATACATATATATTTTTTTGTCATCTTGAGTGGGCGTAATGTGTGTGTTTCGTAGACGGTGCAACACAAAAGCTTGTGTGTCTTGATTTTCGTGCGAGCGCACCGCTCGCTGCCCGTGTTGGTATGCTTGGCAGATCGGTCTGCACCAAGCTGGGCGTTTCGGTGCAGCGAGGGTGTGTCCTTGGAGATGTGACCCGCAGGGTGAAAATTTGGTGGCAGATTTTCTGTCTAAACCTATGCCTGCTGATTCCACGTCTAACTTTAGCTGCAGCTGGTCTAATGCGATTTTGTTGAATTTGATTGGGGCACAGAGAGACAGATTCTGAGGTCCGTGGACATGTTTGGTGGATGACAGACCTATTCCATTCATAAATGTGGAAACAACGGGCATTAAACCCTCTCAATCATTGTAGAAATCACTTAATTGAATGCATTGTTATTATTATTATTATTATTATTATCATCATTATTATATTTTTAAAAATCATTCCAATGGCTGGCACACAGCTACTAGGAGGGGAAGGACAAAAACAATCGGGGTTGTCGATAGATACATGAGGTGGTGACTTTTAAGTCACCAGCAATTATCACTAGCTCATTCTGTATTTAATAAGGGTACCCGCAAACATTGTCTGTTGCCACAGTAGTCAAGACAATGACAATGCATGGATCGCTGCAATTACAGATTGTCCTTTTCCGTACAGAGATGTCTCCATGCTAGACTGTGAGTGTCCTGCATTTAAAGTGAATGAGAGGAGCCGCTTTGATTGGACAGCATTGAAGTCGGCTGTGATCACGCCGTCAGCAGAGCAGATGTCGCTCTTTTAAATGGGCTGCGGTGTCCCGGTCCACGAAATTACTAACATGGGGTCTAACCCACCTCCACGCAGTTACGCCACGTGGCGCCCAGATTTAAATAGAGACCAGAGGCTTTACTGCTTTAAAGCAGGCTTTACTGCTTTAAATAAGTGTCCTTACTTTATTCATCCATCCATTTTCTGAGCCGCTTCTCCTCACTAGGGTCGCGGGCGTGCTGGAGCCTATCCCAGCCATTATCGGGCAGGAGGCGGGGTACGCCCTGAACTGGTTGACAGCCAATCGCAGGGCACATAGAAACAAACAACCATTCGCACTCACATGCACACCTACGGGCAATCTAGAGTTGTCAATTAACCTACCATGCATGTTTTTGGGATATGGGAGGAAACCGGAGTGCCCGGAGAAAACCCACGCAGGCACGGGGAGAACATGCAAACTCCACGCAGGCGGGGCCGGGCATTGAACCCCAGTCCTCAGAACTGTGAGGCAGACCCTCTCACCAGTCGCCCGCCGTGCTTACTTTATTCATAAAATGTATTCAAATGTGGTGTGGCCTAACATTAAATAAGGCCAATAGCAAACAGGATCATCAGTTAGAGAAAAAGGCTCGGGGCGATCTGATAAGCTTTGCAGCAAAACAATGTAAGCTTTGTGCAGCTGGCAGCACAATGCATGTGTCCAGCACACTGCATGTGTGCAGGTACAATAAGTGTGAGCTCTTGTGGTTGTTTTCATTGTAGTGAAGCCCTGTTGGAGGGAAAAGTTATCCATTGCATGCAAAGCTCTTAGTAAGACGAACATTTTTGGTTGAGAAATGTATAAATGCAAATGGTGCAATGTATGAATGGGAGGCCAATGTTCCGCGAAAGGGGTGTGAAGTTTAACAGCCGACGTTCAATCACCCCGCCTGATGGTATTTTATACTATACGTCACATCAGAACCTGGTGCTGACGTTATCTATCGATCTGATTGCAGGATGCTCTGTGATTGCATAAAAGACAACAGCAGAATCTCATTGTAAAACATGTTATTATTGGCACTGCCCATCTGTTCATCCACCCGTGGTGAACCAGGAAGTCACTTGAGGTCTATACTCCACTGGCTGCCATTCTAGTTCTAAATGGTGACTATAACATCAATTAAAAAAAAAAAAAAAAAAATCTAATAGTGGCACCTATCAATTATTATTGTTTCCCGATTATCTTTTAATCTTGTTACGGAAATGTTTTACAGCACAAGTATACTATTATCAAAATACGAGGACGTGTTATACAACCGCTTAAATTGGGGTTTCAAAAATTGGAGGATTACCCGCGACACCTGTTATTATTACATTAAACATTAATTAATTTGCATCGCTGGTGATGAGGATGTATTAAATTTACATTTTTTTATTTTTTTTTCATTTTGTCATGAGGCAGTGGATTAAGTCAGGTAAGTCCCTACTGACGGCCCAAGTACCAAATACATGGCCTGCCACTGGATCGCTGCATTCACTTAAGCAACTTTTACCTGAAAATTTTTGTCACAAAGAAATGCTACTTTTACTCCATGACTCTGAGCTACATTCCGCTCGCTGCTTGTATTTTTATCTGTAGATAACTACAGGTATTTACGATTACTTGTGCGATCAATTTTTTCGTTTGTCAGATGGATTTGTGTCACGTGACTCTGTTTCACCAATTCAACGTATCTACTAGTGACGTTTGATTGCATTTCATCAGTTAAATGGAGCCAGCGAGCAAATGACCGCACACAGTCTCTGCGGTGGCGCGGCCCCACACGGACGCAAAGTTTTCAAAGTAACCTATTTACTTGAAGCATAGCAGAAGACTGTAGTTACCGTACAGATAGGCTCCAGCTCATCCACGACCCGAGTGAGGATAAGCAGTATAGAAAATGGATGGATGGACTACAAAAAAGAAAAGCTCTGCCGTGCTTCATCTTGTCTGATTAAAAATGTTAGCATTTCAGTCTACAAGAACTCCACTTGAAACTTAAGGAACATACAACAGACTGTTTCGCTCTGCATATTGCAATGTGTAATGCTCTATAACAGGGACGTCAAACCCATTTTTGTCACGGACCCCGTTGTTGGTACAGTTTCCCTTAAAGGGCCATGACTGTGAAACCATGTAAATGTTTCATGTCCTCATCATAGTATTACATACAGTACAGTATACACAACCAATGAATGGATAACTAGTTTTGAAATCAAAAGTCAAGGGTAATATTTTTTTTCAACTGTTGTTCAAGTTACTGGTGAAAGGGGTTGGGTCACAAAAATAAATGCTTGTAATATCTCAACGGTATTATTTATCACATACAGTAAGGTGATTAGAATTTTTTTTAACTAATTTTAGCAAGAGTCATGGAAGTTGGTTTGCTTTCACGGGCCACATAAAATGATGTGGCGGGCCAGAACTGGCCCCCGGGGCTTGAGTTTGACACTGTGCTCTGTAGTGTAAAACCAGCAGGTTGAGCACACCAAGGTGATTGCAACTTACAGTTCCTCTGACCTTATCAGACACATCAGTTCCTCTCTTGTTGAATGGGTTGTACGCATTGAAAGAGAGCAGGAAAAAAACCAGTCATCAATGTGTGCACAGCACTGCACTGAAAATAAGGCAAATTTATTTATATACATAGTCCTTAATCAGAAAAGAGTCTCAAAGGGCATTACAGGCTCACAATTCACAAAACAACGACATCCCCTGGTCTAGACCCCCTCATCTAGGAATGTAAAAATGCAGAGAAAATCCATTTAGGGGGAAAAGAAAAAAGAAATCTTGAGAAGTGATAACAGATGGAGGGATCACCCTTCCAGGATGACAAGCCAGCAATGGATGACGAGCAGGCAACATTTATCACATGATATGATGCCGGGCAATGTTAGTTTTAAGAGCATGAGAGTCAATTTTATAAAATGAAGCGCCACAGGTAGACACCTCCAAGGTAGCGGTTCTCCTCTTCAGGACCTGTTCCGGTCGGTCAATGCAGAATCCTCACCGTAAAAGCCTCACTTCGCTTATTACCACCTAGGCCGCTCTCCAAGCAGGAGAGGTGGGGGGAGGAGAGAGGAGAAGCTGCAGTAAAACAGGCCAAAATCCAGATGTTAGGGGATGAGCATGGGCGAGAGACTAGACTACATAAAGATGTAAGCTGTCAGAACTCATGCTGTTTTTGATTAATGTAACGGATATGACCACTGCTGATAAATGTGAGTGAATCCACCTGTCGAAGTTCAATATAATCAAATGATATATAATTAATCATTTTTAAAAAGTAAATTTAAGACCATTACTCGTGGCTGAATTGACCATATTTTATATTCTTTTATAAAAGTGCCATTGTTTTGAAGTGATAGTGTCTGGCATTGTTCGAATTTGCATATTGTATTTTATTATATATATTTTTTCTATTTGACAGTCATGCGCTGTTCAAAAAATAAATATATCAGACATTACTAATTCAGTACTTAACTCATTCACTGCCAGCCTTCCCAGTTAACATGGATATTTGACTTCTAAAGCCGTCAATGGCAGTGAATGTGTTAAGTACCTAAGTAATTATTTGGAGGACTACTTTTTACTCGAATCATATTATTCTAAGGTAACAGTACTGTCACTTGAGTAAAATTATTGACTACTCTTACCAACAATGTGCACCGCAGTCATTATCATCACTCTTTCTGTAGCCACTTACATATTTTGGCGCTCTGGCTGTGAGCTCCAAAAAAAAAAAGAGAGAAAAGGTTTTAAAAAAAGAGGACGTGTGCGCCTTTAAGGGCGAGCGTGCGCCTGTGGGGAGGGCCAGGGCGTCTCTTGACTGGGGCTGCTGCCTGCAGCCTATAAGGCGTCAGCTCGCTCCCATTCAACACTTTATCTAAAAGTGTCACATTGTACGAGGGTGGGAGGGGGGGAGCGCGTCAGCCATTCGTAGGCGTCTGCTGGCTTCCGATGTTAACTCCAAATAATCTATACGTTACAAACAAACCGGAGCCCTTTTAGGAGCCAGAAAAAAAGAGGAGTTTTATTGGAGCGTTACAAAAAAAAAAAAAAAAAAAAAAAAAAAAAAAGGCGCTTTTTGCGGGGATCTTGGAGGAGACCTTCGCTTGGTGAGTGCTGCAGTTTGAGTCGTGTGAAGTGTGTGCGACTTTTGTTTGTCTCACCATGTTCGTGTGTGTGTGTTGTTGTCAGCCGGCATCGAGTGATGCAGCTCGTGGGGGGTTCACCTTAACCCTCCCTTTTTTTTTTTTTTTTTTTTTTAGATTTGTTTTAATATGTGCTTTAAATGTAAAAAATTCAACAACAACAACAACTAAAAATTGGAGCGATCGGGACTGCCAATCACGAGCGTCCGCCCAAGCCACTAGAATAAACAGCCTTAAATTAATACAATGAGATACATTACTACACTGTAAAAACGATTTTTTTGGCTCAACTTAAAAATACCAGTAACCTGGTTACCTTAAAATTTTGAGTTAAGAGCGCTAAGGATTTCTAGTTGTTTACTCTTCCCTGTGAGTTGATGCCACTTACAATGATAAGTTAAATTGATTCATATGAAAGTGATAAACAGTTAGCTCAACTTGATATTCCAAGTTCTACTAACAAGGAATTGTAAGGAAATTCAAATGCCTAGTTGAGGTGACATTGCATTACAAGTCCAACCAACAAAAATGTATTTCTCCATTTGTTTCTCAAACAAGGAAACCTAAGTTTTTCCAACTAAGCCTATTCGTTGAATCAACATAAAATATTTAGGCAGCCAGGTTACTTTTTCAGTAAAAGTTGCCTCACTGACAATCTTAAGTGTGATCAATACCTCCATATCGCATTATTTGTCAGGTCCACTAAATCACTTATTTTCTAAAATGACTGAGTGGAATACATAAAGACATTACTTTGTTTTAAATGACTTTTGATCATCAATCTATAAATTCATAAAACAAGGAAAATATCATTAAAAACATAACAGTTGCAAATTTAGAGGTGCTTTGAACAGCTGCACTCCAAAAATGGTGAATATTTTTTAGAAGTATCTGAATCTTACAATGAAAGTAATTTTGACATATTATGTTGATATTTTTTTAAATGTCTCGTTCAATTTTTAATCTCTTGTCAACAAATACTGTTCTCTCCCTCCCCTGTACCTTCTTTATTCTGGTAACGTAAAAAGACAAACAGAAAGAGCGAAAGAGGGAGACACTCTTACAGCATATGGCCAGGAATTTGAGCTAGGCAATGTTTACCACAGAAGAGTATCAAATAAATGAAAATGTTAAAAAAAAAAAGAAAGAAAGAAAGAAAGAAGGAGAAAGAAAGGACCCTGCAGAAGTCGCAGGAGTTTTCAACAGATGTGTAAACCAAGACTTGAACTGAGTCAGGTCTCATTTAACAGTTGCAGTCCAAAAATGGATAACATTTGAAGTGATCCCACCTGTCTTTATCCATAAACAAAGAAAGACGGATCACTTGAAGTGATCTGATCAAACTGTTTGTTGCAGAATCTTGTTCTTGTGCAAGAACTTTGGATGAACATGTCGCACTGCCAACATCCATGAAAACTTTCTGGATTATCTCAAAACTGTATTTCAGTCCCTTTGGATAGTCTCCAAGAGGCCAATTAGGACAGCAAAGGCATTTAGAACACTTTTTAGCTGACGGATGATGATTTTGTCCTCCAGTATCACTGTAACATCCAGGATGTCTGTGAGCATGTCGCCATCCTCAGCTTCACCGGCCATGAAGAGTAGGCCTACATTGACCCCTCTTGCTATTTCCTTCTCCGGATCAGAAGCCTGAAGACAGAAGGTGAAAACACAAGAATCAGGTATCCACATTGAAAGATTCTAGTCCGCTAATTATCTGCAAATTAAGGCAAGGCCCTTATTTGTATAGCCTGTTTTTACAAACGGTTTGTCGCACAGGGGTTTACACAACATCAAAGCATCCTCTGACCTTAGACCCTCGTATCGACAGAGGAAAAAAACAAAACACGCTCACCTCTCTGTCTCTTTCTCTGCTGCTGCCTGCACTGCTGTTGTTAACACACACCTTTCTCACCAGAGCAATCAGCTCATCTGCTTTAGCTGGGCAGCAACCTTTACCCTGACTGACCTGTTGACGATGGGTTTTGTAGTCTTTTAATGGCAGCCCTGATGGGTTGTAAGTCCCTTTTGCAGCCACCCAGAGGGAATGTATTTCCCCTCTATGGCTGTGTTCGGAATGTCATGCCAACATACTGTTAATACTAAGTATGATGTCAAATTGAGTATGTAATCTTCACTCTGTACAGTATGGGAGAAATTCCCGGATGTAAACTCGATTATCAAGAATTTCTGAGTATGTGATGGGAGGTTTTTGCACATAATCAGCTCCCCGCAAATGCATTGCAGCTCCGGGCTACATGAAATGCTGCATTATGGGACACCAAAACAACCTCCGAACTATACATTATACCTTACATATTTAACATGTAAGGAAAAAATTCTGTCTATTTGCCTTTGTTAGTGTGCTGTTAAAAAGTGTTACGTATACGTATGACACACCTCACAGAAGTTCGAGAGACAATGAGCTCTCGTTCATTGTCACACATTTAACTCCATAACTTCAAAATAATCAGATAAGTCGCCAAACAAATACTTCCTAGAGCCGTAATAGACATTGTTCCGACACACTTGTGAACATGAAAAGTATAATTGTTTTACATAAAAGAAAATGGCCTCCTTTGCAGGGGGCAGTCTTGACCGGTCTCGACATGTCGGCTTGTGTGGGTTGTCCTGGGGAGTTTTGCAGGGGCTCCTCATATTTAATTGAGTCAACTCAGCAATCTGAGTTACCTGGACTCCTCTGATTTAACGGATGAGTTGACAATATTAGAATTTATTATTACTATTAGGTACTTAGGTACTTTTAGTTGGACTAATTCAGAAAAATGAGTTGAGGTCACCAAAAAAAAACCCAATTCATTTTTACAGTGTACAGCATAGCATGCTCCTGTTATTAGCTTTACATTGACTAGTTTATGATACAGTTGATGCTTCTTCATACATTGCTGCCAGGCTCCTTTTACTGTATGCGCTGTTTATATTTTCTTTCTCATAATTGTGCATCCTTTTGCGCGCGTGTCACCAAATCGCAAATACATGTGCGTGTATGTGTGCTCCGTGGCGTGACTCAGCCCCGCTGCTGCTAGAGGGCTTTTAACCACGATTGTCTCAATCCAGTAAAGTGAGGGGGCGTGCACTGCTGCGTGCTTGCTGCACAGGTAAAGCGGGTATGGTTGCTCGGAAACCGCTGCAGGGGTGTCGTGCGCTGTGCAGCGGCGGCGGCAACTCCCTCTCTATTTCTGCAAGGCAGAGCGCGCCTGATTTGCTGTCACAAAGAGGGGAGGTTTCGCATTTTCACCATCCTTTAAGACGCAGGTGTCAAACTGGTGTCCTGGGGGCCAGACCCGGCCCTCCACATCATTTGATGTGGCAAAGCAAATCAAAATCGCTAATTGCTTTCTGGTGTAATACCATTGAGATATTTGCAAGCAAATACAAATATTTTTTGTTACCAATCCTCCTTTGAAAAAGAAATGTAATAGTTGAAAAACACGTTTTTATAGGCTTCTGATTTCAAAACTGGTTATTCAGCAATGTGTTGTGTGTACTGTAATTACAGTAACCCCATATACTACACCATACAGTATATGGGGTAATCTTTCATTTTATATGGGTCCAGAGTCATAGCGGCCCTCCGAGGGAAGTCATAACTGGGATATGGCCCGTGAAGAAAATGAGTTTGACACCCCTGCTTGAAGAGCTGCTTTTTTTTCCTGCTTTTGTATCTGAGAGACTTGTCTTTTACAACTTGGGAGCACAGTTGTCCATTTTTTTTTTTAGCACTGGAGCAAGTAGAACTGTAGGTGCCTTTGTGGTGATACAGTGCGCTCAAGAGTCACAAATTGACTCAGAGAAGTCGCAGTCTGTCACTAATACCGTTGTAAAAGTCATCATCACAGTGGGTCTGTGTATGGAAAGAATTCTAGATGATGAATATAAAACAATAACTGCGGCATGATGACGTATTCTTACATCATTGCGCAAACTGTTTCATTGTGCGTCATTTGAAACCTCAAAACGTCGTAAATGTCGGTACCGTTGCAAGCCGAGGGCTCCCTTTTCCCCTTAATGGGATGATGCATGACAAAATGGATGGATGAATGTTACAACAATAGTCTCTCTGCATTTATTGACCATGTACCAATTTGGCCCAGGAATACCGTACATATTTTAGTACAAGTGGTGCTAACTTAACACCGGTAGACTCTTAGAATTCCTGTCTCTTCGCCATGTATGCTTTTGTCCCTATGAAAAGGTACCTTGGACTCTAAAACCTAGCCTTATGGAGTGGAATGTTAGCACTGCAGTATCTTACAGTACAGTACAGTGCAGTACAGTAGAAGAACTAGTTCATCAGTGTGGTACATAAAGGTTGATTTGTGCCTAAAAGGCCCCCTGCTTTCTTGACCATGTATGTTTTTGGCCTTGATACATTAGAGTCCAATAACCAGCCCTCAAGGGATTATATTAGAGTAGATTGTTTCTTTACTATGTACCTTTTTGGCATTGGAAAATGTACTTCTGACAATAGTAGCTTGATTGTGTAGCACATTTGTGGAGATTATACAGAGAGTGGCAGGAGATTCTCTACTTCTTGATCGTGACCTTTTTGTCCGTGGGGAATATGTATTTCCATTTCCAGTAATTAGCCATATGAGGTACATGAGGGTATCTTCGAGGAGACTAATGGACTTTTTGAACCCCTATTGCCTGACCAGTGACCTTTTGATCCAAGGAAAATGTATCGTACCATACGATAACGAGCACAACGGCCTGGTACGTTAGGGTAGTTTGCACCGACAGGGATGACCAAGAGCTGGTCTTTATTCACCATGTATCATTCATTTTAGCCATGGAAAAAGATGCCAAAAAGTCGAGTAGTTTGCATGACAGGGTACAAGATTCTACCCACAGTGATTTCAGTGGACTCCTACAACCCCTTTTTCTTGATCAAGTCCATTTTGGGCCCTGGAAAAACCTACTTTGGAGTCTGAAAATAAACCTTACGGTGTACATTGGGATAGACTCTATCACTTTGGAAAGGGTACCTTGGAGTATAGTAATCAGACCTTACGAGGGAAATATAAATGGTAAATTGTACCTTGAGGAACACAAATGAACTCCACATAACCCCATCCTTTTGCCCAATGAGCCGAATTAAGTGGTTCCACACCGCACGGCCACGTGTCGTTTGTTTTAATCCCGTTGCCTGCAAGTGCTTTGGTGGTTGAGTGCCAGGATAAACTGTCTTTGCACCTGTTGCAAGAGGAAGCACAAGCCCCTGGGGGTTCATTATCAAGGATCGTATTGCATCCCGTCACCCCCCGGCCCGCCGAACCCAGTGGACGGACCCGGGGGGCAGCCAGGGGTGGATGGCAATGGCATGTCCCGTTGGCGCAGTTTGGCTCCTACCGATGCCCCCGTGCTTCCTGTTGTTTTAGAGCTTTGTTTCCTCGCAGCTGTCATTGCTGCGCATAAATATGGCTCACGGGAGACAAGGAATGAGTTTTTACAAGGGGGGGGGGGGGCTAGTGTTATTCTCACTCATCACTCCGACATCATGAGGAGGACTGCTCGTCTGTGATGCCATAGAAACACATCCACAAAAAGACTTCTGCTGTTTTCTGCATTATTTCTCTACCGATTGTGAAATACTAAACAGGTTAATCCGGTCAAATTGCATCTCGATTTTGGCCTCCGGTGTGTGGTTTTGTGACCCCAGTAAAAGGCAGGGGCACAAAATGGATATGCTACTCGGGTCTCTTTCCCCGCTGAATATTGTAGACATTGTTTATTCAGCCCTGACACATACTTGACATGACACAAACATTCAGGTCATTTGACATGAGGAGTTGTTGCAACATCAGGTGCCGTTCTAGTAACAGGAGGAGCCCCTTCCTCTGCACTTCAGGCCCAGCCGGATTGCAGCAACGGAAGCGCCTCAGCCTACTTGAGAAATGCTCTCTCCAGTCACTACACGCAGCTATAGTGGTAGAAAACTGTAGTCTATCACTCAACAGCTGTGATAGATGTCGTACGTTTGAATCATGTCCAAATTCTGAGTTTTAAGATTATTATTTTTTTATTTCCGATGTGTGGGTTTGCTTTCTATCCAAACATGTCTTTTCAATGCACCTGCTTTAGCATTCAGGTTTCATTCCTTCCTCTGTGATTGATGTATTTTGGGGCCCTGTCGCAGGCACAGCAGTGGCAGCCAGCCGGGCCGACGATCCGAGTGTTTCCTGGCTTTGATGCGACCCGAGTGCGCCTGGAGCATGTCCACAGTGGGGCTGACTGCCCAGGAGACATCTTTTCCCATAGAACACCCCTTCCTGCGGGGCAGCTACTGTCACAGCATGGCTGGATCCAAGTCATTGTGGAGCTATACCCACGACATGGACAAGTGAGTACACTGGGAGACGGAATGTTACGCGGTTGAAGTGGGTGGTAGTAATCGGTTTTATCCTTGACAGCTTCTACTTCACTATGAAATCTGCACACACAGATCGCAGCTCTCATGGACAGCACAGGAGTCCGCCCTTGCTAAGCTATCAAAGTAAGTGTCATCATTTGTCAGCTGCCTCCGATCTGCCTTTGGTAACACAAATGCTGCTTAGCTTTTATTTTGTCATTGGCTCGCCAGACCTGTTTTTAGAGTATAGTCAATGTTTTAATGGACTGGGTACAACAATAGGTACACCTGCATAACCTAATGAGATCCAACACAAGAGCCGTGTCAAAATAATGCCCACGCTATCAGAGAGGTAATCATTAAACAATGTTATTATTATGATTGTGGTTGCAGGTTTGCTTTTAATTTTTCGATTACCATATTTAGTGACATGATTGGTTCGAAAAACACCTCAAGGAATGCAAATGGAAACCACAATGATGAAAGAAAATCTACAATCATTATCTTCAGATTGGCAAAACTTTTGATGCCAATCTTGTACAGCAATCCCCTGCATAGTCGCGGTTCAGTAATTTACCAATTTGTGGTCTTTTTCCTTCTGAACCTATCCCCAGGTATTCGTTGAAACGCTCACTTATTTTTGTGCTCTTTCTGAAATACCCTTAGCCTTGTCTAAATGGGAAAGTGATCGGTGTCAAAGAAGTACGTTGGAGTGACAAGCATTGTATATCAGGGAGGAGCTAAGTTTAGCCTGGGTTGTTAGTGGAAGTGAAGAGTCTTTGGTAAACGCTCACACTTCTGGTGCAGAAAAAAAGAAGGTTAGGGGTGAAGAAATGATAGTAAACTGTAACTGTATAGTACACTGGGATCATAGTTTGTGGTATATTTTCGGTTTAAACTAGTAATATAGGCAATTATAAGCATTGTTGGGATGTGGGCGTCAGTTACCGATGTTTTGTTTTGCTTTTTGTCTATATAGATTGTATTGTAGTCCGTGTCTGTTTCCATGACTAACGTGCTAACGTGTCATTGTGGCTCTTCTGCCAGGACATAAACACAGTTCCAGCACCCAAAAATTACCTCCCAAGAAGTCACGGCCTTCCCATCTCTCCCTATCCTGCGGCGCCGAACCTACCACGCCGACTCCGGCCGACGGCGAACAGGCGGTCCCTTCATTACAACGGCTCTCCTTTCACGAGTGCAGCAGTCCGCCGCAGACTCCGGACAGGTGCTCCAAGCCTCTGCCGCCCATCCCGCCGCACGGCAACGTCTCATCCGAGCAGGCCATGGACAACGATGTGGAGTTCTTCACCTGCACGGACGAGAGCTGCTGCCTGGTGTCTCATCAGTGTTCCAAACCCTCTCCCTTTCATACGGGACTTACCGGTCGAAGAAGCTTCAGAGACTGCGGACAGATTAACCATGCCTACTACGACGGGCCTTTAGGACCGCAAAGCCCGAGGCAACCCCAACCTCAGCAGCTTCCCGCGCATCCCCCGCAGCAGAAGGAAGTGCACGAGCGTGGACGTCAGGAATTACCGGCGGTCTGCCAACGGCAGCAGGACAAAGCTCAAAGGAGACTACAGCGCTCTCACTCCGGACCAGCCGGATCCTTTAACAAGCATTCCCTACTGCGCCTCAACTATCACAATCGCTCCGCCTACAACGCGGATCCGTCGGCGGTTCCTCCGCCGATCCCGCCACGGCTCAAGTCAGCAGATAGAGGTAGCCATTTAACATTGGCATTATTATAATTGTCGTTGCAGGTTTGCTTTTAATATTTTGGTGACTTCATTGGTTAGAAACCCTTCAAGGAATGCAAACGACAACCACATTGATAGAAGATATATATTTTTCTGTGCATCGAAGAACACATGTCACAGTTTGGATTGGATTCCGTTCAAATTTTCATTGTTAGTGACATTACTTGACATCTCAACACCAGCCCAATATGTTATTTCTTCTTCTTTTTTTGGAAGTTATGACATTTTTCCCGTATGTATTTGTGGAAAGTGTTAACATTTTGTCAGAGAGACACTTCTTTGCGACTTGGAGACACTAGGTTGGAATGACCACATCATGTGCAAGCCGGTGTGGTGAGAAATCCTTTTGGGCGTTGAATTTTTCGGTTGAGTTCATGTAACATAATTTCTTCATGCTATTGGTATCCAGGGAAAGCTTTTCACCCACCCAGCCATGTTCTGTACCGCGTATCCTCACTAGGGTCGCAGGTCCGCTCGAGCCTATCTCAGCTGGCTCAGATAGCCAATCGCATTTACAATCACATTCTTCGGACAATTTATGGTCATCGGTGAACCTCACATGCATGCTCCTGCCTGCCAAGGACCCCCCCCCCAACCCCCTCCGAAATGTCAGCTTCATACTACAGTCATTACATTTAGTTGTTTTTTTGAATACTCCTCAATTCTCATGAGAAAAGGCTCCACGGATTATTTGGGTGATTTTCTGTATGTTAGCAGTACAGCATGCGTTTGAAGTTTACAAACTGTGTTGGCAGTAGTGTGCATTCAGTGGCAGGGTTACAAAAATGCTCGCGGTAGTAGAACAGTGTTCGAGTTTGTCGGAGCCAAGACCAGAACCTGAGCACCCTGTTCGACACAACCTCAATAATAAACAACTTGATGAATATCTCTGATGGTGTCAATCAAGGTTGATTATCTTTGTCAGCCCAAAGTTTTTTATATCAATATTTGACAGTAATCCCCGCATAGTCACTAAGTCACCCATTTGGGGTTTTTGTACTCTTTTAGAGAACACTTTAAAATGGCACAAGGTGCTGCCAAAGCCTTGTCCAAATAGGAATTGGTGTCAAGGAAGTATGTTGAGATTATGCATCTCGGCTGAGAGATGAGCTATATATCTCAGGGAAGAGCTAATTTTAGCATGGGTTGTTAGTGGAAGTTACAGAGTCTTCGCCACATTCCGGTGCCGCTAAAACTCACCTATTCTCTTTTTTTGTGTGTGTGCTCTTTCTGGCAGACACCCGCCGCTGGTCAGCAGAGGTGTCGTACAGCGACGAGGACAAACCGCCAAAGCTGCCCCCGAGGGACCCCTTGTCCTTGGGCAGCTTCCGCACCCCCAGCCCCAAGAGCCTTCCGACGTACTTCAACGGCGTGATGCCCACCACCCAAAGCTTTGCACCGAACCCCAAATTCGTCAGTCGGGGTTTACAGAGACAGAACAGCGAGGGCTCACCTTGCATCCTGCCTATCATGGACAATGAGGGGAAAAAGGACAGCAACACTCATTACTACCTGCTGCCTCACCGGCCCACGTTTGCAGACTCCAAGTCTGTGGAAAAACTCCTGCTGCCTATGGACAACCCGGACTCTGACTGGGACTGCCACACAAGGCGGAAAGCATCCGTGGATCCAGTTTGAGGATACTCGCCACTCTCCAAACCGCTGCTTTCAGTTTTGAACCCGTTCGGGGTTGAACGACACAGGGTACGCGCGCACTGTATCCAGTTACTGCTGACGCAGCCTGCCAGAGGTTGCGTTCAACGCCGTTGAAATTTAGATTATTTTTTTCTTCAGATTTTCACATCACTCGAAAAGATTTTATAGTCCATAAAGGTACAAGCGGGCCTTGAACCTCTCTCTCTCAGTGTTTAGTGTCTGGAAGGTTGACCGTGATGTGTTGGGGCTTTTGTTTGTTTATTTTTTTTTTTTTTAAATGCTGCTTTTTATCTCACTAGGGACAAAAGGTCAGTAATGTAACCATGTGACATTTACTAGGGATGGGCATACTCGTCGATAAATCACCTCTTAGGTTAAATCAATGTTATATCGAGTGCGCTGCTTAGTGGCAAACGGGAGAGCCGCCGTTGATTCGGTTTCAACTGGTTTTGCTGGCTAAAGTGGAGTTAAAAAGTCAGTTTTCAAACTAAACGAGGGACTACCTAAAAATAAAGGTAGCTCTGCAAGTACTACCATGACTAAGTGTCATCAAATGCAGTCACGTGTTAGGTGTTCATCAAAAAAAAAGGCAGAGGTTTTACGTCTAAAAACATTTTGTAATTTAATTTCATTGTAAGCCACTGTAACATTATGGACAGTTTTAACATTAACGCTTCGCTTAAATATAGGACAATAATAAAAAATATATTTTTTAAAATGTATTGCATATAAAAGTTCAATAAAACATTTACCTAAATCAATGTAAAATCGAAAACTTCTAAAAAATTAAATGCAAACTTATTGTACTTAAAAGTTACTGTACTGGATTAAAAGAAAATTTAAGGCACTGTGACATTCATTATGCACAGTTTGAAAATGAAATTTAGTGATTAATTCGCATACCACTAGAGGGAGCTTGCGTACCACTAGTGGTCACTTTCAGAATCATTCATTTACTCAATACGACTCTGGCATGGAAAGAACATTCAGAACATCCATCCATCCATTTTCTGAGCCGCTTCTCCTCACTAGGGTCGCGGGCGTGCTGGAGCCTATCCCAGCTGTCATCGGGCAGTAGGCAGGGTACACCCTGAACTGGTTGCTAGCCAATCGCAGGGCAGATAGAAACAAACAACCATTCGCACTCACAGTCACACCTACGGGCAATTTAGAGTCTCCAATTAATGCATGTTTTTGGGATGTGGGAGGAAACCGGAGTGCCCGGAGAAAACGCATTCAGAACATTCATTTATGGAAAAAAAAAAAAAAAAAAGAACATTTTCCCCCATAGTCGCACAAAGAAATTCAGCCCATCCCTAAAATCTGAAGTCATTTTAGGGTCAAATGAAGGATTATCGCACTCGAGTATCTACTGTATATGAGGGTATGATTATCATCATTGTTTTTTATAACGCATAAATCACCAGATGTTTTTTTTTTTTTGTTTTTCCCCCAACTCGTAAGCGCTCGTAGCTTTGCGTGTGCCCACGGGAAAGTCAAGTGCAGCAGCCGTATCAGATCCGTAAAAGAACTCTCCAGGGTTCATCTGCCACCTTTGTTATTTTAAAAAATATTTTTTTGCTTTTTTACATGCAACCCAGCGAGCGTGGGGTATTTTGCCATAACTGTGTGCGCGCTTTCCCGTATAAAATGGTTTGGCAGACGTGAGTGTCAGGCATTAAGGCTTTACACCATCTTGTCCCATATTCTGGCGTACACCAGTTACAGTGGATATAAAAAGTCTACACACCCCTGTTCAAGTTCCAGGTTTTTGTGATAGAAGAAAATGAGACTGAGGTTAATCAGTTCAAAACTGTGAACTTTAACCTGTGCAGTGCAAGGGGAAAAAAATGAGAGGGAAAGTAAAAATAAACAACTGAAATAATGTGGTTGCACAAGTGTGCACACCCTCTTATAACTGGAGAATGAACCAATCACATTCCAATTTATGTTAACTGGGAGTCAGCACACTCCTGCCACAATTTAAAGCCTTCTGATTAATCCCAAATTAAGTTCAGTTGTTCTAGTGGCCTTGTTGTGTTTTTTGTTTGTTTGTTTTTTTAGTTTTTGTCCCAACGCTGACAGATATTTGGAACTATTTATAATTACCCCCCCCCCCCCCCCCCCCCCCCCCCACACACACACACACATACACCTTGATTAAGGCTCTAGTCTGAAGAAATTATTTATCTAGATTTTTTTGGTTGTTGTTTTTTTTTTTTGGAAATACCACAAAAAAAAAATTAACAGGGGTGTGTAGACTTATGGCTCGGACACTGCCTCCATAAGGCGAAAAATTGCCCAGGCAGACTCCGTCCGCCCATTTCATGGATGGAAAAATCACGACTAGAACAGCCAGTGTCCATCGTCCACTGAGTGTCGTTTGTCTGGGTATTTTTTTTCCCGCGACCATACTTGTTACTGCATTTTTTTCTTTTCTTTCTTTCTTTTTCTTTGTCCTTTTTTTCTTTCTTTTCTTGCTTTTGGAGGTTGCACAGAGAAGCGCCTTGAAGCTGGACATACACTGTAAGATAAAGGCACATGCAACACAGCTAGGAGAAGCACAATGCTGTGCTCTTAGGGTTGTTTTTAGCATTAGCATTCCTAGTCCACATACGATGGAAAAAATGCATTGATTTGTTTTGACAGTTGGCAACAATTTGTAAGCGCTCTACTGACAGCTAGTGGACTTAAGCGGTACAAATGAACCCTTCAATCGTTAGTTTTGAAGTTCAAGCCCTTATGTGAGAGTTGCAATTTAAAACGAACGCTTTGAACATTGTATGCCCAGCTTTAGTGAATGTAATCTTACTGAAATTATTATTTTTTTAAAAATATATTTAGTGGTCAAGCTGTGAGACATTGTTTAGAAAACATTTGCTACCTCCCTCGATATGAATCCTCCATTTCACATTTCTGCCTTTTTCGGTGGGATGATCTTTTTATTTTTTTATTTTTATTTTTTTGGCTGAACAACTACAAAGGAGTGTTAGGGTCACACGGAAAAGAAATACAATATTACGTAAAGAATAAATCAGCGATGGTTAAAACATTGTAATATGAGAATGAAGTCATTTTTTTTAGTTCAAAAAAGGGTAAAACTATGAGAATTAAGTTGAAGTCACATTTTTTTTCGAGCCAATGTAATATCATAAGAACATTTGATCTAAGAAATCTGACTTTTCTCAAAACCACAACTTCATTCTCGTAAAAAAAGAAATTTAGCTTAAGAGTGACTTTTTTTTGCAAATGGTTTAGACATTTTTCTTCAAAAATTGGATTTTATTCTCATTAATAGTATATAAAAAATACTAATTATATATATATATATATTAAAAGAAAGACTAATACTCCTTGGTAAAACAACCAAACGACAAATGTATGGGGTTCATTGTGTGCATGCGAGAGGACGAGTGTTGTGGGTTTACCTCCGGGGTGTGCGTGGAAACAGTCTTTCCTGTTCTGCTCATGCATTCCTGCCTGACATGATTGCAGTGGGTGTGGCCTGAGAGACTTTGGCTGCTGGCAGCCGACAGAGAGAGAAAACATGATAGGAATATATATATATATATATATATATATATATATATATATATATATATACATGAATTTTTATTGTTCTTGCCTTACCCAATGGACACATGAGGATGATATTGTAAATGTAGCACACGTATCGAAGAACACGGTGTTCACTTTGGGGGAAAACTGCTAACTAAGGTCAACCGGTTATTGAAGCGTACATGTTTATTTAAAAAAAAAGCGTTCCTTTTTTATTTTTTTTTTAGTATTTCTGCTCACAAACACAATGTTGCTTGGACTTTAAAAGTCCCCCCACCCCCACCCGTCCTCAGAGAAAAAAAAAATGTTTACATCATACACTGGTACTATTTAATCTTAAAAGGTATTCAAATGTCTTATTATAGGAAATAAAAACAACAACTGAAGACTAAATAACTTCTCTGCTGTGGTGAAGACATGCACTGGGAGAGTACAGTATGCTGTGTACAGTATTTAACGATTCCATTTGTTTGTTATACATAGTCGTTAGAAAGCAAAATAAAACCTTATTTATATGTATTATTTTGAATGTGCTTGGTTCTCTCTCTCTCTCTCTCTCTCTCTCTCACACGCACACACACACACACACACACACACGCACACACACGCACACACACACCCTGCTGTGCCTAATTGTGACTGGCCTCCATCCAGAAAGGTTACAAAGGTTGACTGACAGGTGACAGTGACAGCGTTGTCTTCCACTTCCTGGTTCCTTTCGCTTGCTCGCCCCAAGTCAGTTGCTATAGGAGATAGCTTGGACGGTTACCATAGCAACTGCTAAACTGCTTCGTTTAAATGGAGGCAAAAGAGAACTTGGACTTGACTTGGAAATTGTTAATATTGTAGTGCATTTTCAAGCCTTGTAACTAGGTTAATCATTGAATTAAATTGTATATTTTGTGTTATACTTTTTAAAATCATAATTTATTCTCGGACAAATCCGTCTTTATATTTAAAAAATACACATTCTTATGAATACAAATATGCTTGAGAAAAAAAACTCAATTTATGTTTAAAAAAATTGCTTGATCTTTGAAAGATGACTGTTTTACAAAAATAACTATTAATTCTAATATTTCTTTTGTAAAAAAACACAACTTCAGTACTGAAAAAAAATACAACTTAATTCTTGAAAGAAAGGAATAGAACTTAATTAGAAATAAATAGGACTATTTTTTGAAAATTACTTTATTATTGAAAAACAAATGCAAATTAATTCCTAAGAAAAAGATTTCATTCATGAAATAATATAAATTGAACAAGTCTTGAAAAACACAATTTTATTATCAAAAAAAATAATAATTCTTGAAAATATACAACTTTATTCCTGAACAAAATGCAACTTAATTCCTGAAACAATGCAATTCGTTTTGAAAATTACTTTATTCTTGAAAAAAAACGTGAAAAAAACAACTTAATTACCAAAAAACATACAACTTAATTTTTGAAAAAGTACACTTTGATTCCTTAAAAAAAACTTTGCTCATGAAAAAATACACCACGAAAAAAACGTGATTTTATTTGTAAAAGAAATAAAACTTGATTATTGAAAAATGTAACTTTATCATTGAAGAAGTATTTTATTTGTGAAAAAATAAAACATGTTTTATTATGTTAAAACATGGTAAAAAAACACCATGAAATTATTGAAAAAAGTAGACGTTTATTATTGAAATAATACAATTTCATTAATGAAAAATACAACTTTATCAGAAAAAATACATATTTCTTTCTTGAAACATAAAAATAAAACAAAATTACATTTTTATTGAAAAATAAATACATCATTATTTAAAAAGTAAGACTATTCTTGAGAAAATACCATTTTATTCTTGAAAAACACAACTGTATTCTCTTAAATTGATGATTGTTCTTGAAATAAACTGCTCATAAATGACAAATTTCATCTAAAAAGTATGATATTATTGATATTCTTCTTTTTGAAGAATACGATTTAAGTCTTGTAATATTAATACTTTCTTACAAAAAAAAGTGACTTGTCGAAAAACTATACAATACAACAACATTTTCATAATTCTGGGATTGTTAATTTTCAAAAAACATGATATCCTTTAAATCTATTTCGGTACCTTGTAGTTGTGACCTGAAATGTCAATACATTTTATGTTGGGAAAAACACGATTATTCTTGTAGTGTTATGGTAATATCAAGGTAATAATAATCAGTCAGCGACACAGATTTTTTGTCTTGAAAAATCTATGACTTAACATAAAGTACATTTATTTATCAGTTTGTGTACAGGTAAGTTGTCCCTCAATGATGTCGATGTGGGTTAATATTTAACAGCATAACACTGCAAACTGCAGCTGTCTGGTTAATCAGTTTCCACTCAGGTTAACAGAGAAAAACATCATTTGTACATTCATTAGCACAAAATGCCTCAAACGGTAGCCAACGTGGTACAGATTTAGGCAATCATCACAATCATGATCCCGATGACAAATCATGAAATAGCCTACAGTAAATCATAATAATAGTCAGAAATGAGCAGGATGGGATTTGAGCTGTGAGATCATTGTTTTTGCAGCTTTTCCTGGGTCCAGTCTGCCCTCTAGTGACTAAATAGGGTTACGGCACACACACACGCGCGCGCACGCACACACGCACACACACACACGCGCACACACTTCTGAATGAAAAAAGTAATTAAAATGAAATCAGGGACTTGAGAATGACAATTACCATTTTTTTCAATACATGGATAAACTGCAGCCGTGCCTTGAGATACGAGTGCATTTACTTACGATGTTTTTAATTTTATTTTTATTTTTTTTAAGATCCAAGTGAACAAAGGAAACATTAAGTCAAGGCACAACAGTAATTATAATTTAATAAGGTTAAAACAAATCTTCACTTCATTCCTATAATATCAGAATCATCATTATATAATATATATATATCTGGCAAGAAAAATACTTTTAGGACATAAAAAGACAAGTACGCCGAATCATTGCGCAATGTAATGGTACCCGAAATGTGGTCATGCTGATACAAGGACAATTGTGCAAATGGTGCAGCAAGTCCTCAAGCACGTAATTGGCCAGCAGTAGTCAACAACAGTTATGCAAATAATGTGGAGTGATCAAGCTACAACAATGAATACGGTAACAATTTCACAACAGAGATGTTGAAAATGGGCAAAAATAATAACAATAATAATAATAATAATAATAATCACCATATAATTATGTTAATTGTTTAAGTTACTGGAAAGAGGGCTAATGAGGAAAGTAGGGAAGATGTTTTTTTAATGATTGTAATAAACCAATTTTTTGATGAGACTATAATATGATGTTGTTCTCTAAAAGAAAGTGTGACTTCATTTTAAAAACTATTATTTTCATACAAATGGAAAAAAACATTAATTTTGGAATATTAAATTTGTTCTGAAAAAATAAACTATTCTCAAAATAAAACTCCCTGAAACTACAGTTTTATAATCATGACTTTTCATACTATGACTTTTTATCGACTTAATCGGCATTTAAAAAATATATAAAATTAATGCCATAATATTGCGATCTTTTTGGCTTGGAAATGTTTTACTTTATTCACGATACTATGGGTATTTATGTGGAAATGTTCTAAAAAATATGACTTGATTCTTATGTTGCAAATTTCTATGAGGGAAAAATATGACTTTGTCCTATAAAAATATTAGTATTCTTTTGATTTTTTTCTGTCGAAAAATATGCAAGTTTTGAAAAAATATCACTCCATTCACTTAAAATTCACTTTATTCTTTTAATGTTATTATTTTGTATTTAAAATGTTTGTATTGTCTTAATACACTGACTATTTATCAAGAAAAAAATTGAACTCTTTCTCATGAGATTAAGAATTCATTTCCTTGAAAAAAAATTCACTTTTTTTCAGATAAGAATGTGTTTTTATGTGGAAAAATATGACTCTATGGTTGTATGGTTACATTTTTTAAAATCTTGGGATAAAAAAAATAATGTTATTATATTCCAATTTGAAAGTCTGAATACAATACGAAGCCATAAATCAAATATATCTATTGATTATAGATTTTGCAGTTTATCTTCATCCAAAGCTGACGTTCAACACCTCGGGACGTTTTGTTCTCACCTGCAGAAACAAAAGGAAGGCACATTTAGATCAACATTATGTAATGTGTTTTTATTTTATTTTATTGGCATTAACTAATTTAATAAAACGGAATCAAGAATATTGTACCTGCATTTGTGTATCAACATTTTCCAGACGCGGCCTGAAACTTTCAGCTGTGCAACCACCCGCCAATCCCAAATTGCGATGTCCTGCACACAAACCAAATAACATTTGACCTTCAAATTGTTTAAAAATATTAAAACATAATAATAGCAATGGCAATTTCTGAGGCCCAATGCCTCCTAACGTAGTGAGGATATCAGGGCTGTTGAATTGTTTGATTGGATGTGTGTTTTGAGGTAAACCACGACATCATTGCTTTTACATCTACATTATGTTCTTACTCTTCTATGACTGAGTAAAAATAATGTTCGATAAATAAATATTTTGAGAATAAATTCTATATTTTGAAATTGCAATTTAAGACAATAGTCATATATTTCAATTAAAAAGTTGTAATCTCACAAGAACAAATTTGTAGTTGAGGGGAAAAAGTAGCAGTTTTACAAGAATAATGTCCTAATTTTAGGAGAACAAAAGTAAATCTTCCGGACGTTTTATCGTTTCACAGGAACATAGTCCGATTCTTTTGATGAAAAAAATCTTATGAGCGCAAAGTCATACACTATTTTTGGGAGAAAAAGGCAAAATCACTTGAGAATGAATTTCTTCTATACGGAAAAAAGTTGTCAGTTTTTCATAATACATATTTTTTCAATTTAAAAACAAATTGCATTCTTATGAGAATTAAGCCATATAGTATTTTGGGGAGACAAGGGATTATCTAAAAGAAAATAAATTCGTTTTATAGGGAAAAAAAATGCCTTTTTATGATACATATTTTTCGATAAAAAAATTCCAGTCTTACGAAAAGGAAGCCATACAGTGTTTTAGGTAGAAAAAGGCGTAATCACATGAGAATAAATTTGGTTTATAGAGATAGAAATTGCCTTTTTTTCAGTTAAATTATTGCAAAATTATTGTAAAATTAAGTTATATGGTATTTTGAGAAAAAAATGTGTAATCATATGAAAATTAACAAATTTTATCCAAAATATTTTTTACACTGTTTGTGATACATAGAACCTTTCGAATCTTATAAGAATACATTTTTTAATTTTATTTATGTTTATTATTCTTTAAAGGAAGAATGTGCCTTTTAATTTAATTGTATTTATTTATTTTTACAAAAATAAAGATGCATTTCTTCTGATTAAAGTTGTAAGATAAAAAGAACTTGCAATCTTAGGTGAATGAAGTCATAACCTGTTAAATATATTCTAGAAGTTATCATTTATTTGCTTAGCTTGCATTAGTATTATGGACGATTTTAGATGTCTCGCCTTCGAAAAGATGACTCAGCATCATCCGATGGAAGGGCGCCTGGACCAAGGACGTGATCGGATGTGGTCGGGGACGTGACAGGTGTTGGTCCAATGTTTTGTGTTGTGTCTTATTGTTTAGAACATTATGTCTGGGAAAAACCCTCCTATTTTCAAATAAATGCAGGAGCGACGGGAGAGATTGGTTAGAGCGTGTTGAGAGGCTGTGATCTGAACAATCTCCCATACGCCCTCCTCATGAGAAAAAGAAACCAGCGTCTTCATTCCTTTTGTGTCTATTTTTTATAATGTTGGGTAAGATAAATCCAACATTAAATTGGTCCTTCGAGCCGGATGTCAACACACCCGAGGATTCCAGTTGTGGAGCCGACTTCCAGTTAAGAGACCGTGGCCACGGCAAGTAAGACCCTTTACGGGACTGGTCTTCGTTCTCCTCAACTGGGATCTGAAGGTTGACGACAATCCACAGGATTGAAGACGACTGGTGAGTTAAATTTAAATTTTTTTTTTTAGGAAAAAGGACGCCGGAGTCCAGAAATTCCGCGAGGACGGCGGAGTCCTGTACGTACTTAAATTCCGTGTTTAATAAACCCTGTGGATACTAGTCAATGGCGGGTAGAATAAAGAAACTAGGAAAGTTTCGTGGCGTCGTAGTTAAATTCCGTATAGGATGGCGGAGTCCTCTAATGAGCTGTTGACAGACGTAGTTAAATTCCGTATGGGACGGCGGAGTCCTCTGACGAGCCAGTGTGAATGAAAACTGTTTGAATGAGAGTGTAAATGGGAAATGGGAAACCACTAGGTTTTTCATTCCATACCAAAACAGTGGGAAAGTAAACGGTGGACTTTTGTGGATGCAAAGGCAAGAATTCTCCACTCGAAAGAGTTGAAGTGAGAATTACCACAGAAAGTAAATTTGAATCACCGTCCTACTGAAAAAAAAAAAAAAAAAAGACAGTGTTCTAGACTACCCTAGGTAGTATTACACTGAACCAAATTCTTTCAAATGGGGAAAGGAAGTAGTAAAATAAAAAACAGGAATACACTGCAGTGTAAAGGTTGGAGGTTCATTAAATTAAATTTAAAAGAAAAAAAGAAACAGGATCCTGATAAAATTTTATATTTAGAGACAGGGATAACCGAACACGGCTTTAATGGTTGGTTAAATACACAAAAAATAGCCGCGTTGCAGGAATCAAATTATATAAAAAATAAAAGACAAGCCACCGTTAAACGTGGGAAAGGCTGTTGTCTGCAGCCTTGGAGCTTATCACAAAAATAGAAGATAAAAAAAGAATGTGATGAGCTGCAGTAATACAGAGCATGCGTACCAAACCCACGCACATTGTTAAATTCATTAAGACCAGACGCTACTGTGTTTACAGTAGTGGACATTAATGCATTAATGCATTAATGCATTCTTTTCAGTACCAATAGAAAATAACAGTCAATTTTGGTTTGCATTCACATTTGAGAAAAAAAAAATATATATATATACATTTACTAGATTACCGCAAGGTTACTGTGAAAGTCTAACTAATTATTCACAAGTTATGACAACACGCATGTCTTCTGGCATCTACAGATGAAGACACATGCAAAGATTCATTGACCTTACTGCATCATCTAACAGAAGAGGGACATAAAGTTAACAAAAATAAATTGCAATGATGTAAAAGACAAGTTAAATATCTAGGCCATAATTTAAGTATAGGAGGAAAGACTATATTAGAAGACAGGAGAGCTATAGTCTTAAAAAATCCTAAACCACAGACGAAGAAACATAATAATCATTTTTAGGTCTGACAAATTATTGTACAGCATGGATTCCAAACTATGCAGAAATTGTTGCACCATTGTCAAAATTAATATATGAAAACAACCTTAAAATTACATCACCTGTTTAATGGAGTACAGAGGCAGAAAAGGCCTTCTGTGACATTAAACAACATTTGGTCTCCAGTGCTGCGCTAGGCCTTCCAAATTTAATGATAAAACATTCATTCAAATGGTAGATTGTAAAAGCTATTGCATGACCTCCGTACTTACACAACAATACGGTGATAAGCTAAGACCAATAGCTTATTTTTCAACTAGAGAGCAGTTCACCCTAAAGGTCCCACATACAGTGTCTGCTCTCCTATTGCAAATCACCTGCAAGACATTTATCTTGCATTGCCATCTTGCTATCACAACCACATTTGACTGTTGAGCGATGCACAACCTTGAATCCAGCCACACTAATACCATTGCCTGATGAAGGCACACAGCATGATTGTCAGGAATTGGCTGAACAAACTGCTAAATGTAGATGTGATTTGAAAGATCAACCATTAAGTAATGGACAGGTTCTATATGTAGATGGTTCTTCGAAAAAAGATGAACTAGGTAAGACAAAAACAGGATACGCGGTGGTAACTGATACCATTATACTAAAAGCTGAGTCACTACCATCACATTACTCTGCCCAAGCTGCTGAATTAGTAGCATTAACCGAAGCATGCAAACTAATGATAAATAAAGATGTTACAATCTATACTGATAGCCAATATGCTTATTCCACAGTTCATGTGTTTGCGCAATATTGGGATAACAGAGGAATGATTACGTCAACAGGGAAGCCAGTAACTCATGCTGAATTACTTAAACAATTATTACAGGCAGTGCAACATCCGCGAAAAGTGGCAATTTGTAAATGTGTTGCGCATACATCAGGCACAGACAAGGTTTCTAAAGGAAACGCATTCGCTGACAGAACCGCGAGAGAAGCAGCCTTTAAACCATTTTTAGGTTTAAAACAACAGATTGAACAACAAACATTAGATGACCAAACATTAAAAGATATGCAACAACAAAGTCCACAACAAGAACGCAATAATTGGGAAAAACAAGGTGCAAAACTACAAAATGAGATTTACATTAGCACAGAAGGGAAACAAATACTTCCAAAAAACCTATTTAAATGGGCTGCGATATTGAGCCATGGAATATCACATGTCTCAACTGGAGGGATGGTGGCACAGATAAATCGACACTTTACAACCTATGGTTTCAATTTATATTCAAAGAATTATTGTAGAGCATGCATGATCTGTGCACGACATAACCCGCAAGGGCAATTGCGACCTACTCGAGGTACATTCCCAGTGCCTACATACCCTTTTCAACGCATTCACATGGATTACATAGAATTAAGTCAAAGTGAAGGAAAGAAGTACTGCTTGGTTATCATAGATGCATTTTCTAAATGGATCGAATTATTCCCAACAAAATCACCTGATGCTCTGACGGTGGCAAAAGCACTATGTAAAGACATTATTCCAAGATATGGCATACCTGAAACCATTTACAGTGACAATGGGACTCATTTTGTAAACCAAATAATTAATAAAATAGGAACCATGTTCCACATCAATTTAAAAAACCATTGTGCTTACCACCCTCAGAGTGCAGGTCTAGTGGAAAGAATGAATGGGACAATAAAAAATAGACTGAAAAAATGTATGGAAGAGACAGGAAGGTCATGGACACAGTGTCTTGACCTCGTTAAAATGTACATCAACATTACAAGCACCACAGGTTTAACACCTTACGAAGCGTTGTTTGGAAGACCTTATAGACTTCCGTTATTTAAACAAAAATGGGAACTTGATGACGAAACAAACTTAGCTGATTACATGAGAAAGTTGTTAGAGAAACAAAATGTTTTAAAAGAATCTGCTAAAAGTAAATATGTTTCCCAGCAGGAAACCAAGTTGGTTGGACCGGGAGACTGGGTCCTAATTCGAAGCATCAAAAAGAAGCACTGGCATTCACCAAAGTGGGAAGGACCGTATCAAGTGTTATTGACAACACCAACAGCCCTAAAAATAGCAGAAAGAAATACGTGGGTTCATTTAACACACTGTAAAAGAGTCATTTCAGCTGAGTACTCAAATAAGGAAGGTGATCTAAAGTCTGATAACGGAGCGGGAGCAGATGTGTAGATTCTGAAAACGCTTGCTGGTCAGTGAAGAAAAAAGACACCAACCCGTTTAGTGAGAACTCAGCAGAATGGCACACCCACATTGGTTACGACATTTGATAAGTGGATACGTAGTAATTTCGGCTACTATGGTGTTGGTTTTGTTTTTGTGGTACATGGGACGTCCCACCCTAAATGATAGAACCCATTTTTTTGATGGAAAATCACCTACCAACTGGACCAATATGACAAACCCAATAATAAAAAAAATTGAATCATTAACTCGTGTCAAAAGGGGTACAACTGATGATCAAGTTTGTGGGCATGGCCTCCAAACACAGCAAAAGGGTTTAATATTTTGTGCCCCCCAAAATCAAGCTGCTTTAATCATAATTCCATATGCGGCTCTCACAAATGACGCTCAAGAGAATGGGCAAAATTGGGGATATAAATATGACTGGTATGCAACTATAGGCTTTAAATGGGAAGACCTTATTGGTGAAACAGGTTATGATTGGTCCAGTTGGTCAAAAAGAACAGCAAAAGAACATAGAAAGAAATTTAACTTAAGCAAAACGGTCCATAGTTTAATATTGAAATACGAATCAAATCAACCAATGTGTTTGACGGTGAGCTTGTGGGCATATACTGGCGGAAAAGATCCCCACTTCCAAGTATCATTGTGTTATGGGAACCATGTCGAACCAGAAATGCCATCAGAAACTTCAAATAAAGGTGGATACATTTTAACGATTAACGAAATAACTACTGATGATTGGTTTCTTGTTGTCACAGGAGTTTCAGGACAAAATAATAATTGGTTATTATTGGTGGAACAAGCAGCAAATGTAACGAGAAAAGATTGTGTTGTTTGCATGGGTCCCAGGCCTTTGTTGCGCATAGTTCCGGCATAATTATCACAAGATTGTATTATTCCATTTGCACACTGATTGAGGAGCATCTGCAACATTTGCACAACCATTGTCCCAGATTATCGCACTACTCGTCACTTTAAACCGCATACACTCCTTGAAGTCTCAGCGCCCTTTGCACAATGATCTTTGCACCGGACTATTGCGATATTAGTCATTCAAACTGCTGCTAGAGGACTGCATCTTTTTGCACAATTATTTTTTGTCAATGTCTTTATGTCTCCAAAGTGTTCTGTAAATTGACTGTCTGTTGTACTAGAGCGGCTCCAACTACCGGAGACAAATTCCTTGTGTGTTTTGGACATACTTGACAAAAAAGAGATTTATACTGGCAGAGGCAAAATTATCCAACATAAACCATACATGGTGTTCCTTGTGGGGTTCCTAATCAATACAAATTAGCTGACCAAGTTGCAGGAGGATTTGAATACTTCATATGCTGTTGGTGTACGATTAATAAAAATGTTGATGGGATAAACTATATCCACTTCAATGTACAGAGATTAGGAAATTGGACTCAGAGTGGGTTGGAAGCTGTGCACGAGCAGCTCAAGGACGTTCCAAAGACCGCATAGCTGTCGACATGCTCCTCGCAAGAGAGGGAGGTGTTTGCGGTATGTTTGGAGAACAAACAATACTGCTTCAGATGGCAGCTTGACCAGAGCCATCGATGGTCTACGGACCCTCAATCAACACTCCTTGTGAAACAGCTGAATGGACGTTTTTGGTAAATATAAAACCCTAATTTCACCAATATTGATATCAATTGCTGTTTTTGCAGCCATTCTGACATTGTGTGGATGTTGTTGTATCCCATGCATTCGGGCATTAATCAGTAAATTAATCACCACAGCCATAACCCACATGGAACCGTATGGAGCAGATTTATCCTTTATTGGAGGTTGATAATAATGACGATGATGATGATGATGTTGTTTTACCTGATTTGTTTCCTGATCCAGGTGATTACGATGTTTAAACTACAACATTCATGTATGACAAGTTTACTCTGAGTGTAAATGTATTTGTTTCATAAAAATGATTCTACAATTAAAAATCGAAATGAAGTGACTGTAAGATGATATGAGAATTTGTGCAAATACATGATAAACAGGAGGGAAATGTTAAATATATTCTAGAAGTTATCATTTATTTGCTTAGCTTGCATTAGTATTATGGACGATTTTAGATGTCTCGCCTTCGAAAAGATGACTCAGCATCATCCGATGGAAGGGCGCCTGGACCAAGGACGTGATCGGATGTGGTCGGGGACGTGACAGGTGTTGGTCCAATGTTTTGTGTTGTGTCTTATTGTTTAGAACATTATGTCTGGGAAAAACCCTCCTATTTTCAAATAAATGCAGGAGCGACGGGAGAGATTGGTTAGAGCGTGTTGAGAGGCTGTGATCTGAACAATCTCCCATACGCCCTCCTCATGAGAAAAAGAAACCAGCGTCTTCATTCCTTTTGTGTCTATTTTTTATAATGTTGGGTAAGATAAATCCAACATAACCTTTTTTAAATGAATTATGATGGCCTTTTTTGTGTTAAAAAGGAATAATCTGTTGTTTTTTAAATTACAGAAAAACGTGGCAATTTAACAATTTAGAATTCATTTTGTAATTCGATGAGAATAAAGTTGGAATCTTTTGAGAAAAAAAAGTGTAATTTTATGACTATAATAGAGAAAGTAAAGTGTAAAAAAAGAAAAAGGGAAGTCAAAATTAAATATAATGAGAACAAAGTTGCAATGTTAGGCGAACAAAGAGGGACTTTGATGGGACTACGACAAAGCACCGTAATGTAATGTTGGAATGGAATGCAATATAATGTGATGTAGGCCTCTTTTGAATGAGGTTGTCTACCCAATATTTTTGAATGGCAAAGTAGTGTAAGACATACCTGTGTCTGTGAAGTCAAAGTAGTCTTCCTCGAAATCTATAAATCCACTGGAGTCGGCCCCTTTCCTAAAAACCCAATTTCATCATTTTAGGCAGGAATACTCACCTCATATCTGCAGACTTTTTTATGACTCGGCGGGAAACAGGAAAACGGTTTTGTTTGGATGATCTTAACTCACCAAGTTCCAAAACAGCCTTTTTTAACCAGGAAGACGATGAGAAGGACGATCACGACGAGCAGCAGAACCGCAGCCAGTGATCCGAATAGAGCTCCGTAGAAGGCCGGGCCCCAGCGGTAGCGCTCGCATCGTGGGCCGTAGTACTGCCTTATGTTCGACTCATAGCAACTAGAGGGGAAAGGAGCAAACATGCATATTACAGTATAATTCCATCAAATACATGTGCCACATATTTCCTCATGTAATTTATTTACTCAACTGCAGACTGTACCATGGACTTATCTGAGAGGAGGACTGTTAGGGTCGACTGTTTGAGTATACAAAGCACTAGGCGATTGATTTTGAGACATGGAAAAGAAACCTTCAACTCACACGTTTAGTACGCTACCTATTTGCTTAGGAAAGGCGGTAGCCTTAGCCAAATATGGACAAAGCGGATATAAAACTGGACCAAAAAGAAGTGGCTGTCAGAGGGGCCATTTCGAGACACTCGTATGACAAAAGTAAGCTCTTTTTTTTAAACGAAATTGACACTTTTATACTTAGTCCATATTAGAGAGTCACTCTATGGAGATCTAAATAGCCAAAATAAAGGACCTTTAAAGAGCGGAGGGTGCCATACTATATGTGGCCACTAATTGAGGCCTTATGGTCATTAAACAATGAATAGATTGATTGATTGATTTCTCCTCTCTGGATATTGCATGTGTACCTAATGTAGCGTCTTACCTGCACACGGCCCCTTTGCGAATATCATTGAGACATTGACCATGTCCATTGCAGTAGTCAGGTGACGTCTTACAGGGTCCAACGCACTGCCACTGACCCTCAATCACCTCAGGAGTGTAATTAGCAAATGCCAAGCAGTCGACAAAGGGCTGAATATCTGTGATGTCTGATTGACAACACAACAGGTTTTTATTTGAGCACAAAGAGCAAAAAATTAGATTGGACTTACTGTTAATCTCAGGTGTCTGGGGGGCGACTTCCTTGAACAGCACGCTGGCGTTATCAAAGGCTTGAGAGATCTGCTGGATGTTTTCGCGCTCGTTCAGGATTTTTTCTAACTCGCCATGGAGCTGAGTGTTGAGCCAGTGGATTTGCGTGCCGTTGTTCTGATAGGCGTACTGAGCTCGGCTTGTGGCCGAAACGCCACTCGGTCTGCGGTAGGGAAACACAATGGCGCCAAATGAGGAAGACATTCAGACTAGAAACAGAAAATAAAGGGCAGGGTTTCACATACGACAACTCTATGTCGTCCACTCGGGGATCAGCTTTCTTCAGCAGAGATTTTAACTACAGGAGAAAACACAACTTAAATAACAAATCCTTTATGACAGGAGTTTACAATGGAGCCTCCAAAGCGCAACACGTGGCATCTAATTGAGGTGAGGTGAGTTGACTACGCATCTAGGGCCATATTCGCCCGTTTGTTCAAAACTCTTTTAACTCATTGATGTCTGAAGCTAGCTGTAATTTCTGGAGCGTGGAGTTTTCCTGAGACATGAATCCCATAGAAATTCATTTGGGAGAATATATCACACATTAAATGTGAAATTAACTTCCGTAGCGGATACAGAAGTTAATCGTCACCAGTGAGACGTCCGGACTCCTGAAGTGCCCACCATTCCAACACTCTGTTGGAGAGCATGTTTTTTTTTGAGTCTGTATGAAACAAATCTAATAAAAGTAATTCAATCAGAACACTGTGCTTATGACTAAATACATGTTTGGAGGTCCATCAGTAGAAAAGCGGGTAAGCCAATCAACTGTGCCTTGCAACCAGCTTGCGCAACGATGACCACGTACAAGTCACTTAAACGTATTTCATGACTAACATTGATCAAATAAAAACAAATTATTCAAAATCCAACTCACCATTGCACCATAACATGAGCAGTTGTTGTGAGCGGCACTTTCAGACAATCTCTAAGCTGAAACAGAATGTTAAAAGCTGAAAAGCTCCTCACGAGTGAAAGAGTTCCATGCATTATCCCGATATTTTTCAGCAGTTAATGTGATACAATATGTTGACGTTTGGCCGTCGGCATAACGCCGTAGGGACACATTCCTGCCATCGGGCAGTCGGTGAGCGTATGTGTGCCAGGTGTCACCGAGCCGTGGGACTGTTGACTGAATGAATTAAAATGTGCAATAAGATGTTTCAACTTCACGAGGCGCTAGACTTACAGCAGCTTCTGGAATACGGAAGAGGAAAAGTGCTTAAGTCCATGTGAGAATCGGCGTGCAGATCCAAATTTGACAGAGAACGCCCACATTTTTGGTTGCTCCACCCAGAGTGCATAGCTGACACGAGGGTGCGTGCATGACAGATTTGCGTTAATGAGAGAATGAGCGCAGCCAGAAGAGTGTGCAGCTTCGTGCCTTTTCTGACTTACGTACATGGGAGAATATGGCCATAAGTGCTTTTTTGAGACACTGCTTAGAAGGCCACGATTTGAGGTGAGGGGCTAATTTGTTTTAGTTGACAAAGCACCAGGCGAAGACTTTATTAGAGGTGAAAAACTACGAACCATTTGAAGAAGCCTGACAGGCATGTAACGCTCAGTTAGTATTGAAGAAAGGCCTTCATCAGTCGACGACATACCGAGTGATTAACTCAGGCATGGTGTCTATTAGATGTAGAGCATTTCATTCATAAATATGTGAACAGTGGGCATCAAATTATTGCAGAAAACAATTAATTGAATGTATTATTATTACTATTACTGTCGTGGTTATTTATTTATTTATTCATTTATTTATGATTTATACTTTTGTAAATGTGCCGAAGTTAGCATAGAGCTAATTTACCTTTGTAGTCCCTTGGCAGGTGACTTAAAACATCGACAATACAATCAACAAACAACAATTTAAATCATCCCACTGGCCGGCACCCAATTTTGGGAGGTGAAAAGCAAAAGATGACATCACACATGATAATGGTTTTGAACTGAAAGTGTGACTTTGGAGGTTCCACTGTATTAATGCAATAAAATGTGTACCTTCCTAATTAGCGTGTTGAAAAAAGGGATTTTGAGTTCACGGTTCAGAGAGCGCTCCATCTTTCGGCTTGCTTCAATAACATTTCCTGGTCTATAGTGAGAAAAACAGACATAAATTGAAAAAAAAAAGCTTGAGTTGAATTAAGCAAGTAATTTGCACAACTTGATCAGTAAACTTACAGTAACTTGATGACTTCTACTTTTTCAAAGGCTTGGGGATTGGGTGTTTTGCACAGTACTTCAAGCTGAAAAGGTTTGGTTAATTAATGCACAGGTTAGCTTTAGTTCCCATCCATCCTTCCATCCACTACCCTCTGTTTTGGCCCCCACTAATTTCCCCCCTTATAAGTCTAAAAAAAATAATACCCGCAGTGAAAACAACAATTTCCTAGTTTGAGGGTAAAGTTCCTGCGGTTGAATGTCCACTGTTTTGAAAATGATATTTCCGAAATGGATTAAAAAGCTTGATGGAAAATACTAATTTTCTCTGGGTACTCTGGTGTCCTCCCACACTCCAGAAATATTCATGCTACAGTATGTTAATAGGAGACTGTGAGTGTGAATGGTTGTTTGTCTATATGTGCCCTACGATTGGCTGGCAACCAGTCCAGGGTTTACCGTGCTTCTGGCCCAAAGTCAGCTGGGACAGGCTCCAGCACACCCGTGACCCTCGTCAGGATAAGCGGTACAGAGAATGGATGGATGTAGTCTTGGCTCATATTCTAAGCATGATATTCTCAAACCATTTTCTACAAAACTTCATCTCAGTACGGTCGTGAATAAGATGGAGCCGATCCCAGCTGACTACGCGTGACAGGCGGGGTACACACTGGACTAGTTTTCAGCCGATCGCAGGGCATATACAAATAACCATTCACACCTATGGGCAATTTTGAGTTTCAATTAACCTAACTTGCATGTTTTTGGAATGTGGGAGGAAGCCAGAGTACCTGGAGAACCCAGAAACCTCAGGACAGTGAGGCAGATGTGCTAACCACTATTCTACCATGCTGCACACAAACGATAATAAAGAATCTCTACCTCCTTTAGTAACTTGTCGATGAAACGTATTGACTCTGGTGAGAGCAAATCATAATAAGAATCCGTAAAACCGATCTTGATGTCCAATGTAATATTCACTTTTCGAGAAGGTATTGCTGAAGAATCTGTAAGGAAGGGGGTGGGGGTGGAATCACACGCACATACAGTATATATAAAAGCAAACAACAAACACAAATACACTATACAGGAGGTCCTCGATTAAGGGCGTTGCGTATTGATGATGGCGACAAAACGTAGGAAACAACGGATTTGTATGTATGTCGGAATACCCTGTAGTCAGTAACAATCAGTAACCTACGCTAACGCAGTAGTAAAGTGATAATTACAGTCAATATTTGTATGGAAAACATGTTTAAGCCATAAATATAAAACAGGGTTTTCACTGTAGGGTTTTCACTGCAAATGAAATCAATCAATATCAAACAGGATGCCTGTACAGTATATTTATTTTGTATTTTTGGGTAATATTTAAGAAACATTTTTTTTAAAGAACAATAAAATGCATGTAAATAATAAAGTGTCTGTTTGAGCCAGAGGGGGACATACGCATGTGTAAGAATAATCGGAATGTTAACACCTCAATTTAATCCAAGAAAAAGCCTGTAAAACAATCAAATGAAGAACTGTAAGTATGACAGTAGCTGAGCATGTCTCGGTTTGCAGCATGACGACGTATTCGTACGCTGCTGCTCAAACTAGTTCATCACTCCGATCGTAACCTTGAAATGTCATTTACCATTACTGTTGTTAATCGAGGATTCCCTGTAGTAGTACCTTGAAGTTGCACAGTATGGAGTTGGACCAAAATTTTGGCTAAAAATATGTTCCAAAGTTTGAGCCCCCATAGCCACAATTTCACGTTTGACCAGTGATTGCGATTGTGGTCACACTTCGAGGTACCACTGCAAATCATTTAGAAAGGTAGTCTTTCTTACCAATATTAGCAGGTGTGTAGTTTTGTCCAAAGGTGCAGGTTTCTCCAAAGGTATTATCTTGGCAAAGGCAGTGGCACTGACCAAGTTCTGTACTGAATGTACAGTTGCCCGCCGAACAATGACAATCCTCGTCTCTGCACTGAGGGGTCGTGGATTCACCCGTTGCTGTGGGAGTGGATTGCGACTCGGCAACGGTAGGAGATGTTGTAATGAGGACTTCTGTGGATGCTGCGGCATTCGTCCCGACATGTGTAATGGCGGATCGTGTCGAAGGTGTGGTGCTAGAAGAGAGTGTGTAAGATGTGTGGTCTGCTGTTGTAGGTGGATCAGAGGTTTCCGTCTGGATGGTAGTTGTTGAAGCAGAGTTGACCACTGTGGTAGATATGGTGATTGTTGGTGTAACTGTAGCTGTGCTTGAGGGAGTACTAAAGTGAGAGTTTGCAGTGTCTGTGGAAGAACTGAATGTTGCTGTGGAGTGAGCATTGTCAGTAGTTTGCACCTTAGTAGGGGTTTCAGGTGATGTGTTTGATTCTATTGAATCTGTGGGCGTAATTGTTGTCACAGATTTTGTCTGTGGCTCAGATGTGGAGGATAATCTACTTGATGAGGTTTCTTGACTGGTTGGTTTAGTCTGCATTGACTTTGTATTCAAACTTGGCGACTCTGTGTTGTGCTCATTAAGTGTTGATCCTCCAAATGTCACTGTTGTTTCAGATGTAAATTGTGGTTTTGAAGATGAATACACACTCATTGTTGCTGGTTCATTGCTGGTAAGTGAGGACTGAGTTTTTTCCAGATTGTTTGGTGTTGTATCAGTGTTAAATCCAGAAGAGGTTTGACTCAACTGGGTACTCATTGGCGGGGATGTGGAAGGCAAATTTTGAGAAACTTGAGTATATGTGGAAGAACTGAATATTATTGTGGAGTGATTATCGTCATTGGTAGTTTGCGCAGTTCCCTTATGGGTGGATGTTTCAGTAGATGCTGTGGGCATAATGGTCACCACAGCTGTAGTCTGTGGCAGCGAAGAGGAGGATATTCCCCTTGTTAAGGTTTCTTGACTGGTTGGTATAGTCAGAGTTGGCTTTGTGTACAAATAGGTTGTTCCCGATGTAAATGTTGGTTCTGAAGATGAATACATACTCGTCGATGATGGTTGATTGCTGGTTAGAGAGGATTGAGTTGTTTCCAGATTCACTGGTGTTGTGTCAGTCTTATAATCAGATGAAGTATGGCTCAACTGGGTGGTCATTAGAGGCAATGTGGACGACAAACCCGAAGACACTTCAGTATCTGTGGAAGAACTGAAAGTTGCTGTGGATAGATCATTGTTGGTAGATTGGATGGATCCGCTTGATGTATCTTGACTTGTTGGTTTTGTTTCAGTTGACATTGTATAAAACCTTGTTGACGATGTGTCATACTCATTCGGCGTTGATCCTCCAAATGTGACAGTTGTTTCAGATGTAAATTGTGGTTTTGAAGATGAATACACACTCATTGTTGCTGGTTCATTGCTGGTGAGAGAGGACCAAGTTGTTTTCAGATTGATTGGTGTTGTATCAGTGTTAAATCCAGAAGAGGTTTGACTCAACTGGGTACTCATTGGCGGGGATGTGGAAGGCAAATTTTGAGAAACTTGAGTATATGTGGAAGAACTGAATATTATTGTGGAGTGATTATCGTCATTGGTAGTTTGCGCAGTTCCCTTATGGGTGGATGTTTCAGTAGATGCTGTGGGCATAATGGTCGCCACAGCTGTAGTCTGTGGCAGCGAAGAGGAGGACATTCCCCTTGTTAAGGTTTCTTGACTGGTTGGTATAGTCAGAGTTGGCTTTGTGTACAAATAGGTTGTTCCCGATGTAAATGTTGGTTCTGAAGATGAATACATACTCGTCGATGATGGTTGATTGCTAGTTAGAGAGGATTGAGTTGTTTCCAGATTCACTGGTGTTGTGTCAGTCTTATAATCAGATGAAGTATGGCTCAACTGGGTGGTCATTAGAGGCAATGTGGACGACAAACCCGAAGACACTTCAGTATCTGTGGAAGAACTGAATGTTGCTGTGGATAGATCATTGTTGGTAGATTGGATGGATCCGCTTGATGTATCTTGACTTGTTGGTTTTGTTTCAGTTGACATTGTATAAAACCTTGTTGACGATGTGTCATACTCATTAGGCGTTGATCCTCCAAATGTGACAGTTGTTTCAGATGTAAATTGTGGTTTTGAAGATGAATACATACTCATTGTTGCTGGTTCATTGCTGGTAAGTGAGGACTGAGTTTTTTCCTGATTGTTTGGTGTAGTATCAGTGTTAAATCCAGAAGAGGTTTGACTCAACTGGGTACTCATTGGGGGGGATGTGGAAGGCAAATTTTGAGAAACTTGAGTATATGTGGAAGAACTGAATATTATTGTGGAGTGATTATCGTCATTGGTAGTTTGCGCAGTTCCCTTATGGGTGGATGTTTCAGTAGATGCTGTGGGCATAATGGTCGCCACAGCTGTAGTCTGTGGCAGCGAAGAGGAGGACATTCCCCTTGTTAAGGTTTCTTGACTGGTTGGTATAGTCAGAGTTGGCTTTGTGTACAAATAGGTTGTTCCCGATGTAAATGTTGGTTCTGAAGATGAATACATACTCGTCGATGATGGTTGATTGCTAGTTAGAGAGGATTGAGTTGTTTCCAGATTCACTGGTGTTGTGTCAGTCTTATAATCAGATGAAGTATGGCTCAACTGGGTGGTCATTAGAGGCAATGTGGACGACAAACCCGAAGACACTTCAGTATCTGTGGAAGAACTGAATGTTGCTGTGGATAGATCATTGTTGGTAGATTGGATGGATCCGCTTGATGTATCTTGACTTGTTGGTTTTGTTTCAGTTGACATTGTATAAAACCTTGTTGACGATGTGTCATACTCATTAGGCGTTGATCCTCCAAATGTGACAGTTGTTTCAGATGTAAATTGTGGTTTTGAAGATGAATACATACTCATTGTTGCTGGTTCATTGCTGGTAAGTGAGGACTGAGTTTTTTCCTGATTGTTTGGTGTAGTATCAGTGTTAAATCCAGAAGAGGTTTGACTCAACTGGGTACTCATTGGGGGGGATGTGGAAGGCAAATTTTGAGAAACTTGAGTATATGTGGAAGAACTGAATATTATTGTGGACTGATTATCTTCATTGGTAGTTTGCACAGTTCCCTTATGGGTGGATGTTTCAGTAGATGCTGTGGGCATAATGGTCGCCACAGCTGTAGTCTGTGGCAGCGAAGAGGAGGACATTCCCCTTGTTAAGGTTTCTTGACTGGTTGGTATAGTTAGAGTTGGCTTTGTGTACAAATAGGTTGTTCCCGATGTAAATGTTGGTTCTGAAGATGAATACATACTCGTCGATGATGGTTGATTGCTGGTTAGAGAGGATTGAGTTGTTTCCAGATTCACTGGTGTTGTGTCAGTCTTATAATCAGATGAAGTATGGCTCAACTGGGTGGTCATTAGAGGCAATGTGGACGACAAACCCGAAGACACTTCAGTATCTGTGGAAGAACTGAATGTAGCTGTGGATAGATCATTGTTGGTAGATTGGATGGATCCGCTTGATGTATCTTGACTTGTTGGTTTTGTTTCAGTTGACATTGTATAAAACCTTGTTGACGGTGTGTCATACTCATTAGGCGTTGATCCTCCAAATGTGACAGTTGTTTCAGATGGAAACTGGGGTTTTGAAGATAAATACATACTTGTTGCTGGTTCATTGCTGGTAAGAGAGGACCAAGTTGTTTTCAGATTGATTGGTGTTGTGGCAGTGTTATATCCAGAAGAAGTATGACTCAACTGGGAGGTCATTTGCGGAAATGTGGGAAGCAAGCTTGGAGAAACTTGAGTAGATGTGGAAGAACTGAATATTGCTGTGGAGTGATTATCATCATTGGTAGTTTGCGTAGTGCCCT
This sequence comes from Phyllopteryx taeniolatus, assembly GCF_024500385.1. NCBI lineage: Eukaryota > Metazoa > Chordata > Actinopteri > Syngnathiformes > Syngnathidae > Phyllopteryx > Phyllopteryx taeniolatus. Next base: position 20,652,300 of record NC_084510.1, read on the forward strand.
TGCGGCTGGATGTTTCAGGTGATGTATTTGATTCAGTTGAGGCTGCGGGCATGACGGTTGCTACAGGTCTAGTTTCTGACAGTGAAGAGGAAGATATTCCACCTGTTAAGGTTTCATGACTGTTTGGTTTAGTTTGAGTAGGCTTTGTGTACAAACTGGTTGTTTCCGATGTAAACTTTGGTTCTGAAGATGAATACGTACTCGTTGATGATGGTTGATTGCTGGTGAGATGGGATTTAATTGTTTCCAGATTCACTGGTGTTGTGTCAGTCTTATAGTCAGATGAAGTATGGGTCAACTGGGTGGTCATTAGAGGCAATGTGGAAGACAAAACTGAAGACACTTCAGTATCTGTGGAAGAACTGAATGTTGCTGTGGATAGATCTTTGTCGGTAGTTTGGATGGTTCCGCTTGTGGTGGATGCTTCAATTGGTGTGTGTGATTCTGTGGGCAGAATTGAAGTCATTGAAGTTGTATGTGACTTTGAAGATGATATTGCACTTGTTGATGGTTCCTGACTGCTTGACTCAGTATCGTCGTCATTAGGTGTTGATCTTCCAAATGTCACTGCTGTTTCAGATGTAAACTCTGGTTCTGAAGGTGAAGGCATGACTGTTGTTGATGGCTCAAGGCCGGTTACAGAGGAGTGAGTTGTTTCCAGATTAATTAATGTTGTTTCAGTCAACAGAGTGGTCATTGGGGGAAATATTGAAGGCACACCTGATGATAGTTCAGTATCAGTGGGAGAACTGAATGTTGCTGTGGAATGCTCATTATTGGTCGTTTGCATAGTTCCCATTGTAGTGGATGTTTCAGGTGAGATGTTAGATTCAGTTGTTTCTGTGGACATGAATGTTGTCACAAATGTGGTCTGCTGACCCAAAGAGGAGGACAATTCATTTGTTGATGTATCTTGACTTGTTGGTTTTGTTTCAGTTGACTGTGTCTCATACTCATTAGGTGTTGATCCTTCAAATGTGACAGTTGTTTCAGATGGAAACTGTGGTTTTAAAGATAAATACATACTTGTTGTTGCTGGTTCATTTCTGGTGAGAGAGGACCATGTTGTTTTCAGATTGATTGGTGTTGTGTCAGTGTTATATCCAGAAGAAGTATGACTCAACTGCGAGGTCATTTGAGGAAATGTGGGAAGCAAGCTTGGAGAACCTTGAGTAGATGTGAAAGAACCGAATATTGCTGTGGAGTGATTATCATCTTTGGTAGTTTGCGGAGTTCCCTTGCGGCTAGATGTTTCAGGTGATGTAGTTGATTCAGTTGAGGCTGCGGGCATGACGGTTGCCACAGGTGTAGTCTCTGACAATGAAGAGGAGGATATTCCACCTGTCACAAATGTAGTTTGCTGCTCTGAAGAGGAAGAGGAGGAATTTTTGGGCATGATTTGCACAGGTGTAGTGTGTGGCTCTGACGATGGGAACGAACCATATGCATTTGTTTCATGATCGGTTGGTGTTGGAGGTGTTGGTGCTTTGGACTCTGCAGAAGGACTGAGGATTTCTTTCAAAATATTTGACCTTATCACATCTGATATTTGATACATTGTTTGTCCCAAAACATCTGGACGCTCTTGGACAATAGAATCAATTTTAGTTAGCGCCATTCCTTTATGGTCGTCAGCCTGTTTTCCATTTGGTTTTCCTGTGAAATTAGATATATTCAGTCAGTTAATCTATGTGCTTAGGTCCAGACACGTGCACAGACATTTTTGGGGGCAGGTGCTCTAGTCCCCCCAAAAAAGTTACCCATCAGCAAAATTAGTCATACAATTAAGAAAGAAACAGTAGCATACGTATTGTATTTATTTCTGTTAACACAATCAACACAGTCATTAATACAACTATTAACAAAGGAGGTGAAGGGAAGCTATAGTGGATTTAAAAAGTCTATACCCCACCATCCAAATGGCAGGTTTTTGTGATATATATAAATAAGATCAAGCTAAATCCTTTTAACCCCCCCCCCCCCCCCCCCCCACACACACACACACTATTAGCCTATGTTCACACTGTAGGGCATGATGCCCAATTTAGATATTTTTATTTTAGTCAATCTTTTTATGTCATCATTCACATTGCAAAAACAAGTGCGACTTCTACTGGAGACAGAATGTGTCTGTGATGTCACACGCATGCGCACAAAACAGGACGTCACATTGCACATGCGCACAAACAGAAGGTGCCGCGTTGACGGAAGACAATACGTCACGACTAAAGGTGCTATTTGCCTGAACATTTCACCAGATGTTGGGAACAACCCAAGTAATCCATACATTCAAAGAAAGTAGACCAAATAACCTCAGAAAATAAGTTGTGTGTAAGAATGTGAAATGACAAAGGGAAAAAGTATTGAACACATGAAGAAAGGGAAGTGCAAAAAGGCATGGAAATAATAAGCAAACAACAATCCATCCCCTTGTCAGTGCAAATGAATACCTGGTTCAGTCCTAATGGATGGCCGACAAAAAGGTCTCATTGCCAAGGTGTGAGTCAAGACACATCTCATGATGGGTAAGAGCAGAGAGCTGTCTCAAGACCATCGCTAACAAATTGTTGCAAAACATAACGATGGCATGGGTTACAGACATAGAGCTAAGCTTCTGAACGTTCCAGTGAGCACGGTTGGGGCCATAATACGGAAGTGGAATGCCAATCATAACACCATAATTTTGCCCCGATCAGATGCTCCTCTCAAGATTTCTAACAGAGGAGTGCAAAGAATAATCAGAAGTTGTCCAAGAGTCAAGGACCACTTGTGGAGAGCTTCAAAAAGACCTGGAAGTAGCAGGTACTGTTGTCACAAGGAAAACAGTGAGTAATGTACTCCGCCGCCATGGCCCGTATGCACGCTCATCACGCAAGACCCCATTGCCGGAAAAAAAGCATGTCAAAGCTCGTTTAAAGTTTGCTGAACAACATTTGGATAAGCCAATTAAATACTGGGAGAATATAGTCTGGTCGGATGAGCACAAAATTGAACTGTTTGGATGCCATAATGCATACCACGTTTGAAGGAGAAATGGCACTGCACATCACCCTAAAACACCAGACCAACAGTGAAGTTTGGAGGACGGAACATGATGGTGTCGGGCTGCTTTTCAGAAAATGCTACTGGCAAACTTCCCATTACTGAAGGAAGGATGAATGGGCAAATGTACCGAGACATTCTTGACAAAAATCTGCTGCCATCTACGAGGATGATGAAAATGAAACGAGGGTGGACATTTCAGCAGGATAATGATCCAAAACATACTGCCAAGGAAACTCTCAACTGGTTTCAAACAAAAAAAATAAAGCAGCTAGAATCTTCTAACCAATCAACTGAATTAAATCCAATCGAAAACCTATAGAAAGAACTGAAACTCAAGGTCCATAAAAACAAAACAAAACACTGAACCTTCAACATTTGAAGACTGCTTGTGTGGAGGAATGGATCAAAATAACAACAGAGCAATGCTTGTGACTAGTTTCTCTATACAGGGGGCATCTTGACGCTGTCATTGCAAACAAAGGCTTTTGTACAAAGTATTAAATAAATATAAATTGGCGTGTTCAATACTTTTTCCATGTGTCATCACACAACTTCATTTCTGATCTCATTTGTTCTACTTTTTTTGTATGTATGGATTACTTGGGTTGTTCCCAACATCTGGTAAAATTTAAATTTTCATCCCAATAGCACCTTTGGAAATATACGTATTTGAGAAAATGGTGACGTGTTAAATAATTAATTCAGCCGCTGTAGCCTTAGCTAACCCATAACCTGTACAAGTCAAGTGAAAAAACAAAAATACAGTATTACAAGTGAACTGCACAAAAAAAACACACACACACACACACACACATATATATATATATATATATATATAATGTAATAAATAGTAAATAACAATACCGAAATTTGTACATACTCGCTTTTCATTTTCCCTCTGAATTAATCACTTGCACAATCTTACTTTGAGACATATAAGTACCTGTAAATAGACACGAATTCATATTGTTTCATTATAAACTAAATGAGAGACTTACCTCGTTCTTGTGTGTTTATCACACTGAACGAAACCAGCAACATGACGGTTGTGTTCATAAGAACAGTGGACAAGCTCCTCCACATCTTCATGTTCCCTTGTCAGGTAAGCATCCGAAAGGTGTATGTCTGAATCATTTCACCATATCCACATAGATGAGGAAAATATTCAATGATCTCGGTGCCACTGCTTATGGTCTAGTTCAGTTTGATCCTGCTGCATCTAATCGTACATGTATCTAGTGTGTCATAAATGATCAACAAGTCAACTGAGATTGTTGCTGATATCGTGGCCTCCCTCTGCAAATGTTTCATGTATTGGAGCATGACGTCGTAAAGACTTGTGAAGTCCCGTGAATGTACACGCACGCACACACACATTGTCTTGGGACAATGCTTGGATGGGCGAGGTGGGGTGCGGAAATATTAATCACCGTTAAGTAAATAAACATTCACGTCTCACTTGTCAGGCTTATAGGTAAAGTGTCCATTTGGATGCTAAAGAACTCAAATTTGGTTCACTTACAGAAAAAAAAGCTTCTCAGTTTAATTTTTGTAGGTTTCTATTCCCTCGTTTTAGTTCCACCACCATTGGCTTAACTGCCTTCTTTGCAGGAGCTGGAAGTGACAAACGCTTTGTGAACCAAGGACTTTCTATGGTATCTTCTGTGACTGATTTATATAAAATATGGAAAAATTATGTTCTTGATTTCACTATATTTTATATTATTATATACATACATTTTGTGTTTTTCTCAAAGCAACACTACTGTATCTATTTGCTGTATGATTTGTTTTAAAATCAAGCAATGTCCAAGTATGATGTGACATCACTGAAAGGGTTAACTATATTCCACAAGACGTCTTTACATACAGGTAATGACTAACGGTACGACAGCAAATGAATTATTTGTGTGTAAGCATGAGAAATGGGTTGGGAAAAGGTGCTATTCAGACTGAAAGAAAAAAAAGGAGTGCTGGCTAGCCTGTAAGATTAACTGGGCAAATAACCAAATGGACATTGCCGTCCACTTGAGGCTTTTCATTTGCTTGTTTGATGCTAATCACTCAGCACCACTGAGTCAAAAGCAAACACACACAAAAAAGGAAAGCAGAAGAAGAAACGACCAAGATTTAACGACTGCAAGAGGTGAAAGGAGGAAGTGAATTCTTAGGGGAGAATAAGTAACAAATGAACAATAAAGTTTATTGGATTTACTAAAGATGACAAAAGCAATGAAAGACAAATGGGGAAAAAAAGGAGTATGTGTTGTGTATTTGTTATTAGTCGGGATCAGCATTGGATTAAACTAAAAATTATGTATATAATATAGTTGTGGTATTAGGGCCACACTGAAAAGAAATTGGACTACGAAATTAAAGATTATTTATCACGAGAATAAAGTATATAATTGAGCAAACACATTTTGGAGATGATGAATCAGATATTTGAGGTTAAAGTCATAACCTTACCAGAATACTTGGATATTTTCGAGAAGTCCCATATCTTTTTTTATGATACAGTAGTTGTATCTTTGAGACTAGGTCACAATCTTATGAAAAAACAGTTTGAAATTTTTCAAGAAAAAAAGTCATATAGAGATTAGTGGTATCAGTAATCTTAAATCAATAAACTCGTATATCTTCAAGATAAAAAGTTGTACATTTTCGAGATAAAAAGTCGTATTTTCAAGCTTAAAGTTGTAATCGTACGAGAATACTGTCATAGCTTTACAAGACAGAAAGTCATATTTTTTAGATTAAAGTTGTAATATTATGAGAATAAAGGTGAATGTTTTGTTTTATAAAAGTCATTTTCAAGATTGCTCATAATCAAACAAGAATAGATTTGTATATTTTTGTGGATTTTTTTAAAATTGTAATATTGCTGTAATAAAGTTCTATATAAGAAACTAAACATATTAAATATAAAGTCGTATATTTTAGGGTAGTCAGCCGGAATAAAGGTGTATATTTTCGAGAAGTCATAGTCATACATTTGAGTTTAAGACATACGTTTATGCGAATAGTTGTATATTTTCAAGAAAAGTCGTATAGTTGAGATTAGATTTACGAAAAAGTTGAATAACTTTGAAATAAAAAGTATATTTTCGAGATTAAATGTGTAATTTTATGACAATAAAGTGGTAACTTTATGAGAATTATGGCATAAATTTACAAAAATGAAATAGCATATCTGCCTCACAGTTCTGAAATTCACCCTCCACAAAGAAGTTTGCATGTTCTCCCCATGCTTGCACGGGTTTTCTCCGGGAACTCCAGCCTTCTCCCAGCTTCCGCCCACATTCGAAAACATGCATGCTATTTCAAAGTCTGTGCTCGCTGATTTGCAGCCAATAAGTAATTGGTCACTTCAGTCAGGCGAGTAACATAGAGTTAGTTACCTTGTGTATGAAATGCGCTATGTAAATACATTTGCTTTGCTTTGCTTTAGGTTCATTGAAGACTGTTTCTTCATCGTCCACAGGCGTGAATGTGAGCGTAAAAACCCCTTTGTCCTATAACGTGCCCTGCGATTAACTGGTGACCAAAGTCAGTTGGGAAAGGCTCTAGCTCGATGGATTTTTCCATATAATCCCCTAATTTAAGCCTTTTTACGAATGTGCAGACGCCTTGTCTGGTGCAGTATTGCTGTGCAAAGGAGGCTTTAAACAGAAGTTCGAGTTTTCCTCACTTTTAATTATTGATTTACTCAGTGCATCAAGCACAAGTCTAACATAATATACAAAGTACAAAAACAGTCTCTGTGTGCTGCTGTGACATCACAACTCTTCACACTTCCGCCTCCTGACTTTTTTTCGTTTCCGCTTCTATCTGTGCCGCTTGGGCTCGCCGACGCTCGGCCTCCGTCACCGTCATGGGATGGAGGGGGAAAAACCCCGCCAAACCTGCGGAAACAGAAACGTGAGAAAGACTGAAAAACCATTTGAGCTCAGCTACCTTGTCCATCCTGTGTCATATCATTCCCAATGAATAGGGTTTCTCCTTACACAGCGGTATACTGTACACTCAGTGGTCACATCATTAGGTATGCCAGACGAATATTGAGACGTAATATACATTTAATAAAAGATACTGACACTTTCAGAGAATCGAATGTATTGTAGCTTTTTTGTTAGTTTTTTGAAATGTTTATTTTTGTATTGGTTGTTTCTGTTTTTCAAACAATATATTTACTATTGCATTTTTATAGGATTTTAGTAGATTTTTAGTTTTTGCTTTTTCAAACAATTCATTATCACTATACCTTTCAAAAAATATGTACATTTTGTATTATCGTTTTATTTTCTAAACATGTTGATTATTGCATGATAGTTTTTTTCTCATTAAAAAATGTTTATTATTGTATTACAGCTTTTTCTTTAAAACATGTTTAATATTATATAAGTATAGCTTTTCCTTGCTTTTTAAAACATAATGTTTATATTTTGGAATTTTATTTTTAAACACGGCGGCACGGTGGCCGACTGGTTAGAGCGTCAGCCTCACAGTTCTGAGGACCCGGGTTCAATCCCCGGCCCCGCCTGTGTGGAGTTTGCATGTTCTCCCCGTGCCTGCGTGGGTTTTCTCCGGGTACTCCGGTTTCCTCCCACATCCCAAAAACATGCATGAATTGGAGACTCTAAATTGCCCGTAGGCATGACTGTGAGTGCGAATGGTTGTTTGTTCCTATGTGCCCTGCGATTGGCTGGCAACCAGTTCAGGGTGTACCCCGCCTCCTGCCCGATGACAGCTGGGATAGGCTCCAGCACGCCCGCGACCCTAGTGAGGAGAAGCGGCTCAGAAAATGGATGGATGGATGGATATCTTTTGTTTTCTTTTATAAACATATATTATCGGATTCTTTCTTTTCTTCATTCAATTTTAAACACTAACTACTATAGCTTTTGCCTTGTATTTCTTGTTTAAAGATTTATTTTACCTTTTGTTAGCTTGCTTTAATACTGTAATAATATTTTAAAGATAGATTTAAGACAAGATTAGATATCCTTTAAAGAACCCCAGCGGATAGGTGTAAATAGGTGTATAACAGACAGCTCTTGCCATGATGGAGTGCATTTACTGTACACACCACTACAAACTGTAAACACAATATAGTTCATTTATATATTAATTTAATCAATCAAAACTGAGCATTATTTATGATCTTTGTAAAGGTCGCCTTTTTCAGTACAGCTCTTGTAAAAGATTGTGCACCTCATGTTGTGTCCAGTGAACGTACAACACAAGAAAAGCACCAGACAGTAACAAATGACTGAACGCAGACGCACCCAGAAGTTTGGCCAGCGGCTTGGTGGGGTGCGCGCCGCAGCCGATCCAGTACTTGATGCGGTCCGAGTTGAAGCTGACCAGCTTCTCGTTGTGCACGTTGGGCAGAGGGTCGTACGTGCCCAGCTGCTCGATGTACTTGCCATCGCGCGCCCGCTTGTTGTATGCCGCCACGATGCGGTAGAAGGGTCTGTTGGCTTGCTTGTGGCCTGCCAGAGCCATGCGGAGGACCACGTAACCCCCGTGGTACCGTTTTAAGAGCTGTGACGCTGCAACAAGAGATTGAATTTCACATTTCGTTTTAATTACCTCATGAGGGAAAACATGTATAGTACAGCAAACCCCTGTTTATCGCGGGGGATCCGTTCTAGACCCACCTGCAATAAGTGAAAATCCACGATACATTTATTAATAAAATAGCTGTAACCCTCCTACATGCTTTAAGAACAATCAGCTTACTAAAACACACTTTTTAAACACAAGTATTTGAACAATCCCCCAAAATCGCAAGCGTAAAATGTATAGAAAATGCAGTACTGTATCATAGAGTCTGTGTTAAATGCATGCATGTGCCTTTAAGAGGCAGGGTCTGATGGTGTGGCGTCGTCGAATCGGCATGCGAGTGGCCGTGAACTGTGGCCAATAGCAGCTCCTGCGTGAGTGTGCTCATTATGTTTGTGTTTCACTGTTCTCCTGCCGTAAATTGCCCGTAGGTGTGAATGTGAGTGCGAATGGTTGTTTGTTTTTTATGTGCCCTGCGATTGGCTGGCAACCAGTTCAGGGTGTACCCCGCCTCCTGCCCGCCTATCCCAACTATAGGCTCCTCCTGGAGCCTATAGTTGGGATAGGCTCCAGCACGCCCGCGACCCTAGTGAGGAGAAGCGGCTCAGAAAATGGATGGATGGATGGATGGATTGATGGATGAAAGACTTAACTGCTAAGCCCATTCCAATACTGTTGCTAACCAAACCAGCCGCACGTAAACAGTCTCTCTGGTGAATTAAAGTGTAGCAAGTTACAACATGTTGTAAATGAGTGCCCTGCGCAGTATTAAATTTTTTTTATTTTTTTTGTCCTGTTCGGCTGTTAGGTCAAGCAGAATGGAAAATCTGTATCCTTTTTTGCCGGAACAGTTTTACTGTGTCAAAGTAGAGTTTTTAAGCTTCCGGTGTGGTATTATAATTGAGGTTTATTGAGAATCAGACTTGATCAGTCGAACAGAACAAAGGTTCTTGAAGGGAGAGAGAAACAAAGACAAAAGACAAAGCACTAATTGTAAACAGGATGAGAGAAGTAAATCATTACATTATCTGACATCTGACAGTATTAAAGATGGAGACAACATCTTTCACCAGTAGACATGTGGTTGCACCACAATGTTGTGCGGGTCCCTGTTTATGTTCTCCGGAACTATGCCCGGTTTATTTACTCTGCCAAACGCCCACAGCCCACGGCGAGAGGAAATACAGTATTTGTTTTAATAGCTTGATGATTAACTTCTCTTTAGTCCACAGATGTGTTTTTTTCGCCCTTATACATTTATTATCTTTAATGCAAAACAGATTACAATTATGGAGGAGCAGTTGAAGGGTTCATAATGAATTACTTCATGTTTTTATGCAATTCATTTATTTTGAACAAAAGAAACATTTTAAATGCCTTCATATGTTATACCTACTTATTAAATAAATAAAAGAAATGACAAGATTTGTATATTTGTTTTTATGTCTGACTGATCCACACAATTAACAAACAGTGACTTATTGAGTATTTCACATGTACAATACATTGCTCTAAAAGCTAAATAAATGGCTGTAGGTAAAAGCTACCAAACCCCAAAATGCAGAACAACGCAACAAAATATTGCATTGTTTGTATGACTCCCTTCGCTTGTGTATATACAACTGCAACATTTTCCATAATACAGGGGGTCCTCGGCTTACGACGCTAGTGACACACAGCACAAGGCTTTGAGCTTATGCTTTTTATAAGTGTTTGGGAGTAACTAATAACATGTTACGAGGTTATTTTAATGACAAAATGTATGTAATTGTAATTTATTAGATTAATGAAGATGTGTGATTAAATTACAGTTGCTTTTGGAAATTGCCATGATTACAATTTCAGTTACATTTGAAAAATAGCCGCAAGATTTCGCTTCCTCCTTCTAAAGCCCATGCTTGTGTTTGGCTCTCTATGGTCATGTGCCAGTGGTAAACACATTTTTCCAACTATGACCTCGAAGCACCACCTTGTGGAGCAATCTATTAGTTTGTCTGAGATTTGAAAAAGGTTAAATTCATAGTTACACTTTTGAACACATAAAAAGAACATTGACTTTTGAATATTTTCATCTGTTGACTTTTTGTTTTAAATGGAACATTCACTTATCTGGGTTGTCAGTTTCAAAAAGGTTAGTGACCCCTGCTGTACACACACATATGTATATAACTATCCATAATGCAAAATACACATTTTTATTATGTATTTACATTTCATCATGTTTTTTTTTTTTTTAAATCCGTTTACTATTTGTGTGAAAAACAAATATGTGGTTAATACCAAAATAATGATCTATGGTTTTAATTCACTTTTAATTCACATCCACAGCTGTTGCTGATGCATTAATTCAAAAGTAAGTAATTAAATGTAATTAAATACAATTTGTTATACTACTTTGAGAGAGTAATTGAAATAGTCACACTACTATTACATTTTCAACAGGAAAACTTGCAATTGTAAGCAACACCATTTCCAAACTAATCTTCCCAACACCGGTTATTAGTTTGTTTTATATTTATGGATTCAATGTGTTTTTCATACCTAATATCTACTGAAATTATGACTTTACAACAACAAAATGTGGTTCGGATGCCACCATCGGAATTCAAGTGTCGCAAACCGAGGACCCCTTCTCTTGGTTCTTCGAGGTTCAACGCGGAAAGGCACAATGATTCATTTTAATAAACTTAAATACGATACTTACACAGTTGGACCATGATGCCAGCTTAATACTTTTAAAACCCTAAAATAGGAAAAGAATATTAAAAAAAAAAAAAACAGCTTTCAAACCAAGTCATTGTAATGTTTACATTGTCTGTAGCTCTGCCGAGCTAATGCTAACAACTAACAGCAAGGGAGTGTAGCGATATAGAGCAAAATTTAACAGAATACCTCTGAAGTCGTGAATGAGGCTTCCGGGTAATAGGTCAGTAGAGTTGCAATACTGACAGCTTGTTTTTTGTCCGGTTGTCCAAAACTAATGTGACATTTGTCAGTGCGCAGCCATGTTTCAACCGGAAGTTGCGTAGCTGTTTACGACCAAGAGTTTGCTTGGTTTCAGGTCGGTAGGGGGCAGTGTTGCACTGCTAAACCACAGTGGCCGGAACGTCTATGGACATTGCCCAAAATGTCCACAAATGATTTCTTTTAATTAATCCATCCAATTTTATCCTCACTAGGCTGCTGGAGCCAATGACACCTGACTCTGGGCGAGAGGCGGGGTACACCCTGGACTGCTCGCCAGCCAATCGCAGGAAACAACCATTCGGAGTCACATTCACACCTACGGGCAATTTAGAGTCTTCAATGAATTAACCTTACCATGCATGTTTTTGGCATGTGGGAGGAAACCGGAACACCCGGAGAAAACCCACACAGGCCTCAGGACTGTGAGGCAGATGTGCTAACCAGTGCTAACTTCCCTATTTTAATGAATAACAATTATAAATAATATATATATAATAACAGTGTTTGCCATGTGGTCACTAAATGGTCACGCGGTGTGTTGGTAGGCAAAAAGTGAATTGTCAGTTAACGCCCGACCAGGAGTCAACAGGCTATTCACACTTATTTTCCTTAACTAATAATGGTAGTGTCATGTTGCGTTATCAGACTACAGATACATATACAGATTTGATAAGAACGATCCTAAGAGCTTTTACCGCATACCAAAGAAACCTGAAGCTCATCGAAAGCTTTGGATCGCGTAGCCAGCAAGTGAGACAAGTGGAGCCTGTGCTTACCATTTTTGCTGCAAATGTTTGCTTTCAGCACATTATATAATAGTAAGACACATAACTTTAGATGATGTTTTTTTTTTTTTTTGCAATATAATATTATGGTATTAAATAAGTATAATATTGTTCTTATTTAATCTTTATATTTTTCATTTTAGGCACAATGGCAATGACGAAAGATTAATCTCACTCTTAAATATTTGATGCCTGTGTTATTTTTGGTGATATTTTACCTTTTATAATAGGCCTACTATTATATGGAAATTACGAATGGGATATGGACCTAAAGCTTGAACCAAATATGCAAATACACATCACGTATCGAGACGCTTCACCGTCTGAACACATACATAATTTCACATAATTGTAACTTGTATTGAACTACTAGAATATTTCATTCGAGGTTTAAAAATTACACTTGCTCATGTTTTTAATTAAAATGAACAATATCATACAATATAGGGTTATATTAATCATTGAAGTTCATTGGAAATTCACTATAATGTTGATAAGAAAATAGTTAACTATAAAAGTGCATTACAAACCTCAACACTCAAGAGCAATATGAAAATCGCACATCGGAGTTGAAAACTCTTCCGGATGAAGTGAAAGTAAAAAAATTAAATGAAAGGATGACGTGCCTCTTTTACTACCTGAAGTGGCAGAAATACTGACAATCAACAACTCCCCATCCAAGCTGCTAGGTTAAATTAATTTATAAAAATCCAGTGAAGTCATGATATTCTTTTACGTATCATGAAATTGTCAGAAAGGTTTCTGGGGCAATGTAACAAAAAAATATATTGAAAAGCCAAATTACAAATGTCCCCTTCAATTGTGGGAAGACATCAAGATGGCCCCGATGACGGCGATGTGGACGATCCTGGGAGAATCCTTCCAGGGGTGCGTGAAGGCGAGGCACAGAAGGCCGGGAAAGTGCATTCGACTGCAGGGGGATTACTTTGAAGGAGAAAATGTGTAGTTTGGATTCTAAAAACTGTGCATATATCCTTTGTGACGTCAGTCGTACAACTTTTCTGACACCTCGTAAGGACTTGATGAGCAGGCTAACATTTGCTGGCGACAGTAACTTCTTTCTCTCTTCCCTTGATATACAGCAAATGTCAGATACTTTAAGACTTTTATTACTCTCTCATAATGTTCTACAAGGTCACTTAAACTTTTCACAAAGTTCTACTCTTTAAAGATGTTTCAGCTTTTACTCAAGTAAACCTTCAAGTAAGTTATTTAAGACTGATTATAATTAAGGTAATTCACTGTCTTTAATTGTTGTGTGGCTATGTTTATTAATTTAATGTTGCGGGCAATTGTCCATAAAGTGTCAGTGTGTACTTAAAAGGAAATGCTTGCAGTCCAGCGGTGTTGGTTGTGTTCATGGAAGGCAAAGAAACAAACAAGAAAACCAATAGGTGGATATATAATTGAATGCTCTTGCAATATTGCGGTGGATTATCTTAGCCCTGAGGGATATATTCCATGTATAACATCAACACTTCCAGTCATTTCTATTCCCCTCGTGTGGCCTTATATCACCAGCACATATAGTTTGAAATCTCTTCCGAGCAACTTGGTGCGAATGAAAGGCAGATTTTTTTTTCCAGGAAGCTGAAGATGGTGAATGGAGGGGTCACCGCCGTGCCTGAAGTCAACATTTGTGCCCACCGCGAGCTCAGCTACCCCCGCAGTCTCGGAACATGCTGATTTCACACTCTTGTTGTGTAAACCTTGTTTTCTGTATCTCTGTGGATGTGTGTGTGTGTGTGTGTGTGTGTATAGACAAAAAAAATAAAAATTATGTGAGGTCACCCGCGATACGAAAAGAGATGGGGCCCTTTGTAATTCTAAAAATCCTTATGTCTTCATACATACATATAGATATCGATATATACCCAAATATAGCGAAGCAGGACGGTAGAATATAACATTTTATATTGAATTTTGTGCCCCTGTCACCTACCTGGTGTTTTCACTTGCGAAAGGACTTGATCTCAACTCCGCAAATGTGATGTATTGCATTATAAATTAAATAAAAAACTTTCACAAACTTGGACTGGGGGAGGGGGCACCAGCAGATGTGTTTCAGTCTTCTTCACAGTTAGATAAGGCCACATGGTCAAAATCTAGATTGTTCTATCGACTCTCTAACTCTCTAACTAACTCTGTTTATTTCTGTTGTGCAAGGTGGTGACTATCATGAATAACTGGCAAGAGCTAGAATCAAATTATTTATGAGATAATCCATTGTACGTGACTCTTTGGATTATTTTTGTAGTCTTTCTGTTTATTTCTATTGTGAAAAGTGTTGTTTTTCGTGAATAACTGATCTGATGAGAGGAGTCATGGCATTAATTATTTGACACATGCATTGTATGCTCATATTTCCCCATCCGTGACCAAGCATGCCACTGACTTTTTTGTTTGTTTGTTTTTTTTTTACTCTGGGTTTTTAAAGTGGGGATTATCATTCATAACTGGCAAAAGGAGGGATCACATTAATAGTAAGACTGTATAATGTGCACACTTGTGCCCGAGCATGCCATGGACTTTTTTTAGAACTGGATTCTTTTTAGTTTTCTGTTCACTTCTATTGTACAAGCTGGCAGTTATCATGAATAACTGAGAAGAGCAGCAATGACATTATTTATTAGATATTTGCACATGTACATGTGACTGAATGGGCCATGGACGTTTTTGAAGTCAGATTATTTCTGGTACAGTGGTAACTCGATTTAGGAGTGACTCGGGTCACTCCTTTATGAGTGTTTCGAGATCCGTCACTCGACCGTTTTTTTGCTTTGACTTGAGAGGAAAATTTGTGAAATGCTGGCTAGGTGGTGGGAGTGCAAACTGCACGACAAGCAACACTTTGGTAGATAGTGAACCATTCTTCTTCTTCAAAATAAGAGGCTTTACTGGCCAGTTAAGTTTACGGTCTATCTAAACTTAAAACAAAGAGAATCACATATTGCGTATTTTAAACAACCACGTAACCTTTCCTTGGGAAAGTCCACTATCTTAATGCTAACAGACAAAATACCATAGACAGGTTAACAAAGAGTGGTGTTATAACTTTCAGCAACTGATATTTGAACACAAACCAGCAATGCGTGTACAAACATTTGTAGATCTAGACTATAATACTCACAGGCATATATCCTTTATCCTCTGCATAAACCATCTAATATTACTGCATCATACTGAGCAGTTGTGACCGTCTCCTTTATGTACATATATCTGTATGTCTGTATTATACTGCTCCCTTGTGGCTGAGAAGCACACACAGGAAAGAGCCACACAATGAATTAATCACGATAAACAAACTAAGTCTTTTAACTTTCTATTTAAGTACATTATTATGGTATGTTTTTATATAGTATAATACTGTAGAGTGCTATTTTCCTATTAAAACACATTACAAAATTAGTTTTTTTTTATGGCGGGCTGGAAGATATTAATGGAATTTCCATTTATTTCAACAGGGAGAGAGATTTGAGATACAAGTCTTTTAAGTTACAAATGTGGTCATAAAACAGAATAAAGTCAAATCAAGACACCACTGAGTTCTGTTTATTTCTATTGTGCAGGGTTGCGGGTATTATGAATCACTGGGACGTTAAGCAATCATATTAATTATTAGCTACAGTAGTGCATGTGCCTGTGCATGGACTTTAGAATGTGGATTATTTCTAGTTATTCTATTCATTTTTATTGTACACTGTAGGGCAGTAATCATTACTAACTGGCAAAAGAAGCGATCACGTAAATGATATGACACTCATGCACTCGCGTGTGCCTTTGCTAGACCTTTTTTTATTTTGTGTGTTATTTTGGGTAATTGTATTTGTTAATATTATGCAATTTCCCAGCGTTTCCAACCGTGCCATGAGAGGTGTTGTGTACACTAGCAAAATTAACCAGAACTTACTGTTAGGTGGACAAAATCTTCTTTTATTCATTTATTTATTTATTTTAACCGGTCCTGTTCAGCTGCATGGCCTTGCAGAATGGTGGATCTATAGGTCCTTTGTCCTGGAACAGTTTTGCCGTGCAACAGGGGAGTTTTCAATACTTCCTCTGCTTATTTTTGTATTTTTAAAAAATCATTCGGATGTTTATTGAAAATGCAGCCGGGCAGAAAAGGGTTTCAGGAGATAGACCGAGGGACAGAATGGACACGGGGAATAGGGGTGCAAACCACAGCAGAACAATAGTTAGACAGTCTAAATATTTGACTACAAGTAACGTTGCAAACTCATATTGGCAAAATATTCTTTTAATAGCTGTCTGAAAACACTGCTGGTTCTACACGTCCCAGAATGCACTGCAGCAGCTGCTGTGCTATCTCGTAGCAGTTCCCCTGCCGTCGCTCACTAAAGTTGTAATTTTATGACACACCAGTGTTCCATATTTAGAGTGGAAACATACTTTAACAAGTTTATTTTTTTATCTTCAATAAAAAACACAGGTAGGTTACTCATAATTTGTTAGCTCAGCCCTTGTTACAAGTTATTGAGTATTCAGTAATAGGATGTGTGCCACATTATATGGTCAGTAGTGCATAACAGTGTCTAATATTGACTACCGACGCTAATAAAGGTTCATTATGAAAGTGACATTGTCGCAATGGGCTTGAGCCCACCCAAAGTAGGGCTGGCCTCACCACTGCTCACTAGTTTCCACTGCTGTTTACCTAGTGAACTTCTAGCGCCATTTTGTGTCGCTGGTGTCACAGAATGGCTCAGATTTTAACTTTAGCTACTTGGCGGTCAAACTGTCACACATCAGAATCAAAATCAGAATCATCTTTATTTGCCAAGTATGTCAAAAACACACAAGGAATTTGTTTCTGGTGGTTGGAGCCGGTCTAGTATGACAATAGACAACCATTTTGACAGATATGGTCAAATATGGTCTAAATATGCTACATTAAAGGTGTACCCATCACTAAATAAGGAAAATATTTGCAGACTACAGCATCAGCATTTTCATGCTTAGCCTAATTTAAATCAAAGGGGGAAAGAGTCAGTCGAGCCAACTAAATGCTATATAACTTTTAAAACTTGTATTATTTATGTATTATTTTTTACCCCTATTATGTGGAGTTATTTACTTGCAATTTGAGCACCTTTGCAGTCTAAACACAGCTATATCGGGTACAGTATGTGTCACTTGAAATACAGTATGCATGGAAATAGATCAAATCACATACAGGCATCAAATTGGAATTGGGAACTTGGACCTGCAGTGTAAATCCATCCTGTTTTACTGTTAAATCTCTTTGTTCCAGTAATGTTGACCTCTCAAAGATGTGACCAGTCAATTGTTTACATGAAACCGCCGCCACTCGTCCAAATTACAGTGAACATTGATGTATCAATCAATCAGTTCCTCTGCAATTATACATCCAATCTCTCTAATTGATTTCTCTGGAAATATATCAACATAGGAGGAGGCCCTCCGTCTTGTCAGTCCAACATCTCCAACTCTACTCAATGATTCTTCGAGAAAACATAAAAAAAAAAGAAATTAATTAATTCAAAACTTACCAACGTTGCAAACCGCACTTTACATTAGTTTGAATATATCTAATTGCATTATTCTATCATATTACTCAATGAGCAAGTTAACCAAAAGAAATAACAAGATTACAAGGCGAGTTTAGCGAGGGTGAAGCATTTTGGGTTGACACAAGTGGCTGTGGCGAGCCAGACAAACATCGTGACACACACAATGCTCCGAGCCCCACAAGGCAGGGCTGAATTTTCCTGAGGAAAGTGTCGTTATTAGGCTGACAATGTTTCTGTGGAAAAACTGCAAATGAATGGAGGCCTTACATGGCGAGGGAGCACACCAAATGCATCTTACATGGTGAATCTGCAATGCGTGATGATCTGAACGGTGACATTGATTCAAGTTGTGGCCAGCACTCTCTCGTGAGCACCCCATGCTCCTTGGGATACCAATACGAGTTGTTCCTCTGCTAATTGCCTGTGACAGCTCAGTTAGGGACGCTCAGATGACCAGATATTTTACTTGGAAAAAAGCAAAGGGCCCGCTCCAACTCCTGTGGCTCTGTCACATCACTGAAGTCTGGAAAAAATATTCCTTTACGACTTTGATTTAAAAAAACAAACAAACCAAAAAAAGAGAAAAAAACCTCAAACAGATTGGTGTTGGGATGTGCCGCTTTTGCTCAACTAAAACACTATATTTGCATATTACAGGTGGTTGGCCCATGGGAAGGGGGACCCACGTTACCCTTTCGGGCCCCATGGATGCAGGCCCTGCCACAAGGCGCTCGCCTTCGAGCCCCACCTCCAGGCCTGGCTCCAGAGGGGGGCCCCGGTGACCCGCGTCCGGGCAAGGGAAAACGCGATCCAATAATTTTACTGTAGAAACGTACTATTAGCAATATAAGATTGATTTCTCTTTTTTTTTAAAGGTTGTTTTCCAATGTACGCCTTGTGCAAACTGGAATTTAAAAGGGGTAGAAAATTACAAATTACAAATTCATTTAATATTTTATACAAATGACAATAAATGATAAAAACTATAGTCATATAGTCTATATGTGACCACAAAAAGGCCTTGGACAAGCTCAAAGGTTAGCAAAATCGAACAAGGCCTGAGGATTGCTTTGGAAATGGTCATACTGTACATGTTTGTCTTGTTTTAAGTATTTTTTAGAAGGGAAACAGCAAAAATGTATATTATTCTCTTTAGACTTGGCAGGAAGAATGGCTCTTTTCAATCACAGGCGCCGTGTGACTCATCTTCTGTGAGCTCTTTGTGATGCCCCCTGCTTTTTTATTTTTTGTATTTTTTATTTTGTAAGCATCTGTGTCCAGCTCGAGTGCTTGATAGATGTTCTGCTCGCAGGGAGCACCTAATGGAAAGATGGGATTTGGTCACAGGCGGGGGGCGGTCAAGTGATCTCCCTTCTCTGGAAGGATCTTTCAGATGGTTGTGGTGAGACTAATTGTAATAGCATGCAAAATGGAGGCATTACTTTTATCTTAATTAACAAAGAGACTTCTTTTTTTAAAAAGTTTGTGTACTCTCTCAGCTGCAGGATTAAAGCATTTCTTGGGAATGGACAAGCATGTGCTGTCACGCCTCTGTCAATAAAACAAAGTGGCAAAACTATGGCGGGCGAAACACCACCTCACACATCTGACAACCGCGCCACCTTTTCCTCTTATTTAACTTTAATTGTGGACAAGTGGTTATCACATCAGCTTCACAGTTCTGAGATTGTAGCATGCTCACCCCGTGCTTGCGAGGGTTTTCCCCATGTTTTCTCCAGCTTCTTCCAGCCCACATTCCGATAACATGCCCACATTCCGATAACATGAATGTTAGCTTCACTCAAAACTCCAAATTGTCCTTAGGTTTGAATGTGAGTAGTTGCTTGTCAATTTGTGCCCTGCGATTGGCTGATGACCAGGAAAGGGTATACCCCGCTTCTCTCACTCAAAGTCAGCTGGGATAGGCTCCAGCTCAATGTGGACATGCGCTATAGAAAATGGATGGTTATAATCAAAAATGAATTTCAAAATGTTTAAATAGAATCTGGCAAATTAATGTCGCCTTCCATAATTTCCATTTTACTGAAAGCAGGGGAGTCAAACTCATTTTTGTCACGGACACCATTGTAGTTACGGTTATGACTCTGAAATTATATAAATATTCTCATATTATTAAATATGCACAACAAATTGATGGATAACTAGTTTTGAAATGACAAGTCAAGTATAATAGTTTGTTCAATTATTCTTCAAATTGCTGTAAAAAGGGGTTTGGTAACAAAAAACGCTTACAATATCTCAACATCATTTGGTTAATTTTTGTTTATTAAAATTTTAATTAATTAAATATGACAATTTTAAATGTTGGTACAAATTTGAGCAAGAATCATGGAAGTTGACGCACATGATTTGCTATCGTGGGCCGCATAAAATGATGTGGTGGGCCAGAACTGGCCCTTGGGCCTTGAGTTTGACACCTGTAACTTAAAGGAATAATATCTATCTTTAGTTCTACTCACTAAAATAGCCACCTCCATTTTGGAAAAAAATTGGGAAGTCCTTTAATATGTTTCCTGATGCTATTGCAATAACATATTGTTTAATGATGAAATTATATTGCCATGCAGAAATTGTACGCCACCATTAGATTTGTTTTCATAGAAAGGCTACAATTATCATCTACAGCTAGAATTCCATTCAGTAGAACACAGACCACAAGTTGCTGAGCTAATAATAAAAGCGAAAACAAGCCATACGTTTTTGTATTTGGGTTAGTTCGTCCACCAGTTTGTTAGTTAGCAGACTACGCCCGGGTTCATGGAGGATGGCAAACAGATGGAAAGTGCCATCATGATTCTTGGGGGGTTGGATGGCTTCAACGATACCATAATGACTCACATGGTAAAGAAAAAAAAAAGCACTCTTATCTATATCATTACCAAAATCTTTGGAAATACGTGTAATTGGTTGTTGAATTACAATTGGTGTTCCAGCATGAACCATTCCTCTACAAAGTATTGTGGACATCTGTTTTGTATTCATTTGTGTCAACCTGCTGTATCCTATTAGTTAATGTTTCATATTAACAGTTATATTGACTTGTGTCAAAAGGTGTCAAAAATCTTAACACAGGCTTCGACCTACAACTGTTACTTAAACTTTGAAACTAACGCAAGCTTGAAACCTTAATTTAAAACCCTGAACCTTTTCTGAAACGCTAATTTAAAAAAAACCCTAACTCTTTGCAACTGTAACCCAGGCTTGGAAGTAGAGGTGCAATAATTAACCGATGAGTTGAAAATCGACAACTATTGCAGCCCTACCTGTAACACTGATTTCAAACCCTAACCCAAGTTTGAAACTCTTGATTTGAGTTAAATAGCTTAGCCTGTTTTTCAGACATGGATTCCAGAATCCCACTTGCAACTTTATAATGTATTCTCAACTTTGGCACGCACTATCCAAAGTAGTCATAGATAGGTGGAATTGAAACTTATAGTGGCTGTCTAATCAGTGAGGGGACCAAAGTCTGTCTGTGGTAGGTTGCGACCGCCAACCCAGCGGCGCTCTGTTCAGACCTCTGCTAGCCGAGCAGCACACTGCTAGTTTGTGTGAGAGGGCAAGTGGATTTGGCATGCACATCAGAGCGTGATACCCAAACATTTTGGTCCTGTCACATGACACACACATACACACACACACACACACACACAGAGACATGCACGCACAAACACATTCTTGGTCGCGTAAAATGGATTGTTACACTAGCTGCTGTAATAAAATGTTGCCAGAAACCCCCAGTGAAACCCAGCAAAGTATTTTTCTTTACATTTGCAGTTTGACATGCAATTTGGAGAGTTGTAATAGCAACATCATCGTGCGTTTCCTTTTTCATTTTGGCAGAAAGATCACAACTGTGTCTTTTTAGTGGTTTATAGCCCCCATAGTCAAATAAGGCCTGCTAGAAATCTTGAAAACATAATTCTCTGCTTTAAAAATACGCTTAACGACACATTACAGATTTATTTGCACAGTGACGACATCGAGACAATGAAGTTGTTTCGAAAGGGCAAGGTGGTTAATCGTTTTTATTGATTAATTAGCGTTTATTGTTCATCTCTGTGACGCACACTACTTGCACTAACAACATGGCTGTGAACAGAGAGGAGCTAGTTAACAAAAGCTGAGTCAGTGTTGCCAAATTAGCTCATTTTTGACCCCTCTTGCAATTATTTAAAAAAAAAAGCCAATTGTGAATTTAACTCACGCTAAGAAATTGACAACATGAGCAGAATCGTTTTCCCACTGTTTTCTGTATGACAATTAAGGAGCCTAGAGGAAGGCTATCACTGAGTCAATCGCACTGAACCTTGCCAAAGACATGGTGCCCACATGGAAGTTGCAAAAGCAGTGATTTTATCGACATACTGTACTGGAAAACTTTTGACCCGACGTATGTTCTTCCAAGCCGCAAATATTTTGCAGTGGTGACCTTGACTTATCTGTAAAACTCTACATAAGGAAAAGGCTGGACGGGGTGCGATGTTCGACAATAAACTTATAGTCAGACCAAGTCATGCAGTTTGATGGCTCATTTTATGATAAATTGATAAACATTTAAAGTTGTAATGCATGAAGGATTGTGTTTACATATACATTTTGACAAAAAGGATTTTTTTTCTCACAAAGTGGAAACCCTTATTTTCAAATAATCTGAAAAGGAAAAAAAATATGTTGATGTTAGTAAATGCTGACAGAATCATTTGCTTTTTCTATAAGTGAAAGGGAAATATAGGATCGGGGGGGGGGGGGGGGGGGGGGGAATATTTTATTTTAAGGTCATATCACCTTTTGGGTGATTTTTTCACCTGAGGTAGCTGAGAAAGGTGACCCTTTTCTGACACAGTAGCTATTTGAAACAGTAATCAATGCTTGCATCACATCTCGGCCGGTTTACTACAATATGCTTTACTATGGAATCAGCCAGTTGTCCCTCAAATGTCTCCAGTTGGTTCAAATTGCTGCTGCTCACCTCTTAACTGGAACACCAAAGAGGGAGCACATAACTCTTATTCTGGCTTCCCTCCAACGGCTACCTGCCTTACTTGCTTTTTTACTTTTTAAACGTGTTACTTTTTTATTGTTTTTAAAATATGTTTATTTGACTTGCGTTTTATGTTTGATTTTTTTCCCTCTATGTGCAGCAGTGGTGTTTTAAAGGTGCTCTATAGATACATTTAAGTCGCAGTGAATTGAGTTGAGCCCTATGTTTTGATATCAGTTATTACCTAGAACCTACAATTGATGGTGTTGTTAAAGAAAAAGGAATAGGTAAAAATCTACAAGAAAAGCTGTTTTACCACTGCACTATTTTACAAATTTGTGTTGTAAAACTGTCTTAAAAATATAACTTGGTTATTTATACAACTTTTAAAACGAATAAAATACCAGTTAAGAATTGTTTTATGTATGTATTTATTTATTTTTGTATTTTTTCACACATGTACATACTAAGCACTTAAAAGTCTTCAAAGAAACTTGCTAATCCTAATGCTAATTCCAACCAGATATGAGCGATATTTTAAGACTGTTAAGGTAGTTGATCCATAAGGGATGCTCATTATAACAAGCCAGTGTACTGTCAGGATGATGCAAAAAATTATTTTATTTTTTTAGGTCAATTTCTTTTATATTGTAGCTTGAGTGATATATTTTATAGCAAGTGGTCACAAGTTGGTGGTTAAGGGGCGCCGTTTGACACAGTTTCTATAGAAGTCTATTTAGAGGTCATCCTTGCAATTACGCGACGCAGTGTCTACTTCTAGGGCCACTGCAAACCACCCTTTTGACACAGTTAGTCACACATTTTGCTATGAAAGAGTAAATTGTAATCAAGTCAAAAGGTTCTCTTCAGTTTTTTGTCATTTATTTAAGTGTAGAGTATGTGTTTTAGGCGGAAATGTCAGCAGAATGTCAGCAGAATGTCCCAGTTCATTTCAGTTCTGAATGTTTTCGTTGGGATTGAATAGAATATGCTCTTTGTGAAACTGGAAAACCAAACAATTTTTAAGATCAAAAGTGGCAGTTTGTGTTAAGTGTTTGCTATCTTGACGCTTGTAGAAAACTGTGTAGTACTGTATGTGTTTTTATTGCGTTTATGCTATGATGTCACACAGTTGACGTAGCCCATGTGGCCGACGTAGCCGACGAAGCTACCAGCATCCTGTCTAGAAAAGTTGAAGCACAATCCTGGTCAGGTTTGACAGATCCGAAACATCTCAGAACTGAACTTGCGCCCCTATGTCTTCTTCCTATTCCCATTTTCATTGTCCTCGTGATAGTGACCATCTTCAGCATACCAATCAGTAAACTGAAATGAGTCTAGTTTCACCTTTTATACCCCTACACCACTGCATGGTACATAAACACAAATGTTTTTCCACAGTAGTCTAATCAATTGGGGTTCTAAGAGTGCCTTTCCAATACCATATGGGTGACGGTAACCACAAATTTGTAATACAGTGGTGCCTTTGACTAACGACTTTCATTTGTTCCATGACTTTTTTTGAAGAAATGTTCGCTATCTGCCATACTGCTGCTTGTTGTGAAGTGAATTGAATTCACTGCCCCGGTCTAGCAGCTTTTGCTATCTTAGGGTGCCAATAACTAGAACATGTACAGTAGGTCAGATTTCTTGGAAACAATCACAAGAATGGACTACTGAATGAGGACGAAACCAGGGGCAATGCACCCGTGGAGGGATTGTCCCAGTGAAAAGGTCCAACACCCATACTTTTCTTCCGGTTATCAATACCACCCTTTATCGATAAACCGAGATAAAATTTCAAACTGTTAGTATATTTCCCAATTTAATTTACAATATTGAATTTTTCTTCCCCATACGGTGTGTGCCACCACAACAAAGACCTCATATAACAACAGGTAAAACCTCTCATGCACATTATAGGGCGGGAGCTACACATCATTCACTGTTCCGTATTCGATGTTTATTATTAGAGCCTTTCCACTTTTAAATCATATTTTTTGCACTGTACGCTGTTTTAATTGTACTTTTAATGTTTTTCTCTTTGTTTTAAATGTTTACAAGCTGTTTTTTTTCTTTGTTTTTAAATGCTTTTAATTATTTAAAGCACATTGAGTTACCCTGTGTATGAAATGCGCTATATAAATAAATTTGCTTTGCTTTGCTTTGCTATTTTATCGCTGCCACACACACACAGTTGTTTGCTTGTCCCACTCAAGATGTTCATTTCAGGACACTGAAGCTGCAGCCATCTTATTTTGGGGTCTTTTAAGGTGGCCATGACTCCTTCTTCACCATTTCAAACGTTTATGAGGTGAATCATTAAAGACACGAAATCAGCGTATGAACCAAACTCGACTCTCACAACCATTGCTACATTGAATAAATGTCTATTTTTGTGTCTGCGATGGTAGCTAAAGAGAGGACAGGTGAGCGCTGCTGAGAGGTGATAAGAACATCTACACAGATAAACAGGTTACAAACATGTTGTTGTTTTTTTAGGGATAAAAGGACATTGTTGCTCTTTTGGAGCAGGAGCGCCCCAGCATCATCAGTGCTTTGTCATGTGGCTTGTATTTTCCGCTTGTTAGCTCCTAGTTCCTTCCGGCTTCCGCATGAGACAAATGCTCATATTGGCAGACGTTCTCTGTTTGGCTGCTCCGAGCATCATATTGTCGGAGCATCTTGGGTTCCAGCTGCCTCCCACTGTAGATCAGCCTTGATTTACCCCCGTCATCCTCCATCTCATGTCACCGGGTGGCGCACATGGCGCACTAGTGAGGACACGGACACACGTAATGAACAGCGACAGGATGTGTCACTGGTCTGCCATAGACCACGCGTGGTCCAGCCCACCTGCACCCATCCAGCTGATGTCACCTGCACGTATTGTATTCACAAACATACTAAGTAGGTATTGGCACAATATTCTATTGATTTATTACAAATTCTGTCATTTTGAACCAGTTGAGTGCATGATTTGGATGCTACCACCAGAGGTGCTGTTGATTCAGTTTCAACTATATAGTTTACTAAAGCTTGATTTATAGTGAACTCGTTATTCGTGGGGGATAGCAAATTGGCCTTGCCCCAAATAGCAAAGAAAAACATGCTTAACTGATACCGACCTACCTAAGAGAGGTATATTCCTTGTGTGTTTTGGACATACTTGGCAAATAAAGATGATTCTGATTCTGATTCTGATTTGATATTGCGTACAGATGCCACAAGATGTCTCCAAAGCACTTAAAAACAAAGAGTATCATAAAGCACCAACACCATGCATCTAGCATGTACACAATCAGGAACCCATGTTACATAAACAACTGTGTTCAGTAGTTAAATTATTCAACACAAAAAAAAACACCTTCACATGTAGCTTATCAAAAGTATTAGCTAGCATACTAGCCCAACTATCCACATTAGCACAAAATGACGTGATGTCACACAAATATGCACGCAGGCACTTTACACAAACGTTTTTGCCTACATTTTTGCTTGCAGCCAGCAATAGCTTAGAAATAGCTGTCGTTTTTTTTTTTAAATACCTTTGAAATAATCTTTACCACTTCCCTCCAGAAGATCCGGATGGCGGGGCAGGACCAAACGAGATGGGCATGGTCTGGCATGCACATTACTGTATATCATATGCTTTCACTGCAGTTTAGATTCTCAGAGGGTGTTTTTTTATGTTTATTTATGTTCTTGGAGAAGACGCAAGTGTGTAGAAGTCACTGATTGTTGTCATTTGATTATACCTAGCTTGATATTAACGGTGTACATCTGATCCAGCCTAAAGCAGAGGTTCTCACGTTTGCACCCACATTTTGCCATGGTTAATAGACGCACGTTTATACTGTAGTAGCAAATTAGTAAATTAAGAAAATTAGTCTTCAAAAATATCCTTTGAAAACAGGCGTGTCATCTTTTTAAAAACATAACTACACACAATTACTTTTATGCAACATATATTTCAGAGCACATTATTAGGAAACTCAGACATTGAACTCTTATTAAAAAATGTAATATTGTCAACCCAATTTTAAGTCCCTACACATTGGTTCAAAGGTCAAAACTATATCTGCTACGTTAACAGGAAACAAGAGTACAGAACAATCAGAGCGATCCTCCCTCACTTTAAAACAAAAAAAGGAAAGCAAAAAAAAAAAGAAGGAAAATCAGTAGATAAATTAACCATAACATTTTCAGCAAATTAAAAGATTCAATCAAGGAAATCAACCAAATTCATAGTACTGACACACAGTTCTTAATTGAACTGACGCCGTAGTTCCCCTGGATAGATTCATGTTGCCTAGTTCTGATAAAACAGCTACTTTGTAAGAATCCATGCTAATCTCCTTGCGGCTGCCATTGTTTGGAATTGGATCTAAACCACAGACCTGGCCCCTTCCTCTATCTCCACAATAGATAATGACTGGTCCAAAAGCTGTTACAGTATTTTACTTTTAACATTAACACAGGTTAACTAGTTTCTGTACTTGAATGACAGTTAAGAAATGTTTTTTCTATTTCCCTGATTTCCTGTATGGCAATTCAACATCAGATTTGGCGTTCACCTTGTGTGTCCTGAAAGCGACACTCTCCTTGGGGATCTGCCAGCAATTGCCCTCTTTACGTGGCCTTTGACTGTGTTTGATTACCACTTTGAATTATGGGCAACCCTGCTTTGCTCTTGTAAGTCAAACGCCAGACTCCATGTCATCTTGACACATGTTATTCCTCTCCCCTCTAGCTCCCCCCCCCCCTTGATGCAGCAAACAGTTTGAAAAGAAGTGATTTAAACCTAGTATCAGCATGTTCTTGGGTGGGGTTTTCTCTGGTGTGTGAATGTGAGTGTGAATGGTTATTTGTCTCTATGTGGCCTTCGATCGATTTGCAACCGGTCCAGGGTGTACTCTGCCCGGCTCTCGCCTAAAGTCAGCTGGGCCAGCTCACCCGCAACCCTAATAATAACAATTGCTATAGTAAATGGATTTGAACCCAAGATCTCTCAACTGTCATCCAGGTGTGGCAACGATTTAGCCACCGCTCTGCCTATTATAGTAACCAAAGAACTGGAAGTTTAACTAATTATTTCAACATACAGTAATCCCCTCATTTATCGAAATCTACCGCAAGGTAGTAACCAATTATTTATTGTATTATTCATATAATTTAAAGGTTTCCGATATGGAATTCAATGTCATTAATTGATATTTTGAGATGAGATGTATTCTGCTTGTCCACTTGAGGTCACCAACCACACACTCTACACGATCACATACCTTTAAAAGGTGTACTGTGCTTGAATGATCTGAACGTCTAACCATGTGGACGTGCCAAAAATGGATGAATTCCTGGGTAAATCATTAGGCACTGTGCATCAGACTGACGAAAGCATCATGGGAGGTAGGGTCAGCAGATCCTGCCGCTTCCAATAATTCTTTTTGGTGCTCTTTTTAACCACAGCACTGCAGTTTAGGATAATAAAGCTGAACGTTGCTCTTTACTTGCATTTGTTCCTGTTCGTATTGTTATGAGTGTGTGCATTAGCTGTATGTCATGGCTGCTTGGTAGAATATGGCTGAAGCAACGATAAGACCAGCACAAAGTTAAAGAAGAAGAATGGAATGTATATTGTGAGACTTGTGAGGTGTCACCACAGCCCTTATTGAAACTGAGAGCCTACTTCTTCGGTACTGATTAATGTGAAGGTCTACCAGTTTGATACACATTTCTGATCTAACAAATTTGCTCCAATTACCTTTAATTATATGTTAGTAATAATAATTAATAATTATCTTTAAGAAGACGCTGATCATGTTAATGATTTCTCATAATAATTATCATTAATTATTTTACAATTAGGAATCAGATACATTTCAATATGCAACACTATTTCTATAAATGTCTGCAAGTGTTTACATTTGGATTTTTATAACATCTTACGAAATCACAAGATCCCATCACTGGTGAGCCATTTGCGAACAGGCCATCTTTTAAGAAGCAGGTAGCCCTCAAGGATGCCAGGAGTCGCCCGTTGTCACCGTGTTGGTGATCCTGGTCTAAGGGATAAACTTTTTATGTGGCTTTTTTGTGTGTTTTCATTTTCATGATGCTACCACAGAGTGATGGAAAAGTGTAATGATAACCAGACAACCAGAAATGGAACGCAGTATTCCAACATATTTCCGAATTGGGGGTCCTTGATTCATGACGGTCCGGACATACAGGGTATTGAAGTTATAAACGGCCCGCAATGAAATAGTTCGGACAATGGCGAAAGCATATGTAAACACATTCAGTTACCGCTGTACTTAATATTTTTTTTAATATGCTTGCTTTATATATATGGGCTAGAACTGTTTTTCATTCAAACATTTGTTGTAATTATGACTACTTCTGTCATAGCGGTAGTTAACGGTGCATTCCGACCTGCTGTAGAAACGGAAACGCCTGTCGGAAACCATGGACCACCTGTCCTCGCTACTCCACGACGACTGCAAAAAGTGTTATGATCTGTGTTTTTTTTTTTTGTCAGCCCTGCTCCTTTTGTCTACCAATCAGCTTTCTCCAGCCACTGGTGTCTTGTCCAGGTGTGCCTCGTTGTCTTGTCAGTTTGCTTGGATCTTAGCTGCTTTGTTTCTTTCAGTGTGTGTCGGTTCATTATTTTGGTCGCAAGTCACATTGTCCGAGTCATGTCATGTTTCCTGTCGTGGTGAGTCTATTCCCCATGCTTTTTTGTTACTTTGAATCTTGAGGTTTTGGGGACTTGTAAATTGAGTATTTTGAGTTTTCCACCTAACTTGTTTGCCCTTTTTTTTGTAAATAAGTTCCTTTTTTTTTTTTTTTAGTTTACTCCTTCCCTGTCTTGTGTCCACCTTTTGTCTCCACACCAACACCACGAAAACCCAAATGTGACAATAAGTCGACATTACAGGATTGCTAGAACTTTTGTGTTTGTCATTGGATTATGCAGGTGGTTGCAACATGGTGTTTGGTCATTGTATATAGCGTGAGGGAACCTCGCTATGACCCCAACTGACCTCAAGTCATACAGGCTAACGTGTTCCAAATGAGGAATGTCCGTGTCGTCGCTCGCCTCATTAGGCCCCTCGTCACACCTGCACGAATCCCATCATGTCTCGTTCATTCAATTACAACCCAAAGTGACATTTCTCCCTCCGCCGTCATCGTGTACCCCTCTTTTCCCCTCTGTAGTGATAAAATATTTCCAACAAGGAAGCAATGGATAATTCCAAGCAGATGTGAAGATGTTTCAACAAGTTAACAAGGATGTAGAGGAAGCGCTGGTTAAAAGCATAACGTGTGCATACAGGTCTAGCTGTTGCAATCTCATGGCTGTTAGCACCCATGTTAGTGGGAGAACCTTATTCTGACTGAAGCTTCCTCTTTTAAGAGCGCCAATTCATCACAGTTAGCACTCTTATTAGATGAATGCCATGAGTTGATATTTTAAGCACATCTCCACCTCTTCTTGTCAGTGTGGAGCACGAATATAAATGGAATTACCACTTGAGGACAAATATTGATTGAGACAAAGAGGAAACTCAAAATTCAAAGTAAACCCTGTAAATTTGCCATTCGGGAACACAGCAACATTTTTGGGAAAAATGCACTGCTATGATGTTCAACCTACATCTCTTCAGCAAATCTCATGAGACTTCAATTTCTCGAAGGGATTCAAGTGCCACCCCAATACCATAGAACTGGACATTGCGTGAATTATTGCATCATACTGTCAGGTTTTCTGACCTGCCAGAACAGTGTACTAGTGTTTAGCATGTCTGCCTCACAGTCCAGAAATCCCGGGTTTGAATCTCTGCTGAGGCCCTCGAGTGTGGCCCTCCTGCGTGGTGTTTGCATGTTCTCAGCTGGAATACCTTTGATTTGTAATTTTATTTTGTACTTTAGTTTAGTGGTCACTTCTCAGCCTCCTTCTGGATTCACCTCGCTAAATAGGGAGCCTGTGTACTGTGTTCCAACAACTAGTTAGCCTAAAAGCATAATTCCAAGTCATTTTTAAATTACTGTCACAATATTAGTAAGGGACAATTTTTTGTTGTCGTTGTCATTGCGTTTTCTTTTACTTCTTTCTGAAATAATTATTGCAAAGTTTTTCTCCCCTGGCTGCTAAGTACAACATGGCTAAACAAGAGTAGGCCGACACTAATACAAATAATGAGAATAGAATGTACCTCTTAAAGTGTTTAAGTGAAAAGAATCCCCTCCAAAGCACATGCAATAATCCTCCTTTTGCCATGCGTCATGGTGAGTCCGCCATTTATTGTTTTTAATATTTTCATATTAACAGCGGTTACCTTTTTACATTTGTATGACACGTAGGAAATTGAAACAATCCCTCCTCTCTTTTTATCTGCTCACAAACTAAACAAAGCCAGGCAACATCTTTTCATGGTGTGCTTTTCTTCTCCTTTGCTTTGTAGCTGAACAATATGGAGATAAAAACATGACACCTACAAGCATAAAAAGAAACTTTGCTAATTCACCGTGGCGCAAATAAGAAGACGGAAGCGTTTGAAGATGGAGATAAGATTGCAGAGTGTTTGCATGCTCTCGTGAGGGAGGAAGAAGAAGGGGAAAAAGAAAAAGAAAAAAAGAAACTCAGTCGCCCACTAGTGGACACAATTCCACTACAAGAAACTTCAACCCTCAGTAATGCTTGAAGAATTGATGAGCTGTTGGCTTTTTGTGACAGGAAAGCTTAAAAGGAACATTGCTAACAAACTGTGACATTTATAATAAGGATGCTGTTTTTTTCCCCACCTCCTCTTCTTTTTCTAGTCACTGAAAGGTGAATACTAGCACCCTCTTTTTGTTTTCAAAGTCCTTATTATTATTTGAACATGTTATTCCAGGAACTGTGAATACAAACTGTTCAAATTTGTTGACTGTTTCAATTCAAGAGGTGAAAAAAAACACAAACAAAAAAACACTCCCAATTCTTGCTTTGGACAATTATGTAAAATCAGTCCTTCGAGGGCCCGGAAAGACATATGACCAAGCAAATGTTAATCATTATATATTATTAGCATTTATGGGTTTATGTTTTGGAGCTTTTACCTATGGGATGGTGCTCTCTTGGGCTACTCTATGGCCCACTGGCTTTAATAACATAAGGTAGAGAGTTTTGTGTCCACCTTTTTCAACCTGCTTATGAAACTATAAATATCGATAGAAAAGCCTTGCCGTAAACCCGCAAATATTACATTACAGGGGGTTGTATAGAAAAATAATGGCATGACTTAAACTCAGGGAGCATCTAAAAGACCCTGTAAAGAGATTTGTTTAGTACATGATACATGTTTGAAGATAAGAAAAGACTGGGCATTGGGTATATTATGACAAAAACACAATAAATTGATGGAGAAGTCAAGGATAAAAGTTTGTTCAACTATTTTTTAAGTTACTGTAAATAGGGGTTTGGTAAACAAAAATACTTGAAATATCTTATTTTTTTATTACATATGACAATTTGAAATTTTGGTACAAATTTTAGTAAGAATCATGGGAGTTGACGCACATGATTTGCTCCTGCGGGCCGCATAAAATGATGAGGCGGGCCGGATCTGGTCCCCGTGCCTTGGGTTTGACACCTGTGATATAATAGTGTTGAACTTTTTTTCACCATTTTTTTTGTCCGGCATGAGTTGCCCCTCCCCCACTATACAAGAACTTGAGCTGCCCTGTGACGTAGTTGGCTCGCCACGGGAGGCTGGCAGCTCAAACATGTAGGGATGCGTAGACATAAGACAGTTGCTAGGCAAAGTAGCATTTATTTTGAAGTTGGGCGTGGTTTCACACATTCAGTAGACACGCCCACAGCATTTGAGAGCGGAGAGAATGGCTTGATTTTATTGACAATTTTGAAGCCTTTGCAATTTTACATACTTTGCGCTTTTTTAAAAAAATAATTCACATTTGGCAGGGTTGTTAACCACACTGTTCTGTGGTGTGTCAAATTTTAGATGTTTATTGTGCCTTTACATGGACTTTTAAGGATTCTGTTGGTTGGGAATCACTGGTCTCAAGGATTCATCCCACGAGTGTTTGTTTGCTTTTTCTTTGGCATTTTGTTATTATTATTCATCATCATTATGTTCGCTATCCCACAGAAGATTTCAAATGATGGCCAAAAGTGTAATAAAGACGGGGCGATCACAAACGTAGACCCTGAAATGGAACTCATTATTTCCTCATACAGTATTTCTGTCCTGGTTGCTCAGTATGCTATAGAAAAAGCAACATTCAGCTGACGTTAATAATAAAATAATAAGCAGAGGCTGCACACTTGAAAGTAAGCTGTGTTTATGTGAAGAGACTCCCAGACACGCAGTAATCCTCCCCGCTGCCTTTACGCCACAACATCATGCTGAGCACACCATTTATTATTGCTTTTACATTTTAATACCATGAGAGGTTCGTTTTTTAACACTTTTACGGCAGAAAGATTTGTTAGTAGTGATATACAGGTGAAAAATGGCTGCTCTAAGTATGCAAATCAACCTGATAGTTGTATTTTTTTGCATGTGCCGGTATTTTTTTAACTTTTTTTTTTTTTTGGAAGTATACGTTTTATTGGTTTCAAAATATGTGCCTGTTGACTCCTTGTAAAAGCAACATTAACGGGCCATGACAGCACTGTTGTATGGTTGTCACATGATTGATGCTTGGCTTAAGCCCCCGCCCCTCCCCACAAGGCAACAGTTTGGCGGGTCAGGAGGGGGCTCACGCTGCATCTGCATATGTGAAATCGCCATTTCACCCCCAGCACACTCCTCTAATTGTCGCCGGCTAAAAATGTTTTGTGGGAATTTGCCCACCACCAGCAGTGCCAGTGCACGGCAATTGACGCACGCTCACACACACACACACACATACACGCCACGGTGTCTCTAAATAGTGACGTACAACATTTTTTTTCCTTTTTTCACTGAACTATTAAGCAATTACTCTCCAGGGAAAGTCAACCCGTTGTCCTCAGTAGCTGCTCCCAAAATGTTGCAATTATGCGTGTCCTTATATAATAAAAAATTCCATTTCGAATTGTACTCAATAATTGATAGGTTAAAAAGCTGAATTCGACCTTGCCTAAAATGCAGACCCTACTCTTGACACCCCCCCCCCCCCCCCAACATTGTATGCCCTTTATGGATTCATTGCTTTGTAACAGATAAAATAGCACAATTACTTATTTCATTCTGTGCTTTATTTATTTTTTAAATAAAGCTTTTCATTTTTCAACTTTTGTATTCTTACATTTAGTTGGTGGCAGTCGTCATTTAATTTCCTGGATCTTGCACATGGTGGTAAATATTTTTGCCATTTTCCGGTTCAATTACATTTGCCCAATTAAATTCCACATAAAATACATTTGGTTGTTGCTGGTTTTTTGCTGTTTTTTTTTTTTTTTTCAATTTAATAGATTTTAGGACAATAATTGATTTTTTTTCCCATATGCATTCATATGTTTAAGTGTCATGGCAGCAGACATTTAGAAATAAAGCCTTAATTTGCTAAGAGTTGCTTCTTGTGTGCAGGCTTTTGTGATGGAGGATGAGGAGGCTGCTCGCGATGATGAAGATGATGATGATGATGATGATGATGATGGTGATGATGATGGTGGTGGTGGTGGCAGCGGCAGTGTCTCAAAAAGTCCAACTCGGCCCGTTGATTGGTTGCCGGGGCTGCAGGCTGAGCCCACTCGCTTTGAGTGCGAAAGGAGAAGGCCACGAGAGCCTATGGGAGCGCGCGGCTGTCTCCTCCCACGACGTGTGCACCAAAGTTGCCCCCTTCAACTACTTCCACGCAGCCAGCACACATTACACTCACGCCAAATGTACCAAGGGGACAACAGTGCCTGTTTTTTTTTTTTTTGCCAACTCCCAATTGCCTACTTGACTCATTATTCTTGTTGAAATATACCCTTGCTGTCATTTTTAATTATTACTCCCCTCCCTTCTCTTATGTGAACCTCGTCCAATTTATCCATCTGGAATTGGAATTTCGCTGCATATTTTTCACTATTTTTTTAACCCCCCCACTAAGACATTCCCTGCATTTTGGACCTTGTGAGAGCAGCTTCGATTCCTCTTCATCTTGTTTTGTTTTCTGTGGTGGTGGCGGTGCTGACCAAGTAGCTGCAGGATGGCTACTTTACCCGGAACAGTGCCTCGGATGGTGCGCCCCACGCACGGACAGAACTACCCACGAACCGGCTTCCCCCTGGAAGGTGAGTGGACAAGGATACTTTTTTTTTTTTTTTTTGTATGTTTATAAAGGTCATTTGTTTGTAGTTAATAATAGTAAAATTTAAAAAAGGAAACAAACTACTATAAATATACATATATGTATTTATATTTAAACTATGTTGGCCACATAAATGAAGGCTACACATTTTTTTATTTATAGTGATTAAAATAAAAACCAAGCACATTACAATACATATTTGTTTATTTAACCAAAGCATTTCAAAACCAAATCAATTGAATGGGTTATTTGCCTTAATGCTGATATCATTTTTAAAATATTTGTAATAAATTTTAGGTGACCATAAAATGGGCCTGATCTGTACTCTACCTATGAGTTGCTATTGTTGTTTTGCATGAGCCTGAAGCTTTTAAAATATTAGTACGTTTTGCAAAGGAATGCTATATGTATTTAGTTATTTTTTGTTCATATTTTAAAAAGTAAAATCCAGCTTACTCGTAATATAGATCGGTTACATGTATTATTTCCTGTAATGTTCATATTGATTTGGCGTAGGGGATCACATATGAGCGTTTTCTGTACATATCAAAGTTGTTTGTGTTTTTTTCCATGAAGGTCACGAGTTTTTAACTATTATTTAATGAAAGTATTCTTTATATTGCATCGGTCTTTTTAATATTTAAAAAAAACAACTATGTTTTGCATTATTTCCTTTAATGCTCACCAATTTGGTCCAAAAATAGACATTTTAACTGAGCACAAATGGGCATTTTTTTTGTGTTTGGTTTTTTGCTTGTTTTTTGTTTGTTTGTTTTTTTTTCCCCCAGTTGTGGACCTATTATATATCTTTTAACGATTATTAACGAAAGCACAAGTGTCTGTTGAAATAAAAGACACACATTTACTGCTCCGAGCCGCCAAAAGAGGCAATCTAATTGTTAATTTGGCGACAAGTCCCCACGCACACTCGAGCTGTCTGGAGCACGTGCACGCCTGCTGTGGGATGATGAGGAGGATGAGTTTGAAGACCACTTTTTGTATTTGCATGCATTTATGGCAACCGTTTTCCCATTAGGGCCCCGTTCGTGCTCAAGTGGGGAAGGAAAACACACACGCACGCACGCACGCACGCACGTACATCCACACACTCGCGCGCGCGCGCGCCTGGCTTTGCAAGTTGTCCGTGGATTTGCTCGAGAGGGCCGCTGCAGCAAATGGTAAATAAGCCACGCCAGAGACGTTGGAGGATCACATCAATATTTGGACAGCATGACTAGGAATAATCAAGGTGGCAAAGTGTCAGCCTCTTCAGCGGCTCTCCAGTCGTGGAATTGGCGCGCGTGGAGTGGGCTGGGTGCATGCATGTTGCGTGACACGCTGAATCTGTGCACCAAATAATAAGAATAATCATTAAAAAAAAAGAAGCGCAGGGAGTTGTTTTGTTTGTGTGGTGTTGACTTGTACGTGTTGCCGTGCACGCAGTGTCCACCCCGCTGGGCCAGGGCCGGGTCAACCAGCTGGGCGGCGTGTTCATCAACGGGAGGCCCCTGCCCAACCACATCCGCCACAAGATCGTGGAGATGGCCCACCACGGCATCCGGCCGTGCGTCATCTCGCGACAACTGCGCGTCTCGCACGGCTGCGTGTCCAAGATCCTCTGCCGCTACCAGGAGACCGGCTCCATTCGCCCGGGGGCCATCGGAGGCAGCAAGCCCAGGGTAAGTGCCCGAGGTGGGGGGAGGGTGGGCGACGACGATCCGATGTCATACAGCCAGGAATGCATGCAATCTGCGGTCACAATATTAGGCACACCTGCACACTTCAATAATACAATACAATCAACATTATGACTAGAATTCACATTACATACATGATCATATAGTTATTTATTCGTCACGGATATGCATTTATATAATTAATCATGAAAATATGAATTGTCATGTGTCCGCTAAGTCTTTCCTTTTATCCATCCATCCATTTTCTGGACAGCTTATCCTCACTAGGGTCGCGGGGTCTCTATTTTTATTGATGTATTATTCGTGCAAC
The DNA here is from genome assembly GCF_024500385.1 of Phyllopteryx taeniolatus. Classification (NCBI taxonomy): domain Eukaryota; kingdom Metazoa; phylum Chordata; class Actinopteri; order Syngnathiformes; family Syngnathidae; genus Phyllopteryx; species Phyllopteryx taeniolatus. Next base: position 20,689,541 of record NC_084510.1, read on the forward strand.
TACTGGTGCCTATGTGGGTATTGAATGCCCCCCCCCCCCCACCCCCAAAAAAATGACATGTCGTCGACTCATTTTGTAATAATTTCCACAGATTTGACTTTTCATTTTCTTAACGTGTTACATTTAAATCGAGACAGGTCATACCATTAGGTACACCTGTACAGTCCATTGGTATCCAATAACTAACATTACATTCGTTCCTTCGTGCCATTTTATTCGTCCTGAATATGGAGTTTTATCATAAACAAATATTCATAAGTAGAAACATATATTCACTGGACATAACATTAGGTACACCTGCACACTCCAATAGCATACTGGAATCCCTGACATTATGACTATTATTGCATCCTTTCCATCATGCAGGCTCGTTTTTTTTTTATTCGTCCTAAATATCAATTGATATCAATCCAAACATAATAACGAGCATTTATATAGTCACTGTCCATAACATTAGGTACACTTGCACAACAGATCTAATGCAAGAGTTTTATTTACTGCAACGTGTGTCATGATAGTTAATCATTGTTTTAGTTTCTTTGGAGCATGCTAGTGAATTATTCGTCCCGAATGTGCATTTTTCTAATAATAATAATAATTAAAAAATATATATATATATATATTAATGGGCATATGTATTCACTGGTAATAAAATGAGGTACACCTGCATAAGCAAATAGTGCATCATGCTGATTATAGTGTTTTTCATTATTGTATTAGTTTGACTTCCTCTTTAATTGACGTTATGAGTACCTCTATCTTTTTTTTTGTATTTTCAAAATAAAAATGCATTTGATTAAATATCGCTGTCATAACGGTCATAATGAAAATAAATAAAATGACATTGGGGACACAAGCACAATTGAATTATAACAGCCATTAGCCAATAAAGGCTGTATCAGTCGACTTTAAGACATTTCTAGTAAGCATGTATGCATATTTTCTTATATTGTAATAAATTACAATTCTTTATTCGCACGAGAAAAGATGAGTGAAAGTTGCATTGCAACTCCTTTTTAAAGTTATTAATATTTATTTTTTTGACCCTACACCAATGAAATCAATTCAATATCCCCCACCCAAAAAGTTCCTCCAATTAAAATGCTGACCCCCCCCCCCCCCCCCCCCCGTCGCCCCCCACCCACCTTCCTCACCCCCCCACCGCTATGTTTCCGTGCAACTTGCAGCAGGTGGCCACTCCCGACGTGGAGAAGAGGATCGAGGAGTACAAGCGAGAGAACCCGGGCATGTTCAGCTGGGAGATCCGGGATAAGCTGCTGAAGGACGGGGTGTGCGACAGAAGCACAGTTCCTTCAGGTGAGGCTTCATCTGGTAAGCTGCAATTCTTCTTTTAATAACCTTATCATATACAGTAGGAGCCGACAAGTGCACCATCACATGTCGTCATTATTTGACTTTTACACACACACACACACACACACACACACACACACACAAAGAGGAGTGCAAAATATGCTTTACTTTTATGCAGTGTCCTTCTTCAAATGAGATTATATGGTTGTGTTATGGGTTTTAAGGGCTAATCACCCATTTACCTTCTTGTTGCCATTAGTGAGCTCCATCAGCCGCGTTTTGAGGGCCCGATTTGGCAAAAAAGATGACGAGGATGACTGTGATAAGAAGGATGAAGACGGAGAAAAGAAAACAAAGCATAGCATCGATGGCATCCTCGGTGATAAATGTAAGTTAGCAACCTTATGGGCCCTTAATGGCTTCTCACTTGCATGTCTTGTCAGCCTCCTCCGTGGCTTTCTGTAAGCAGGATGTAAAGATTTCCCCCAAATATTTCCAAATGCACTTCCTCCGAGGCGTCCTCTTGGGACACGATTCCTTCCATGATTTACCAGAGCCTTGGCAGGAAGGTATTTAGCGGCAGAGAATTAATTTGTGTTGGCCAATTGCGTCTCATTCATTCACACGTTCAGCCATTCATTCGCGGTGGGCTGCTTTGGAAATTAAAAATAAATAAATAAATAAATAAATAAATAAATAAAAGCCCCCCCCCCCAACCACCACACACACGCACGCACACACAGACACACACACACACACACACCTAAAACGAATGCTGACCCACCTCACTCACGGTCACATTTTCACCACTTGTTACGTCGGAGTGGAAATCAGTGTGTGGATTTTTCTCTAGTTTGCTTTCAGATGCACTTTCGAGGCACGTATTTATTTTGGAGGGGGGAATTTAAGGTGGGACGGAGGGGAGAGTTATCACAGCAAATCGGTGGAGAGAAGTACTGCACTGCATTATAGTAATTTTGTATTATTTAAAAAAAAACATTGTATTACTTATATACATTATTATATTAATTGCAAATATAAGTATTAAAACACCACTGACAAGAACAGTAAAATAAATGTATGGTGACTTTTTTTTACATTTATTCTTATTTTTTTTTAAAACATTTTCAATTATTTAGACCGATTTTCTAGGTCACTCGTGCGTAATTAAGAAAACACCCAAAATTTGGACCTGGACAATATGCACACGGGAATTATAATTAAATTAACCTATTTAAAATACCTATTAGTAAAAAAAAGGTATTGTATGGAAAATGACAATGAATATCATTTTTTTTTACTTTTTTAAAATTATTTATACCGGGTGTCTTGGTCAAGTTGTGCGTCAATACGCAACCCCATTTGAACTTGGACCATATGCGCATAGGGATTCAATTTACAAAATTGCACTTCATTAGGGAAAAGTACTGTATTGGTAATGTAAATGAAAATAAGCAATACAATTACATGTCATAACAAACGTTGATCAAATGGAAGCGATAATAATAAATAGAATAATAAATACAAATTAGACAAAGGTATAATACATATTTGAAATTGCTACTAAAATCTTTCAATGCAATAAAATTATTTTCTGGCGTCAAAATCTTTGTATTTTGTATTTTTTTAAAAGACAATTTCCCTAGTCACTCCTGCGTAATTACGTCCACCAAACATGACCTACGATGTGCACCTTGGATCCTTTGCGTTTGGAGATTGGATTTGGATCAAATCAAATAATAACAAAGGCAGCGACACTCCCCTTTTAAACTTGAAGATGAATCCCAATAAACACCCTTTTTTTTTTTTTTTAAATATATATACAAATAAAAATAAATACTACCATGGAGCCAGAAAAACAAACTCGTGGAAAGCAGAGCTTGCACGAGCACGTCGTCCATTCTCATTCAAACAAATGCGAGAAAAGAGAGAACATTTTGGACAAAAGGGCAAGAGGGACACATACAAAAAGGAGATGAATTATTCAGTACGCCCCGCTGTTAGATAGTTTTGTAATTTCATATAATGGCCCTTTGGAGTGGAATCAGTTGATAGCGTGAAAAAACGCTCTATCGATTTAAAAAAAAATGTTTTGAATTGTTTTTCTTGCTTTGCCACGCCACGCTTTACAAGGAAAATGTCACCATTCTGCTCCAGAGTGTCCACGCTTTCTGCTTGTATCATTTTCCTACAGTGATTTCAACAAACATCCCACAATTCCCTTTGCTTGCTGCGACGTTTGTCCCCATGCATGGTGCTTGTGTTTTTAAACCGGGGGAGAGAATTACGTCGCTATAAAAAGCAGGCAAGAGTGTGCGTAATGGCTTTTTTTTCTTTCTTTCTTTTTTCTTTTTTTCGAAGACGAGCGCCATCCGGATGGCTTTGACTAATACTAATCACGTTAATACTTATTAGCGGGGAGCAGCGGAGACTAGGATCGCCTGAATAGGTGACAACGTGTTCACACCGGGTGTAATAGCTCGCAGGCACGCTCCCGAACGTATTTATCCCCAATCAGCGGCTCAGTCTCGGCGCAGTGCGCGGCGCATGCATGCAGCCCCCTTCCCTCCTTCCTTGCGTCCTTCGTCGCTTCCTTCTCCGTGCTGCAGAGAGAAGAGGGCTTTTAAAGCAGATTAAACGGAGCCTTTTATTTCTTTTCACTTTCATCTCAGAGCCGAGCTCACATCGTGGCTCGCCCTGCAGGGCGGAAAAATTCATGAGTTTTTTTTTTTTTTCCTCATCACACTCTCTCTCTCTCCTTTTTATTTTTTTTCTGGCGTATCCTAATTTTAAATCCTTCTTATTTATTTATCTACTTGTTTATTGTGCGTATTTTCGAGGTTACATCACGGATTTAAACCAGCTCTAATCTGTAGTTCATTAAAAAATGTGTGTTCAAGCCATATTACAGTCATGTCTTTTTCTTTCTTTTTTAAAAAAAAAAAGAGAGATCAGAAGGTGTCAAGCATTGGTGTCCAAAATGTGGCTGGGGGGCCCAAAGCTTGTTTTATTATTATTATTATTATTATAGGCTTGAGGCATTTTGTAAAATGTAATTTAAAGAAATAATAATAACATTAAGCATGAATAGAAACAATGGATATTTTATCCAGCGAACAAGTCATAATGTTGAGAAACACAAAGCAGAGGTGTTGGCCTGTTTTTTTTTTTTTTTTAGTTTAAATATTTTTAAAATAATATCCTATTTTATTTCCCCCCAATGTTTTCATCATGGTAAAAAAATGCACCCAAATATATGTAATAAAATTATTATTTCAGTCTTATTTTTAGCACCATAGTACAGTATTGATAACAAAAGGTGAAATGTAGATTTTAAGAATGTCACTACTTGAAAATGGGTTAATGGTACTGTTTCTATTTTTTCATTGTTTTTATCATGATAAGAAAAGAATGAAACCAAAAAGTCTTATGCATGGTAATGATAAATAAATTTAGATCACAAAATTTGGGATGTGAAATTTTAATAAAACAAATGTAAGTGTTTGAAAATTATTAATTTTTACCTTATTTTTTTTTTTGGGGGGGGGGGCAAAAATAATTACTCTCGCTGTACACTGAAAAATTCAATAAAATGAATAAAATAAGAAATAAGAACAAATAACATTTCAATGAATGTAAAAAAAAAAAAAAACAACGTATTATTATTATTATTTTTATTATTAGAACGTGTTCATTTATTGGCTTGGTTCGATCATATTTTATATTAAAATATCTAACAATTTGTATTTAACTTTATTACTTTGCCATGCACAATATGGTAACAAAAACATTCACCCAAATATCCTGTATCTGTCTGATTCATAGCACTAACAACTACAGTAGTTGTGTGTATGTATATATATATATATATATATTATATATTATAAATTATTAAAAAAAAACAAATTTAACTCCGTGCAGATTATTATACTTTACCCCCCTCTTTTTTTTTTATATAAAGATATTGGTTAAAAAAGTGTACCCTACAATGTTTATAAAATGTAGGTTGAAAAATAAAATCAAGATGAATAAAAAATGAAATAACAAAATTAAATGAGAATAAATATGATAAATAATGTATTTTTGTACTGTATTGTATGATATTATATTGCCGTGCAGCCATTTATCATTGAGGCGCCACTTTTTCTTTTTTGATTTTTTTCTTTGTCTTTCTTTTCTTTTGCATGATGCACATCTGCCACACATTCGAGTGACGCACGCGGCGACAGGCGATGGACACTTGAGCAAATCGCGGGATTAGCAGAGGTCCTCAGTCTAATTAAACAGATGCCAGGTGGGATTATTTCCCAGTTTGAGGGAGGAGAAGTGACAGAAAGGTGCGAGGGGAGGGGTGGGGGGCGGCACACGAGCTTGGTTTCAATGTAACTCGGGTGCACACACAAAATATTTTTGGATCGCTGGTCGTCCTTTTACGTACAAATGAGCATTTGTCTGAAAAGTGTGCAAAAAAAAAAAAAAAAGGCCGTTACGAACTTCTCCTTAATAAATGTATGGTGGCTATATTTCGGCTGTCAAGCTTCGCTGATTGAATGGGTGATGGGAGGGGGGGGGGGGGGGGGCACATGCAGAGGTTTTGGGGGGTGGGGTGGGGGTGCTGGATCACACTTCAAACAAATCCATCTGGAACAGTGTGTGAGAGAGATTCAGTGAAAGTATGGGCGAGTTATTTAGCTATTAATAACGTTTTCTTTCCTCGGGCGCGGAGGAGAGAGAGAGAAAGAAAGAGAGAGTGCACAACTCCATCCGCGCGAGCTATTTGGCTTGGCTGGGAACGGAGAAGGGGAGAGCACCCAAATGGTGGGCAGAGATAACATACCCATCAGAGCGCAGACCCCGCGCCGCGCTTCACTGCATTAAACTCGGATTAACCTCCCCCGTCCCCGCAGACACTCGAGACACTTCGCACTGGAATTTACATCGCGCCGTGCACCGCACACTCCACCCATTCATCATCATCATCATCATCATCATCATCATCATAATTAAGAATAAAAGGTTTACCTGCACCGTCCAGTATTTAAGATTTGACACTGTCAGGAAGCTGTTTATTCAAAGTTTCCATTTTAAAAAATTTAAAATGGTTATTTCTGGTATATTATATACATTTTTAAGTGATATGTTAAATGTATTGAATTCACTCTATAAAAAAATGTTCTACATAGTACCCAAATGTGGTTCTGGCACCCATTCTTAGTGATTCTATGAACCAACCATTATCCAGTGGTTTATGGAGCACCAAATGAGAACCAATATTAATCCTAATGCATTTTGTAAAGCACTCCATGGGGCTATACAGAATTATGGGTGCTCGATAGAACTATCACCTTTCTAAAGAACCCCAAACAACCTCTGATGCATCTTTATTTTTTTTTAGACTTTGTTTCATGTTAATTAAATTTTTCTACATTCTTTTTGTTATTCATTTTATTTACTTGACATACTGAATCTACCGTAGGTGCATCTCAAATTCTATGGGAGGAAAAAAATGCATTTATTCCAGTAGTTCATAATTTTTATTGTTTTAGGTAATATTCACATTTCTTAAATTGGTGATTTTTGGGGTTTCGTTAGCTGTAAACTACCATCATAAAGAATTGAATCATCAAATATGTTATTCCATGAGTATAGTGAATGTATATAGTGAATGTATAGTTTCACTTTTTGAAGTCAACCTCTGAAATGAAGTTTTCAACTATATTTGAATTTATTCAGATGCACCTGTATATTTTTTGTCCCTCTCATGTAAGTAAATAAGGTATCCAACCACACAGAAGGGCAATGATTTTATTTATTGATTGATTGATTTATTTTTCTCACATAAAACTGCACCCACCGCAATAAACATACTGCTTAAGTAATAATAATAGCATATCCTAATCATGATGTTAATTATTATTAATTCCACGATGACAATATCAATCAGAATTGAGCACTATGATAGTCATTTTCACAATTTTCCTTAGGTAAACCTAATCAAGTGTCCAGTTATTATGCATATGTTGAGTTTATGTTTGTACAAACTAAAGTAAAAAAAAAGACGATAGTCTGGCCAGTGTGTCTCTCATTTCAGCTTGAAATTCACATGTAGAATGTGCACTACGTAAAAAAAAAATGCACACAATATATATTAAACAAGGCATCCTTCATAGCTACATTTCTGCTCATTGTTTAACTCTTACAGGCAGTTCAAATATGATTGATGTGGAAAAAGGTTCAATACATGTATTGTCTCAATAAGTGAACTAAAAAAATATAGGGCACGTCGCCCAATAAAGGGTCCACGAATGCATTTAATTCGGGCCACTGTGTGATTCTTAAACCAAATAAAGCCTCAGTGTTTGGGCAAAAAGCCGACAAATGCTCATCACATATAATGATAATCAACATTTATTATACGATTGCATCATATTTTTGTCAGAAAACTGAGTATATGATTGAGTTGATGTTAATTTTATTTTGTGTCGACAGCAACATATGTGTAATGACAGCTTCAACAACATTGTTTTGGAAAAAGTGACAGCACGTTGGGTCCATAACACATAAAAACGAAAAGAGCTGCAGCGAGATGGGGGTGGGGGCACGGGCACACCGAACCCGGAGTGACATTTCAGTGTCAGCGGCTTAAGCGTCGACAGAAATATATCTAAAAAATAAATAAAAAGGGGGGGGGGGGGGGGGGGGAGCAGGCTTAGATTCCTTCTGCGCTGCCATTTGACTTTGATCACATCACAAATATTCATGGGGGCACAAACACTCTGTCGCCATTATCCCGGCTGACAGTGATACCTCTCAAGGCTGTCTATTAATTAAAGTGGCGCGCTTAGCATGTGGGACGACGACTAGAAGAAGAAGAAAAAAGGTCTCCCCCCCATCTCTTGTGGTTTCTCCTCTTGAAAAGGGCCAATCTTCCCTCCCTGGCTTCTTGTGGGAAATTTAAAAAGTGTACACAGAGGAAGACATGGGGATTTCTAGCTCATTTCTATAAAGAGCCTTTTATAATCCTTTCCTGCTTAATAACTTAAAGGGATTCAATTTCTCCCCTTGTCGACGGGGAGGGGAGGTGGCTCGTGATCGTACATTGTCGGGAAGCGCTTGAAGGTTAATACTTCCTGCTCCAGAAGAGCACGACGTAACACGTTTGTGCAGGACGTCGCCAGGCTGTGATGTTGAACGTCATTTTATTTACCATCGGGAATTCAATACGCACACTCCGGCCCGGCTTGGGGTCTTCACGCAATGTGAGACAAATTAAACAGGAAGTGACACCCCCTCCAGGTTTCCTGTCACCAAAACAACATAGGCCGTCTTTCATTAGGGTCTGGGTTTGATTTCCTTTCCCATTTTCCCAATATACAAGACGAACTTCCCGCTTTACTCCAAACATCTTCAGTAACATTTGTCCTCATTAGGGTCACAGGTGAGCTGGAGCCTATTCCAGCTGACTTTGATTGAGATGCAGGGGACACCCTGGACTGGTCGCCAGCCAATCGCTGGGCAAATATAGGCAAACAACAAGTCATGTTTACACCTGTGAACAATTTAGAATCTTCATTGAAAGCAAGAAGCATGTTTTGGAATGTGGGCGGAATCTGGCATACCCAGAAAAACATGCAAATGCAAAACATGTAAGAAGGCCTCCGGCGAGCTTCAAACCAACAACCTCAGAACTGTCGGGGAGACGTGCTAATCACCAGGTCGCCATGCTGCCCTGCGTTCCTACATGTTGATAAACATGTTAAAAGTATATTGCAAATTGTAATTATTCCCTCTGGTGACACTTTTGAGTGTATCATTTGGGCACCAAATGTGGAAAATCAATTGTTTTTCAAAATACGTTTTCAAAGCCAAAAAATTCAGTTTATTCACTGTCAAACATTAAATGCAACGTATATAAATATAGTGTGTTGTCGTTCTTGAGGCAGCAAACTACTTTAATCAATAGCACCTATTTTAATATTTCTGATAGTAGAAATGGTTTCTGCACATCTTTAATAATATATACAACCCCAATTCCAATGAAGTTAGGACGTTGTCTTAAACAAATAAAAACAGAATACAATGATTTGCAAATCATGTTCAACCTATATTTAATTGAATACACTACAAAGACAAGATATTTAATATTCAACCTGCTAAACTTTATTGTTTTTAGCATATTATCATTAACTTAGAATTTTATGGCTGCAACACGTTCCAAAAAAGCTGGGACAGGTGGCAAAAAATACTGAGAAAGTTGAGGAATGCTCATCAAACACCTGTTTGGAACATCCCACAGGTGAACAGGCTAATTGGGAACAGGTGGGTGCCATGATTGGGTATAAAGGAGCTTCCCTGAATTGCTCAGTCATTCACAAGCTAAGATGCAGTGAGGTTCACCTCTTTGTGAACAAGTGCTTGAGAAAATAATTGAACAGTTTAAGGACAATGTTCCTCAATGTACAATTGCAAGGAATTTAGGGATTTTTCATCATCTACGGTCCATAATATCATCAAAAGGTTCAGAGAATCTGGAGAAATCCCTACATGTAAGCTGCAAGGCCGAAAACCAACATTGAATGCCCTTGACCTTCGATTTCTCAGGCGGCACTGCATCAAAAACCAACATCAATGTGTAAAGGATATCACCGCATGGGCTCAGGAACACTTCAGAAAACCAATGTCAGTAAATACAGTTCGGCGCTACATCCGTAAGTGCAACTTGAAACTCTACTATGCAAAGCAAAAGCCATTTATCAACATCACCCAGAAGCGCCGCCGGCTTCTCTGGGCCTGAGCTCATCTAAGATGGACTGATGCAAAGTGGAAAAGTGTTCTTTGGTTCGATGAGCCCACATTTCACATTGTTTTTGGAAATTGTTGACGTCGTGTCCTCCGGGCCAAAGAGGAAAAGAACCATCCGGACTGTTATGGACGCAAAGTTCAAAAGCCAGCATCTGTGATGCTATGGGGCTGTGTTAGTGCCAATGGCATGGGTAACTTACACATCTGTGAAGGCACCATTAATGCTGAAAGGTACATACAGGTTTTGGAGAAACATATGCTGCCATCCAAGCAACATCTTTTTCATGGACGCCCCTGCTTATTTCAGCAAGACATTGCCAAACCACATTCTGCACGTGTTACAACAGCGTGGCTTTGTAGTAAAAGAGTGCGGGTACTAGGCTGGCCTGCCTGCAGTCCAGACCTGTCTCCCATTGAAAATGTGTGGTGCATTATGAAGCGTAAAATACGACAACGGAGACCACGGACTGTTGAACAGCTGAAGCTGTACATCAAGCAAGAATGGGAAAGAATTCCACCTACAAAGCTTCAACAATTAGTGTCCTCAGTTCCCAATCGTTTATTGAATGTTGTTAAAAGAAAAGGTGATGTAATACAGTGGTAAACATGACCCTGTCCCAACTTTTTTGGAACGTGTTGCAGCGATAAAATTTTAAGTTAATGATTATTTGCTAAAAACAATAAAGTTTATCAGTTTGAACATTAAATATCTTGTCTTTGTAGTGTATTCAATTAAATATAGGTTGAACATGATTTGCAAATCATTGTATTCTGTTTTTATTTATGTTTAACACAACGTCCCAACTTCATTGGAATTGGGGTTGTATATGTATATATGTTTTTTTTAAGGATTGTAGGACATTGTAGGAATGCTATGTAAGAAACCTTATGGAATGTTCTTCATTGGACAGCAAATTTGGAGAATAACAGCACCTTTGCTAGTTGCAGCCAAGTCATGCACTCTATTTTGCCTCAATCTCTTTAATATTAATTGTCAGAAATCGCAACAATCAATTCGTTTGTTTGTCACACCAAAAGGTGATCCACTGCAAAAAATAAAATAAAAATGCACCGTAACGCCATTATTTTTTGTGTGTGTGTGAATATTGGACAATCTAGATGAAATATAATCTAATGCGTGTGTAAATGAGACATTTAGCCCCCCCGTGTCATTTTAATATAGCATGTAAATTAAAAATAAAATTGAAAAAATATAGAATAAAAAAAGATAACGAAGCCAGCAAAAAGTTGTATAATTATTTTGTATATTTGAAACAAATTTTCAAGAGTTTTAAAATTTAAAATTGGCCAATGTGATCCTAAATATAACAGAAGGATTACAAATAATAACTTTAATGTTAGTGTTTTTTTCCCGCATACAGTTGAAAAGTATTAAAACATAAACGTTAAATGGTGTAACAATTAGCGTGGGTGACTCGTTGAGACTGATTAAACAGTGCCTCTTCTGGCCACAGCCAAGAAGTGCATGCCATTTTTATTCGTCACCTATCAATTCCACATGAATTCTTAATCGATCAATTGACTAATCGACCGTAGACTCAGTCGTAACATGCTCCTTATACTGCATCGATATGGATGCATTGGCCGCTGATGCAATAATAAACATGCACTTGCATTATATAATGTGATGCACTGCAAAGAGTTGAATCAAACATTCTGCTTTTATAAAGATAATAATGTGCAGTTTTGATTGACTCTGTCAGAGAGTTATTAATTTATCAGCATGTTTGTTATTTTGGTACTAGTTTGCACAGATTGCATCACACTGAGATGTGTTTCTAACATTTTTGGTAGTGTATTGAGGCCCCATGAGAAGGACATAATATTAGAAACAGCTCTCAGTATGATTCAGTCAGCTTCCCCGCCGCCAAGCCTTCCATCTCGCCTCCTCGGAGGCGTTTAATCGTCGCCCGCTTTGTTAGCGTTGATGTTTAATTGGCTGTGAGAAGATGAATGAGGCTGACAGGAATCAGCTGTCCACACGTTCCCTTGTGGCTCCGACTCGGAAATCATAACCTGAGCGGCTTTTCCTCCCGCGAAACCGGCTCGTTGAACTTGTCACATCTAATTAGGGTGTTAAAGCGCGCTGGGAGCATTGGTGGGAAACAGTAGGCGGCATGGTCCGGGGGCAGCCAATAAGGCATTTTTGGGTCAGATGGTGGAGGGGAATGCAGGGAGGAGGAGGAGGGGCGGGGGGATGTTGCTGAATTGGACCACAGTGGGCTTTTATTTCGAAGCTTTTCTCGCGCGCTTTACCGGCTATTACATCAATTACGGCTGTCCGGCAGCCAGCAGGCAAACAGGGCAGCATGCAGGGAGTGGAGCCTTGTTTTAATTGACTATGAAATTAATTAAAGCAGATGCCTATTAAGGACTTTTAAATTTGGCCACATAGTTTAAAGGTGTAACAGAGGATTAATGGCTTACAGCCAAAATTACACTTTATTGCATCCTATCATTGGAGCTGACAACAACTGTCATTTTAGGTTACTTTTTACTCTTTTTCTAAATTGTAGTTATAAAGCTAAGGCCTAATACAGTGGTTCTCAAACATTTTACATCAAGTACCACCTCAAAAATACATGGCTCTCGAAATAACACCATTATGACCAATATGAAAATACAGTAGCGTCGTTTTAAAAAAAAAAAATTCTCAATGATTGAATGCAAATGTACTGCACCTAAAACTTAAATAGAACTGTACTGTACTCAACAAATTTTATTCTGCTGGATTTAAAAAAAAAGTTAAAGCTACTGTAATATTATGCACAGTTCGAAAGTTTAATTCAGTGATTCTTTCACGTACCACTAGAGGGAGTACTCTTACCACACTTAGAGAATTATCGGCGTAATGTATACTCAGTAGTGCAACCCCCAGACTGTTTTGAAAATTCAGCCCCAGAAGCCAGTTTCACTTCACGACATGAAATTTGGTTGGCATGTACATCACGAGTGGACTCACAAAAAAGTCTCAGGTTTGAGAAGCCTGAGAAGACACGGGATGTCTGCCATTTCGGTTTGAAGCAAACATTTTTTAGCTAAGTTTTAGGCGTCCTTCAAAAAATGAGATTTTGTCCTTTTGTTGCTAAATTTAAAACACGTATGTATACTCAACTGATTGATGTCGCTAAATAGTGAAGAATTTGAGCATTTGTCAATAACGTGTGGGCGTAGCATCGCAGTAGTTTGATGATTGGCCTGAAAACTACAAAGTCTAATATCTCACCCCCACAAGGTCAGCGCTCGACTAAAAATGATGAACGCCACACCCTAAAAAAAAAATCCTAGGCACCTTCTTTTTACCGAAACATGCCCATGCAGCAATTCTGAAGTCCTCTGTCTCGCACACCTCTCAAATTTCATGTTTCCCCCCAATTTTATTTACTTTCTTGAGCAGTTTGTGTGAAAAAAAAAACAGTGATAGCATTGTCTTCCTGTTCCATTTCAAGAGGTTTCATTCTCTTTCTTTTTGTGGGTGAATACTTTTTTCTTGTATTGCGGCGTGGAAAGAGAGAGAGAGAGAGAGAGAGAGAGAGAGAGAGCGAGAGAGAGAGAGAAAGTTAGTGTGATGTCTGACAGCCTCCTCTCGCCATTGTTCCGCGGAGGGAAGAGAGAAAGAGGAGGGGAGGAGAGAAAAGGCCTTTCTGTTATTTTCTGTCTTGAAACTTGCTATTCAGGCGAGTTGATGAACTCCTCCGAAAAGTTTATTAAGGAGACCAAAACAATAGGAACCAAAGCCTTTGGCTGCCTGGGCAGACAGTTTATAAACTAACGGCCATTGTGCCTGAAAGGCAGATGCATGAATACTTTTGAATAGGGCCCTTCAAACTGACACGATAAGGCTGGACAGCAGCACTTTTAAGAAAGGACACAGGCCGCTTCTGCTTCAGCTCAGATCCCACTCTCCCTCTCTTTCTCTCTCCCGCTCTCTCTTTTTTTTAAAATTTGCATTAATGTACATCTGCAGAGGAGGAGCCGGAGGGAGAAGACCATTGTCTTTCATGGCCACGCTGATTTATTTATTTTTTATTTTTTTGCTTTGTGTGCTTAAATATTCTGTACAATCACAAAAAAAAGAAAGTACTGTCAAGCAACCAGGCAGATAGTGCATCATGTGTACACTTATTGCTAAACACACACAATACAGGTGTGGAAATTATTGTAAAAAGTTGTGATGTGAGACAATAAATAATGTGGGGGCAAACTTCACAAAATTGTTTTTAACTGGTAAAAACAAAAACAGCAAAAACAGTGACATTGTTATCTAATATTGAAAAATAAATCCTGGAGCCCCATTAAAGGGTGTGGCGAATAGTTACTCAACAAAAACGTTTGTGCGTAATTGCAAACAAAAGACATATCCTTCTCATCCAGAGTTGAATATATTATCCTGTGGATGATTCAAAATCAGTTCACAAAATTGCACAAAGATTTTTCGCCGAATAACAAACAAACAAAAAAACAAACTAGCTACTTCCTTGCTTACCAAAACAAAACAAAACAAAAAAACCTGCAACTGCAACTTCATCCAAATCCACCTTAAAATATAACAAATTCTTTCTTGGCTTATGCCCACCCAAGATTTAACTCCTGCCCACTTTACAAGACACAATTTTAAATTGAACATGCTTTTTGTCTGCTTTACATGCTACTGTTTTAATCGATAATGTCGCTTGTCAGCTTTGTATGTCACTGAAAATGTCATGTCTGCTGTACACTAAGCAGTTTTTTCACCAAAAATATTGTTGTCCACTTTGCCCAATGTGGTTTTTAACAAAAAAACTGTTTGGGCTATATGCTACACAGTTTTTAACCGAATATGCTACACTATTTTATTTTGTTTTTTTTACTTTAACCGTCTTTTTAAAATGAAAACAAAGCTTGTCTGCATACGCTGTTTGACCGCTTTATGGAACACGTTTTTTTGCAGAAAATATTGTTTATCTATTTTGCAAAAAAAAGTTTTTAAACACAATTTTTGTGCTCTGCTTTATGCTGCACTATTTTTTCTCCACTTTACGTAACATTATTTTAAGCGAAAATGATGCGTGACACCTTTTTTAACAAGAAATACTGTTTGTTTGCTTTACATAACAACGTAAAATTTCTCTTGGAAAATTAGTTTTTCCAAAATATTTTTGTCTTTTTTTCCTTTTTTTCCCACATATAAAACATAATTTTTTTTATTGCACTAAAACACAGTGGTTGAAGTGTTTTTTTTTTAAATCCATCAGTGGCTACAATTCACCTGTTATGTATTTTTTTTATATCGATTAAAACAAACACAGAAGCCTAAAAGTACCTCCTTACGAAACGTGCATTGTGCTTAAGCAGACTCCTGTGTTGATATACTTTTGAAGGAGGCCAGCAGCCAAGAAGATACATTCTTCCCGTCCTTTTGAGTGGACAATAGACTGTCAGTCTTGATCCCTCTTCCCTCCTCCTGTCCCTCCCCTCTGCAGCGTTCCCTTTGAGACCTCTCGCTCCCTGGCTCGGTGCCTCCCAACTTCAGAGGGAGTCCGCTGATTTGTGACCCTGGCAACCCTGCGCTTAATCTGGCTAAAAAGGGGTGTTGGGAGGCGAGGGGTGGTGGTGGGGAACATCCCGTTCGAGGCCTTGGCGGGCCCCCGAATAGAGCGAGCCGGCTCTGGCAGGTGTCAACATTAGCAAACAATCGCCGGGCGCTCCCAGTGTCGCGTAGCCCAGCGCCACACTGGACCGCCACTCTTTGAAAAGAGCCACATAATGTGGGGGGGATGGCAAGACGGAGGACAAGGGAGAGATTACACTCTCAGACAGCTATTAGTGGGGATGAGGCTTTTCTAAACAAACAAGAAGGAGAAGGCGATCAATACTGTGTTAGATTACCAAGCGGAGTCATTATGGTGGCTTATTTTCTGCCCCATTGTCTTTCTCTCCACTTTCTCCCAACATCTGTGGGCCGTATTGGCAATCCAATTTGCAGCAAGAGAGCGGGTTTATTTCTTCAGTCTTGTGTCACTTGCGGCGGGCATCACACTTGCACATTTGTCCTTGTAATGAATCTCGATTGGGGACGTATTACCTCGACTGCCATCGCGGAGGCTCGGCTCCATTAGACTGGAGAGAGCGGAGGAAATGGCCCAGAGGAATGAGTTGACATTGGCTCTCGAGTGGCTATGTGTCTTGACAAGAAAGGCCGGCGGCTCCCCAAAGGCCATTTATTTACCTCTCACAGATGATTCACCAGAAGAGACATGTTGAGGGAAGATGAGCTTTTAATGGGAGAAAACTGGAGAGGGAATGCTCTTTTACACGGTATTGTTTTCAACTGAAAACGTTGTCTGCTTTGTGAGATGTTTTAACAGAAAACGTTAAACATCAGTTTTATATGACACTGTTTTTAACTCTCCTTCAGGGAAAATGTCATTCATCCGCTTGTGTGACGCCGTTTAAAAGAAATCGCTATGGTACAGGAAGCCCAGCCAGGATACCTTTTGTGTTGTTAACACTAGCATCTATGCAAATTTTATACACTAGGGGCCTCTTCGGATTGTGGTTTTTGCATCTGAGCGAGATGACCCTGATGGTCTTGGAGGAAAGGTTGTTTGAATTCTAAAAATGATTAGGAAAGGTGCCTCAATACAACGTTTAACCCACCTTTAGCATCCTGACCAACTAGCATCGAGCTAACATCTTTGTCTTATTGTAATGTTGTCTTAATGATAGCTGGAGTTGTGCGCAATCATGGTGCGTTGGAAGACATGATCCTCGAGCAAAAAATTTTTTATAAAAATCATGACTGTTACTTTAAATAGAGGTAAAAACAGTAAAACAGCAGCTGATGTAAACAGCATGTAATTAGACTGCAATAAAAAAAAAAAGCATAACTGATTGACCTCATGACCATTACAGACAATAGTGACTATTGTTAAAAAACACAGAGAGCCTTCACAGCTTCAAACAACATATAAAAAAAAGATAAGATAAACAAACGTACAATATTATCTTGTGTTCCCGCTAGGAGGCACAAAGCGTTCCATCTTTTGTCTGTGCTTCCGTTGCAGCCAACTGAGCAATTTCCGTCGTAAACATGATTTAATTCACCGTGTAATTCCGTAAATCACAGTCATCCCGACCAACGAGTTATTTATCAGACGTGGATGGCGGCTGACAGCTGACGTCAACTGACAACAAAAGCCTTTATGGGTGTTTTTTTTTTGTTTTGTTTTTTTCTCTCTCTCCTTTGAGGTGCGGACATGATCTTCCCTACTGGGAAGATGACTGTAAACTTTTTGACTCCAAAAAATAGGAAGCAGTAAGGATCATGTTTGACTTTTTTCAGCATTGCTTGACAAACAGAGAGGTGTATTTAATTTGTACAACATTTGCTATAAGGGAAATGGCTGTTTCAGTGCAACAAGAGGCACATGAAAATACGCTTACATCGGATTTCCCCGCCTGTCTGAGGGAATCTTCTGTAGTAGTAATAATAACAAAATAATAAGCAGGACCTCTGGCACAAATGCATGTTTGTCGTGCTGATTAAGCTGTCGTTATTCCGGCAAAACGTTAGGTTTGGCGAAATTAGTCGACGCCACGCGGGCTTTTATGATGTCCATGTTAAATCAGATGAGCCGGTCAGAAGGCACGTAATTTATTGAAAAGACG
The DNA here is from genome assembly GCF_024500385.1 of Phyllopteryx taeniolatus. Lineage (NCBI taxonomy): Eukaryota > Metazoa > Chordata > Actinopteri > Syngnathiformes > Syngnathidae > Phyllopteryx > Phyllopteryx taeniolatus. Next base: position 20,707,328 of record NC_084510.1, read on the forward strand.
GCGCACTTTGCAAGCGATTCACCTCGCCAGCGAGGCTTGTCAAAGACTTGACTGCTCACCGCCGAGCTGCATTCCAAACGAGACAAAAGGCGTTTTGGGGCTAATTTTATTACAATACAAGAAGAGGGCCGCATAATGTGCAACAATAATTGGGTTTAGCACACACCGCCGCCACCATGCTCCGCTAGTCTTTAAAAATGCCCATTAGCCTATGCTACTTAGCGCCAGAACATTTCCCATTTTATGCTCCTGATGGGCCGCCATATTCATTTGTTTTAATTGGGCGTGCGCTACAAAAAGACTGCATACATATTTCACCACCCCCATGAGTGTTGAAAATCACAAATGTGCTCAAATTGTCCAACAACTTTGCAGTGTTTTGTCCCCCTTATTTTCCCAAACTAATGGGCTTATTTCTGCATCATCACTCATTGTGTCCTAGGGGAATACACAGTGCTTGCTGTGCCACATCTATTTGCAGCAAGCAAATAATCTCTTTGTTGGGACTAGTCCTACTCGTTGCCTGACCGATCGGTCTTGAAGCCATTCTTTTACCGTTAGTCTCCTACTTTTATGGTCATGTAATGCTGTGTTGAATTCCTCACAGACAAACTTTTTTTCCTACAAATCTTCCAGAAAAATGAGAATACCTTCTTCAGGGACACGCACACACACAAAATATAAGTGGTCCAGTGTGGATTCCTCTATACTGCACGGGCTTAATCTGACTTTGGCACAGCCTTGAGAAGTTAGTGTTTGATTTTTTTTTCTTTATTTTTTTTCTTTTTTTATCTCAGAAGAGCTTTTTTCCAGGGGACCGCAACTCTGAGATCCCCACAAGGCACCCACTTTTGAACTCTCTCCTCTGTTAATTCCATTGTTTTCACTCTGACCTGAATTAACAAAGACTTTGAGCCTGGACGGTGACATTCTTTGAGATGGAAAAAGAAAGTTTAGTCTTTTTTATGGATAGATTGATAGATAGACAGAGGGACAGATGGACGGATAGACTGACCAATACTAAAAGGACTAAAACCTAACTAAAAGGCTCAACTGCAAAAACATAAAGTGGACAGATACATACAGTGGATGCTGAGTGAGTAATTCGCTGGAACGAACCACCTGTACTTTTTAATTAAATGTTTACAAAAAACCTTTTCATTCATGTTTGAAGAAAAGTGCATTATTTTGGGAACATTTTGTTTGAAAGTTATTTGACAATATAGTCATCATTTGGGGGAAGTGCATATTATTTTTGACCTAATATTATTAAAACGTAATGCATACAGTTTTAAAATAATCTTTCGGTAAAAAATCACATAATTTTGTTCTACGTTTTTTAATATTACAATTATTTGATTAAAGAAGTATTCTTTCAGAAAATGTGCATTATTTTGGGGGGCATAATTTTATTTAAATAAATTATTTTTAAATGATCTTTTAGGAAAACTGCATTATTTTTGGTGTAATTTCACTAAAATCAGAACAATATATTGTTAATTAAAATATTTTTTCCTCCAGAAAACTACTTTATTTCTGGGCAAATGTTAGTAGCAAAATGTAAATAAAACGTTTTTTCAAAGACATTTTATGAAATAAATACATGTATAAGAACAATTGGGCTGGGCACTTTGTATTCAAGGCATTCCGCACCACAGCCATGGCTGTGAAGAGCGATTCATTCATTAATTTCACAAAATAACATTGTTTTTCCCCCCTTCAAAATCAACTATTTCATAAAAAAAAAGTATTTTTTTATTTTTAAATAAATATTTGTAATTAATGCTCAAGCACCTGCTCTTTTGCCCAGGATGGAAAATGTGCACTTTTTGCTGCAGTCCATTTATTTTTTTCATTCATCAATATTTAAAAAAAATAAAATAAGAATTGTAATTACCTTCTGTGTCAACAATTCCAAGTGTTCAATAATCTATATAGTACTTTTTTTGGTTAATTGTATGAACAATTTTGGTGATGGGTGCCCTTTTATGGCTTGAGCACCTGCCCCCCATAATGTCTGTACACATACCTGTTGCTATCCTAAAACCAGCTATTGCCAGTCTTTTTATATAACTAAATAATCTGGCTATGTGCTTAGCCTAGCATTGTGGCAGCAATTTTTGTCATTATTTTTTTCATGTTTGCATGATTAAATGTGATGTCTTTAAGTGAGCTTTGTAGTTTCTTAAATATTTTATAGGGATGTGTGCACATCTATTCTATTCTATTTAGGCTGAGTGTGACACCCTCTTGTAATCTGATGATTGCAAATAATACTTTTTTAATTTTTTTATTTGTTACATTCATGCTCATAAATACAAACATTTAGATTTGACTTTATGGAATGTTTCATTGTTTGTAAACTCTAATAGAATAAAAAGCTTTCTTCATAGAATAGAATAAACATTTATCCATCCCACAATGTGGGAATTAGGGTTACATATTTACAACATCATAAAATTTGAGACAAACATGAATAAATGCATACTGTAACGCTGTCGGTGGAACACAATGGGAAATGAGTAAGAAGCAGCAATGGCGTGTGAGTGGAGTATGTAACAATAGCAAAGGACTTACTTGCTTACAATAGCCTTTCTGTATGTGTACAAGCAGCATTTTCCTCCACAGTGGTGCTCAAATAGTTTTAGTTGGGTAGTAAGTTAAAGAGAGAGAGAATCCCACCACCCTTCGAGGCCGTCACGTTTTCACACTTGGGCAGCGCCCAGGCATGGGGAGTCAATATGTCAGCGTTTATGGATGCCCTGCGGTGCTGCACAGGCCTGTCAGGCACCTATTCATCCTCTAATGGCCCCCTGAGGAGCTTGTCTCTGTGGGCTAAAAAGGCAGGGAGGCCCAGCGGACCTGGGGTGAGGGGGAGAAGGGTGGGGGGAAGGCTAGCGTACGCTCTCACGGACGCGCCGCGCCTTCTTTCCAGTGACAAGGGCCATAAAAGCGCATCGCTCCGGCTGCTCCTCGCTCTCAAAACCAAACCCCCCCACAGCAAACCCAAAAAAGGGGGGCTGGCTAATTGTTTGTTGTGAGAAAATTAGAGAGACTCTCATCGTTCTTCCTCCTCTTCTTTAAGACAGCCAAAAGAATACGCCACAGAATATTTTTTGTTTTTACATTTTTGCTGTAAACAGACACATTTGTGGTCATTTTTTAAATTGTAGTTGTTTCCACCCTTCCTATGCTTTATTGTTTAGTTAGAGCAGTGGCACATTAGTGTGCCATGATAAATCATCAGGTGTGCCACAGGAAATTATCCAGTTTCCTTTAATTCGTCTGAAAATTATTCCTTTTCTACAAATAATGTGTCTCTGTTCATCCATCTATGCCACTGACATATAGTGACTGGCAGAAGAATTAAATGCTCTTACACTAGATGGAAGAAAGTACAATTTACCTGTTGCCATTCCATACAAGACCATTATTATTTCAGTATATACAGTATAAATTTTTGTTTAGTGGTGTGCCAAGATATATTTTATTTTTCAAGTGTAGAAAACATGCTTTGGCTCAATAAAGGTTGGGAAACACTGCTTTAGAGGACTTTCAAACCCGCCAGTGAACAAACAAACAGTGATTCGAAGGGTCCTATATTCGTGAATGGCGTAAATCCTGCGTGGCAGGCAGGCCATGCAACGGTGCGCCAGACGTGGGTTACATTGGTGTTGGTCATTTCGCAGACAAGCGCAGCCCGGCGGATCTAAGGGTGGGCGGGCTGCGCCACTGCGGGAGTGTTTACAGCCGACTTCATTTGCTGCCAATCAAAGCAGCTGCTCTCATTCCCTTTAAATGTGGCGCAACTGACAGTCTCGACAGAGACTTTTCTGTGCGGAAGACGACAGACGTTGCCAAATCGCAGTGGTTAACACGTGAGTGTGGCATCGTCACCGCAACAGATAATGTGTGTGGGTACCCTTATTTATTTATTTGTCTGCCTGTAGCCCGATCAAATTCACCAAACTTGCGTTAGACCAGCGGTCTAACTCGTGCCAGGATTTCAATGTGGTCTTTGCAGACGTGAGTTTAGATCGACTTTCTGCCATCAAATTGTCACTACGCCAGGTGCATCTCCAAAGACACTCCCTCGCTTCCCTTCCAGGGGTCCTTTCAAAGCCCTATCACTGAAGATTGATAACTTCCCATAAAACAAAATAAACCGACTGGGTCAGATATTGAATATATTTGTGTGATGAAGGTCCTGCTCTGAAGCGCTTCATTGATTACCATACCTCTAGAAATGTAACTGTCCTCCCGACACTCCAGTTTTTGTGTGCAACGTGTCTATCGCGGAAATCCCCTCTATATTGTAGAAATCTGTTATACCCTCGCTTGTTGGAAAGAAAAGCCACAGTCACCTACTTACTGCGAACGCCCTGACAAGAGTAAAACACAAACCAAATGAGCATACTCTTGCAGAAACACAGCTCACACCCAGACACTCACACGCGGACTCTTGGTCATCACACTCCACCCCACCAGGCCACGCCTCTTAAAGGCACATATCTAAAACACAGATGCATAAATATTTATAAATTCAAATGTGTTGAAAGCGTGTGGGAGGGGTAGAACGATTCAATGTTTTTGTAATGTCTTTTTTTTTTTATATCGTGGTTTTTTACTTATTGCGTGTGGGTTCACAGTATGAGGAAAAAGTTGCTTTAACAAAACTCCAAATACTTGAGCACTTTTAATATAATACAGAGAAGAGAGAGTTTTTGTTGTTGTTTCCCCTCCCGCTGAAAGATAACCGCGGGAGGTTTTTCATGGCGAAAATTGTCTTTCACAGTGTCTCGTTTATCGCCGATCTCGTCGCCGTCGCACAAAGTCCCTATCTGAGACGCATCGTGCCGTCCCCTTCGCTCGGCACCCCCTTTGGGATGACGCGCGTTTGCCGGCGATGCCGCTGTCCCAAAAATGCAAATTGTGGAAGTTGTTAGTTATTTGATGTTGCTGCACCCCCACCACCATCCACCGCCGTCTCCCCAGCTCCTCGCCCCCGAAACATCCCACAGTGTTGTGTACTTGAATCGCACGCAGTCCTGAGGACAGGCAGGCCTGTTTATATGCAGGCCTGGAGCAGCAGAGACAGCACAGAGACAGATGCATGTCACAGATAGCAGATCCCATCGCTTATCTGGGGCCGGTTTGCATAATTAGGCCTTTTGATATTCACCCCTCCATGACTGACAAAAAGTATAATTGTGGTATCAGGCACGACAAAAGGTAGGCACAAAAATAAACAAGTCAACATAAAAAGGGGAGAAAAGACGCCGTGTTATTTTTGTCCTGTGGGATACAAGGGAGGAAAAAACAGTATTTTGAGCTAAATCTGCTGTCAGTCACAGTCAACTGGTGTGACTCGGAGCTCACAGGCTGGTCCTGTGAATGCCTACAACACACACACACACACACACACACACACGCACACAGAGAGTGCACGGCCTCGTCGTAATTATGCTGGAACTAATATGCTTTTCAAAATGAGCCATTATGAGCTAATGCCGCACTGCCAAAGCCCTGTCTGTTTTTGTCCCTGCGTCTCGGATAGTACGCTAAAGGTGCGGCTGATATACTGAGGACATGGCGGCTCAGTGAGCGTGGAGCTTTTTAGAGATGTGTATTAGAGATGAAGCACGTGGCAAAAGATTGTTGTTTTCCATGTATTTAAACATGTTTCTCCTGTTTTTGTTCTCTCATCTCGACATGACCAGATGTAGGTCATAATTGTAGGTGCGCCAGCAAAATATAACAAGGGCTTTGTAAAAAAAACAAAACAAAAAAAAACGGCTTCATAAAGATAATACTGATTTTGTTCTGTAATAACGACTAAGAAGTGATCATAAAGATGATCATTATAAGAATTGTAAAAAAAAAAAAAAAAGAAAAGACAATTTTGGTCCATTTGAATCAAAGTCTAGTTTGTTTTCTTGTCTAATTTGTCTCCTTGGAAAATATAGACTTTCATTATTGTTATAAAAATACCAAAAGGTGCATTTTGTGCAAAAGTAGCCGGAACATTTAGGCTACGTTCACCCTAGCGGCCTACTGTCTGGTTTCATCAAAGTGTAGTATATCTCCTCCTTAGTGAGGTTCTGTTGGTCTTAAAAACCAACTGAGAAGTGATCATATCAGGTTATTGTAGAATTGATAAAACAAAAGGTGAATATGATCAGATATACCTGGAATTTTGGTCCATTTTAATCAAAGTCTAGTTCGCTTTCCCCCTGGTGAGTTTATTTTTTTTTTTAGATCTAATTAAGCAACTCCTAAATTATTATAAATCCTAAACAACAAAAGCCGAATTTTTATCAAAAGTGTACCTTAAACTTTTGAGACACTTTTAACGTCGCACTCTTTGAATAAAATTGTTTTATGTTTGCCCCTTTGGTTGGGTTTGTTTGGTCCAATTGAGCAATTGCTAAATTATTATAACAGTTAATATACAGTACAATTGCTAAAGAATAAAAGCACTAAGCACTGAATCTAACTCTTCTTTGCCCCCCCCCCCCCCCCCCCCCCCCTCCTTGGTCTAATTCAGCAACTGCAAAATGATTAGAAATGGTAATTTTAGAATTGCTAAAAGAGAAGCTGCATACTACTCATACTTACACGCTAGCACATATCTATTCCAATCAAATCCAAGTGTTGTTAGTGTCCTTAGTCGTGTGTCTCGCACTCGCAGTTGACCAATAAGTGGAAAAACGCAATGTCACGTTTCTTTGCAATGTGTTTTGGTATGCTTGGAGTGAAAAGAAACCAAACCAGTGGGGGAAACGGACCAACTTTTACAAGCCCGATTGAAACCAGGGGTGTGTAATTAACCCCAAGTTTCTGGTATTGTACTGATGTTCAAGGAGCTGCACTACACCTCCAATCCAGTCGGTGGTGGTAAATGGAGATCAGAAAATCTAAGCATATCTCTTTGTATAGTTTTCAGTTCCCTTCTTAAAAAAAAAAAGTCCAAGTAATCATCCAATCAGATACCTTCTTCACGTCATACCATAAAATAAGGTTGGTTTTGGGCTGTAGATAAATGACCCTGGAACTACCTTTAGTCCCTGGTTCCCGTGATAGATGATCTTCTGACATTTCATAGTTCCTGGGGAAAGTTCCTGCGAATGAAATACACATGGTTTCGACACCAGCACAATCCAATGATTGGCAATGCAAGAGTATTAAAAAATAAAATAAAAATGAGACTTTACATCCATAATAATATTCAGTTTTGATTGACACTGTTCGCGAACTGTACTACATCATACTGATAGCTGTTTCTAATATTGTGTTGGAGGAGTCTGAGGGTGTGTTAGAGTTTGAGGAATTATGGGTGATGAGGATCCCATCTGGAGTGTTAGGAGAATGGGTGGGGAGGAGGGGGGGGGGTTCTATGGGGCCTCTTTTAAACCTCAAGCTCACCTTCAAACTATGAACGAGCAAGCCCAGTCTTTCAAAAAGGCTCCAACTGCACTCTAAAGCCACATTTAAAGTAAACACGGCAGTCCACACGTCCGAGGTTGTTTCTGTTCATTGTTCTGTCTGCAGGGATCCTAATTAAGCTCAGAAAAATTTAATCCTGCATGTCGACGACCTCATTTTATTTCACCTGAAGTTCTGGAAATGATCCTTTTAAACAAGCTTTGATGAACGGTTCTCGCTGGAAACGGGAAATAAGACACAAAAATGTCTGTGTTCTTTCACAATACAATGTAGGAAGATTCCCTCAGTAAACAGTTTTAATGACTGTATCTGTAATCGTAGAACGTAGTCCAGAGTCCTGGGTTGGAATCGCAGTTCACGATTGCTCATGGAAGTTGGGTGACTACATGCAACACACCAGTGAAGCACTCAGAATCAGTGCTTTCACAACTAAGATAAATGCAGACACTGACTTTTCCAGCTGTTTGTAAAGGAATAATGAATTTGGTACAATTTAAAGTCAATGCTTTGTTAGCAGTTGATTCAATTGCCATGCATTTTCATCTGTTTGTCAATGAATAATCTCCTACACTAGCTATTAAACCTCTATCACACAACATGTGATTGGTAGCAACACACTATCTACTTCCCCTATCCTGATATTCTTAATTCATTGAAGCTTCAGCTCATTCTCCTTCTTAATCAAGCCCTTAGCGAAACAGAGCGCTGACCAGGATTTGAAATCAATGTTTGCCAGAGGATGGGGGGGGGGGGGGGGGGGGGGGGGGGGGGGGGGGGGGGTAAACCTTGAGGGCCCACCCGGAGAAGAATGCGTTGCTGCAGTAATCGTGCCCACTGGATAGCGCATAATTTGATTCTAATTGGACTGTATGTAAGTAACGAGAGACGCGAGAGCTTTATCAATATCTCATGAACCCTTAGAGCGGTAGTATTATGCGAAGGTCTAATCAGTATGTACCTTTTTGTTGAGGAGCGGACCATTAACGGATGGGTCTCGACACCCTCGTGGGAGTGTTGTTTGCTCGTTGTCTTATGTGATTATTACCACTGGCGCGTGAGGGAGGCTATAAAACCAAACAGAAGACATGATTTTTAAATGTTGTCATTAGCAGCTAAACACACTGAAAGGGATGATTTGTGCCTGCAGACTTCCTGCAGTAACAGCAGCCATGTTTTACTATATATTATCAATCAGTAGCAGTTACCTCCACAAAGGAAATTGTTCTTTTTCCTGTTTGCTATGTGCTTGACTGCATAAAAATGTATTTCCATGAAATTTTGTGAGACATGAACTATAGTTGAAGGATTATTAAAATTGTTAGTGCGGCTCAAGCAAGAATACAAATATACTGTAATGCACATTACTGTTTCCTATAGGACTGGAATGAAACAGTCCTGACTACAATATATGACTTGTTGACTTTTGAAGTGTGCTCAGAGTCATACCTAATCGCTCATTTGTGGGTGGAAAGCATTTGAGATTTGGAGTTGCTTTGTTGTTTTGTTTTGCAGTGAGTAGGAATTTGCCATCAGAAGAAAAGCAACTAAAACTGATGTCTTCTCTTTTGATTACATGAAGTATGAGCTGCCTGAGTGTTTTTTTTTTTTGAGGGAGCAGGACATCACTGTCTGATGAAACTATGTACCTTCAAATTGTGAGTTTGCGTTTTTATCAGATACACCATCCCAAAATTTTCTTTGCATTTTGGATCAAAACTAAACAGCCTGGAGATACGTGAGTTCCATTGATCCAAGAACTCAGCCAAGGCTTGACAGTTACAAAACTCAAAGAAAACTGTTTTTTATTTTTCAGATAAAAAACTAAAACAAGTTAAATTTGGAGATACACGGTTTTCATTAGACAGTGATGTTCTGCTCAAATTGGAATTTTTTTTTTTAAACCCCAAAATTATTGACTAAGCGCGGGTAAACCACCAATAACCGAAAGATAAAAATTTGAACAAAAATCTGTGAATAGGTGAATCTGCGGGTGCTGAACCGTGAGTATGCGGGGGTCCACTGTACATGCGACGTACTGTTACTCAAAACACAAAACAAAAGCACTCAGGGAGCATGTATAGTACTTCGCCAATCCTCAGTCAAGGCCAGACAGTTGCAGAACTAAAAGAAAACTATAACACCAAACTAGCAACAACATGCTTTTCACTGGTCAAAACTGCTCAACCGATTATCAAATGAAGAACTTTTAAATTTTGAGGTAATGTGATTTTTTTTTTTAGGGCTGTAAAAACAACAAATTGCCTAACTCGGCTACATCGAACACAAAAACTGGTCGACGCAAAAAAAAAAAATCCTGCCTCGTGGCCAATAAAAAGTATTAATAAAAGCATGTTTGCGCCGCCAGGAACCAATTTGCGCCACCGGAAACATTTGGCCAATGTCCACGTTTACAGCACGGACATTTGTTGCAGATGGATGCACTGTTGGGCCAGTGGAAAAGCATTGGCAAAAACGACAAAGGAGCGTCTGGAAGTGATTTTAAAGAGACTATTAGATGTGTAATATACATATAACATGATGTATGAGTGAGCTGAATGGTTGTTAGCGTTTTTAAATTCATCAGTGATTACCATAATCACTAGCGCGGTAATGCTAATCGGGAATGCTAACCGTTTAGCAATTGCTGATTTTGGGTAAATTCAATGTGACGGTCTCACTGCGCTCTGAGTGTGCAGTGTTCAGAGAGGCCGAGCGCGCTCCATTTTCTATAACTTTACGAACGATCGTGTTGGCCATTGGCAGGGATACGTCAGTGCGTCCGCCATATTGAATGTGTCAGTTCTGCCAATAAACATCTCGTCCCGGCTGGCGTTCTGGCCGCGCTCTGGCCGCGCTCTCGGTCCTCAGTCAGAGGGGCTGGAGTGCGCTCCGGCACCCTCAGAGTGTGGTCCTCTGAATAACCAAACGGCACACGCCAACAACGCTCTGGGTTCCCCAACGTTCCGGAATGTAGAGAATTGAATTTCCGAACCGACCCTTTGTAGTCTCAAATTCTGTACAGCGTTCATAGCATACACTCAGTAGCCGTCACAAATGAGAATAAAATACATGTTAGTATATATAAAAAAAAAGATAATTAAAAAAATATTTTTTTTGGGGGGGGGGCGGCAATTACTCAAGTACTCGACAAAATATCTACAGATAATCGATTCTAAAAAGATTTGATGGTGACAGCCTTGTGTTTTTCCCACTGTAGCGCAAAACTGTTCGGCCTCGGTGCAAGTCTTTGCCCCGAATACCATTCTTCCTTTCTCATGCAGTCCCAGCTGGGCCCTGCATGCATCGTGTGTGTGTGGGTGTGGAGCATGTTCCCGTTCTCCCGTCCTCATTACAGGCAGGCCTGTTGACCTTGTGCTTGTGCTTTATGTTTAAGAGCAGATGTGTCGGCTCTGAAGGGCTTAATGGAGAGCCGCGGTACATGCTATCAGCTGTTGAGGGTTATCAGTCATTAGCCCGGTGGCAAGCTGAATGTGACACCGAGGGCCGCAGCAGGTTCACCGCAAAGTAAAGTCTAGGAAAGGACGAAGGAAAAGACGATCATGTATAAGGAGACTTTGCCGTCTTTCTGGGAGCCCCCTCGAGTCCGCGTCGACGGCGTCTCCCCCCGGTAGGACGCTGGGGGTGACTTTGGAAAGTGATCCGGGCCTGGTCTCAAGTGTCGTCACGGCAATTTAGCAGCCCGATGGATGTACGCATCCTCATGAAAACCAACAAAAGGATATGTGGTGTATGTACATATTCAACTTTTGTATGTTCAAGGACGGCGTGCGTTCCAAGAATCAATCTTTATTAAAACGGATAAGACTGAAGAATTGATTTAATGAATGCGGCCTCATGTCCGGCGGCCACGTTGTAATCCGCAAAGAATCGTCGAGCGCGAGCTCAGGGGGGACAAAAAAAATGTTGGTGGAGTGGCCTGTGATGATAGTCTCCATATAATCCCCTAATTCCTTGTTTAATTAAACTCTGGAGCCGGCCTTGAGACACTGCCAGCTCTGTTGCTCTTTTGTTCTCACAGTTGTTATTCGTACGCTACGTCTGAGTATTCTTTTGGCCACTTATGCTGAAAGATGCCGCTGAAGAGCACTGTAAAGGAAAACAATGAGTTAGGAAGAGGCTAGGTGACCATTCCGGCTTTGATTTGAGCTGAATGGTGTCACAAGCGGGAATCTGGTGGCTCCTCTTGCACGTCTTCCCTTTTCTCTCTCCCACACTTTTCTGGACGGTGCGTGATGCAATCCAACAAGGCCTGCAGCAACACTGGCACGTCAGCGCCGCCTTGTCACTGTCTCAATGAGGAAATTATGAAAATAAGAATTTTGTGACATGAAATGAAAGGGGCCATGTAGTCTGAATAGACGTGCAGAGGAGGTGAAAATGATGCAATTTTCTAAATTCAGTTATAATGGTAATGTGCGATGGTAATGCGCGTTTTGCTGTCAAAAAATGTCCCTGTCGGGCCCGGATTGTGCTGCTTTGTGCCGTATCTCCGTTCCTCGAGCAAAAACTCGGCTTAGCTGAATGCCTCAAAAGTCGTGTAAAATGTGTTCTAATTCACTTAATGACAGCAGACGCAAACACAAGCGTCGGGCTGAATGGCTTTGCCGCGATATTGTGCTACGTGTTAACACACACACACACACACACACACACGCACACACACTGCTGCTGCTGTGTATAAGCAGTGTGCCCTGGGCCAAGCAGAGGCGAGGAGCAGCAAGGTGGCCCGTGCAGATTAACCCCACTACCCAGCTACGCCCCCTCTCCCGCTTCAGCACTCCACTTTAACTTCCTCTGCCCCCCTCTCCCTCACGGCCCCTCTCTGAGGCAGGATTGTGTATCACGGCGTCTGCTATATCAAATAAATATTCACAGATTAAGATAATATTCTCACAGCTGTATACGGTGAACTCCCATTTATTGCGGGGGGACACATTCCAGATGCACCCACAATAGGTGAAAATCCATTATACAGAGAAGGACCAGAGGCTAATTTCATATTCTTCAACTTTAATTTATGCTTAAACATGCTCAAATCTTTGTATAAAGCAATTCCATGTTGCTTATATATTCTAATTGGTTTGAAAAATGCTATATCACATAAGGCAAATATCTTAGGCTTTTTGGGGTGGGCCATGGCCCTGTATCCCATTACAATAGATCTGCCCCTGCACACTCACATTTAGAACCAAAAATAAGAGCAATCTGTTGTAAACTGACACATTTTGAAAGTAGTTACTTGAAGATAATTAATGTCATATGTTCCCAAATTAGACCTGGAAGTGGATGAAAACTATTTTTTACTTTGTTCACTGTTATAAAGAGAAATTTTGTTACTTTGTTTTAGTAGTAAATACTTTCTTTGCATTCTTTCATATCTGGAAAAGCTCTGGATGAAACCTATTTGTTGGTAGTGTCTGTGTCTGCGTTCAGACTTGTTCACTCGTTCCTTACTCCCTAATCACCATGTATGGATTTTTAAATAGTGGACTTTGTAGTTCACTAAAAAGTACACTAAAATCCTTATTCAGTGATTAGGGAGAAGGGAATGAGTGAATGATTCCGTCTGGAATCATTCACTCATTCCCTTCACCTTAATCACTATATAGCAGTTTTTGTGTAGTGGACCATGCAGTTCTCTCATCAGTGAAATGAATGATAGTTTTCAAACACTACTCGGCGCACTCCGTTAATTAAGTGAACGTTGTCACATGATTACAACGCACCTGATCGACATCAGCTAGTGGACCATCCATCCAAAGGAATGAATTGTAACATATTGTTTAAAGAAGCATTGCTTTTCCAGTGATCATCATTTGTTCACAGCTTTTCAAGATGCATTGTGGGTTACACTCAGGGCACTACATCGAGGATAATGCTCACTACACACATTTGATACATGTGCCTTTAAGAGGCGGGGCCTGGTGGTGTGGCAGTGGCAAGTCTACGTGTGAGGGTTTGGGTGTGAGCTGTGGCTGACAGCAGCTCCTGCGTTGAGTTTGCTCGTTGTGTTTCACTGTGCATCAGCCACTGTGGCTCACCTTTCCCACATGCGAGGGCACTACAGTAAGTATACTGTAAAAAAACTTTCAAAAGCGATTGCTTAAAAATCTGCATTATATTTCGATAGGATGTCTTACATGCTGGGAATGCAGATCACGTTCACTACAAACCTCGCCTAAAACACCTTCGCATTCTTGTTTTTTCCCCCACATACCTTGATGACACCCATGAATTATCCTTTTCACCCCCGCCAGGTAGCCGCACAGACGACGGCTCCGACGTGGATTCCGAGCCCGACTTGCCGCTGAAGCGCAAGCAGAGGCGCAGTCGCACCACTTTCACCGCCGAGCAGCTGGAGGAGCTGGAGAAAGCCTTCGAGAGGACGCATTACCCGGACATCTACACCCGGGAGGAGCTGGCCCAGAGGACCAAACTGACAGAGGCCAGGGTGCAGGTAGAGTCCAATCCGCCTACTACTATTTGGCTTTCTTCTTTTTATGTTGTTTCACAGTAAATAGTAGGACATACAGTTAACAGGACTACACAAAATACACTTGTGTGTACAACATTTTGTACTGCAGATGGATTTTTTTTTTTGAGGCTCTCGATAAAGGTGCCAATCCATCTCACCATTTGAGTGGACCTGTCCAACCCCTACAATCATAATGTCTCTGACTGATCATTATCTTCCATGAACCAGAACAAAGCCTGATCACACAACACACAAAATTTGGCCCTGGCGGAGGTCTGCGCTCCACTGAGTGTTGTCATTCAAGTTCTGGAATTGGTTTTGTGTGGTTGTTATACTGTATGGGTAACATTATCTCATAAGAAGATAGTATCATTTTGTACAAGGACTGATATTCATATTGGTTACTTGCAATGGCTTTGTAACTCTTTGTTGAACTAAGCACAGGAAATGTAATAAACATCCATCAATCTATTTTCTATAGAGCTTATCATGTTCATGTTTGCTGGTGAGCTGGTTATTTGAACACAAAAGGTGCAGCAACACAATCTAAACAATATAACAGTACTCACAGACCGACATTCTTTATCCTCTGTGAAAAATTACTACTATTGCTCTACTCCGGCACACCAGGAGTTGCAATAAATCAATCATGATGAACAAATGATTAAATTCTTTAAATTCTGTTTGAGTATGTTATATTTTTATTTATTTATATACAATATTATAGAGTGCTATTTTTCTTATGAAAGGTTCTGTATTTCGACCTCCATAGAGTGACTCTCTAACATGGACTTAACTTAGTGTAAAAGTCTCAATTTCAATAAAAAAAATAAACCTTGCTTTTGTCATACGTGTCCAGAAAAGGCCCCTCTGACAGCTACTTTTGTTTGATCCAGTTTTGTATCCGTTTCATCCATAATTGGCTAAGACCGCTCCCTTTCCTCTGATTGGTTTCCTCTGTGAAGAAGACCCACTTGTGAAAGCACACGCGTTTATGTTGACAGCACTGGCCCGGCAGGGGAGAGGTAAGCAGAGAGCTTCGCTAGTGATGTAGATAAGGTCAAGAAATTCGAATGACCTGATTTCAGGCCTCTCGGCAGAAAAACGTTTGGAACCCAGGAGTGCGTGGACGATTTTATTTCATATTGCACATTTACTGAGGCACCATAGAGACAATATTACATCCCAAATACTAGAAAATGTTGGTTTTGCAAAATATGTCCTCTTTAAAAAACACATTGCAAGCAAATTTTTGGGGGAAGGAGGCTGGCACGGATTCATGGCTTTTCTATTCATTTGTCTGGGGAAAGATGATTTGATATACAAGTGTTTTGAGTTATGAGCCTGGTCAAGGAACAAATTAAAGTAGTATCTCAAGGCACAACTCTATCCCTTAATTCATCTCATTCCTGCAAAAGCATTGCAACTGTAAACATGTAATTCAGAATTAGCATCTGTGGAAAATAACAATGAACACAGGGCCGGGTACCGGTTCTCGACTAGTTGAGCAGTGGTCGCCATGGCAACGATTCTACAGACTATTGTACCAGTTGTAATTTTATGGTAAAATGAGCTTTGAATAGAGTATAATGTTTGCTTTTCCACACTGAAATCGTAATTCTCTCTTTAAGGATGTGGATGTAGTTTGATGGCTCGTTAATCCCTACAAATGTATTGTTGTTAGGGTAGTATAGACTGTGTTGTGCACTGTGCTTTTAAAGAAGTTCCCATGCTTATCACCAGCCTCCAGTGTTGTAGTGCAATTGGATAAAAAGCCTGCGAGCTGCCTGCCTGCCTGCTTGGGTGCCACGCAGCTGTGTGTCAGCGGCGGAAAATATTTACAGTAGAGTTATTGCGGCAGCTGTTCTCCCAAAGTTTGGGGGGGAAGAGGAGAGAAAGTCAACGCATTCCTGATGGATTTCTCATTCCGGCCGTTTGGCAGGGATCTCATCCCATCACTTTCAAGCTCGCCGCTGCTTGTAAAACCTTCCACATATCACACGGGGTTCCTCATCCTCTCCAGGGACCCCTGTGCCCTGACAACATTAATCAATCAGCCACTGGTTGGGATGGAGGGTGGGGAAAAGGAGGGGAGGCTAGGAGTTGGGGGGGCTTTCTGGGGCAGGCCTCTCCTTTTACTACAGTCATTCACACTCTGTCTGAACCCCTCCAAGTGTGTTAGCGCAGGCTAAGTGTTCATCCATTGTAATAAGTGCTTGCACACATGTCTTTGTCCATCTCTTTGTATTTCATGAGACAGCATTTGTTGGTTTTCATGTTTTAGCCATGAGAGTGACATACTCATGTGCCAGACGCAGCTGCTCCACTGGAAAGCAAAAATCGGTAAAACAATAAAGAAAAAAATGATTCAATGGCGGACACAATGTGAGTTTAACTGCATCTGTACATTATACATTTCATAATTTCATCAGGGCGTGGACCTTCATCACACACAAGAGGTTTGGTCTGGCCTCGTGGAGTTGACTTATTAGACTTTAGCGTTTTATGGAGAGTCTTCAAACTTCGCCGCCATGCAACAACCACATGCTAAAACAAAAACTCCAATGATTCGCAGTTTAGCGAAGCACACACTGTTCAAATGTGGTAGCAATCAGAGAAAATCTTAAGGACAAGTTGGTTTTTTTAGGACCCCGAGAAATATCACAAATGATCTAAAAATAGGAGCTTCAACCCAAAATGACAGCCTTCCCGTGTCGTCTCAGGCATGGTTTCTTGAGATGTTTTCTTGGGGCTGCTTAAGATAAACATGCCAGCCAATATTCATGTTGCTTAGTGAAATGGGCTTTAAGGAATAAACTTTCAAAAATTTCTGTTAGTCTGTAAATGGGGGTTTTACTCCAAAAATGTCCAATACACTTTCCCTAATAATGGAATTGAACTTTAAGCTTTGTCCTTTATAAAACTGCACAGGTTTTGTTTTAAGTGACATACAGTATAGTTAATTTGCTTGTTCATATTCGCATTTACAGCTGGGCCATGTCATTTGTTAGTATTTTTATATATTTTTTTCATTTATTTTATATATTAAAATAATAGTGTTTTAATTAAAGTAAAAATAATTCTCATTTCTTTTATTTATAGTTAATTAGCCAATTATTTAATAAATAAATACCTTAAATCTATATGTAAAGTAGCTTATTTTACACATTTTTAAATTTAGTAATTCACAACAAGTACATTAACCAAATCATTTAATGAAATAAATGAATACAAAATAAATGAAAAAATGAATACTTACATTTAAATTAACCAATAAAATGCTTGATTAATTTTAGTAAATATTATCGTAAATGGAAGACACCCTGTATATGCAAGGAACAGAAGTACAGTTTTTCATAATTAGTTTTGGCTTTCTATCCTGAAAACTACATTTTCAGTTCAAAGCTTAAATTCAACAGAATACAAGAAATTTCATGTCTAATCATCTCAAGGGAGCTGAGGTGTCTGAGCCCTGGCTTGAGTTTTGCCAGGGCTACGCTTCTGGATGTTTACATGAGAATTTTGATGGAAAGCACATGTGTGTTTCATTGTGAAGCAAGGCACCAGCTGGGCCTTAGCAAAGGTGCCCAAACGATGGGAGAAGAGAGGAGACCCTTTGGCCCGAAAAGCCAATCTTCTCCTGCACAGCTGCAATGACGCATCCTCCAGATGTCGTTGGGCGCCAAAGTTGTTCGGGTTAGGTTGAGAGCAAAAACAATGGGCGGGCAAAGTCATATTTGAACCCGACGTGTTGTCTACTAGTCATCAAACATGCTGACAGTTGCGAGTCGTGCATTTGGCGCCTTAGTCCACCTCCTAATACCAGCACTATCACATTGCAATTATTGAAAAAAGTCAACTGTGCCTCATACATCGTCTGGAGCAGTTCAGACTAAATATTTATGTAATAAAAAATGACCAAAGTATCAATAAAATACATACTCCTCACATATGCTGATTGTTAAATGTATTCATGTGTGCAGGTCGCTACAGATGTGTTTTGCTAGTCAAACTTGGCTGTAACAAGATTTCCTCTGATTGACAAATTACAAAACGAAAAAATTACTATCGTCACCGAGGGCCAGCTCGCTTGTAATCTGATTGGTTCAAAAAAACCTCCCCATTGCTAATATAGTTTAAAATCCCTGGATTATATCCCACTGTTTTTTCCAAACCGTGACAACGGGGCACTCCAAAGCAGCCACCCAAGGCTGAAGCCCTTGTCCATACGCTGGGTGTCAAGTCGGACTTAAAAAAAAAAAAAAATTCCACCCTCCTTGCTGTTCTTCCTTTCTTGATTTGCATCCACTCACGACCAACAACGAGGCGCTCTAAAGCGCCCATGCTAGTGGATTATCCGAAGGGTAGAGGAATTTATGGACTGTAGGCATTGCCAGATGACCTGCAGACTGTCGTTGGGCCAAGTAATTATAACTAACTCACAAATCCGCCGGATAGTCACTGATGTGAATGAAAGTGCTCAAGTTCATGTACAGTGGGGCAGGGCCGACTTATGTCGGACTCCAAAGTGTGTTTTACCAATGCCCAAATAAATCAGGAAAACTTTAATGGTAAAAACCAGTTTAACGCTATATCTCCACAAATCAGTATTACATTACTGTAAGTCTTTGTACGTCTTCAAACATTTATAATGTGTTTATAAACAAATCTCTGAATTCACTTTGCAGAGTCTTTTAGTTACATCGGCAAGCACTACTGATCCTGAAGGCCCTGGACAGATTACATTGACATGGCAAAATGTTGAACATCTGCAAGTAGTACAATCAAGATGAAAACAATAGATTTAATTAGACTAAGACTAAATTAATGCAATTTCAGAGAACAAGTATTAACAAGTAATTTCAGATTAAAATGTACGTCAGTGTCACTGCAAAGGCCTTGCCGTCCCTGACAGCGGACCACGACATACTGATGATCGTGGAGGTCCTCCAGCACAGGAAGTAAGCGCGACTCGGGAGGCCCGAGCTGTCAATATACGCTGGGATTCCGGCGTTGGGCTTTGACTCGCAACACAAACTCACCACCTCATAAACGGGAGCACGCTCCCTTGTGTCCGCCCCAGCCTGCCATTTTAAGAGCCCCCCTTCTCCGCTCCCATCTATCTTTATCAGCCCCCGCTGTCGCTTTCAGCACAGCTACCAGCGCTCCTTTGCCAGCGCATTTTATGACCCTGACTGACAAATTGCGGGATATGATGAGCTGTTGAAGGGCCGCCACAGTGGGAGGGAATTCTTCCTCCTGCAGTATCTTCTCCTTTAGATATCAACTTCCATGACGACATGAGCACGGATATAATCAAAAACTCAGATATTTTGGGGGGGCTTTTGGCTGCGCACAAACAAAAATTTCAGTCAGTGAAAAATGAAAATGTTCTCAAACTTACTTTTCAGCCGATTCCATTCAGTTGGGAAACGAGGGATTGTTTTTTTAAATAATAACTTTTGAATCCTTTTTGGATGTTTTTCCACATGCACCACTAAATTTTAGTTCACTAAAAATTGTGGTGTTGAAATGAGAAACATTTTTAATAAAAGTCGAGGATGACACCTTCCTATTACCGGTACAAGTTTTTCGGCAGTAGTGTACTCGTAGTCAGGAAAAACAAGTATTTTCTAGCATTATTGATGCGATCTGGAACATCCTTTCTCACGCAAACTCAATTTCAAAAGATTTTTATGCATTTTACATTTCAGGACCCATCCAAAATTAAATTTTCGGTGGCTGAAAATGGTGAAAATCTTATCAGAATCATGTCGAGAATATGGACTTTATATCACTTTTTATGAGTTTTTGTGCAGTCTGGAAAACAAGATTATTTGTATCTTTTATGTTTTTTGGTGGCCACCCGCTTGCAAACTTCATTTTAGCTCATCTTTGGCTCCTGTAGATTCACACGTTATCAAACTGTTTTCTTGTCGTTGAACAAACTTAGTGTTAGTGTGCTGGAAATATTTCGTAAAATTCTGTCCGACATCAGGACTTTGGAAAACAAATTTTTCTGGCTTTAAGCATTACAAAAATAAAAATCATTTTAGATATCCGTGCATCATCCACGATAAGGATTTCCATTCAAACTTTGTCCCACAAGGCTGATTTCTTTTATTATTATTTTTTTTTAATGTGACCCACCTGCAACTTCATCTGAAAATGGTGAAAATGTTTTTGAAAAGCCTTTCCAGGATAAAAATTAATTAGATTCATTTTTTTTACTTTAATTGGCTTTTTTGGATACATTTTGGACATGCAAACTGGATTTTAGGTTTGCTAATACTGGTAAAAAAAAATAAGGACTTTCTGTAACTCAGTTTACAGCAGATTTCAACTATGTGGGAAAACATTTGGGGTGAGTTTAAGACATCCATGCACAAGAAAAATATTTATTTTTTTTGGGGGGGGGGGGTTACCATTTTTTGCCACCCCCAAAATGAAACTTTAGGTAGCTGAAAATGGGTCTTGCTTCGTGAAAACCTTTTTGAATGGGCAAATTCATCAGTGCCATTTCACTGTTTATTTTATTCATTTGTGAGTCATTTGTGTCCCACACAACGAGGAAGTCTCGATGAAGACCAATAGGTGGTACTGAATTAACTCTCACCGATGAAGCAAATCACTTATTTTTTTTGTTTTTTCTATTTAGACTGAGCCAGTTCGGACTCATGCAACTCAAACTCAGCACGCCACCGACTGTGTCACTTGAGATCCTCTTTCATTACCAATAAACATTCTGCGTGTCGCTATTATACTTAGTGCAATCTAATAAGGTATAAGCTTCGGCTTTTACGAAGCATGAAAATCAATTTTTGAAGAGGGGAGGGGGGAAAGTTTCTCGCTTTATCTGCGGCTTGTACTTGCCACTTGGTGTCTGCGTCTGTGTGTGTGTGCGCGGGGGGGATTTATGACGACGACCTTCCTCACACATGCACAACTGTATATGGACAAAAGTATTGGGACCCCTGGTTACAACACCTCCATGCACATACTCTTTAAGGACAAAATCATTTGGACACATGGTCGTTCTCTTATATGTCTTAATTATTATTATAATGATTCATCAGTTATCATTTTATTTAAAAAGTTACTATTTTATACACACATTTTACCCTTTTCTTTAAAAAAAAACAAAAACTTTTTTTTTACTTTTTCTAAAAATGACCCGACCCATTCGTCCATTTTAAAAATCCAATGTGGCCCTTGAGCACACAAGTTTCCAACCCATGCACTATATGGACAAAAGTATTGGGACACCAGGTCATAAATACAATATATTTACAAAGGTGTTGGGTTACATGGCCATTTTACCCCCAGCACATTTCAGGAACCTCGGTGCAAAAACTGAACTGAAGTATTGGGACACATGTTCATTAAGAATGTGGTGCGCATGCATATTTATGAACAAAAGCATTGGGACATGTGGTTGTTCCACCCATGATGCAGCTCAGCACACATACACTATATGGAAAAAAAGTTTTGTGAGACCATTTGAGTAAAGTTATTACGCACTTAAGTAGTCTCTGTGCACTTGCACTGCACGATATATGGACAAATGCTTGGGGATACCTGGCCATCACACCTATAGGGTGTGAAAATTGAGGAAAGTGAGTTATTTGTCTCTTTGGTAGCTATAACAGCTTCCACTCTTCTGGGAATGCTTTGTAAGAAGTCTAGTCCAACTGCTGATTGATTAATTTAAGAAGTACGTCTCAAGTACGTCTTTTTGTTCCTAAAATGGAGCTTTGCAGCTCAGACTCATGCTGCCAATTCATATGCAACATAAACCAAGAGGGACGTATAACAAAGTAGCGATTGTTTCACTATCAATCGCCCACCAGCGGCAAAAAAGAGACAATCACAATGGAGCCGAGTGGCGGCAGCCGAACCCAACAGGCAAACTGTATTCCCGCCAGTGTGGGGTTTATGTTTCATAAAGGCACAAATAGGATTTATGGAGATTGTGGTTGGGAGAAATTGTTGCCGTGCGTCAGAGTGAATGTTCTAACACTTTTCTTATTATTAGAATTTAAATGACTTTGGTACAGTGCTTCTGTACTCCTGATACTTATCAAGTTAATCCCACTCTCCTCTCAAATTCTCACTCCTAGCTACTTTAATTAGCATAGTGCCAGCAGTCTGGAAGGCAGCGAGAGGAAGAGAGAGAATATGGGGAGGGGGCTGGCGGGATGAGGAAAAGCGGGTGAGGAAGAGTGATATTGCGTGGTAGGAGACTGAAGGAGCGTTTGTGTGTTGAGGCTGGTTGCGTCACCCCCCCGTGTGTTCGGGCTGGGTATTTTGTTTTGTCATTATCTCGCCTCTTGCTATTCATCTGTAGCAACATGTCGCAAATTGGCTCCTGAGAGGCATCACACATCCGGCGTGTACTTGCCTTCTTTTGACAGCATCCTTCATGGAGGATCGGCTGAACGGGGAATTTGGCGGGGGGCGGGGGGGTTACGCGTGATCCGTCTATTGAAGATGAACAACTCGCTAGCGCAGTGCGTGGACGAGCTCAGATCAGTAACGATATCAAAGGAAACACGGAGGCAGCTTGCCATCAATCGATCCTGTTGGCTAAGGGTGAATGGACCATTGAAAGGCAGATGTCTTGATTTGAATTGGAGGCTAAGGCCATGCCCATTGTTGCCATCATAAAACCTTTAGCAACTGCACAGGCAATGTTTTTTTAGAGATTTCTTTCTAAATACATGTGACTTGTTTGAAGATAATTGCTAAAAACTTGTAAAGACCGAGAACTATGTAGTACTGAATGGTGGCGATATAGCATTAAACTCTTTTTTTTACCATTTTGGTTTTCCTGATTTCCTGAAATGGCGCCCAGTGACGCACTTGTGTCCAGGGTGAGTCGTCCCTTACAACTATATAAGGACAGAGCACCTTCATTTGCATCAGCGGTTATCTGGAACAAGAGCAAGTTATTATTTCCTGTTAGCTCGCAAGCTAGCTCGTGGCTGGCGCCTCTTGTCGCAGCGTACCTGAAACATTTTTCGGGGGAGGAGCTCCTGGTTTCACGCATCCAGCGGACACGCCCACAGCATTTGAGAGCAGAGACAATAGCACCATTTTTCAATAATTTTAAAACCTCATTTTATATACTGTTTGTTTATTATAAAAATTTGGCAGGGTTATTAACAATACTTGTTTTATTTATTTTCACTTTACAGGGACGTAAAGCAACGTTTCAACAATATTACCCATACATGTGTAAAAAATAAGTTACCAATTTGATAATCTAGTTTACGTGGGGACATGCAGAAGTAACATTACTGCATGTGCCAGGGAGGCGAGTCTCTTCACATTAACACAGTTGGCTTTGTGGCGCTCATTCTGTTCATTCTAGATTCTCCATATCGTACACAGCAACCAGAATGTCTGTACAGTTCCAGACCAACCTGCAAAATGTAATATCTGCAATATAGAGACTATATGTAAAAAAATATTATATAGTTATAACCCTTCCACAAACATTAAACACAATTATTAAAACACTTTTTAAATACACTGTAAATATGTTTAAACACAAAAAATGTAAACACACAAAGTATAGAAAGTGCTGTAGGTATTGTTGTGCCTGTGTACATGGATGTGCCTTAGGGAGGCGGGGCCTGGTGGGGTGGCATGTAACATTTGCGGGTCTATGTTTGAGTGTCTGGGTGAGCGCTGTGGCCAACAGCAGCTTCTGAGTGACTGTGCCCGCTGTGTTTTACTGTTTTCCCACATGTGAGGGCAGAAAAGTAAGTATACTTTAAAAATGCGGGGGAAAAAATATGGTTTTATAAAAACGTGATGTAGCAGGGACACGAACGATTAACTGTGATAAAGCAGTAGAATGCTCTATGGCTTCCTTAAATTCTATTTCTCGCTTTATAGTAATCATGACACTCTTTTTGCCACTGCTGTGTGCCCTTCCTCTGTGGTATCACATTCATCCATTTTCTTTAGCGCTTTTACTCATCAGGGTTGCGGGTGAGTGGGAGCCTATCCCAACTGACTTTTGGTCACTTTTCGAGTTTTCAATGAACCTAACATGCATGTGTTTGGAATGTGGGAGGAAGCAGGGTTTTCTTGAAGAATCCGTGCAAGCACGGTGGGATCATGCAAACTCGACACAGGAAGACCAGAGCCGAACGCAGAATCTCAGAACTGAGAGGCAGGCGAGCTAACCTCAATTTCACCGTGCTGCCCGCATTGATTTTTGAATTAATAATGAATTATTATTCTTTTTTTTTAAAAAATGCATTTGATCCAATTTTTTTCATTTCTGACACGGAACTTCTCAGTGCCCTAATTCCAGTGTCACGGGGGGGTGCAACCCCTTTATTGGTGAGGGAGCAGTTAGCACTCGGTATAATGAAAGTGTATGTAGATCCACAGACAAAACCAGAAACCACAGTCTTCTGTGTCCAATCATTCCTGCACTTTTGCACTGCATTCAAGAGTGAGGGATACCCGCAGTGTATCCGAAGAGTGTGAGCGAGGTTCGCATACGATATACAACAACCTTCACCATTGATCCACTTCCATCTCTGCGCTTCTTGCAGCAGAGCTAAGCTCGGAAGCTCTCCTCCGTCTTTCCCTTGTCCAGAGCGCAACGATGCCAGGAAACCTCTTAGCGCTTTGAGAAGGAGGCCCGTCGTGCAGGTAGATACGCAAGTGGCGAAGGAGCTCCCCATGCGCCGCTGCAGGGAATTAAACCGGATTGGGGAGAGCCAAGCAAAAAAATTGTGGTCCAAGGTGACTTTGTGATCAGGTTCCAGAGTGCGGCCTCAAATCCACGGCTTCGGGCTGTGTGTGTATGTGTGGGTTTTGTAGTCTCAAAGAGCCTCAGACTGTGACATACGCTCCTCTTTCGGCCTCTTTATTTTGTACGTTGAACTTTTTAGCGCAGAAAAGCAAGCATATTTGATCACTCCAATGGTGTTATAATTGGGAACTCAACAAATTTACACTGCCAAACACTGTTCAAAATTGCAAAATTATTTAAATTTAAAAGAATAATTCATATTTATATTCTCCAACTGCAATAATAACAATGTAAACATATGCTATAATAATTTTTTTTAAAAATTAGTTTTACTTTTATTCTACTCATTTTTAGCCCTCAAGGGAAATTTTAAGTAGCATTTTACTAAAAGAAAGCAAATTAGCCACCATATAATAAGATTAAATTCAAGTATAATATAAAGATGATTACAATTATTATTATACTGTACTTTTTAAAATTTTTTTTTTTACATTTATTCTAATTTCAATCTCGGGGAAATTTAAGTAACATTTTATGTCATCCAAGCATAAAAGTACATTAACCAAAAAAAAAAAAATAATAATAATAATAATAATGTTTGAATTTATTTAATTTTTAAAATTTAATGAAGTACTTTTAATCCTTCAAGAGGAAATTGAAGTAACATTTTACCTGCCATACAAGTTACCTTGTGTTATAAAATAAGACTAAACACAACCATGATAATAATCAAACATAAAACATATGAAAATAAATAAAAATATGTTTTTATTTTATTTTGTAATTTATTCTCCTAATTTAAATCCGTCAAGGGGAAATTTATGTAACATTTTACCTGTCATGCATGTCAACGACTGTATAAGATGACTAAATGCAACTAAAATAACCAAATAACCAAAAATGAATCGGAGCGTCATCGTCATCATCATCATCATCATCATCATCATCTTCACAAGGCATTTGTGATGACGAGAAGAACAAAAGTGAAACGTTTAAGCGTTTTTGTGGCTGCCATGATGAAACACCTCCTCGCTCAGCTTGGATGACAAAAGGGGGGGAAGGAAGTTAAAGTGAACATAAAAGAGGGCCGGGGTGAGAGGATGAGGTCAGGGGTGAAGTGGCACTGCGGGATGAAGAAGTGGGGGGAGATTGTGTGTGCGTGGAAGTGAGGGGTGAGTGAGGCAGCTGTTTGTCTGGCCCGGTAGGAGCTCGGAGGGTTCAGACCTGCGAGCACGCTCCACTACATCCCAATAGTAGCCACTTGACTGGAGCCACACATCGCATTTGTTTTGCTGGCACTGATTGAGGCTGCAGCAGATGAAGATTTCACTGAATTCCCTTCTTCTCCTCTCCCTAAAAGTCTCTTTTTTTTTTTACACATTCAAATGTGGCTAAGATCCCTTGTAGGCCCTTTTTACGAATTTATGTGTATGTTTGTGTGTACAAAAAGAGGCACCTCCTCTTCTTAAAAAAAAAAAAAAAAAGCTGCAAGTGTAAATCCCCTTGAAAGTGTCCCTCTTGAAGGACTGTTTAAAAAGGGACGCCCCCCTCTTTGTGCCCACTGTTCTGGTTGGCGTATGGAGGGGCTTTTGTCCCCCTCTTTCATGTGCGCTCACAATGGGCCAGGCCGTTTGAAACACAACAGTAGATGAACTGCGCTGACAGTGTATTAAACTCTGATGAATTGCCTGTGCGAGGCATAGATCAATGTCCTTCAACCCCCCGAGCACGCAGCGAAGGTTGGGCCTTGTCTCGGCTAAATGGAACAGGTTGCTGGCTCCTTTCACAAGCCTGATTATATTCATGTTTTGTTGAAGCAGAAGCCTTTTTAAAATGTGTAAATCTTTCTAAAGAACTCCTACTTCTTTTTTTTTTTTTTTTTTGCCTTTTCATTCAGGGAGTTGATATTGTGTGCTGCTCATTTCAGGACCGCTGTCTGTCTAGACGAGAGTTGGAAATGCTTCTTTCTTGGCTTTGTAAATAGCAGTCACGTTTCAAATAGTACAACTATTACTATTACTGATACAACTTTTTGCCACCCTTCTGTTAGGGCACCAACTGCAGGTCGGCGCTAATTGGCTCCAAACACTGCAGTCTGTTGATTGGTCGGCTGAGAATCATAGTTTTACTTTGACTAGCCCAAGTACAACTTTTGAAATGAAGGTTTTGGAGATGAGGATTGACAATATCTTACTTCGTTTTCATTTAAAAAAAAAAAAAGTATGAACAACTGGAAATGAACTTAAGGTTTTGAGCTGCTTATTGACAATAGGTACAGCCACAGCTTAGTTTTATTGAAGTATGGAAAGCTTTTGGATTTATTTTTACTCCTCGGTGGCCTCCAGGCTCTCTGTGAAATAACTTTGTCATGAGATGTACAGTTTAGTATGAATCGATACACAACCTTTTGGTGTTTTGGTGTTCAAAAGTTGTGAAGGGTACCAAAATACATGATCCACACGCTCCACTTGTCAACTCACTTTCAACTTTTAACCATGGGGGAATACTAACCCTCTTATTAGACAGGTTCAAATGTTATAGTTTTTCCCTGATATCTCCTCCAGGTGTGGTTCAGCAACAGACGGGCCAGATGGCGTAAACAGGCTGGAGCCAATCAGCTCGCCGCCTTCAACCACCTGCTTCCCGGCGGATTCCCACCCACTGGCATGCCCACTTTACCCACGTACCAACTCCCGGAGTCAAGCTACCCTGGCACCACACTATCGCAGGGTGAGTGCACTGTGCTGCCGTATTGTAGCTTTCAAAGTCCGTAGTTCTGCAACTAACCATTATTGCCAAAGGGCTCCACAAGTGTCCTTTAAGCGCGTTTTGCCACAATGGCGCACATTACCAACATTGTTTGCGGAAGAACGAAGTGACTAACAAGACAGTTAAGATGAGGATTGATAGGCATTACTTAATTTTCATAAACCCAAGTATGGACAGCTTTGGAAGAGGAACATGCAATTTTGGGCAGACAGTCTAGACATTTGTTTTAATGAACTAAGTAAGGACAGACCACCTTGGGAAGGGAACCAATAGGTGTAGTCATCGCTTTGTTTTATTAACACGAAATTTTTGCAAAACAGCTGTAAATTTGGTGCTCACAATTGACAATTGGTGTAGGTCATTACTTTGTTTTAATAAACCAAGTAACAACAACTTTTGCAACAGAACATAACGTTTTAAGCTGATGATTGACACTGAAGCCATTAATTTGTTAATAAACCAAGTAACAACAACTTTTGAAGCAGAACATAATGTTTTAAGATGATGATTGACACTGAAGCCATTAATTTGCCTTAATAAACCAAGTAACAACAAATACACTTTTCAGTTTTAAAGTGATGGTTGATAATAGGCGTAACCTTTACATTGCTTAATCAAACTTTTGAAAACAAATAACAAAAATTTGTAGCTAATGATTTACAATAGGTGTGGCGATTACTTTTTTGTATTAAACCAACTACTGACAATTTTGGAAATGTTTGTAAAGTTTGAAAGTTTTGAGCAACAGATATAGCCATTGTTGTTTTTTTTTAAAAAAACCAAGTATCAACAAATGAACGTAACGTTTTGATCTGATGGTCGACAATAGGTGTAGCCAGCACTGTACGTTGTTTTACATGAACCAACTACCAAGAATTTTGTAACGTAGTTTTGATCAGATGGTCAATGATAAGTGTAGCATTATGTTGTTTTTATAACTGATAGCCATTAATGTATTTTATTCAACCAACTACCAACAACTTTGAAAAGCCGACATTATTTTTTTTCTGATGGTTGACAATAGTAGTAATCGTTACTTTGTTTTAATACACTGATAACCAACAGATGAATGTATAATTTTGAGCTGACGAGTGACAATAAGTATAAGCACTACTTTGTTTTACATAAAGCAAGTACTGACAACGTTATAACATAGTTTTGAGCTGATGCGTGACAATAGGTATAGCCATGACTTTGTTTTATTAAACCGAGTACTGACAACTTTAGAAACCCAACATTGTTTTGATGTGATAGTTGACAGTAAGTGTAGCCATTCATTTGTTTTATTACACTAGGTAGCAAAAACTTTGGAAAAGCAACAGTACATTGCGATCTGATGACTATGTGGGTCGTTACTTGGTTTTAATAGACCAAGTACAGACAACTTCAAATCCTCGCTTACCTGTGTGTATTTTTTTTCCGTATTAGAGGGCAGTACCTTGCACAGACCTCAGCCCTTGCCCCCGTCCTCCATGCACCAGGGCGGCCTGAGTGACAGCAGCTCTGCGTACGGCCTGTCGTCCAACCGCCACAGCTTCTCCAGCTACTCCGACTCCTTCATGAGCCCGTCGGCTTCCGGCAACCATATGAACGCAGTCGGCAACGGGCTCTCCCCGCAGGTCAGTCCAACTCCATCGTCTACCCCTCCTTCTACGGCTTTCCTCACTCGTAAGAATTATTATGTCATTGTATTTGAGTGCAATTAAAATGTTCGGTGGTATAACTACCAATATGGGCTTTTATGTGCCTTCCAAAGCCCTTGGATTTATTTCAGTGACTCCAAATTGTTACATTGGTAAAACAATTGGATTAACATCAACAAATTAAAATTCATCTTGATAGTAGGCGGCGAGCGCTCCAAACAGCCACTTTCCTGGGACGTCTAAATCCTGCACGTCGCAGCCAGAATACATGGAGATGAAATAATTAGCTCAAGCTTAAAAATGTAGACCCGTAATCTTCTTGGTGTAATTGTCTGCTGCCGCAAGACTCCACATTTTTTTCTTACCCCCTATTTCCTTTCTGTTTTATTTTTAAGCACTTGCAAAGAATTTAGTCACTATTTTTACTGTTTAAATTCATTTTGGGCCCTCTTTTTTCCTGTATAAAAAAGAAGCCCAGCAGTTAACCTCTTCGGGCGCCGTGTTTTAGGTTGAATTTCAAGCGCCAGAGTGGAAAAGAAACGATTTGTAAATGATGCAAATCGTGTGTACGCAGTGAATTATACACAATTACCCATCAAGACTGGCCAGCCTTGCCCACCCTCACCGACAAGATGCGGTTAACAAGCAGAAAATAAGATTGAAATGGTGCGTAAAGAGTTGAAAATGAATTTCAATGCTGCATTTGTCCACAATTACCCCCGCCGTTCACGTGTGTTTTATTTGAGCCCCTCGACCCCCTTTTAAAATATTTCTCAAAGCATATTTTTGGTATTACTGTTTTTTTAAGAAGAAAGAATTAAGGATTTTGTGACAAAAAAGAGATTTTCTCTCCTGCTGGAACGACGGAGGAGGATAACACTCTGGCTCACAGCGTGTTTGATTGTTAATCGTGGTGCAGGGGGCTTTAGCTGCTAATGCTCCCACTGCAAAACCTGCAGAAAAACACCAGGAACACCAAAGTCATTTGAAAAAAAAAAAGTAATAATAAATAAATATATAAATAGAGAGAGATCAATATATTCAATTAATGTCTCTCTGTAATACTGGCCTTCTACAGGGATGTTAGGATATCAAACATATCCTGTCATGAAGTGTGGATTATAGAACAGCAGTCCTTGGGCAAACAGTATGGATTTATTCAATTACTGATTCAAGTCTTCTATGATGCATTGTGTTGTTTATATATCTAGTTGGTAAAAAAAAAAAAAAATGTATAGGACATTGTTAACTTTGTCTTCCACAGTCAAGTGTGTTAAGAACACAAATACAGAAATGTTAGTTCGCTAGATAGATTTGATGATTGACAATAGGTGTAGCTCTTACAGTAGTTTCATCGAACCAAGCGGTGACAACTTTGAAGATAAATGTGAAGTATCGAGCTGATAATTTAGAATAGGTGTCTCCATGACTTTATTTTACGAAACCAAGTACCACCACTTTCATAAAATGACTGTATTGTTTTTCAATGACAATAAGTGTAGCCATGACATGGTTTTATTCAACCACGTTATGACAGCTTTTTGACATTAAACGAAAAGTGTTTTGTTGATGATTGGCAATAGGCGTAATCATTACTTTGTTTACTGGACTAGCTAACCTTTTAAAAACAAATGTGAAATTTTGAGTTTTATGGTTGTCAATAGGTGTCGCCATTGCTTTATATTAGTAAACCAATTACTGATATTTTTGGGGAAATGAACATAGTACTTAGTTGATGATTGGCTATGAGCGAAGTCATTACTTTGTTTGACTTAACCAAGTAGTGACAACCTTTTAAAAACAAACATAATGTTGGGTTTGTGGTTGGCAAGGCCGCAAGGCAAGCACCGACAGCTTTGAGAAAAGGAACAAAAAGGTTTGAGTTGATGATTAGCAATAGTCGTAGTCATTGCGTTGCTTTAATTAACCAAGTAACTGACAACTTTGGACACAGTGTTTTTTTTGAGCTCATGATCGATAATTGATGTACCTTTGTTTTAATAAACTGACTACCAACCCATGCATATGCAGGCTGTGCTGGTAAATTGATTAAAATTGGGTTTGCTGGACCGTGGCCGAGGTCTGTGCTCTACCAAGTTTCATTCTTGTTTCGTTTCTCTGTTCCAATGCGAATTATTTGGGGATGTTTTTTTTTTTTTCCATTTTTTTTTTTTTTTTTTTTGGTGGATTTTTTTGATGCGTCATGCCATGCTTGTGTGCAAGGCCGCGCGCCATTCCCATCAGTCTCTCAGCATGGGAATGAAACGTTCCCACTGGCAGTGGAATCAAAGTTCACACCCGTGGTTGCGACGTCCTGCCAAGCGCGCAAACAAACTTGCTAACAAACCACGAGTTAATGCAGCTGGATTGCAATTAAACATATTCTCATACATTGCAAATTGAGTTCATTTGTCATTATTTACAGCTCTTCATGGGGAAAACGCACATGAAGAGCAATCCATTAGAATGGAAATGAGCATTGAGTGTCGTTGCATCTGTTTGCCAGAGATACGCTTGTGCATTGCGAAGTGTGAACTATATGGTCCTTTGCTGCTGCTGCTGCAAAAAAAAAGATCCTCTGCTTTCCAGCAAATGGGCTGCAGTGGCGCGTCGCCAAGTCTGTAATGGAATCCTGCAGCGTTCAGCAAGGCCCGTCAGGAGCCCCGCATCCATCCCAGTCCTGTAACCTATGCCGAGAGTACACGTTTTTTTTTTTTTTTTTTTTCTCATTATGGCTGGCGGGAAAGCCATCTCCCCAAAAAAGTGAAAGCGCTTGCTGTTTTCATTGTAGAGATGTGTTTGGCCGCTTGAGGGGTGGTCCTGGGTTAGCTGTGCATGGCTGGGCAGCAGCAATGACTCCAGAAGTATTTTCCTTGTTGCTCTTGTTGGTCATTTGGAGGCACAGCATGCGACACACACACACACAACCCAAGTTCATTCTTGCCTTTCTAGATCTTTGTCTAGTCATCATTCAGAAGGAGCATAGTTTCAACAAACAGTTGTGGAGTTGGCATTAGAGGCTACTTCTTATGTTTTAAAGGGCGGCCTTCCTGGAAGTAAAATTCTTTATTTTTGCATGGTATGGACACCTGCAGGGAGACGGCAGTAAACTAGTGCTGCACATTTGAAATTCAGCAGCTATAAAAAAAAGGGAAAAAGAACGGCTCGTTTGCGGTATTGTTGCAGTCCTAGTTTTTTTTTTATTTTTTATTTTTTTATTATTAAAAGACGTTTTTTATTCTGGCATGATGGATGGATGATTGGCTAGCACATCTGCCTCACAGTTCACAGGTCGTGGGCTCAAATATGGTCTCCGCCTTCCTGTGTGGAGTTTGGCTGTTTTCCTCCGTTGGTTTTCTCCGGGTACTCCGGTTTCCTCCCAAATTCCAAAAACGTGCAAGGTAGGTTAATTGAAAACTGTAAATTGCCCGTAGGTGTGAATGTGAGTGTGAATGGTTGTTTGTCTATATGTGCTCCACGATTGGCTGGCGACAAGTTTAGGGTGTACCCTGCCTCTTGTCTAAAGTCAGCTGGGATAGGCACCAACACACCTTTGGTTTGGTGCCCTACTTAAGGGCATTTTAGCATGAGACGAACAGTTTCCAACAACCATTCTCAAATTTGATACCTGAACTTACAATTTCTGCTGTATGTATTATTGTAGTGTCTGTCTGACATGTGTTGCTCCACCTTTTGTGTTCAAATATCCATTGCGGCAGGGCCTTCACAGATATATTTTGTAAATATACTGTTTGTTTTGAATTGTTCTATATATATTTTTTCAATGTATGCATTTATTTTCAAATCTTCTAGTTTTTCAAAATTAGCCACAAAAATTATAACAATCAAATGCTAGGACTGTGGGTATATGGTTTGATGTGGCGATTGTTAGGGTGAGGGACAAAAAGTCTACAGTAACTGTCTTGCAGTCTAGCCACATGCATGCGGTCCATGAACAAACACAATGCAGCTCAGCCTCTGGCTGTATGTACTATTGTATGTACTGTATATCAGCATGGTACCAATGCAAAGCCTTGGCTCTCAATTCGTCATTGTTCCTACTGTTGCACTTGTCTTCATCGTTCTTTTCCTAAAAAGAAGACAAACTGTTGAGCTTGCACTTTCCTAAAAATGTTTGTTCCTGTTGACAAAATACTTAGAGCCTATATTCTTTATCCTCAGCGAAAAACGAGTAATATTACTGCAGCTGACTCAGTCACTTCCAGTAGTTGCGAAACTTAAATTATTGACATTCTATTTGTTTGTTTAAAGTACGATACAGCACAATGCAGTTTTCCTTATTAATAAACGCATTGCCAAAATTTCAGTCAGATTTTTTTTGGGGGGAGGCTGTAATTGATGAATGGTGTTTCCATTCATTTCAATGGGGAAAAGATGATTTGAGTGATTTTGGTTACGACCATAGTCACGTAACAAACTGATATATCAAGGCACCACTGTACATACTGAACTGTGAATTTTGGCATACAATTACATCCCTGGCGATTATGCGTTCATGTGATTTCACCGATATAATCGGCCCCATGAAGCCAAGTGCAACCACAATGTGGCCCACGATGCAAACAAGTTTGCCACCCCGTGCACTTCACCATCAGTGACTACTATTTCCATGTGTCCCACCGCCTTGTGAACGTAGCGATGCGAGATTTCATTGCAGTCTTGATGAAGGAAGTTAACAAAGTTTGACGAAAATGAACTTTTTTTTTTTTTCCTCTCCCAGTTTTACAAAAGTGTTTTGGAATGACAGGGATGTGTGTGTATGGAGAGGGCCTTTGGGCTGTGTGAGTGGGCAGGGCCTTCACACACACACACACACACACACACACACACACACACACACACACACACATACATACATACACACACGTACACAGGATCAGAGGCACTGTGCGGCTCTCACCCCTGCCTCCCTTTGATCCGTGTCCCGGGGCCTGCCCGCCTGCACTGCACCAACGCACGCTGACACCGTCCTCACCAGCGACACCCCACAACTGTCTGAGCGAGATAAGCCAGGGGAGACTCCAAACGGAGCTGCCTCTCCTCCATTAGCCTACGAAGACGCTTCTTTAAAAAAAAAAAAAAAAAAAAAACTGGATGAATTATTTTTAAGAGCTCTTGTCGCTGCCAAAAAATGGAGAGAGGAGAGAAGAAGAGGGGGGTGAAGTATACGGAACAATCTGACTTCATTCTGCCTGACTTCTAACAAGACACCCTGCACCTGAATACCAATGAGAGACATGGTAGGGGGGGAATTGGTGTCGTCCCCCACACTATTAAAACTTGGGCATTAAGCCTCTCACCGGGCACTGTGTCAGCTGGCAACCGCCGCTGACAACAAATCAAAGGGGATGAGCACATCGCACGCCTGCATTCACAGCACTGC
The DNA here is from genome assembly GCF_024500385.1 of Phyllopteryx taeniolatus. NCBI lineage: Eukaryota > Metazoa > Chordata > Actinopteri > Syngnathiformes > Syngnathidae > Phyllopteryx > Phyllopteryx taeniolatus. The sequence goes on from NC_084510.1 coordinate 20,741,863, forward strand.
CACTCGCTCAGCAAGAGGGGGGTGCGTGAAGGGGGGGGGGGGGCACATAGTGGTTAATTAGAAGTCCCATTAAAACAAATGCTGTTTCAATTTGGCAAGTATTTTTTTAAAGAAGACATAAGAGGCTTTCTGTTTAAAAAAAAAAAAAAAAAAGAATGAATTTAAAAAAATTCCAAGCTGCCAAGAAAATCCTGGGACTGTAAATCATATCCAGTGGCTATACTGTTTGTGCACAGATTATTACTGCTGCCTGTTGTGTTTGCAATACTTCTGAACTCTGAGGAAACCTGCGCTGACTGTGACATCACTAGCATGCACTACACAAGCTGCGTGTGTGTGTGTGTGTGTGTGTACTCTACTAAATGCTCCCATTTGCAGAGATGTAACAGCATGTGCAGGACATCTGCTACCATCAATAGCAGCGCATTTAACTTTTTTGCCTCTGCGCTACCCTTAAAGTTTTGTGAAAACTAGCCAATTTGTGTGTAATCATTCTACATAACACATACAAAATCCATTGAAAATCATTTGAAAAAAAGACTTAAAATGGTACCTAGTAGTCGAGCTCATAGCCCAAAGCCAAACCTTGCTCATTTGGATTAATACCAAATTGCTTATGCTTACAGTACATTTTGTTATTAGCATTCAGAAATTGTTAGAAATTAATGACACAAGTCGTATGTTAAAAAAAAAAATCCTGGATATGCGCCTTTATCCAGATCTTTTAAATTTTCTCATTAACATTCATGCATTACAGTAAACCCCCGCTATATCGTGGCTCACCCGCCGCGGTCCCACTATATCGCAGGTTTTTTTTTGGTGTGTTATTACAGTTGTTACTTTTTTTTTTTTTTTTTTTTTTACAATATCAAAAATATTGTAAGATTGTTGTTGATCATTGGTCTTGGTCTCTCTTAATATATTGTGTGTTTCAATGTGTTTTTATTGTTTTTAAATTGTATTTTCACTTATTGCTGGCAGTGGTCTGGACCGTAACCCCCTCGGATGGAAGGGGGGTTGTTGTATTCAATGTTTATATATTTTTAGATTGAAACAACAAATTAATAATTTGAAATAATTACATAAATGAATATCATATTGATAATAATACAATACAGTATTTACTATAGATAGATAAATCTGCACCTTTATCAAGATCCTCATCCAATTGTAATCCTTTTTTTCTTGACGTAAGCAACACTCCTGCCCAAAAATTGGGTGTGGTGCTCTGTGCTTGGTGGAGGTATTAATAATAATATGATAATAAGAGGTTTAGCTCTCCACATGACTCCAGGGCAACCGAGTGAAGCCGTTTCTCCCAAATATTCCAGTGTTGGCGTGATGCATTCATGCTCTTATTTCTCACCTAGCAACCTTTCTTTCCTCTTCATTTGGCTGCATGTCATGGCGCGCTCACTAGCGCTATCCACACCCCCGCCACCGCCACCTTCCTCCTGAGCTCCAAAACGTCTCTCCCCTGGAGAGGCAGCGCCCAGATGAAAGGCTAGAGCGGACAATAAAAATGCTATTTAAATGCAAGGGTGTTTGTGTGCGGGTGCGAGATACTTCCCGTTGAAAGTGAGCTGCCGCAACCCGATAAATAATAAATATAAGGCGAATGTGATTTACATTTATCTCGCCGAGGCAGCCAATATGAATTTGGGTAAATCCTAGAAGATGGGGATTTAAGGAGCAAAATGACTGCGACTGATTCGCATGCTGTGTGTCCCACGCATCGACGATGCCTATAAGGTGCACAGGACTGCTACTGCTGCCTTTATTACACTGTCGGCACACACTCGGATGCTATCGAAAATAGACACCGGCGGTGATATTGCGCTCTCGACTGGCTCGTCCGCCAGTGAAGGTGACTTTTGCTGGCACAACTTTATCCTAACAGTACCCTTATTGTATTACGCAGAGTTTATACAGGCTACGTATTACATTATATAAGCCCAATGCTTTTTGTGCTCCATCCATTTTCTATAGCAACTGTGGTCAAATTGTATGCGTAACACTCCTCGAGATCCCTACATGAGTCAAAAATTTTATCTTTTTCTTCCATTTCGGTGATGTTACGTCACGCGTCATAAGGCTACATTCACCCTATGCTCCCATTTCCCCGTGGGAATTTGCTTGGGATTTTGACACTTTTCCGCATTCAAGTCTTGATATGTTCTCAGATGGTCGATCACAGTATCCGTGAACGGGGCTGCTGTGTCCTGGAGGCTCAAATGCGCACTACTTTTAGGGTGATAGTTTACCACGAATGCCAGTACATTCCCTCTTGTCGCGTCCCGTTCTTAACGGGGTCCCTCATGTTCCGTCAAGGCTTTTAACAGATGAGACATGAACGGCAGGCCGATTTGGAAGAAATTTGTGGCTCCGGCAGAGTCGAATGAAGCTCTCCTGCCGGGCTGCGCTCCAGAGTCACGGTCATTGTTTGGTGGGGGTGGTTCACATGTTGCTGCTCAATAAATGTTTGATAGCATTAGTTTTATAATTTACTGATTCACTTCTAGTACCAAAACAAAAATTAAAATAGCCCATTATTCCCATACGCACTGCACACACTTTCTTTTGAGCTCCCACACAAACACATTCAAAATTAAGCATTATAAACGTGTATTCTGCAACAGGTATTGTAGGTCAATTAAACAAATGGCTCAGCTTTAGAACCGTTGTAGGTGGCGAATGTGAGATGCCGGTGAATAAATATGCTCCCTGAACCCCTACGGACCGACTCCAATTTTTGATATGCCCAATTGACATGCTGTCAGGTTCACCCCATTTTACCATCCACCCATCCATCCATTTTCTTTACCGCTTATCCTCACTAGGGTTGTAATATATAAAATACAGTATATAATACATAAAGTTGACTACCCAGAGAAAATTGCACACCCACCCCCACACAGTAAGGCCAGAGGCGAGATTCGAACGTCAAACCTCAGAACTGTGAAGCAGACGTGCTATCCACTAGGATACTGTGCCGGCCCGTTCATGAATTGATTACTTTATTATTGTTCACCTTTTATGAGGCACATACAGCATCGTAAATGTTTGGAGGTTGTTATAGTCGTCTGCAACCGTTGATTTCATGACTACTTTGAGCTCACCACGTTATTGGATGCCAATTGTTACATAGAGAAACACCTGAGATTTTATGTGGTCGTCTACAACCTTGCTTTATCTAGCCATTAAACTACTTGAAATGAGCTTAAAAGCAAAAATGATGTCGCTATTAGGCAAGTTCAAGATATACGTCCACGCTTTGTTACTGAAATTTTCAGCAATGCCATGTAGAGCGATAAATGAGAGCTCACTATTTGGCAAGGAAGATGTCACACAATGAACATATCAAGCAGTTTTGCTCTGAGAGCCAATAACTTCCACTTGTCTTTGGCCCGTTGGCGGGCAGGTGAAGCGTCTGCGGTGACCATTTTGTCTTCCTCTGGGGGTTCAAAAGTCAGGTGAGTGAAATGATATTATGGGATGATCGCAGTGTGATGATCGATGATGTGTGTGTGTGCGCGCGCACGCCGCATGTGCTTCTTGTTAGTTCCAGATGCCACTCTGACAGGTGCATTGATGTGATTGATACCGCGCCTTGACTTTTTACCCCTTCCTCTCTCACCTACACTTTCATGGCGGCGACCCCCCTTTGCGCCAAAGTTTATTCACGTTAGCGTCGGCCCGGCCAATAAAACGATCCCGCTCGGCCGGAGCTCAGCTGGGCGCTGCGGCTCCTCGGTAGCTCCCCACTTGGCCTCCAGCTGAGAGCTATTTCACTATTTATTTACATGTAATTATGGCTATGAGGTGCAAATATTAACACTGTCAAGAACAATTTGACCTGACATTTTTCACCAACCCTGGCCCCTGCTGGTTTTAGCAAACAAACCATCACCACCCCTCCTCCTCCTCCCTACCTCCAACCTTTTCTCGCTTTGCTCCTCCTGCTGCACACACACACACACACACACACACACACACACACACACACACACACCAAAACCACTCTCCTGGAATCAGAAAATCTGCCGTTTAATTTAGAAGTGTGTGTGTGTCTGTGTGTGTGTGTGTGTGTGTGTGTGCTTTTGAAAGGGGGCCTCGCTTGTTCCCAGTGGCTGAATCCATCCCATAGTTACTCAAGCATATCACTAGCAAAGAATAGACGACTGCTCCCCACACGTTCTCCAATTGCAGTCCAATAGACGCCATATTAACCTCTGGTTAGTGCGGGGCCGGGGACTTTAGAGCTCGAAGTGTGGTGTGTTTAAGAGGTTAGTGGACAGCTGTGCGTGCTCAGATGTTATGGCATTAGTCGAAAAGTTCATAAAAAAAAAAACCTGGATGTGTATTAGGTTGAATGGTTTCGGGTCAGGTATCTGGTCGGTGCAATTATGTATAACCATGTGCATAGAAAAAATATTTTTATTTATTTATTGTATTTAATTATTTTCTGGAAAATGGCAAAAAAAAAAAAGCATTTAAAAAAAATTAATCTAATTATTTTTCTGTCAAATGCAACTGCATTTCTTCCTGTTTTTACACTTATTTGTTAGTTATGATTAAATATAATGAAAGAAAAAGATACTATTTGGCTACATCATTCGTTTATGTATAATGATGGTGATTTTATTTTTTTTTTCTTAAAGTTCCAAAATTTTTTAATATCATTTTTTAATATCAAATGAATGTTTATTCATTTTTTGTGTTTTTAGCATCTTGTGAGCAGCAAGAATAGTCAGCAGCACTGTATGTAGCTAAAAACTCCAGTCGGGCGATAAAATACATGAATACAAATATATAAACCAAATACTACCTGTATTTTCTAGTATGCATATTATATATTTTGATGTTAATGTAAAGAGTTGCAAGAAAAGTCAGCAGCATTGTATTTAGCAAAAACAGCAGTGGGATAATAATTATACATGCATGATTATATACTGCTGAATCACAATACTAGAATGTGGGCTTTTCAGAAGTGAATGTCAGCAGCAGCAAAAATACTCAGCAGTATTGTAGCTGAAAAAACTGCAGAGGGGGATAGCGATACATGCATGATGATATTGAAACATAATGCTATATTACACTATCATTATTATACAGTATATTTTGGTGTTAATGTGAACAGCAGCAAGAATAGTCAGCAGCCTTGTATGTAAGAAATATAAACAGAATAAACCAAATTGGACTCCAAGGTAACTGTGGAAGTAAGACGAATATGAATTAGTTTTTTTAATATTAGCCCGTTTTTTGGGGGGTTTTTTTTATGTATTTTTTTTGGGTGTGTGGGGGAAAGGGAAGGGAGAGGCGTTGACGTGCACAGGAAAGGCGTTGTGAAGAGTGACAGCTTGTTCCAGCGGCTGCTAATCATCCTCATCTGCGCCTCTCGTGTCAATGCCCACTTTCTGTCAGTGCCAATCAGCCACTTAATTGAACACAATTAGCACCCCACCCCAACACCACATTCTTCAAAGACCCCTCCATCCCCCCCGTGCCACTACCTCTCATTCCTGGTGGAAGACACTTTTCACTTGTTATTAATGTGCCGCAGCCAATTAAGGCGGTGGCATGCGGGCCAAAGCCCATCATCTGCTGCCTGCCACTGCCGCTCCCCCCCCCTCAACTCCACCTCCCCAACCACCACCACCACCCCCCCGTGCACCGCGCCACCTCCACCATGACCAAAACGCTTTAATTCAATTTATGCAATCGCTGTTATTTTTAAATAGTCATTTTGTCTGCTCAGATGAGGGGCCTGACTGCCCGCTGGGCTGGCTGGCCCCCTCATCTCATGTGAGGGGAGGGAAATGGGGGCAGACTGTTGAGGGAGCAGGAGTTGACTCCTGGATAGTTTCATTTATTGGATAATGTCGATTGTGCCTCGTATTTAAAGGTCACGTATGTTGGCTATTTAGACCTCCATAGAGTGACTCTCTAACATGGACTTAGTATAAAGGTATCAATTACATTTTAAAAAAAACACCTTGGTTTTGTCATACAAGAATCCAGAATAGGCCCTTCTGACAGCTACTTCTGTTTGACCCAGTTTTGTATCCGCTTTATCCATATTTGGCTACAACCGCTCCCTTTCCTCTGATTGGTTGCCTCCGTGAAGAAGACCCACTTGTGAGAACACGTTTATGTTGACAGCACTGGCTCACCCTTGCTTGTACCTGAATTTGATCGTTACGATGTATATGTATATACATATATATATATATATAATACTTTTTATAAATATAGAGATGCTGATTGAAAATGTCCAAAACATTACGAAATGAAAAATGAAGTCAGGTAATGTACCACAATAAATAATACAGCAAATATACATACTTTTTTGTTTTTCATTATTTTCCTTATTTCCTGTTTGTTTGTTGTTTTTTAAATGTTACAATATTGTAATGGATTTTAAGGAGAAGCCCTAATTTATCTTATTTTTGTTTGAATAAATTTATTTTATAATTAATTTTTTTTAAAAATATTTTAATCCAGTAATCTACCAACCAACAAGGAAAATGTGCACATTCATAACCTTCTTGCAATGCTGAGGTTTACAAAATTCCAGATCTTCACCAAAATATATTGACTAATGACTAAAAAGTTCAGAAAAAGTTACCAAATTAATCAATTTTCTTCAGTAAATATACAGTATATATTTCAAAATTTAGTTCGATGTATTTTTGATATTTTTGGTTTAGGGTAACATTCATCAATACATTATCGTCCATCCTACTTTTTGCCAAATTCTTATCGGTAGAGATATTTAAGGTCTCGTACTGAATATGCCTGTATGACAGCAATTTACCACAGAGGACACTCAAGATAGCTTTTTGTGCCCTTTCCAAGGCCAAAAAAGCTACATCCAAGAAAAAGCTCCAAATTAGAAAAACTGCGACAAAAGTAGAACGTTTTGAGTGTGACAGGCCATTGTAACCCAAAATGTCCCTTTTCCTCGATTGTATATGTGCCTTCAGGAATAGTTAGTTGTCCCTTGTCAAAGTCAGACACTTCCAGGATGATCAGCGTCTGTAATCGCACCCTGAGGACGGGCCCTTCCAAATATCGATCTGCAATTCAAGTGTCATCTGCGCGGATCTTTGGTAATCGCTCTCTGTCGGGCTATCGGGCCCGCAGATCTGCTAAGGTGCTAAGATGCTACATTCTGCAGCGTTCAGATAACTTGCGCACGTTTTGGCAGTGCTTATTTTATTCCCCCACCTCCTGTCTGGCCCCTTTGACCTCTGCCTAACTTAAAGGTACATCTCGGGGGCATTTCATTTGGGCAGAGCGCCGCAGCTATCGGTGACAGAGGAACTAATCCAGTCTTGGGCAGATTAAGAGTATTTGTGGAGCCGCGGCTGTGTTGGATGGAACAGAGGGGCTCTCGCTATCAGCTCTCCAGGCAGGCGAGCCCTCAGGCCAGCGCAGTCCTACAGGAGTCTTTGTACTCCCCCAAAAGCCTCCGCTTCCCTCGCACTCAATATCACTTTCTATTCGCGGCTCGAGCACCCCTGCCCTTCTTCAATAGGCCATCACATTTCCACTCTCACTTTTTTTTTTTTTTTTTTTTTTACATTTATTTATTTTTTTATTTTTTTAACACACACTGCTGCAGGTGCTCAGATTTCACTCCAGAATTGTATTTTTAACAGTATTAATGCACGTCTTTCTTTTCAATATCATTTTCTATTTGCATCTATTGGCATCACCCCAGCTTTCCTACTTTAGGCCTTCGCATTTCCACTCTCCCTTTTTCTACACACGCTGCTGCAGGTGCGCAAAAATGCTGCAGATTTCACTTCCGAATTGTACTTTTGAACACTATTGATGCATGTCTTGCTTTTCCATATCATTTTCTATTCGCATCTCAAACACCGTTAGTGCACATCGTTCTTTTCAATTTCATTTTCACTCCACGTCTTGAGCACCCCTGGCCTTCTTCTACAGGCTGTCACATTTCTACTCTCCCTCTTTTTTAATGTTTTTATTTTTTTTTACATACCCTGCTGCAGGTGCTCCAAAAGCTATAGATTTCAATCCACAATTGTATTTTTTAATAGTATTAATGCACCTCGTTCTTTTCAATATAATTTTCTATTCGCATGTCGAGCACCCCTCCCCACCCACTACAGGCCTTCGGCTTCCCAATTTTTTTTACACACACTGCTGCAGGTGTTCAAATGGGTGGATAAGTTGCAGATTTCACTCCAGAATTAGATTTTAAACAGTATTAATTCAAGTTTTCCATTTCATTATCACTTTCTCTTCGCATCTCGAGTACATATGCCCTCCTTCTATAGGCCTTTGCATTTCCATTCTCCCTTCGTTTAAACACTCACTGCTGCAGGTGCTTGAATATGAGAAAATGCTGCAGCCTTCACTCCAGAATTCTATTTTTAACACTATTAATCACTTTTTATTCGGATCTTGAGCACCCCTGCCCTTGTTCTCCAGGGTTTCATTTTTCCACTCTCCCTTCTTTTAGATGCTTTGCTCTACATATTTCACTCTATTAATCAGTTTTAACTTACATTAATGCATGTCTTTCTTTTCAATATAACTTTATTCGAATCTCGGGCTCCTCTTCCCTACCCGTTTCCACTCTCCTTTTTATACAAGCACTCCTGCAGGTGTTTGATCGGGAGGAAAAGCTGCAGATTTCACTCCAGAATTGTATTTGAAATCATGTTATTGCATGTCTCTCTTTTCAATATCACTTTCTATTTGCATCTCAAGCACCACTGGCCTCCTTCTCGTAGGTCTTCGCATTTGCACTCACCCATATTTTTCCGCACACTGCTGCAGGCGTTCGAATGGGTGGATACTTTGCAGCTTTCAGGTTTTTCATTTCAATATCACTTTCTATTCACATTTTGAGTACCCATGCCTTCCTTCTAGAGGTCCTTGCATTTCCACTTTCTCTATTTTCACACACACTGCTGCAGATGTTTGAATATGAGAAAATACTACAAGTGTCTCCTCCCCATTTGTATTTTAAATGGTATCCTTGCATGTCTTTCATTTCGGTATTACATACAGTATACTCACTTTTCCTTTTTTTAACGCTCACTGCTGCAGGTGCTCCAAAAACTACCGATTCCACTCCAGAATTAATGCACATCTTTATTTTTGCGTTAATTTACACGCGACACAACAACAATGCATAAAGAAAAGCTTGTAAAACATCCACAAAGACAAAAAAATGAAAATGTAAAAATTAAAAAAGCAATGTGTCTGTTGCAGACATGAGAAAGGAGCTATGAAAGGAGCTCTTTATGTGCCTCAAGTACGCTATTTATTTATCTGAAAGGATGCACATTGTATCAATTTACAATTCTCCGCAGGCTGCAGGGCTCACAACTTGAGAGAATTAATTACTTTTTTTTTGTTATTATTTTGAAAGTAATCTATCTGGAGAGAGGGAGGGAGGGACGGAGGGAGGGGGAGGTGTAGGGAACAGCCCGGAGCATTGTCCTTTAAACTAAAGTCCTGGCTCGCATTATCTCCCCAAGCAGCACTCGCACTACCACCGACAACAAACGAGTGGTTGAGGAGTGAAAGTGAGGAAGAGGAAAGCGATTGCGGGTGTGAAGAGAGGGTGTGTTTAGCAAAAAAGCCGTCATTCTTTTGTCTAACTTTTATGCTAAAAATGCAGCATGTGAAACATTAAGCATATTTTGTAACGGTTAACTTCCCAAAATGTCCGCCCCAAAAGCAAATTGTATTGCTGTATATTGTTCATACCCGTCGTTACTCTTGTTGAATATTTGAGGGAAAGCCTTTTCATGTCATGATTGCCATTTTGTAACTCGAGCAACGCCATCATTGTACATGTGACCAAAGTACTTAGAAAAGCTACTTTTAAGTTACAATTGGAAGTTTTAGTAGAAAATATTATTGTTTCCATTTTCATTACTCAGCATGAGCCTCTGCCCTTATTTTAGTTTTTTGTTTTTTGTTTTTAGTTTCGTTTTATCATTTTTAATTGATTTTTATTTGTATGTACCGCACTTTGCTTCACTGTTGTTTATTTTTAAGTGCTTTATAGATAATGTTGAGTTGAGTTAAGTTCCAACTTTGGTAGAATAGTTGTTTTTAGTCGAAAATGTGCTCCAAAATCAACAATGTGGACACCACTACCACTATGATAAAATTAGCTTTTTCAAGGAACAAAAAAAAAGAATCATTCTGCTTACTTTTTGTTGGAAATCCCACAAACTTCTCGTTAGAGCATAATAATAAACAATTCTCCTTTATTAGTACTTTTTACCAAAAAGTTACATCGAGAGCTCTTAAAGAAAAAAGTGCCTATCTTAGCTGCTTCAGCAAAAATGAAACGATTAAAGCCAAAATTTTACTTTTTGAGAAGTACTGACAGCAGTTTCTGACCCATCCTGATTCACTAAAATAGCAAAAAAAAAAAGTGCGACGGCAGGCATTTCTGGAGATAAGGCATCCATTTTCTTTTGAAGAACTTTTATGAGCGTGACATATTAATTGCAGCGATTGTTGCCCATTGCGATGCAATCGAGCTGCAATTAAAAGCTAAAATGGACTCTCCCTGCAGGATAATTTGTAGAAGCGTCTCATGGACTCTCCCTCACACGGATACGACACGTCACAACACAGCACAATTTGTAACAACGTTTTGGAATTCCTAAGGATGTGATGAATGTAGGAAGTGCTCGATTCCTCCCGCGCTCGCTCACACGCATATATGTATGTGTGTGCGGCGGGCGATGGGCTCCATGAGGGCCTAATTGGTTTAGCAGCCGAGGGGTCACAGGTCAGCGTAGCGTAGCCAAACTCAACCTGAACCTGATGTTGAGAGGAAGGTCTGCTCACTAGAGGAGGGGATCATGTGTGGGGCACAATTCCTCCCCCCCCCCCCCCCCCCCCCTTTTTTTATTTTTTAAACCAGCACCTTTCCTTTCCCTGCTATTATAAAAGGTGTCTGATGTGCATTGGTTTTCAGGATTTTTCTGGTATTTTACTAGCGCTTTTTCCAGGGGGGGTAGTATTGCTTGCTTTTTAATATTTTTAGTAATTTGCTACCTTTACCTTTTTTTTGGACTTAAGTGTGCTTAGTATTTTTAAGTATTTATGGTATGTTTATTTTAAACATCTTTCTTATTCCTCTCATGCAATGCTGTCTGCTATGCATTAATCTTAGTGTATTTCTTGTATTTTTTTATATGCAGTATTGTGTTTAATATATTTTAAACCACTCTTTTTTTGGTTTGCCACTTAATTTAGTGTTATTTTTTAGTAAGTTAGTTTTGCATGTAGTGTTTATTTATTTATATTATATTTATTTTTTATTATCTAGTATTTTTGTATTTTTGTTGTTTTAAATATTTTTTTTGTATTTTATTTTTATTTTTTGTATATACAGCAGATTTTTTCCACATTTTAATACTATTCAGGATTTATTTTCAGTATTGTAGCATTGATTTGTATTGGTGGTATTTATTTGGTGTTTTTTGTATGAATTTTGTATTTTATGATGTATACAGACTACAATACTTTTTATTTTTTTATATATATATTTTTTAAGTCCAGCCTCTTTCCTTTTGCCTCTTCAAAAACATACTTGAGAGTGGAGCACAACTCGAGGTAATCTCTTCCATTTGAACACATTCGGAGCGCTTCCTCTGGCGAATGTCACATGCTATTACAATAATCTAGAATATTGAATTGGAAGCTTTATGCAGCGGGAATAATGCGCCCGCTGTCATATTGCGGGGCCGAGCCCTAACCTGCAGTATCAGCGGGCCTCTCCGGCTCGGCACGGGGATCTGAGGGGATCATTTACCAGTTCCAAGTCCATTACTATTCATGAGGCGGCGGGCTCGGGGCGAGGGATTAGGGACTCCCTCGGCGCTTGTTGTGCCGCGGGCTCCGGCTCGGGCCTCGGGCCGTCTGGCACGGGCGGCGGGTCTATTATCGCCCCGGGACCCCGATGTCCCTCAGCTGAACACTTAGTGACAGCGCCAGCTCATGGAAACAGTCGCTCTTGTTCCCTTCAACCCCCATCAGCCCCTTCGTCGCCTCCCGACTCATCGTGAAGAAAAACACGGGCCGCTTCGTCCTCTTTTTCGCCTACCCCAGTGGAAATGGTGCCTTTCCATTGGTCCGTACAGTATCAAGTGATGGGCCTGCCCAGCCATTGGCTGGCGACCGCCTCTTGCTTAAAGTCAGCCGGGACAGACCGCAGCTCATCCGTGCCTCTAATGAGTACAAGTGCTAGTGTTGTAACACGTAAAACCCGGTCTTGTCTTGCTCCCGGACTGTCCGGACTCGTGATTTTCCGTCAAGACTGGCCGAGACCAGCACTGATCTGCGATTCTTCAACTCGAGAAGATAAGGAGAAGCGCTTGATAAAACAAGAAATACCTTCAATTCATGTGTTATTAACCCCCCACCACCAACCTTCACGGTGTCGTGACTTAGGGGACGCACCCCCCCCCCCCCCCCCCTCCCCACCACACACACACTCCACTCCCCCAAGGTGTGAGACCTAAGTACGAAACTGACGTCATTTGAACTCAGATAAGCAAATACTTTGATGCCATTCAGGATTCTGACACCGACAATGCACTTTTCTTTCGCGCCAAAAATCGTGACAGATTCCCACAACTCCACAAGTTGGCACCGAAAGTGCTCGAGTTCCCACCTCCTCTGCGCCGGTTGACAGGGTTTTAGGAGAGGGAGCATTATTATGAGACCTCAACGAGCACGTTAAGGTCACACAATGCTGCAGCAGTCTCTTATGTTTCTTAAATGCAACCAAGGTCTTCTTTAAAGCTTCATTTTGAAATGCATATAAGGTTGTTCTTTTTTCAAGAATTTAGTTGAAGAAAAAACTTCAGATTTGACATTTTTGCATATTGTGCTTTGAAAGAATTGCAGACACCGTGTTTTTGGTTGTCAAATGTATTTAAAAGAGAATTTAAATTAAAGAGAATGCTTTTTAAGTGTTCAATCTTGTCATGGTTTTTAAAATTGATTTTTATCATGGTCTTAGTCTTGTTTCGGTCTCGACTCACAAGTCTTGGTCTTGTCTTGGTCTCGGTGAGTTCTGGTCTCGGCAAGTCTTGGTCTGAGCTTGTGTAGTCGAGCACAAAACTAACAAGTGCTATAGAAAATGGATGGATGATTTTAGAATCAACGTATTTACAACGTGTATATATATATATATATATATATATATATATATATATATATATATATATATAAAATAAAAATATGACATACACGCCCAGAAATGTTGGACCTGCTGCTGTGATTTGCAGCTGTAATTTTTCTGACATCTGAATATGATGGCAAAAAAAGTTTGTAATTTTATGACAATTGCTGTGATGGTATGCAAAAAAAAGTGTACTTTACCAAACAAAAGTAAAACAAGAAAGAAAAAACACAGGATCATGAAAGAATAAATGGACAATAGACAATACATTTGTAATATCGGGAGAAAGAAGAAAAAATGCAGAGATTATTATGAGATTGTTATATAAATAAAATAAAGTTGCTATATTATGAGAAAATTGTTGCAATTTATTTAGTATAATGTTTTCATTTTCTTAGAATATTATCATAATATTACATGAAAAAATGGAATGAGCAAAAAGTTTGAAAAAATGTAAATGCATTAACCATTTGTTGGGGACAAATAGCAAAAATAACTTGAAACTTGTAAAAAATTCTGGTTCAGTTCTAATTACCGGCATTTTATATAGATTCGTGTAAAACCTTTATGTGATTTATACTAGGATACATTACAAATCGATGGTATAATAGCGTAGTTGTCTCAGTCATTTTGAACTTTTTGGGAAAGCAAGAAAAACAAGAAATAAGAAGAGTGGAATTGCCTTGAGTCAACCTTTCCAGATTACGTGCATGACTGAGAATCTACACAGAGAAACACAAATCTTACCAAGCTTAGGCTAACAAAATGTACAGTAAGTCTTATAATGTTACTGAAGTGGTGATGCTTTAAGTTCAAGTTTTAGAGAGATTGTTTGGAATCAAAATATTCTCACAATGAAAATGTCATCTCTTATAAAAAATCAAAATGAAAAAAGGCGCTTCCTTCAGCAAGCATGAAACATTTCTCTGGCAACTTTTGCCACAAACCCAACGTATTTCTTTGTAATTTCTTTTGAAAAATGACTCAAAAGTTAGTTCACGAATTAAGTCTTCCATAATAACTTTTCGGAACTTGCATGAAGTTTGGGAAAGGAGGTTTTGATGGTAACCGGACCTTGCCGCGTCCTCAGGTGATGAGCATCCTGAGCAATGGCAGCGCGGTGGCCTCGCAGCCGCAGCACGACTTCTCCATCTCGCCGCTGCACGGCGGCCTGGACGCCTCCAACCCCATCTCGGCCAGCTGCAGCCTGCGCTCGGACTCCATCAAGGGCGTGGACAGCCTGGCGTCCTCGCAGTCCTACTGCCCACCCACCTACAGCGCCACAAGCTACAGCGTGGACCCCGTCGCCGCCGGCTACCAGTACAGCCAGTACGGCCAGAGTAAGCGCTCCAGTCGGACTTCTGCCACGCTGGCCCATCAAATATCCCAAATACGCAAAATACCGAAAATTATTATTTTTTAAATATATATGGTAAAATGCTGAATGTAATACTAAATATTAACTAAAATACTGAAATTACAACTAATGTAAATAGAATACTGTACATGCATACTGCTAAAACACTAAATTACCAAAAAAATAATCTGAAAAATCTGCAAAAAATAAAAAAATACACTAAAATTCCCCAAAATATGAAAAATGATAATAATGCTTAATATAATGAGTAAATATAATATACAATAATAATATAATACACAATAATAACATAAAACAGTACATACTAAAATATTAAAATTACAAAATCATAAATATATTAAAAATACTAAATAAAATATTGAAATTACACATATAGTTAATATAATACTGTACAATAATTAATTACTAAAGAATAATTAATTAATCCTAAATATTAAATTTATGATAAAAAATACTTAAAATACAAAAATTACAATAATACTAAATAATTCTAAATGTAATACTGAAAGTACAAATAATATAAACATGATAATTAAAAATATTTATTGCTTGTATAAAACAACAAAATGCCACAACTACAGAAACAGTAAATATAATACTACAAAATCCTAAATATAATACAAGAATTATTAAAATGCAGTTAAAAAATGCTAAATGCAATATATAATGCTCAAAATACTAACTAATCCTAAAATATTAAAATTACAAAAAAAACTTAATAAAACCAAAAAAAAGGTTGCATTTAATAATTGAAGACTAATGTGTTTTGCCAACATACAAAATGAAATAATAAAGTTGCAAATAATGAATAGAAGATACAAATAAATACTAAATGGCATATTGTACAATTGTAAAATACAGTACTGAAAATACTAAATATATGACAAAAAATAAATATAACAAAAAATAGACTGAATTTTATAATAATCTACCAAAACTACAAACAAATACAATAATAAAGTGGATAAAATAAATATACATATAATACAAAAAATACAAAAAGTCATACTAACATACAGCACTAACAGGACTCTATACATATGATAAAATGTAAAAATAATTATACAATAAAATCAAAATATATGGAATATAATACTGACTTGTAAAAATACTGTAACCAAAATAATATAAATAATAAAGTTACAAAAATAAATACCATACGAAAATAGTAAATGCCATGCTAAAATACATACTAAATGTACTAAATATAATAGTAAAAGTTAAAAGAATAAATAGAATAAAAATATAAAATTTACTGAATACAATACAAAAAACTAAAAATACAAAAGTATGTAAATACCAAAACCTTTGTGTAAATTACGAAAGGAAAAATGTTAAACATTTTGAAAAACTTAATTTTATACTAAAATGAAATTAGTAAATACTGAAAATGCGAAAAAAATGTAAATATCGTACTGAAATATAAACTATAGTACAAGAATACTTTAAAAAAACATCCAAAATCTTATAGTAAAACACAAAAAAGCAGAGCCCTTCTTGACCTTTGCACCTTAGCCGGCGGAAGCCGAGACACGTGCTCTTGATAAAGACCCCCTCGCGTCCCCTCCCTCCCGCCACAGCCACCACCATCACATCCCTCACCACTTGGATGGGAAGGAGCAAGAGGGCCACTTCAAAGAGTGGCACGCCCTCAGGGGCCGCCGTGTCCTTTTGCCCACCTCTTCCTCTCGCCTCCATCACACACACAAACGCACAAACACATTCGTACAGCCCGGGGGCAGGAAAGAGTTAACTTTATTAGATCAGCATAATTGACCGATGCTGTTGCGGCCATTCAACAAAGTAAAACCGAGCACGCCTCCCCGAGCACCATTTGTTTGTATTTCCTCAGACCTCGCAGGCCTCTCCCGCTTCCCCCGCGTCCGCACGCACGTTGCGTGACGCGGCGTCAGGCGGATGCGAGTTTAATTAAGACGCTGATTGAGCGCAGGGGACGGGTAATGAATGGAAGGGGAGCCGCCGTCGGATGATGAAAATGATCGGTCGTGTGGCGTGTGGAGGGCATGAAATTGCAGATGCCAAGTGTAATGAAGACTGGCACGCATACTCGGGGGGTTAGTAGACTGGGGGGTGGGATGGGGGGGTTTGCTGAGTGACAGCATGGAGGCTCTACCAGGCTGCACATGCCAGCAGTGTGCCAACATTTTATTTTTATTTATTCATTTATTTTTACATACAGTATATATAAATTCTGCATCTAACACTTTTTCACATGAATCGCTGAGAGTGAATAGGAAATAGTGTATGTCACATGACTCAGATGACCAGGATACATATCGGACAAACAAGGTATTTCAAAGAATAAAGTTGTATTATTAGGAGAAAAGAGATTAGTCATTTTAAAGAATATTAAGACAGAAATGAACAAAAAACAAACTGTAATATCATGAGACTAAGAGTTACAATCTACAATCTAAAATAAAGGTTTTAATATTAAGTAAGGAAAAGATAGGGAATTTTACATTAATGTAGTCATAATTTTACAAAAATAAAATCCTAATTTACAAGAAAATGTTTTTTAATATTATGAAGAAAAAAAGTTGACCATCATGAAAATTAGGTCATAATGTTACCCAAAAATATATTTAATCAGATTTTACAAATTGTTTACTAAATGTTACAACAAATATTTTTCATTTTGTCATAATTTTATTAAAATAATTAAATTTTCATGAAAAAAGTTGAACTATTATGAGATAAAAGTTGTACATTTATAAGTATTGAGGTATAATGTTAGAAATTTGTAAAAGAAATTAAGTTTTACAAAAGTTATATTGTTGTAAAATTGTACAAATTTTGCAAAAAAAAACCCATTAATTTAACCATAATTTTACAAAAATAAACCGTAAGAAAGAGTTGGAATGGTATGTGGAAAAAGTTGTCATGTTACAAAATTTAAAAAAAAATACATTTTGCAAAATTTGTAAATAAATACTACATTTTACAAGATTTTGCGAAAACATTACTTTTCCCATGAATTTATGAAAATAAAATTTTAATTTGCAAGAAAAAAATTGTTATGTTATGAGAAAACTATTGTTGTGAATCATAATTTACAAGAAAGTTATAATTATGAAAAAAAAGTTGTGATTTAGCAAAACTGCAAGAAAAAAATAACATTGCAATGTTTATAAAAAAAATGCAACATTTTACAAAATTTCAGGAAATCATTTTGCCATAATTTTGTGAAAATAAAATCAGAATTTCTGAGAAAAAATTGTCATGTGAGAAAAAAAGCAAAATTGTAAAAAAAAAAAGTAGTTGCTAAATTTGTTAAAAAGCCACATTTTACAAAATTTGTACAAACCAATAATTTTGCCAAGATCTTACCCCACCCAACCCCCCCCAAAAAAATTATTTCCAAGAAAAAAGTTGTAATGGTATGAGGAAAATGTAACGTTACAAAATTGCCAAAAAATTACATTTACACAACATTTTTTTAAATGCTACATTTTTTATTTTTTTACACATTACAGTTTTTCCCAAAAAATAATTTAGAATATGAAAATATTTGTAATTTATCAAGAACGATGTAATGTTTTGAGGAAAAAGGTTGTACATTTACAAGAATTAGGTCACTCATAAATAGTTTTTACAAAATTGTAAAAAATAACATTTTACAAAATCAAATGAATGTAAATGAAAAATAAATAGTTTAGTCATAATATTACAAAAAATAAAATCAGGATTGTCGAAGAAAAATGATGTATATCGACTAGAATTAAATAATGTTACAATATTGTTTAAAATTTTTTTTTACAAAATGTATCCATAATTTAACATTTTACAAAATGTTGCAAGAATTCTTCGTCAGCTCTATGAACCACTACACCACCAAGAGCCCCAAACCTACCATTCATGTTTTCCTAAACATTGAAGCCCGTTTCTACTCCACTATGGTCCATTCCGGCACCGTATTGACCATTGTTTGTTTTGTTTGTTCGTAGCTGCCGTGGACTACCTCGCTAAGAACGTGAGTTTGTCCACCCAGAGGAGGATGAAGTTGGGCGACCACTCGGCCGTGCTGGGACTGCTGCAGGTAGAGACGGGTCAGGCCTACTGAAGCTGCACGCGGGCGGCCACACCTCCGTGTTCCGTCTGCCGCGGACCCCGAGCACCACGCGCTGGTGGACCAAACACTTTGGAGCCACTTTGACTTTGATGTTGATAGTAGTTAACAATATCATTTCAACTACTTTCTCTCTTTTTTTCATATTGTTAATATTATTGTTGCTGTATGATTGTTGTTAATATGTTGTTGTTTGATTCCATGAGGAGGAGGATTGTTTTTTTTTTTCTTTTCTTTTTTTTTTTTTTATTATATTTTTTTTTTTTTCCTCCCAAGCTGCTCTTCTCCCAGAGCTCAATTTTTTTATTTTTGTGTGTGTGGGGGTGCGGAGAAGCAATTTGACCTTCCCGCTTTCAATCCATCTTGACATTCCAAAAGCACTTGGCCACTCTGTGGGAAGTCTGGCTGGAGGGAATCTGGAGGGAATTTTAAGCAGTGTTTTGGCGGCCAATAGAACCCCCCAAAACCCACGCCCCCCCCTAACCTCCATCCCATCCTTAGCCGCAGTCCATTGGGAAGGGGGGCTTTGTTTGGGGAAAAACGGATTGGGGAAATTAATGTATTTTGTTTGGAAATATGGAAGCCAGACTACATTAGGCTAAATCCCGTCTGCCACTGTGCAAAGCAGATTAAATCACACAAATATTTAAAAATTTCGCACCTTCACTTGGCCCCACACAAAACAAGCATTCCTTCCAAAACATTCCCCCCCCAAAAAAACAAAAAAAACACTCTATTAAAAAGCATTCCACCACTTTACTATGAAAAAGTACACAAGGGAAACGATATCATATTAGGACAACAATTTACAAAAATAGTCGTCATTTTACAAGTCAAAAGATTTGATTTCCGAGAATAAAAGACAGAAGTCATAGTTTTACAAAAGTTATGACAGAAAAAAGTTACATTTTAGAATAAGTCAGGTGGATTATTACGGGGAAAATAGATTTAATCTCACAAAATTTCACTTATAATTTTATGAGAATTAAGTTTTAAAAAAATAAAATTGTAATTTTATGAGAAAACACTGCGATTGATGAGAATAAAGTTGTGGTACTTTGAAAAAAGACAACGTTTTTGCAAAAATTAAGTTGTAATTGCATTAAAAAATATAACATGAATTAAGAAACCTACATTTACAGACAAATAAAATCACAATTTACAAGTTATAATTTAAGAAAACATTCTGATTTAATCACTGCAATTTTTTTCTTGTAAAACTCAGAATTAATTCTCCATATATTATTATATTTTTATTATTGCTATTTGTTTGTTCTCACAAAATTACAGTTGACTCAAGTAAAATTGTTACCAGAAAATTTATAATTTACAAGAATTGTTAGAATATTACAAGAAAAATGTCTAATACTTATGAGAATAGTCATAATTATGTAAAAATGAAATTTCAACATGGGTAAAAAATATATAAATTTACAAGAATCGAAAAAATACATTTAGGAGAAAAATATTTTATTTTCTTGAATTATGACTTTTTTGTCTGTAAACTTCAGAACTTATTCCATACAACTTGATCCTCATTAAAGAAAACAACTTTACAAGAATGAAGTTATTAGAAAAAATATCATATTACAAAAGTAAACAAAATTTTGAAAAATGAGCTCTTGATTTATGATTTTTTTTTTATTTTTAGTGCACAAGAATAAAGTTTGAATAAAGGAAGAAATATGAAAATAAACATTTAATGAGAAAAAAGTTGGAATATTACAAGAAAAAAGATATAATTTTACAAACGTAAAATTGCAACATTTTTAGAAAGAATTGGAATATTACAAAAAAAATTATGTCCTTTCACAAAAGAAAAAGTCAACATTTTTTGGGGAAAAAAATCCATAGTACAAGCTCTTAGAATGAAAACTCTGCCCATTTTATCGTTGAATGTTCATACTTAAAGATGTACAAATAATCAAGAAAAGTATTCATCTGACATGATCAGGACCACCTGTTTCCCCTCATGTCATTTTCTTTCTTTTTTTGGGGTTCAACCTTTCAAATGTGTACAGTCTCTGTTTGTTTCTAAAGAGTATGTTTTATACTAAAACAAAACTTTACCTTCCACCATGACCGTCTGTTGGCTTTCTGTTGGTTTTGTTGGACTTTGTATTTAATTGCGTTTGAATCCCGCTTAGGGATGGAGAATGTGCAAACACTTTGGAATGACTTCCCGTGGAGATGAGGTCCAAATGACAGGACCAAAAAGTGTTCTGTATGGACCCCGACGGGAACGCTCGGATCGGACGGATCTTTTAACGTGCGGTCCAGACAGGACTGGACCATTTTCATGTTTACACGCGCTTCCACTCAACAACTAAAACAACAACAACAACACAAACCCTGTGTGGCGTTGGATTCGTGCACACTGAATCACCTGCTTCTCCTGTGAACTTGTGAATACTTTGAAGAAAAAGAAAAATGACAAGAAAAAAATGAATTAGCGTCATCTTTAGTGTATCAAACTCATTTGTAACTCTCAATAAACATTTGGATATTGAAAGCGTCTTACCCCCCCACCCGATGAGCTGAATTAACCTATTTAGTTGCTTTTTGAGTTCCTCCTCTTTCTGTTCGGCATGTGTGTGTGTGTGTGTGTATATATTATCATGGTATAATTTATTCTACTCTATGAATATTAGACTAGTGGGAAAACTTGTATTGGTATTTACTACCTTCAGCCTGTGGGTGTGTTTACTGTAACACTGGCGTAACTGTTATCAAATAAAGATCCCAATTCAAATCAAATGTTGCAAAATGTTTGATTTTTGTTTGAGTTAAAAGAATAAAATGATAATTTTTTTAAAAAGTAAATGCACTTAATAATTTTGTCTCTCATACAGTAGTTATATATTTATCTTGTGTAATTGCTACATTTATGGTCACATTTAAAGAGGCACCTGTTTGACAGACTTGGCTGGAGGAAATAACATCATAATAGACACTGCTGCTATTATAATGAGTGACACGTGACACTTGGGCCAGGCGATATGGCCTAAAATTCATATGGTATATAAAGTGAATCCCTTACAGTAACGGACCGGTATATACAGTATCATGATATAAATCTAAGTGTAAAACTATAATGGAAGTATTTCTGAATCTGTTTTACAGTCCCATGGCATAGCTAAACTGACAGGAACAGTAAAACAAAAACAAAGATATACTGTAATGTAATGTGTGATTTATTGTGCAGATATCAAAACTCTCAATTTAAACTCAGCACTGTGGTGCAAAACAGCACAAACCAACACTAATATTAATATTTAATATACTGACATAGTTTTGAGGCCGTATGCGGTAGCATACTGATTCATTTCTGTTTTTTGTTCGTGTGCGCTTACTGTGCCGCTGTTGCATTATTTTCGCTGTAGAAACTTTACCTAATTTACCTGGTAATTTTATGTTCATACTGTAATTTATTATTCTCTGCTGTAATTCAACCAGAATTCTGCTGAAAGTGAACTGCACCACCCGAGCACTTTTTCTGGTGTTTCGCTAGTTTCACGTTAGCTTAGCGGTTAGCATGGCTTCTCCGTCTTCTCCTGTTCTCTCTTCTTGCCCGGTGTGTTGCCTGATTAGCTACTCTTTGTCGTTCTTTAGTCATGTGGTCTCCTTTTTCCGCCAGGTGAAAGGTAATCGTCTCCCGCTCTACTTGAAAAAAGGATTTTTTTTTTTCTTTTTGTGTATCGAGATGACTCAACTTTAGTCATCACAATACTTGTCAGAAGTGTAACTTGTTCGCCACAATGGAGGGAGGATTCATGACTTAGGAGGAGCCGTGGTGGGATAGCATTTAGCCGCGATAGCTAGCCAGCAC
This sequence comes from Phyllopteryx taeniolatus, assembly GCF_024500385.1. NCBI lineage: Eukaryota > Metazoa > Chordata > Actinopteri > Syngnathiformes > Syngnathidae > Phyllopteryx > Phyllopteryx taeniolatus. The sequence goes on from NC_084510.1 coordinate 20,764,361, forward strand.
TAACCTGTATCTGGTGTGGAGCAGCAGCGTTCCCTCTGTAGTTTTCGATGATGGATGATTGTTCAACATGGATGAATGTGAATTGTGTGAGGCTTCTATAGCATTAGCACGTGTGAACGGCAGCCGCGCAGCACATAGCACCGCTGAGCGAAGCACAGGCTGGGCAAAATGAAGAGCGAGGAGGAGAACTTTTCAGATCGTGTAAACTTTATCCCAAGGGAAAATATTGCGACACATTGCGTATTCTATTTTGGAGCTTGTGGATGAGCCAAGGCTGACTTGGAGCCAGTCAGTCACAAAGTATGACGTAAGCGGTTGCTGGCTTCCCCCAAATGATCATTGTCCGTTTTATTTCACATTCCTCAGTATTATATTTGTTAGCCTTCCCAAAACAAAGTGCAAAACCTCTTAAATACGGGATACGAGTTCAGAATGTTTAGTGTGCAAAAGCACAGCGACGCTAAGCCCGGCCGGCTGCCGTCTTGCTCGCTGTCCCTAATCAAGTGGCCGGCCTCACAGATGAAAAACGGCTTGCTACTTGAAATCACCACAAAAGGTGGAAATAACCAGATAATGTTGTGTTGATGTACAGGAAGTCCTCGAGTTACGACTTAATCGACCTACGACGTTTCGACTTTACGACGCCCGTGCCTCGTCCGCCATTTTGTCCCAGCATCATAGTGTTTCTGCTTAGCTAGTGCATAGTGCTTGTCTGTGTTTGTGCGCCGGGAGTATCTTTGCCTTTTTCACCCTCCTTTTTTCACACTCTCAGCAGTAATGGTAAGTACAGCATCTTATTTTGTTATTTTAATGTATTTTAGTTTTTTTATACAAAGTGTTAACCTTTCCTGCTATGGTCACCTGACCGTGGTCGGGAGACGCAGGGGCTAACTCCCTTCTCTCGTTGCACAGCTGAGCTGGGTGGCGGCAACAATAAAGGCACGGAGCACCGATTTGCTGCTTATTGGCTTTATTAGCTCCTCTGCACATTCAACGTCAACAGGTCCTCCGTTAATCGCTACTCTTCCCTGGTCACCGTCACTACACTTGGCACTGTACACGCTCACACCTGCGCGCACTCCTTCCTCCTTCGCAGTCCCACCGGACGACGCCTGCGCAGTCCCGTCTCACTCGCACATCGACGCACACGCCCACCCACACTGAGCTTGCTGTCACAATCACGTGGGACAATACCCGTAACAAAAGTATTTCGCAGTAAATTTCGACTTTAACGGTGATATCCGACTTACGCGGAAATTCGTGTTACGTCGCCAGCGTAGGAATGGAACTCGTTCGTAAATCGAGGACTTCCTGTAGTTTGCTTTGCTTGAAGAAGTTAGTAAAATGTCAATGAGTGTGTCGTCTCCTGTAGTTTTGACCAAAGAATGAGGGGGCTCTAGTGAGCTAACATTAATAGCTATGCTCGCTACGCATTAGACGATCGGTCCATATTGAACTCGGGTATTGACACAGATGAATATGCTTTAATGATACGATTCAACTCGTTCGCCGAAATTTTAGGTGTGCCTTGAGTGAATTGTAAATAATGCAGTCATTTTCCGCAGACATCAACAGACCGGAAGAGGCGGGGTGGGATCAGTCCTTAAAACCGGAAGTGCGTGGCGTAACCCCCGTTGACTACAGCGAACAGCAACATGTATTTGATTGACAGGTGAAGTCTTGTCTTCAGCGGAAATAAATTAAATTATCCTTATCTGAATTGTAGTTTTGCGAGGGAAAACAATTTTGTAATACTGCAAGACAAAAGATCACAAATTGTACATTTAAGTGAATTATTTTTTTTCACAAGGAAAAACAGGTTATTGAAATTTGTTATATTGCATGAATGAAGTCCGAGAGAATTGAAAGTGATAATTTTACCCAAATAAAATTGCAGAAGTTGTTATGCACATGAATTTGTGAGAATGAATTCATAACTTATCAACCGTATACTATGGGGAAAAGACAATTTAAGTTTTAGATTCTGTTTGTTTAACAGTCATTGTTCATTATTTCCTGACAACGCAAGTGACTCCTGTAAATTAGTGAGGACTTGGAAATAAGTGCACTGCGCCACACACTGCGTTTTGGTGTGCACTCAAGAACATCGTCCGCGGTGACTTGCAGCTGTAGGAAGTTAGTCAGCATGTAACCACAAGAATGTTGTCTACAAATCTGCCCGCTATGCTGTCAATGCGACACATCTTATGTTGCATGTCGAACATCTGAGCTCACTTAGTGTTTATTTCATCGCCACCGCTGCTTGTCGCCTGTCTCACATATTATCCTTTAAGAGCTCTTAGCTATATGTTATCTAATTATCATGATTAGAATCGTGTGTTCATTCCTCAAAACGACAAATCAGGTTACGATTGCCGGATGAGAGATACTTATATAGCAAGAAATAATTCAAAGTGTATTATTGTTCATTTGCAATTTAATGAAAGTGAGCAAAGGCAATCACAAGAATGAACAACACTTTATGTAGGATGAGAAATCTAATACAGGAAATATGTATCAAAATAAACTTACATTATTTTACTCATCAAATGAAATGAATTTACTCCATTCAGTTATATTGTCTTAGTGTTTCCAAAATGTATTTCATTATTTTTTTCTCACTGATTGGCCAGGTGAAAACTTTGAATTCTGAACAGCCACAAATATGCTTCCTACCACGACAAAAGGTGAAATGTGTTCTCTTCATTATTTAAGGACCTTTATTTGGTCACTTCAACTTGAAATAAATCATCTTGAATTAAGTTTTAATTTTATGAAAATGCAATCATAATGTTTCCCCAAAAAGTTTAAGAACAATAAATATTTTTAATAGAATGAAGTCATGATAAAAAAAATATAAAACTAAATTTAAATAGCACAATTATTATTATTTTTTAAAATTTAGCAGTATGGTGGGCAAAAGGTTAGCATGTCTCCCCCACAGTTTTGTAGTTAAGAGTTTGAATCTCAAGTCAAGCACATGGTCTGCATGATTTTCTCCAGGTACTCTGGTTTCCTGTGAGTGTGAATGGTTGTTTGTCTATTCTCTGTGTGCGCCTGTCAAGCTCAACTGTCAAACTAAACATAAATCAAAGACAATTATGTTGTGTATTTAACCAAACATAACTTGGCCTTATGAAAGTCCACCAGTTTAATGCAAACACAGAATACAAATGCAGTAGACAAGCTAACAAAACTACCATCTATCTCGCTGAAGTTAAAGCTTTAAGCAACGGCTATTTGAACACAAATGGTGCAGCAACACATGCAGACAGATAATATTATAGTACTCATAGGGATGTTTTCTTAATACTTTGCAAAATAAAATTAATATTACTGCAACTTACTGACTTTAGTGTGACTGTCTTCTTTGTGTATTTAGTATGTCTGTATTATACAAACCCCTGGTGGCCAGGGCACACACACCAGAAGGAGCAGCACAATAAATTACTGGAAAGAATTAATGCAGAAACTGTTTGAAACTTTACGTTCTATGAATTCAACTAATTCAACTGGTAAGGCACAACTGTACTTTATACAGGTGTGAATGTGAATGTCAATGGTTGTGGCCAGTGATTGACTGGCAACCAGTCCAGGGTGTAGCTGCAAAGTCATCTGAGATAGGCTCCAGCTCACCCGTGACCCCCATGAGGACAAACGCTATAAAAAAAAAAAATAGAAGTCCAAAGCAGATGTTGAAATTTGGCCTTGAGTATGTGACGTGCATTGTTTGTCGACTGTGTCAGCCTTCATCTCTTCCCCTCAAAGTTAGTGTCGTCCCTGAGCAGATTAGACGAGGCGTCCCTGGAGTTTCGTCCCCCCCACCACCGCCTGTCACTCTGAGTGGACGAGGTGGCGGCTCAGGCGTCACCGTGCTGGAGAGCTTTGGCCCGCCGCCCGCTTTGATCCAATAATTGATTGACTACAGGAGCCAAGGATCAACAAGAGCCCTTTTCCCCTCGCCTCTCTTCTAGGGAGGTTTTAGATAAAAGTGCCCAGGCATCCTGACTCCTCCTCTACTGCTTTGACGCGGACATGCGGCCATTGAAGAAGGGAGGGGATGTGGTATAGAGGGGGGGGGGGGTTCAGTGCCACGGTAGCTTAGCCGCGGGCTGCGTCCTCAGGTCCGGGGGCCCCGTGCGCTGCCCCTGACGGTAATGGGTTTGTTTACATCACAGGGATGGAAATGTAAAAAAAAAAAAGAAGTCCTGAGCCTCGGAAGAAGAGGCCAGGAGGGCTCTATCGCTCAAAGACTCAGGCCGGTCATAGTCACTCACTGAAATGATCCGTGCAGCGTGAGGTGTGATTCTCATCTCATTTTGGGGCCCCTGAACCTGGCCCCGCTTGATAAGTAACCTGCCGTCTGCTGAACAGCCACAAATCACCCAGGGAGGAAGCGGGACCACGTCTGGATGGAGAAATATGAAGGAAAAAAAATAGCACTGTAAAAAAGTATTAGCTCACTACTACTGCTGTTGTTTTGCAGTGGCGCCTTGAGATACATGTTTCATTTGTCCTTTGCACATGCTAGTAACTCAAAACACGTATCTCAACTAATCTTTCCCATTTGAAATAAATGGAAATGCCATTAACCCGTTCCAGCCCTCCCCCCCCCAAAAAAAAATAATAATCTAAATTTGTGTACTGTGCTGTTGTTAGAGGAAAAATAGCACTCTATAATGTTATACTTTATAAAAGCATACAATAATTACATACATACATACATCCATTTTCTGAGCCGCTTATCCTCACAAGGGTCGCGGGAGTGCTCGAGTCTTTCCCAGCTATCATCGGGCAGGAGGCGGGGTACACCCTGAACTGGTTGCCAGCCAATCGCAGGGCACAATAATTACATAATTAAACAGAATTAAAAATAATTAAATGTTTTTTTTTTGTTAGACTTTCTCCTTCATTTGTGCTGCTCATTCTGGTGTGAGCACCCTGGCCACCTGGAGCCAGTATAAGAGAAACATACGGATATACTGCATTGGAGGCTCAGCTCCTCTCTCGCCTTCTCAGTAAGGCAGTAATATTAGTTGTTCTTTGCAGAGGATAAATAATATATGACTGTGAGTATTGTAATACGGTTTGTATACATGTGTTGCAGCACTGTTTGTGCTCAGATATCTGTTGCTTAGAGGTTAACAACACCGCCACATAGATGCTAATTGTTAGCCCATGTGCCTATGGAGTTTCCCATTTTATTTTAGCATTCAGGTAGTGGAGGCTATACGGTTGCTTTAAATACAGAATGTGAAATTCTCTTTATTTTGTTTAGTTTGGTAGTAACCTTCAGCTGAGAGGCAAAAAAAACAGCTTGAAGCCTCTTTTTGAAGAATATTTACTAATGTTATCTGCCAAACTGCCTCTTGTTGTGAAGGGAGTTAAGACACCTGCCACCATACAGCGCTCGTATCTCAAGTTTGCGTTCGCAAGTCAAAGCATGACGGCTCGTATTCCAAAAAATATGTTAATAATAGTCTTTCTGGGGACTTTTAGTTCTTAGCACTTGTAATCCCAGGAATTTTAAATTAGTTCTGCAGGTTCCTAGACCTCTCAAAAGTACTACCTCACTAGCAGGGTCGTCTTTTGGTCCTGATATTTGACACCGGAACTCAATTTAGACAATAGGGCCAAACACACAATGATCGTCCTAAAGTTCCTCATTCCAGAGTAAAGTTGCCATATCTCAAAATGCACATTAAAATATGGCTTTAATGGAACTTAATGGATTTATAATAGTAGAAACTAGGAAATACCCTGCTAACTAACAAATCTAAAACTTTAGCTCAGTGACACATAGATATATTTTTATTTCAAAGAAAAGTGTTTCTGATTTGGCCCAGACGGACCTATCATATTTGATGATTCTCTTCTTATTTCCAGAGTGTGTGTCCTCAGAAAGAGAGTCTGGAGCCGTGTGCAGGTATGCTAAGAAATGATTAAGAGATGCTCCGGGGGTCTTGGTTTTATTCTCCGAGATTATGTGTCGCGGGGAGCAAAAAAAAAAAAAAAAAGCTCCCAGCTGTCGCCATGAAAGCACTTACAGTATAATAATCCCCCACAAATCCTGTAATTATGCCAGCATATGCCATGTACCTGAGCCTCAGCTTTGTGCTCGTCACCTCCGAGGATCCCGTGCAGACGCGCATATATATATCTGCTTGCTTCTCGTTTGCATACGGCCAAGCAAATCTTATTTCGGGAAACGTTCGGGCTGTTTTGAATTTCAAGGTTAACCCTCTCGAGTATTACATATAGATAATCTGTCATGTTAAAAAAAAAAAAAAAAAAAAAAGATAGAGCTTTAGAGTGAGGCATTGTCGCAGATTAATGCCATTTCATTTCACATATAGACTTTTGTCGTTATGATGCTTAACTTGTATAGAATTTGGTAGATTTTATATGAAAAAAAGACTCAATGGACACTATTAGGTTTTAAATATTAGAGTAGATTAAGAAACAGCTGTTATTATAATGCAAATTGGCAGTGGGACAAAGTTTAAATATTGCAATACAGTATCGATACACCAATATCATGACTGACATCATACGGATCTACCATTTTGATGCCAAATCTGTCTGTTTTGTTTCGACTTTGGAATTTGTGTTTTTCTCTGTGCTAAAAACAAAGAGACAAATCTTTAAAAAAAAATTGGTCAAAATAACGACATTGCAATAAGTGTCAATACATCAATATCAGCTATTAATACTGTTGCTGACTGATATCATATGGATTTACATTTTTGATGGTATATTTATATCAGCAATATTTATAGCTGTTGCATTTTGTTAAAAACTAATGTCTCTACTATAAAAAAGGACAAAATGGGTAAGATGTGTTAAAATATCGATATCGCGATACAGCACCGATACAGAAACATCAGATATTGATGTTGCTGTCCAACCTCAAAATAAATATGAATTTACTTTTTTCATGGTAAAATTGTCACCTTTTAATTAAATTCTGTGGAATCTTTTTTTTTTCTGGCTAAAAACAACAGCAAATCGCAATAGTGTCAATACAACCACATCAGATATTGATACCATCTTGCTACAATGTCAAAGTAATGATGAATTTACATTTTGGATGGTAAATCTTTTGCTTTTTTATAAAATACTGCAAATAAAGTTTTTTTCTGTGCTAAAAATAACTGACAAATTGATAACAACTGTATATGTATGAAAATAGCTATCACAATTCACTATACCCCAACATCTGATGCTGATATGGTGGCTGTCTGACAGCAATGTAAATATGGATTTACATTTTTAATGGTAAATCTGTCTATTGTGTTTGGATCAAATACTGCACAATACATGTTTTTCTCTATGCTAAAAATTGCCAAGAATTATAATTGTCAAAATAGTCATATTGCAATTCAGTATCTATATATCAACACCGGATGTCAATACAGTGGTTGTGTGACGTCAAAGTAAATGTGCAACTATCGGATACCTGTTGTTTTATGTTGCTCTTTTTACATAAAATACTGCAAAATTAGTTTTTTCCCCTCCACCCTAAATTTTTTTTTTTAAATTGATAGCGTATAAAAGTAACATATTATCAATATTGTGACACAGTATCAGTACATCAATATCAGATATTCATACTTTCGTAGTCTGACATCAAAGATTAAATCCTGGAATGTGTACTTTTTTGAGACTTGTCAATTTCAGTTAAATTTGTGAAAAAAATAATAAACCACAGTTTAAATTTGAAAATGCCTTATATAGCGGATGCAGTGTACAGTCGGCCAGTCGTGACGTGCTGTCCACTCTGGCTACACTTGAAAGAGAGCAATAAAATGCATGTTTGGAGGTCCATCAATTAAAAAAGGGTCATTCCTCCCCTGCTCTAGATCAGCACTCCCCAACCTTTTTAGCGCCACGGACATGTTTCTCATAGGCATATTTTGAAAGGCATAGAAACATCATAAAACCAAATGATCATATAATGACTCTTCATTACGGTATGCCATTACAATAAATTTAGTTGTTGTAATTAGTGCCAGACCTGCGCTCTTGAACAAGCCGGTCCCATCTCAGTGTAATCTTTTTCTCTTTCAGAAAACTAAAAAGGCTTCTCTTTTAATGGCATCCGGCATCATGTTTGAAGTGGAAATCGCTCTTCGAAGTTGTAGGTCAGCATCGTAAACAAACAATGAAAAAAGTCAGCTAGCGCCGATCTTCTCCGACAAAAAAATATCACAGCTAAAACGTTGTAATAGCCGACTCACAGCACCTCTTTGATCAACTTTGTTCAGTCTCTACATATATTGGATAGCTTTCTGGAAGTCTCATTTACAATGTTATTAGTATGTGTGGCGAATATTGTAACTGCATTCAAACTTAAAGTGCAATATGATGTTTCATCATTCAGCTTCCAGGGGAGCTAGACTTAACTAAAGCCTCTGAAGCGCATATAAAGAGGAAAAGTGCTTAAGTCGATGAGAGAATACTGGTACACCGAAGAGCAGATTTGACAGGCAATGCCCACCTTTTAGGGTCGCTCCATCCAGATCGTGTCTCTGGCTTGAAGGTGCTAAAGTACAGACTTAAGTGGATTGGTGGCGGACTGGTTAGCACATCTGCTTCACAGTTCTAAGGACTGGGGTTCAAATCCCTGCCCTGCCTATGTGGAGTTTGCTGGTTTCCCCGTGCCTGTGTGGGTTTTCTCCGAGTACTCCGGTTTCCTCCCACATCCTGAAAATATGCGTGATAGGTTGATTGAAGACTCTAAATTTCCCGTAGGTGTAATGTGAGTGCGAATGATCGTTTGTTTATATGTGCCCTGCTATTGGCTGGTGACCAGTTCAGGGTGTATCCCTCCTCTCGCCCGAAGATAGCTGGGATAGGCTCCAGCACGCCCGTGACCCTAGTGAGGATAAGAGGTATAGAAAATGGATGGACGGATGTGTATTGGAAAAGTTTTGACTATGAATCATAAAAAACAAAAATGATTTAAAGAGGCACCTCCATGCTCTGGCCCTTGTAAAAGCTCATAAGTAAACATGCGTTAGACTGTGCAGGTGTACTTAATTTGATGGCCTGTAGTTGTGTTCCATATAAGCACACACGAAAGTGGAAAGGAAAGAAAGGTCGGCGATGAAAAATCCAAGTAAAGTTGTAAATCTAGGAAATCAGCGCAATGATAAAAATCGCTTTGTGAAGCCCGGGCGACCGCATTTACATTAAAAATCGCAGCCTCTGTGCTGTCAAACTAATTAATATTAATAACCCAAATGGAAATGAGCGCGCCAGTGAGTGAGTTGGGCGCATTCAGTCAGGAGATTCGCATGTATAAGCCCTTTCTCAGGAGAAGTGGGCTCCAAACAGCCGTGACGGCGGGGCACAGAGCGCCATACACGGAGACAATTTTTCTAGATAATAGCCTATCACGCAGGATACAATTTAAATTAAAAAATGCAATTTTCACCTTGAAATGAACAAATGATTACAATTTCTATACAAATTAAGGCATCCAGGCTGTGCCTCAGTGCTGTGCCAAGGCCATGAAACCTGACATAATTGCCATGAAATACATTTTCAAATATTTGTATTTTGTCCAGCGTGCTTTTTAAAAGGCACCACTCTCTCGCCTTGTGTTGCCTTGTGATCTCACCTCCTTCTGGGGGGAAAATACATATGAAAAAAAAAGAGGCAGAGATGAAAAGCTCTTCAACAGGAGAGATAAAAAATGTGAGAAAAAAAAAACAAGCTCCCGTATACACAGTAAATCAGCGCCGGCCCCCGCGGCGATCTCTAAAACCCAAATTACTGCTTCTTATCTAAGGAATCACATCTACTAGTTATCTGCTCCTGAGATAGGCTCCTTGTGCTCCTCGCCAGAAATGCTATTTATTTGTGATTACCCTTTGAGTCAAAGTGTGTGTGTGTATACGTGTGTAAGTGGGGGTGTGGGTGGGGGGTTGGTGCAAAGTTTTGGCACATTCTGAACTCTTCAGAGACGAGAAGGCAGAACTGAAGGCACAAACACCTTATTTGGGCTTAGGGTGGTCCGCTGCAGAAAGACGGATGAAAGTGTAGCCCATGGGAGAGATGAGACAAGAGCAGAGGGGTGAAAAAAAAGTCCTGTCGTATCGCGCATGCCTTCGCGCTTGAGCAGAGGTGTCGAATTGACTTTAAAATGCAGAACCTCGCGTCGGAGACAGGCGGTTCTGGTGGGGAGCGGGTGGAAGGCAGCCAAAAAGTTTTTGCGCGAACATGCAAATATCCTGGCTGTGGGTGAGGGACATTTGCAAGACAGACGCAATGTTTCTACAGGCCGAACTTTGCATCCTGGTCATGGCATCCAAAAAAGACGCTTGTGTCTGCGTGCTAAATGATATCAAACATTAACATTCATACAGAGGTGTCAAAAATATTCATGTTCAAGTAGAAGTATAGCTTTTAGGGTTTGAGAAAACTTCTGTAGAGGCTGAAGTATCAAGCTTTTTACTCAAGTAAAAGTGTAAAAGTAAAGATTTCAAAACTACAACTAATCAAAGTAATGCAAGGGGGAAAAAAATCCATTAAGAACAAAAACTTGGGCTGCGTCACTGGGGTCAATCGGAATGAATGAATGAATGAACACATTCCATAATGAAATAGAATGAGGTGTTTTTTAAATTGTAAGGAGTAGAAAGTACAGATATTTGCATAAAAATGTAAGGCGTTGAAGTAAAAATGTAGGCTGAAAAATAAACTCCAGTTAAGTTTAGATACCCCAAATTTCTACATTTAAGTAACGTAACAAAGTATTTGTACTTTGTCACGTGACACTTCTGCATTCCTAGTATACTGTCTTCATAGATGTCTTTCTCTTTTTCCCAATACTACAAATAGTTGACGGAATGTCCACTCTGGATTGGTTGCAAGTCAATATGTACATTCATTTATCGATTTGTTCATTTGATCATTCAGTCACGCAGTCATTCAGCTTCGACAGCTCATTCTGTTCAGGGTCAAGGGTGAGCTGCATTCTATCGCAAATGGTTTTGGCTGAGAGGCAGACTACACCCCAAACTAGTTGCTGGCCAATTTGTTCATTTAGGCTCGCAACCAGTTCAGGGTGTACCCCGCCTCCTGCCCGATGACAGCTGGGATAGGCTCCAGCACGCCCGCGACCCTAGTGAAGAGAAGCGGCTCAGAAAATGGATGGATGGATAGTCTTTCATTGACTTGTTTTACAATATTTTTCTGTTCAGGGTCATGGGTGAACTGAAGTCAATAGCAGCTGATTTTGGGCGAGAAGACGCGTGCCCCATGAATTCATCTTCAAATATGTTTCCAGTTGAGGGGCACGGCTGACCTTGAGCCAATCCCAATTGACTTTGAAAAAGGAGCATGATACAGTCTGGATTGGTTGCCAGTCATTATGTCCAATCAGTCATGCTTGATTTATTTATTTATTTATTTGCTCGTTTCCTATTCAGGGTAACGGGTAAAATAAAGTCAATTCAAACTGAATTTGGGATCGTGAGCCGGGTGCATCCTGGATTAGCAGTCAATATGTCCAATCATTCATTCATACCATTTATCCTTTTCAGGGTCATGTGTAAATTGGAGCCAATCCCAGTTGACTTGAGGCAAGAGGTGGACCACACCCTGGACTGCTCACCAATCATTTTCTACCATTAACACTTTTCAGCATCAGCGGTGAGCTCAAATCTATCGCAGCTGACTTTGGTTGGGATCCAATCTGGATTGGTTGCCAGTCTACATTTTCAATCATTCATTCATGTTCAGTAATTTATTCTATTTAGGGTAAATGGCCGAGGTGGGTAGAGTAGCCAAAATTTGTACTCAAGTAAGAGTACTATTACTTTAGAATAATATGACTCAAGTAAAGGCAAAAAGTAGTCCTCCAAATAATTACTTGACACAGTGAAAAAACTACTCAAGTACTGAGTAACTAGTGAGTAACTTCCTATTTAAAATCATAGTATGAATGTCAAATAAAATGAAAAATAAAATATTCATCTTCCGTTCCGCTTATCCTCACTGGGGTCGCGGGCGTGCTGGAGCCTATCCCACCTATCGCCGGATGAGAGGCGGGGTACACCCTGAACTGGTCGCCAGCCAATCGCAGGGCACATATAAACAAACAACCTTTTCACATTCACAGCGACGGGCAATTTCGAGTTTTCAATTAATTTACCCTGCATGTTTTTAGGATGTAGGAGCAAAACGGAGAAAACCCACGCAGGCACGGGGAGAACATGCAAACTCCACACAGGCGGGGCCGGGATTGGAACCCTCAGAACTGTGAGGCAGATGTGCTAACCAGTCGGCCACCGTGGCTAAATAAAATATGAATGTGCAAATTCAGATATTGCTTAACAATGTCACTTAATTTAAAAAATTATAAATACAATCTTTGTAAAATAACAAATTAAGGCAAATTCAGCTCCAAGAAATGGTCGTATTACTATATTGTTTCTACTTTTTAAACAGCACAATACTGTAGGCTCACCATGTAGAAAATAAAAAAACAGGAACGAGGCTGCAGTGGATATAAAAAGTATATGCACCACTGTTCAAATGTCAGGTTTTTGTGTTGTAAATGGAATTTTGACCAAGATTAATCACTTTAAAACCTCCACTATTAATGTGACCTTGAATTTGTACAACTCAACTGATTTATTTTTGTTTCTTTTTGAGAGGGGTGGTGAAAATAAACAACTGAAATAAACTTGAATGTGATTGACTTGGACTTGACATTTAACTTGATGCCTTCTCGGCCAGGTTACCATTGCAAAAAGATGTTTTAACTGGTCTTTCACCTGGTTAAATAAAGTTTAAACAAAATAAATACAAAAAAATCTGCTTGCACAAGGAGGGACTTCCTCTTCTAACTGGCATGTGGCTGTGTTCATAAGTAACGGATTACATTCAAACTCATGTTCAATGGGACTCCACACACACCTGCCACCATTTCAATTTTGTGGGAAATTTTTTTTCTGTATTGGGCCGTACAGAAACATGATTTGCTTTATCCACTAAAATGACTGAATGAAGAAGCTGTATGCATATGCACAGCCAAAACAACAGCAAAAACATCTGCAACTTACCCCAAGGTGTTTTCTCAAGTTCGAAGTGGGCTGAAATATCCAACTTTGGGCAATGACAAAATTACGCTGCATGTGAAAGCTGTTGGTTTTTGTCATCTGTAATATAAACAGCGTGGCTGTCACAACTCACTTGATTGGCCCGCGAGGCCCAATAGGAGATTTAGGGTGCGGACATGTGACTTTCTTGTGTCGTTTGATTGGTGAACTTGAGTCAAAACATCCCTGTGGTAATCACGGTAGATTGGAGCAACGGCGCCCCGTGCGGAAGTCGAAAAACGAAATTTATTAATTATTGTAATGGAGTAAAAGTATAGTTTCTTCTTAACATAAATACTCTTGTAAAAGGTATGCTTCATTAAAACTACTCTGACAATTACAATTAATCTAAAATGTTACTTGATTAAATGTAACGGAGTAAATGTAATGTGCTCCTACCCACCTCTGGTTAACGGGTCCTCTTTTTCCATAGCCTGTGTCTCACCAATCCAATCAAACAAACAGATGGCTATGAAAAGCTCCATGGTGGAGGTAATAATCATCTACAGTGTCAGGAAAGTGACTCGAAACAAAATTTATTCTGTGCAACTTTTTGTGTTTTTTTTCCCCAAAAGTTGTGGGTGAAAGACAACTTGTAACAAGTTGGGATGATTCTTTGTGCCCACCTCCCGCTCCCTCCCTTCCCTCTCTTTGCCCTCTGTGTGTCGGAGTGTCTCAGCCAGAGAGGCGCACATCAGATTTCAATAGTTGACCTCTTAATGCTCAGGTCAGCGCTGCACCGGCAGCGATTTCACACTGAAGATGAAAGGGAAATGAACACTGTGGATGCTAGGGGGTGACACGGGGGCCCTGACCAGCCGTTGCCACTCTAACCGCCTCGCTGCACCGCGCTCAGATGAGTCTACCACGAGGAGGAGGAGGTGCTGAGACGGAGCTTTTGCCACCTGTGTGACAATGGCCTCAGTCAGTGAGCCAAGACAGATACACTGTGATTGGCTGAAGGAAAGGGCTGACTCGAAGCATGCGAGGACACAGTCGAAAGTCTCCTCACATCCAGTGGTCAGCATGGATGGAGGCCGCAACAGGATGAGGGGAGCCCTCTCACACCGACTTTGTCTGTTCATCTGTGAATGCACAAACAGATGTTCACATTGCCTGTTAGTGAACACCCAACCAAAAAATATTTTTGAAGGGGGCTCTCTTTGAAGATGCTGTATGGGGGCCCATAATCTGGTGCTACGCCCCTGCGCACGGGACACACCGTACGTACTGTTATAGACACACTCACACCTATGGACAATTTAGCCTTCAATTAACCTTATGTGTATGTCTCTGGAATGTGGGAAGAAGCCAGGGTACACAGCAAGTACCCATGCAAGCACAGGGAGAACTTGCAACTCCTTGCAGGAAGGAGAGTCGAATCCAGGTCCTCGGAGCTGTGAGGCAGACATACTAACCACTAGTCCACCGTGTTGCCCAGATGTTTGGCGTCACGAGCAAATGCGATGTTGCGCATAGTCAGTCGGTAAAAATGTGACTACGACTGCACAGCTGTCTTCTGCTTTTAAACGTGATGGCTCTGCAAGGTACGGTGGCCTTAAGGACTCAAACAGGTGACGTTCTGGCAATGTATATTGTGGACTACGTTGTGTTGTGTGTAGCTTAAATGTAAACTTAAATCGATGGATTTTTTAAGTAGTAAAAGTACATTTGCTATTGAAAAATTATACAGTGATGTCTTGAGGTAAGAGTTTAATTTGTTCCTTGACCATGCTTGTAACTCAAAACATTTATATCTCAAATTATCTTTCCCCACTGAAATTGATGGAAATGCCATTGATCCGTTCCAGCCTGCGTAAAAATAAAATTTGTAATGTTTTTAATGAGAAAGATAGCACTCTATAATCCATCCATCCATCCATTTTCTGAGCCGCTTTTCCTCACAAGGGTCGCGGGTGTGCTGGAGCCTATCCCAGCTATCTTCGGGCGGAGGCGGGGTTGACCCTGAACTGGTTGCCAACCAATCGCAGGGCACACATCAACCATGAAACAACCATTCGCACTCACATTCACACCTAGGGGGAATTTAGAGACTTCAATTAACCTACCATGCATGTTTTTGGGATGTGGGAGGAAGCCGGAGTGCCCGGAGAAAACCCAGGCAGGCACGGGGAGAACATGCAAACTCCACACAGGCGGGGCCGGGATTTGAATCCCGGTCCTCAGAACTGTAAGGCAGACTCTCTAACCAGTCGTCCACCGTGCCGCCCACTCTATAATATTATACTTTATAAAAACATATAGTAATGACATAATTAAATACAATGAAAAAGAATTAAATTTGCCACACTTTCTACTTCAATTACACTGCTCATTCCGGTG
The DNA here is from genome assembly GCF_024500385.1 of Phyllopteryx taeniolatus. Lineage (NCBI taxonomy): Eukaryota > Metazoa > Chordata > Actinopteri > Syngnathiformes > Syngnathidae > Phyllopteryx > Phyllopteryx taeniolatus. The sequence goes on from NC_084510.1 coordinate 20,779,816, forward strand.
TTCACACCTTGGCCACCTGGGGACAAATACACGGATATGCTGTAATGAAGGCTCAGCTCCTCTCTCAGCTTCTCAGTACGGCAGTAATATTAGTCCTTCTTTGTAGAGATTAAATGATATATGCCTGTTAGTATTGTTGTATGGGCTGCCTAGGTGTTGCGGAACCGTTTGTGTTCAGTTATCCGTTGCTTAAAGGGTAACAACACTGCCACATAGATGCTAATCGTTAGCCCATGTGCCTATGGAGTTTCCTATTGTATGTTACCATTCAGGTAGGAGAGGCTATGTTTTAAAAACACTTTGTGTAATTCTCTTTGTTTTATGTTTAGTTTGACAGTAACCTCAGCTGAGAGGGGCAATAAACAGCTTGAAGCCTTTTTAAAGAATATTTACTAATTCTATCTGTCAAACTGTGGCTTGTTGTCAACATACAGTGTTCTTATCTCAAGTTTGTGCTTGCAAGTCAAAGCAAAAAAAAGTCTGATCGACGGCTCCTCTGGTCACTCCCTATGTCACATATGATTTGAACTGAACCCTCTTTACTGGTCTTTCCTGTTTATATGATTTTTGTGTGTCTGTGTGTGTTTGTGTGTGTTTCTGATAAAAGTCTGGTGTTTTGCGTGGGAGTTACGCCATTAACAGCTGCTCCTTGTTGCTTCTGCAGCAGCGTTACCGAGGACAAGGCAGGCCGCCAATGGCCAGTAGCTGCCTGCGAGTAATGTAGCGCTTAAGTGGCTGTCAGCTTTATAAAGGGAGGGAGTAGACTGTGTAAATGTGTGTGTAAATAGAGTGTCAGATCAGGACCCCAGGGAGCGGAGGTGGGGAGGGTGTGTGTGAGTGTGTGTGTGTCACAGTAATGGCGGTTTAACCCTCCCCTGCGTTCCCTGGGGCTCCACGTCGCCTCTGCCCGCTCCTCCCGGCTGGGCACAGTCGGGGAGCAGCTCCTTATTCATTCATGAGAAGAGCGGCGGATAAATAAAAAGGTTCATTACGGCACTAAAGTGTTACTAATGACATGTACCTGCCACTGAGCACCTCTGAAAATCTAATGTGACACACCGGAATGGAAAATCTATTCTGCCCCAGCGAAAGGCCTCCAGTGGCGCCGGCATATATAGATCTACTCTATGGAAATTTCTCTCCGCTCGCCCCCCAATTGTGTCTCTGCCTAAAAGCAATATTTACACTAGCACAGCCATTATGTCGTACTACGCCCTCTGCGCCTGCTGCTGCGACCTCCACATTAGCTGCAAATTGGACTTTACAAACTTGTCGGGGCAGGCACACTCTTGGACTCAGCAAACCCCAATAAAATACCACTGTGACATTAACGCTCAATTCCGACACTCCATCACATGCATCTTGGATCGTACACCAATGCACTAATAGTTAGTAAAAAAAACGACCAATATCCCAAGTGCAGGCAGACAGAGGCGTGGCCTGCACAAGTAGCCTCGTATTCTTAGCTACCATTGTAAAAGTTATGATTTAGGGTAAATGCTGTAAGATATATTACACACAAATACATTGAAAAAAATCAAAAAATGAATATATAAATATTTTCTAACAATCTGGTTTCACATAAATGATTTTAAAAACAATAACTAAACACGAGTCAATGAAATAAATATTTTTACATTCTGGTGACATTAAGAAAAACAATATTTTGACATACGAAAATACATTTTAAAAATTAACAAAAATACACACTGTATTGAATTTTACATTCTTGAGCCACCCTAAATTATTGTAGTACATTTAAAAAAAAAAGAAAAAAAAATTCTAATAGGGATAAGACCCATAGAAAATGCACTGATGGATATACGAGTATAAAATAATGATATTTTATTTACTTTACTGCAACTTTTTATTGTTGATTGGATGGGAGAAATCACAGGGTCCTGTGGATTTACTGGTTCAATTGTAAAAGATACTGGGATAGACTAATACTGTATAAATACAAACAAGTTAATGGTATCACCACCACCTCTAAAGCAGAAAGGAGGAATACCAGTCCAAGTAGAGTTGTAAATGCAAGATATATAAAATGTACTGGGCAGACAATTGATTTTGATTGAAAAAGTCAGGAAAGTGAAATGATATCTATAATAAAAAATGAAAATGTGTGCAGTTACGGTCATTGTAATACTTGGGTCGGAGCGAGACATACGAACACAATAACAAACATTGTTAAATGAACACCTCGGTGACAGTGTCAATCTGAAAAAGACGGCAGAATTTCTAACGTGGTTCTCGTTTTGCATGTCAATAGACATGTATGGTTGTACATAATGGCGGTGTGGGTGCATTTGGTGCGGCTGATTGACTTTCCCTCTTAACACGCCCGCAGCACACCAGCTTAAAAGCGTTACTGTCAGCTTCTCACCTGCATCACAGGAGCCGCAGCCTCCCGCTCGAAGCACGCAAAGCAATATCCTTCTTTTCATGGCCGGGGCCGAGCCGGGATTCACAGCTGTGGCTCTTTGCACAAAAGGAGCGGGCCGGTGTTATCTTATTGAGTTACCTGTGGCTAAGCTCTGAGCTGGCGTGCACAATGGGGACCGCTTAATGACAGCGCAGGAGCCCTAACCCCTCGTCCCCGAGCCTCATTTCCGCGCGGTGGCTGCCATTTCACAGCTGTTAGCCACACACTTTCTTTGTCGTGATTAGGGACAAATTAATAGATGCCTCCTGGTAATCATCTTTCATTAGGGGGCCTGTCAAAGCGTCGGGCGGCGTCCGAGGGGCGGCGGGGCCCCGGACCCGCCGCTGCCACTCGGTGTGTAGCTAAAGGCGCGGGGAAAGCGGCGCATTGACACTAGCTGTTGCCGCATTAAGATGGAGGTCATCGCGGGACTGACATAAAGAGTAGTCTTTCTGCTGGCTGTAATTGGCCCCAGCGTGCTGAAAATGGACTGTAAAATGTAAAAGGGGGAGGGTGGCGGGGAGTTGGGGAGGAAGCGGGCAAGTAATTGATTTTTTCCCATATGCGGAATCCAGGCCAGGGCTGTTTAGTGAGTCATTTACAAGAGCCAGCGGATGGCATAGACACACTCATCTGCCGGGAGTTCCCAGGGGCGCGTCGGGAGATAACACACCTGACACCCTGCAGCAGATGGACAGCAAGTCACCGAGGTGCACCGGGCTGGGGATGCACGTCGAACCTCCCCGGGAACGCACGCAACACCGTCTATTCCACTCCCTCGCTTCCCCACCATCGCTCTTGGAATGGATGAAATAAACTCATCACACTTCCAGCAAGTTTGGCTTTGTGCTCCAAAGCCCAAGTCATTTCAGTATGTAGATTTGAGACTTAAGCCCATAACCGCGTTGCATGGTGCATGACCACCCCCACCTGCTGGAGAAGAAGCAAGGCCAGGGTGTGCATGATGGGATAGGGATATCTGGAAGACGGGATGGCGCCTGGCCTCCCTGCATATAGCTCCAGCGCAGCCCCTTGAGGGAATTAAAACAATAGCCTGGTGTCAGATAGCATAATCTACTCAAAAACAGCAACAAAAACATAATTTTATTCAACATGAGCTGTGTGTAAAAATGTGTTTGAAAAAGATGAATGACGATGAGGTGACGACAACGCACGCATGTCAAGATCTATGATCTCACCGACGTATGGAAAAGGCGCCGATTAGCCTCAGAGTCACTGCTGTCAAAAATGGAGATGAGCCACCCAGAAGGGAGTGCCATTGTGTGCCACTTGTGTGTCACGCACAACACACGCTATTTTCCTCAGCGTCGGGCTGAATTGCACCAAACAATGTTCAAGATCAATTCCTGCATCAAAAACAATGAGCGCAAATCCCATTTCTTCAGCCCATATTGTGCTGGGAGAGGGCCCCCGTGTTTGCATGAAGGTAATTACAGCGGGATTTGATGTTGTGGTGTGCCCAGAATTCTCTGGCTTTAGATCAGGCTCAGGGTGCTCCACCCCATTAAAACTCCATATGGGGAGCCCAGCTGTGATCAGAATTGCAAGAGCAGGAGGGGAAATCGATTTCATTTGCAGGATTATTGATGTAACCAAGATGCCGTTTGTATGAAACAAAAAGTCTAATTTCAGAGGTCATGGATAGAACTGGAATGTTTGTTGTATTCAGTGAAACATTACAGAAAAGAAAAAGTCAATATATACACTGATGTACATGACTTGGACTGCATTGCACCACATCAGTTACATTTTGCTGCATTGTATCTTGATTTTTATTACACCTCAGTGCGCCTCTTCTTCCACAAGTAACTTATGAATGTGGTGACAAATGTAATATACAGGAGAACCTCTCAGGTCAAATGAACCTTAGTTGTACTATTCGGATTTCCACCAACGAAACATATGTCGCAGCGATGTCAGCAAGAACGATAGCAGTAAAGAAAATAAACCAGAATTAAGCAATAAAAAAACAAAAAAGAAATATTTAATATTTTAATATTAAATTAATTTAATATTGATATTTGAAAAAAATGAAATGAGCAGATTCATATTCAAAGCAAACAGTAAAAATCTCTCCCCATACATATTTCTGTAGTGTGTCCCAATTCTTTTGTCAGTATGGTCCCCGAGTACTTTTGTCCTTATGGAGTCCCAATGCTTTTATCCACTTGGTGTCCCGATACTTTTGTCCCTGTGGTATCCTAATGCTTTTGCTCTTATGGGTCCCACTACTTTTGCTCCTTATGGTGTCCCACCTATGCTCACTTTAGTTTAGTTTAGTCACTTGCTTTCAAAGTTAAGATGGAGTTTTGAAAGCGATGTTCTGTAGCTTTTTTTTTTTAACTTACACGACAGTAAGGAATGTTGAAATGTAATTTTGAAAAATCCCTGTGAAGATAAGGGTATTATGATGTCAACATTTTATAGTTACTTAGCTTCTTTTTACACTTGTATGACAGTTAAGAGTGTTACTTCAAGTTAATAAAGTTTTTATTACGGCGAAGTGTTTTAGTGCATTACATGAGGTTTAAAAAGGGGTGTGTGGGTCGGGTGGGGGTTCAAAGCAGACACATAATGTTGGCAGTAAGAAGTCCCCTGGCATTGAGACATTTGCAGCCCTTGCCAAGAAGGCCCCCCTCATCCACCACTGGCCCCCACTTCCACCTGTTCCGACTTGTTAGGATGCTTTTATAAGTCGGCCTCATGTTCACGCGAGGTGATTGGTCGTACATTAAAAAAAAAATGAAAAAAAAAAGCAGCGCCAGACTTTTCCCAGGGTTCGGATGGCCTAACAGCTGGACGGTTCAACTGAATCCAGCCTTCCATCTCAGTGTTCCTCCAGCCAGATGATGCTCGTTCCCACACACACACACGAGTGATGGCCAGTCAGATGGGAAGAGTTTTTTTTTCTCCATTTTTCCTTTCTAGTCCACGACTGACAAGAGCAGGGTCAAGACAAGTTAGTGTACATAGAAAATCATTTTTGATATTTTTCCTTTGCAGTCCACTTGGTTTGGGCCTGCTGCATTTCCACGTCAAAATATAATATTACAGCGGGACACTGTTAAGGCGACATGGCATTGAGTGCACCAGTTGTAATGACACATACGAACAAATCGCACTACTAGTCACTTTAAACTGCTTAACTTTCTTGAAGTCTATTGTGCTATTTGCACAATTGTCACTGTACCAGACTATTGCTTTATAAGTCATTTCAAACTGCTCTAAATTGCTACAGAACAAAAAAAATGTATCGGCATTACCATGACTGGTAACCTTTTATTGCTCAGTGACTCTCCGTACTGTGATTTTATGTTTTTATGTTTCAAAAGTATTCTCTGTCAAATAGCTGTCTGTTATCATAGTAGAGTGGCTCCAACTACCATTGACAAATTCCTTGTGTGTTTTTGATATACTTGGCAAATAAAGATGATTCTGATTCTGATGACAACAATGGACCAGAACGAGATTATCCTTGTGTTACAAAATTTATTTCATCAAAGAAAAGACTGTGGGCACGCTGCAGCAAAGTGGAGACTGTATACGGCTGTTAAGCAAACATTAATGTGATTTGCTTTTTGCCATCAAGTCGTCAAATGTTATAATGATGACTTATCCAGTCCAAACAAAAATTAATAACTAGCTTTGGTTTACATCACTCATATGGTATCTACTCAGCATGCTTGGAACCCTGGCTGACAAGGTATTAGAAATAATACCACATATCACTTGGTTGTATCTATTTTTACCAATAGAAAGGCAAAACGACTTAGGTCTTTGCCATGGTAAGGAAACAATTTTATACGTCCAACATACGTGCAGCAAGAAAACGGGCCACTGCAGCAAATCTGTTCGGCAGGCTTAGAAATATTGCGTATATACAGGTATTTTTGCCAACTTAAGGTCAAACCAACCAAATGCCCACTGTAAGGGGCATTTGTCCAAATTGTATTCAGGACACCGAGGGCAGGAAGAAAACGGGCTGCTGCAGCAAAGCAAAGGCTGTGGAGGATAATACTGTGGCTGAGCTAATGTTAGCATGTGTGTTCATTTTTGTCATTTTGAGATGTGTATCCTCATATACATTGAGGACAAATCTGCTCGACCAATAAGCATCCAGCGGTGGTTGCCTCTCTACTGTATTTACGTCTTGGCCGTGGTAAGGAAACATATTTTATCCAAGAGGATACCGAGGGCAGCTACAAAATTAGCCACTGTAACAAAGAGGAGACTGGGGAGTGTAATACCACAGCTAAGCCAATCTCGCATTTGTTTTTCTAACTTTTAGTATCTTCAAATGAGGCAGTGATGACGATTCTGAACCGAGTCGGTACTGAGCAGTGGAAAAGGGGCATTTGGGGCCTCCGTCTCCTCCTTGAACCCTGTAGCTTCCTCCATCGTTCTTGACAAACAGCGCCCAACATCCCCGCCCCCCCCCCAACACACACACACCAGCTCATTTCCATGTGTATGCTATCGCCGGGCTGTCAGCGGCCGCATTGGCCTGTCGTTGGCGGGATGAAAGGCAGAGGGAGATCCTGTTGAGTGAATAATCTTGCGAGTTTACAGAAGGGAGAGGATGTCAACTTGACAGAGTGTGAGTCGCACAAAGATTGGGGGATTCACTACGGGCAATCCCATAGTCCTTTTAAGTCCAGACGTGTGAATGTGAAATCAATGGTACATCCGTACAACTGTTTGTTTGCCGGACCCTGGGACGCTTTGTGGTGTGTGGATTTTTTAGCTCGTGGATTGAGGGCACAGAAGAAGTGGTGGGGGGAGTGTAAACGCTGGAAAATCCAGATCTGGCTTCTTTTTTTCCAAATAAAGGAGAAGCAATTCAAATATATTCATTCATCAAAACGTGAAAACTCGTAAATGACAGTGCCAGTGTATAATGGTTTTAATTAGCATATTCGCCTGTGATGTTTCCAATCACAAGTGACTCTCATGCGCTTTCACGTCGCCACCATCGCTATTCTTCTCACTCTTTGAGGGCACCTTTCAGTGCACATATAGCCGTCCTGGTTGGCAGCGCCATCGAGCCTCGCCGTTTATTTGATATGCAAAGGAGTGCCGCCGTGGAGCAGCTCCACGGTCTCCACTAAAGTACTTTACTCCTCACATAACCTAAAGTGGCAGCGGTGGAGGCATCAGGATGAGCTCCAAGAAGAAGAAGAAGAAGAAGCGAGGTGGCTCTCTCTCTCTCTCTCTCTTTCTCCCTCTCTCTGGCTGATTTATAATGCACTTAACTCCCCCCCTATGCCTGATGATTGTCTGCATTACCGGGAATCAAACACGAGGCAAAAAAAAATGGAAATGCCACTTTATATTCCTGTGGAAAAAGAAAAAAGTCTTTCATTACGTCCTCGCTTGGGCTTTGTGGAAGCAGAGACGAGGATTACACAGGCAAAAGGCTGCTTGAGAAGGCTGGGTGACAAAGAGTGAAGCACTAAATAAACAAAATGTGTTGCTTGAAGTTTGTTGGAATGCCCCAAAAAAAAAAAGAAAAAAAATCAGAAGAAGCCTTCCCGGAATACGGCGCTGCGACCACTGCTAGCGGAGGACAACGTTGTTATTATATTATTATTCTTATTAAATGTGCTGTGTGGAGGGCCTGCAGGTAGCTGGTGGGATCAGACGTAGGCAGAGGGGGGCTGTTTGGCTTAAGTGTTTTTTATTAGGAGAGATGGAGACTTAAGCTCCATGGCAGAGTCGCAGCCCTTTCTCCCAGACAGGGGCCCACTTCTCTGCTCACTCCGCATAGGTCCATATCAAAACATGCCGCTCCAAATGGCATGCTCCCTTTTTTTTTTTTTACCCCCACCCCTTCACTTGGCTCAGCTTTCTGCCCGTCAAAAAAGGAGGAAATGATGGAATTCTAGCATGTCTCTCGACTACCACCACATTATTATAGCCACAAAACTCAGTATGGACCATGGACAAGAAGACTAGAATATTCCGAAAATTATTCTTATAAGAATATGACAGATGTACATGACAGAATGACAGAACTATGATTATGCACAAAACTATGACAGAGCTACCTACTATGCAACCAACCTACCTACCGACCAATCTATGCTGTGTTGTTTCAATGAAGTGCATTATTGGATTTGTTTTGTTTTTTTAACATGTTGCCTTCATTTTCTCCGGGCACTCTGGTTTCCTCCCACATCCCAAAAACATGCATGGTAGGTTGATTGAGGACTCTAAATTCCCCGTAGGTGTTTATGTGTGCGTGAATAGTTGTTTCTATGTGCCCTGCGATTGGCTGGCGACCAGTTCAGGGTGTACCCCGCCTCTCGCCCGAAGATTGCTGGGATAGGCTCCAGCCCGCCCGTGACCCTAGTGAGGATAAGCGGAACGGAAGATGAATGAATGAATTGGCTCTAAACCAGCTTTGTTTTGTCTTTTTTGAGGGTGTGTGCAGGGGAAGCGTGGGGTGCGGCTATGTCGAGATGTTGGAAGGGGGTGGGGGGGTCCATGGACTGAAAGGTTTGGTAAAGGGTGCCTTTTTAGGGAATCATGTCTCATTGGTTTAGTTGTACAATGCGGTGCTGATCCAAATTAGGCTCGTTTGGTCCCGATTTGGGGAAGGCCTCGAGGGACACGAGTATGGAGCCTGGATGTGTGCTGCAGGATGATAACAATCATAAAACAACTCAAGTGGTCTCAAAGTCTGATAGGAGCAATATGTGCTGTGAAATCTATTTCCTCCTCCTCCTCCTCCTCCTCCTTCTACACATACACACACACACACACACACACAAGCTTTTCCCCATGTGGTCCAGCCTGTTTTATAAAGAATGCATCCTTCTTTAATTGTGTGCTGGAATGATTTCAGTAAATATCTGCATGTTTGCCTATCTTATCAACTCCTCTAAAGGGTCAAATGAAAGGGTCTGTCTTTTTCTTGAGAATCAAGGCAGAGGAGACCGATTCATGTCGCAGACACTGGCGGGGGGTGTTATGCATGGATAATTGATTGTGGGAGAAGCATGGCCACCGTTGGATCTTGATGGCGGCGGCCAAGAATGTCACCTCACTAGATGTTACAGCCGCACTGATATTTAAAAAAAAAAAAAAAGGCTTCTCTCAAAAAGGGCCGCACTGTGAGCAAATTGCACCCGCAACCCTTATCTGCACAGGACAGTACTGCCACTTCTAGGAGCGCTATGAACACTTCCAATCATAGAGACACATCACGCTACTCTTTTTAAGTAGAAATCAAACGTGTGCCAATAGCTTGGAATAATAATAGTAATAAATAAATAAATAAATAAAACGGACCCAATTGAGATTGTATTGGATTTTTTTGAATTACACCTCCACTGCCAATGTAGCCCATGACAATCATCAAGGAAAAACATCCGTTTTCATTCAAATTTTTAAGCACAATTGTTAGAAAATATAGTAGACATTCAGCATGTCTGTATATATACATATATTTATAAAGAGGACTGGATTAAGCGAGTGCATTGCACTTAATTTGGGAGCTGAGCTACAGCAAAAGCAGAGCGCAGGGGCTGCTAAACGGTACTAATCTATAAAGGCTTACTCAGGTAAATATAGACGACACCTGCATGCCTTTTACATCCACGGTGGAAAAGCTTTGAGACTTCATCTCCATAATTTGCAGCACCCCAAATGTTGCTGAGTTGCCAGAAAGTAAAAATAAATTGAAATAAACACACTCTACTGTAATAACTGCAGTGTTAAGTATTAAATAAATCTCTTAGTTGGCTGTTTAGATATAGGGCTCTGTTTTTGTAACTTGCGCAACATGCGCTGGAGCGCAAATGGTGGTGTAATCTTAATTTTTGGGTAAGCGCAATTAAGACTCGCTGGGCTGAAAGTCGGTCTAAACTTATGCCTGCTCAGACAATGTCTAACTTTTGACGGAGCTATTTTGACTCTAATGCGATTTCGGTAAATTTGATCAGGGCACAGGCATGGATTCTGAGGTTTGTGCAAACGTGCGGTGGCTGGAAGACGTATTTCAAATCCAGCCTCGCCTGTGTGGACTTTGCATGTTCTCCCCATGTCTGCGTGGGTTTTCTCCGGGTACTGCGGTTTCCTCCCACATCCGAAAAACATGCATGGTAGGTTAATTGCAGACTGAAATTTTTCCGTGGGTGTAAATGTAAGTGTGAATGATTGTTTAACTATATGTGCGCTGCGATTGGCTGGCGACCAGTTCAGGGTATACCCCACCTCTCGCCCAGAGTCAGCTGCGATAGGCACCAGCACGCCCGCGAACCTCGTGAGGATAAGCAGTACGGAAAAGCGTTTACCTGCTCCAGAATGCAAACGGTCAATTCTCTTTTATGTCATCCTCCATGAACCAGGAAGTAGCCTGCTAACTTAAAAAAGGACTCCATATTTAAAAAAACTAAAACTTTAGATTTATTTTTATTTTTTTTCCTTTTGACTCACAATAGGCGGCACGGTGGACGACTGGTTAGAACGTCCGCCTCACAGTTCTGAGGACCAGGGTTCAATGCCCGGCCCCGCCTGTGTGGAGTTTGCTTGTTCTCCCTGTGCCTGCGTGGGTTTTCTCCGGGCACTCCGGTTTCCTCCCACATCCCGAAAACATGCATGGTAGGTTAATTGACAACTCTAAATTGCCCGTAGGTGTGAACGTGAGTGCGAATGGTTGTTTGTTTGTATGTGCCCTCCAATTGGCTGGCTACCCCCCCCCCCCCCCCCCCCCCCCCCCTCCTGCCCGATGATAGCTGGGATAGGCTCCAGCACGCCCGCGACCCTAGTGAGGAGAAGCGGCTCAGAAAATGGATGGATGGATGGATGGATGAAAAAAAACACCAAAAAAAACTATTTGTAACTTCCCAAATCATACTAATTTACCAACACACGACAACAAAAATTATGCTGTTAAAGTACCAATGGAACTGTTCCCCCTTCCCCAGAATAATATAATAGAAGAGTCCCGTCCATATCTAATCTATCTAAACTTCTTGGGTTTCCATGAACCAAGAAGTAGAATGCTAACTAAACGGACTAAACAATTCAGTAAAATACGAAATTTCACATTCATTAAAAAACAAAACAAAACGTTAAAGTAACAACTTTAACATTTTATCTTTATGCATCACGATAGAACTGTGTCACTTGCCAAAAAATGTGAAAAATGGTACGGTCCCATCCGACAATTGATAGAATAACATAACCAGGAAGTAGCTGACAAACAAACAAAATTACGCTCCATGACTTTTTCACTTTTGCTAGTCGCAGACACTTATTTTTCCCTTTTTATGTTTGAGTCCCGACGGAAGCGCTCCCCCTTCCATAGAATAAAAAAATTGTAGTGTCTGATCACCTTACGTCATCCTGGATTTAATACATATTAAAATCAGTTGTTATGGATCTATACCTGTTGTTTATCTGTTGCACAAGGAATTAACAGTCTACTGCCTCATTCTTGTCATAGTGCAAAACAAAACAAAACAACATAATCATGACTCTCCATGATGTTTTGATTTTAACAGTTAACCCGTGGAGCACCACTTGACATACTGTAACAATTGAATATGTCAGTACCTCCCTCCGTAATCAAGTGTGAATGAACATGTAAACTTAGCCAAGTATTAGCGGAGCGAGGCCTTTGTTCTCCAAAAGCGTTGCTTCCGCCGCCGCATGCAACTTGAGGAGTGAAGACGACCCAAAACAAACAAGTCGGGATGGGGCCTTACAGCTGAGCATTAATAACCTCCATATGTGCACATATGCTGTGTAAATGTCATTACCTACTGTACAAAGCGGAGCATTTAAAAGGCGTTTAGCCTGAGACAGCGATCTGTCATGCTGAGCTTTTCCGAGGCAAAATGTGGGTAGCAGCTGTTTACTTCACCCGACACTATTTTTCGTTTCTCTCGATAATCTATTTCTGTTAATACAGAACAGTGATTCAGCGCTGTTTTATAATGGATTGAAGTATTTTACAATTTATTGTGTTACTTACATATTGGTATTAGTGATGAGGGATTATATAGGAATACAACTCCAATTATTGATTTTGATTACTTTATATTGGGATAAAAAGTTTGAAATACATGCTTTGGACAATACAACGGGTCCTCTGTTTACAACGGAGTTCTGTTCCTATGCCAATGCCATAACCTTAATTTTTATATAAATTGGAACGCGCAGTCGTCTATCACGATATGCAAACACATTAGTAAAGTCATAAGTACACTATCTATTTGCAATAAAAACACTAAAGTAAGGGAACGAAAAACCAGTAAGTACGGTGATAAGCGAGCGTGTCTTCTAGTGGCGTGTGACCACATATTCTTACGCAGCTATGCTAGTTCGTAACCTTGAAACCTCGTATGTCAGTTCTAAACTGAGGCCCACTATGTAAAGCTAATTTCACACCCAGAAATACTGCATATATGGTAGAATATGTGGGTGAAGAAACCTTTAAAATAACATTTCCTGTTTAGATCGACACAAAAAGTCTTAATCTTACTGAATATTTTTGTTATACTAATAATAATAATTATGTACTAATAATTACGGAGGTAATTGGACATGCCTGCTTGCGCCGTGAAAAGACATACGGTATCATTGTACCACTGCTCAAATTGGTTTATTGCACACCATTCGTAACCTTGAAAAGTTAAGTCATGATTACAGTAAATATTTGTATTAAAACACCTCTACTTTATAAATATAATACAATCCAATGAAAAAGAGTAAGTACGGCCTTAACTGAGAGTGACTTCTTGTGTCACGTGACAACCACGCAGCTCTTAAGTTTGAAATGTCATGTCGTAAAACAAAAACAAAAACAACAAAACACGTACAGTATATGGTAACCTGCCATGCAATTTCACATTCATACAAATGAAACATAAAAGGTGAAAATCAACCGCAAATCCTGTAGACACATCATCAAGATGTCAATGTTGGCTGTTTACATGATCAATTTAACATATTGTACATTTGCTCCAGTGGACTATTAAGTATGAGTGGGACATGAATTGGAGGCCAAATCACATGTGATGATGTTTGTCGATGTTATTTTTCCACCTCCTAGTTGAGTGTGTGAGCTCCCTTTGCCGTCTTGTGGGGAAGTGTTTGGCAGGAGATATGCGCCGCGCGGTTCCGTGATTGAATTAAGTTTGAACTGTTTTACACATGTTCCCTTGTTTTAGGGGGGAAAGTTGCTGCAGAGCTGGCTGCTTAAGCCGTGGATTATCTGTCTGCGTCCTCGCTGCCTCTTTTAGCGACGACACGAGTTCACCCACTCGAGAGTCTATCGCACATCCACAGAACACCCCGAGAGAGAGCGGACCTCGGGGAAACCCAAGTAGGGGCGTTCGGGGAGGGGGTGTCAAAGAGTGCATGGGCTGAGCGGTGGAGCCCATGGGCATGGCCCTCTCGCTCTCTGGCATCCACTTTGTTAGGAACACAACACTAATCCTCCTTATGTCTTTATTGCCCTCTATGCAGTAGAGTGGGCTGGGCCTGGGCCCGATCACACCGCTTGAGGGTCATACCATCAGCATTCCTGTTTGAAGATAGGCCACATCACAAAGCATTAAGGCTCCTAATAGAGACAAGCACTCATTGGAGTAAAATAGTATGGCGGGGGTAGATTATTGCATCAAGAAATGACTGTGAGGCATTTGGGCTTCGTGTTGCTACACATACACGCCATCATTTATACAACGCATTCATGTGCTGCCTTCATTTGTAATACACCCGCTGCGGCTGGCAGTCATTTGTCATGCGGCGGAATGGACTGAAGATTATGAATGTTAATGTGCCTTTCGTTAGTTTAGCTTGTATACGACCACTCAAATGAAAACTTATTGTCCATTCGCATTGCAGTGGTGCCTCCAACTCGGATTTCCCATTGGAAAGTTCCTATTGAGATTCATTGCGCTTAGAATCATTTGTTCAAATGGTCGCTGTGTTAAAAGCCCATCTTACTTAGCCTTATCTTATCCTAGCTGACCTTGGGCAAGAGGCGGGGTACACCCTGAACTGGTCGCCAGTGAATTGCAGTGCACATATGAACATCATTCACACTCATATTCACATCTATGGACAATTTAGAGTCTTCTCTGAACCTAACCTGCATGTTTTTGGAATGTGGGACGATGCCATAGTACCAGGAGAAAACCCACTCTAGCACAGAGAGAATATGAGAACGCCACACAGGAAGGCTGAAACTGAGATTCAATTCAGTTCACTGTGCTGCCATTTTAAGTAAGTAAGTGGTTAACATGAGTTTTCTCTGGGTGCTCCGACTTCCTCCCACATTCCAAATCTATGTACTGTATGTTGTGTAGTTTGAAGACACTAAAGATGTAATATGAGTGTGAATGGCTGTTTGTCCTTACAGGGGGTCCACAATGTACGATGCAGTAAACCGAATGTAATATTTTCAAAACCCATCTTTCAACATTATGCAGAAAAATAAATGACCTACAGAGGATTTGATTTTGAAAGATTGCACCGAAAGTGCACATGTACACGTGTACAAGCTTCGCACCTTCCCTACATACTACAAAGATGTTAATCTCTCATTCGAGATGTTTCCCTTCACCATAATTCCTTGACACCAACTTCTACTTTCCTATTGGCCAGGGATTCGAGACCATCTTTGTGCTATTTTAGAGCAAACAGCTGAGGAAAGGTTTCACAGGAAAAATACAAGTGGCGACTAGCGAACCACGAATAGGTGGGGGTTCACTGTCGTATTAAAACAACATAACACTCAATACACTTTGATTCTCCTTTTTGATCACAAGTGACAATGATACAGAAGTTGGCCGGCTCGCGTGGGAAGCAAGGCCAGCAGTCTGCACCTTCACCCAGGGCCCTTATTGTCAAACAGTACAAACTCATGACAGCAGTGAGAGAATACTCAACTCATAGACCATTGCTCACAAAAATCCAGTCAGTCAAGAGTCCTATCTCGAGATAAAAACGGGAGGTAGAAATCGAGCTAAGCAAAACCAGTAACAGTGGCTGGACATGGCCTAAGAGAACCAACACATAATCAGTCATCCACATGACTAGTGGCGATCATAGCAGTGAAACACTCTGGACAAAATGTTCAAGAGGTGGTGAGGATGGCAGTTCTGACTTTGGGGAATACATTTCCAGGAAGATTTGGGTCCAAACAGACTCTATTCAAACACAATCAACTGGCGCCATCATGTGTCTGGCCGGCTGGGAACCCAGGTGCACCAGTGTCAATGTCACCTTTTCAAAATCACCCAACACCACCTGCTTCTGCCCGCACCCCTTCACCAGGCAGTCAACCCAGCTGTCACCTGGGCGCTTGGCAACAGAAGGTATTAGCGTCAAGATGCAGCCTTGATGACATGCTTGTCACTCATTGCGTGGTTTACTACGTGGGAAACTGACAAGAAGACCTAGCCCGTGCACAGATGAGGAAATGCTCCCAAATGTAACAATGTAACAAAATGGACTGAGTGGAGTCAAAATTAGTATGAAATGATACCCAAAAAAAAGTAACAGCATGAAAATGTTACTGAAATTCTCCAACAACAATTCTATAATTGTCCATTTCATACAACTGTTTACAAGTAGGCGGCACGGTGGGCGACTGGTTAGAGCGTCTGCCTCACAGTTCTGAGGACTCAATCCCCGGCCCCACCTGTGTGGAGTTTGCATGTTTTCTCCGGGCACTCCGGTTTCCTCCCACATCCCAAAAACATGCATGGTAGGTTAATTGACGACTCTAAATTGCCTGTAAGTGTGACTGTGGGAGCGAATGGTTGTTTGTTTGTATGTGCCCTGCGATTGGCTGGCAACCAGTTCAGGGTGTGCCCCGCCTCCTGCCCGATGATAGCTGGGATAGGCTCCAGCACTCCCGCGACCCTAGTGAGGAGAAGCGGCTCAGAAAATGGATGGATGTTTACAAGTGTAGCCTAGTGCATAGCGCTTGTCCTCACTTGCAAGTGAGCTGGAGCCAATCCCAGCTGACTATGGGTGAGAGAATGGGTACATCCTGCCAGCTATTCGCAGGGCACATATAGACAAATAGGCATTCACACCTATGGAAATTTCTGTCTTCAATTAACCTAACATGCATGTTTTTGGAATGTGGGAGGAAACTGGAGTACCAGGAGAAAAAGCACAGAAAGAACCTGCAAACCGGGACAGAAATTCGAAATCCGAACCTCATCGCCCGTGAGGCTGACGTGCTAACCAATAGGTCCACCGTGCTGCTGGAAAGGCAGACTAATAGCAGTAATAGCAGTCAATCCATTCAAATATTGCCGCATCTGTACATGCCTGTCACAATTGCTTTCAATACAACAGGGGGCAGAAGTTAGTGTCGGGTACTACATTCACACCCGTGATATACAGATGTATACAGTGAGTCCATTCATCCATTTTCTGTATCACTTATTGTTGAGGATTGGTGGGAGATGGAACCTACCCCAGCTGACTTCGGGCCAAAAGCAAACGACAACCTGAACTGGTTGCCCATCAATCACAGGGCGCAAATAGAGACAGACAACCATTCACACTGGCGTACACACTGTCACTTTGAGTGAGAACTGAACCTACAGTGAATGTAAAATGTCTTCACACACCTGTTCAAATGCCAGCTTTTTGTGCTATAAAACAATGAGGCCAAGATAAAATCTCTTTAAAAACTATTTTACACCATTAATGTGACCTATAACACGTATACCTCAATTGAAAACAAAAAAATAATAAATATATAAAAAAACAACTGAAATCATGTGGGTGCATTGCTTCCATATAGCCACAGTGAAGCATGGCGATAGCAGCATCATGCTTTGGGCCTGTTTTTCTTCAACTAGAACTAGGTCCTTAGGCAAGGTGGGAATTATGAATAGTTCCAAATACTGAACTGTACCACTCAAAAACCTTCAGGCTTCTGCTAGAAAGCCCCACAAAAGATATAAAAAAAAAACTAGAACATCTGAACTTTATTGAGTGTTAATCATTGTGGTAGGTGTGTGCTGACTACCATTTAACTTGTGTTTCATTGTGATTGGGAAATTCTGAACACAGACACATCCTCAGTTATAAAACAGTGTTAACACTTGAACAACCACATTATCTCAGTTGTTTATTCTTAACTTCCCCTCTTGAAAATATATATTTTTTCTATTAAATTGCACAGGTTATATAACTCACATTAATGGTAGAGTAAGTTTTTACATCATTTATCTTAAATATTTTATATCACAAAAACCTGGCATTTAAATAGGGGTGTGCATACTTTTTATATTCCCCCTACATTCCATGCACAGAAGTCACCGGAAGAGTCTAAAATGAGTCATTTTAATAAAACAAAATGTGTATATTTTTATATTTTAATATAATCCAGAAATATGCTCATTTTGTTCTATTTTCTTGCATACAATGTTGCAAAATTCTCGGAGAACAGGCTCACGGAAATAGCACATTGAGAAAAATAATATAAGTTGTAATCTCTTCCTGTATTGCAGCAGTCTATTATATATCTTGAGTGAGCAGAGTGTGTGCTTGTAAGCTACATCCACATGAGCAGTTTATTTCCATGTTTACACCGTCTCAAATTCCTCGCAATAGTAACAGGATTACTTTGCAACAAAATGGCAATTTGTGGAATTCCCTCATTTCAGCAGGAGGATCTTCTTCCTTCCTTCGTGCCTGTCTTGTTAAAAAGTGGTTTTGCATTCTGGGACCCTCCAAACTAGGTTCTATTCTGGAAAGCCTTCAGGTTTTTCCCAGCACAACCAGATAGAGCAAGAATGGAATGAGGGAGAACGAAGACCATAGCAATGGATCGATAATGAGCATCCAGGAATAAACACATACATCTACAGCACTCACTTTTAATAGTATTTGCCTCCTTTTGGGTGTGATAATGATAATGAGATATAAAGAATAACAGTATCATCAGCTTTGTGATTGACAGGCTGTTTGTCCAAGGATGTGTCCCGCCTCTCTTCCAGTGTCAGCTGGGATAGCTTCCAAGACCCTACACAGTATAGGCTGTGTTATTTTGATAAGTCTTACCCCCCTTAGGTACTGTTGCTAAAGCAAGGTGCACACATAATTTGAGCATTTTTCCTCTCTTCCAATCAAAGCCAGCAAAGGCCTGATTGTCGGATGTCTGAAAGATTATCCTGAGTGACTATCCTCATGGGTGGGGTGCGTTCAGAGTGATGTTTCCACTTGCTAGTCTGGGTCTGGGTCTATAAATGTTAGACCTATTCAATATTTACGATGACAAATCCTTATTTGTGTTAACCACAAAGTGTGGTCAACATCCAGTTCGGCCAAGCCATGGACTCCATGACTGTCACATGCAACGAAACGTTAGCCAATTTAGAAGCGATCCAAATCTCGTAAAATAGAGGAGCAACTGGTTGTGTTGAGTGTTTGGATAACATACCTCACAAGTCATTCACCACAATAGAAATAACAACCATGAATTTACCAGATAAGCTAACAGTTAACCTATCTTTTTCTATTTCTTCCTCTACTACTATCTGTGGCACCATGCTGCCTCTCACAGGTCAGTCTTGGTACTACGGCAGACATCTGGTTTCGGGAAGATGCTCATAATTGTCTGTGAAGGTATCGTTTTGTGTGTGGTGTGCTGTGTTGGTCATCTCGGGTGCACCACACACTATAAGAGCCGTAAACCTACACATGGCGATTTTTTTTTTCTCGTCAAATGTGCGGTCTCTCACATCTGAAAAATTGGTTCGGATGTTAAAAGTCAGTACGTGCATAAATCCAACAAGCTTTCAACATGACGCTTCCACTGTCTACATACCTGGAGAAATAATAACCAGTTTTTTTTAAAATCAAGTATACTTTTGAAAGTTACATCCAATTTATTTGTGACACAAGTAAATAATGCTAAACAAAGAGCTAGTAGCTGAAGCATTAGTAACGGATGCCAGCTTGCGCTGTGCAAGTACGTTAATCAATCAGAGCAGACAAATCTGTGCCTCTTTACCTGATTGAAAAGACTATGCAGATGGACCAATAGCTTTATAAAAGTCTGCATTTGCACGTCACATCATTTCAGCATAATTTCCTTTAATGAGAGCAAAAAATATGCGGACAACTTTGTCAACTCAATTAAAAGGTGCGCAGACCCGAAAGTGTCGGACCTCCGTTCTGTGATGCACTGGGATTGGCCAATCTATGCTTTTAGGGTGTGTTTTAGCATTAGCATCCGAACAAGCCTGAAATGAGAGGACAAAACTATGAGAAAATAGTGAGATCCTGAGATTTAAATGATAGTGTTTATTTCAGTGTCACAGGTCACTTTGAAACATTTCCTCAGTGTAATCCTGCACTTTATCGCTACATGCTGGACGGAATTAGCAAATGCACACAAGCGAATTAATATATGGAAATGAGTTGGAGTGACACGGTGGGTACTGTGTTGTGTTGATCCCAAGATGCATATGTTGCTAATCACCGCTGCTTCTTGGATTCACTCACAGGCACGCAACAAATAACCTGCTGCCAACACCCTGCCTTTTGTCTAATTAGCTCTCTCATTGGGCTCTCATTTTTGTGCCACAAATATAAACTGAGGTCTCATTGCAGAATACACATTAACTGGGATAGGAGATTAGGATTTACACTTTAATATAGTTTGTGACTTTTTGAAGTTTGTGCTGCAGAAGTTTCTGCTCACCTGTTGGCCCAATTTTCAAAATATACATTAATTTTCTATTGTGTTTGCCCACATTCGGGTCAAAGGTGAGCTCGAGTCTATTCCAGCTGGGGTACACCCTGGACTGGTCGTCAGTCAAAAGCTGGGCACATGCAGACAAACAATCATCCCGTCAGCCAGTCAGCCAGCCAGCCATCCTTTTTTGATAAAGCTTGTCCTCACTGGAAATCCAAGCAGTGGTTGGACAAGAGAGGCGGAGTACACCCTGGACTTGTCGCCGGTCAATCACAGGGCACGTGTAAAGAATTCACAATCATTCACACCTATAGACAACTTAGTCGTCAATGAACCTAACATGCATGGTTTTGGAATATCGGAGAAAGCACCTGGAGAAAACCCACGCAAACGTTGGTAGAACTTGAAAATTCCATGCAGGAAGTCAAGAGCAGAGATTGGACCCCCCAAACCTATTCTATTTCCTTACATAAAAGACAAAAAGCAGACATATGTTTACAGTTTCCTGACGGGCATGATACGGCAGGTGAGGCTGGGCGACACTACCTCATCCACACGCACCATCAACACCGGGGCGCCCCAAGGATGTGTCCTCTCTCCGCTGCTCTTCTCTCTCTACACGAACGACTGCACCTCAACGCACCCGGCTGTCAAACTCCTGAAGTTTGCAGACGACACCACAGTCATCGGTCTCATCAAAGACGGTCACGAGTCTGCGTATCGACAGGAAGTGCTGCCACAAAAAAAGGACAAACTCCGACCGAAACGGGCAATCAGGACTGCCGGAAAAATTTGCAGTTCATACCGACCCACCCTTGAAGACTTGCACGCTGCCAGAGCTAAGAGAAGAGCATGCAAAATCCTCTTGGACCCTCCACATCCTGGTCACCACCTCTTCCAGCTCCTTCCCTCAGGTAGGTGTTATCGATCAATGCAAACTAAAACCAGCAGACATTCCAACTGCTTATTCCCTCTTGCCATTAAATTGCTGGATTCTAAGTGACTCTCCGTGGTGTGTTTTTATGTTTTTAGGTCTCAAAAGGATTAACTGTCAAAATGGCTGTCTATTGTCATACTCGAGCGGCTCCAACTACCGGAGATAAATTCCTTGTGTGTTTTTGACGGACTTGGCAAATCAAGAACATTCTGATTCTGAATCTGATGAAAACCAAAAACACAAATGGAAAGGAGCAGGCAGAATAAATATTTTTCTTTAATTATTTGTACAAGAAAATATTTGCATTTTACATTCAAACACTTTCGTAGTGGTCACTATTAACATAAATGCACTGAAGACTTCTAAGCTTCGCATAGCGCCTCCTCGTGAATCATTGGGAAATGCCGCCACCTATTGGAAAGGTTGTGTACCGCATGCAAGTCTGACCCAAAATAATCACCTCACGGTTGCGTCTGCTTGCACATTCATGACTTTTTATTTTTATTCATTAACCGTGACTTTTACAGCCAGATTTTACTAATTAAATGCTATTTTAATACAAAATTAACGCTACTTCCGTGTCCCAACGAAGCTAGACAGTCATAGAGAGTATCTTAAAATTACTCCTAGACAGCATGTTACGATAATTTTGTGTACAACTAAAACTAGATCCACTTGGTTATAAATTGACTTTATTACAAGGGGAAGAGAGAGAAGGAAAAAAAACGATCACGTTGCAGTCGCTGGGGGGCGATAGAGTGTCAGAGACGAGCAAGTCAGGCTGGAGCTAACTGCGCACGGAGGTTAAATTCCTTCCCTTGCTTCTCTTTCCACCTGACGAGCTGCTCACTCAGTCATGGCCGCTAAGAGAGCCTTGGTCATCCTGTCGAAGGGTGCAGAGGAGATGGAGACCGTTATCCCGGTGGACATCATGCGAAGAGCCGGGGTTTGTGACTTTGTCCTGACAA
This sequence comes from Phyllopteryx taeniolatus, assembly GCF_024500385.1. Lineage (NCBI taxonomy): Eukaryota > Metazoa > Chordata > Actinopteri > Syngnathiformes > Syngnathidae > Phyllopteryx > Phyllopteryx taeniolatus. Next base: position 20,801,853 of record NC_084510.1, read on the forward strand.
GCTAGCAAGCTAACACTCTTATTGTGGATGTTTCCCCAATTATGCGTTAGCTTAAGTTGTCGCCACAACTGAGCAACTAATGCACCGATTTGAAAGTTTTGTCGCCTGTACACATAGTTTTTATGCGTAAATGCCACAGTTTACAGTGTCGAGCGCTTTTTTATAATCGTCCGCTACGACGGTCAAGCTAAAATGTCAAAGGTGAACGACGTGCTGGAGCCATTTTAGGACTGTCAAAATAAAAACTTCAGATACTATCCATGCACTATGATAATGTCACTTGTCGTAATAATGCCGCAGAGTCAGTGTATGCCACGTACTGTAACATGGGCATGTACTGCAATAATGCCATGAAGTTGCTGTATGCCAAATACTGCAACACAAATGCCATGACAGCCAGTGTGGTACCATTTGATGACGTCTGCACAATATCATTGCAGATTGCAGTGACAGTGGCGGGGCTGACTGGTAAAGAGCCGGTGCAGTGCAGCAGAAATGTCCTGATCTGTCCCGATGCAAGCTTGGAGGAGGCCAGAAAACAGGTTGGACTGAGCGTTTTGCTTCAAGGTAAACAATGTGGTGACCTTGAGACCTAGTGAACCTTTGTGATTTCTATCTCAGGGCCCCTATGATGTGGTTCTTCTTCCAGGAGGAATGCCAGGGGCGCAGAACTTGGCGGAGGTGCGAAATCTACAGAGCATATTCATTTTAATTTACTTGGGCAAAATTTTGATTGCCGTTTTTACAGATTGGCTTTTGAAATCTAAGCCTAAAAGAACAGAACTGATGTACATGATAACAAAAAATATATATATCCATCTTGTGCTCCTTGTCGATGATGGAACCTCTGATGTCGTACCATTCGTACCATTACACTTGTTCTTAAACCCACCACTTAGGCAAACTAAACCTCACTTCATGCTTGTTGTGGATCGACGGCTAAAGCCAGCCGATGACAAACATCCAAGGGAGGGAGCAATTGTACCCCAAATGCAGATGATAAACTATTTAAGAATTATACCTAACAACAACACCAATAGTTCACCAGATGGCACCCAAGTAATTATTTTATTGCTCTCGCCTGAGCACAAAAACCGCAAATAGCAGAGGATAGATTCCAAAAAAATACACAAATAAGCAAATTTGTGAATACTGAATTCACTGTACAACATGTTCTGCCTCTGACTCACTGTGCATCTGCTTCCTCCCCTCTCTCGTGTTCTCTCTGTCTCTCTCTGTCTCTCTCTCTCTTGCAGTCTCCTGCTGTGAGTGAAGTGCTGAAGGACCAAGATGGCAGGAAAGGCCTTATTGCGGCCATCTGTGCAGGTGCAGTGAACAAAAAAACCCCACAAAAAAAGTGACAGAAGTTTCTCTCATACTCACACATTCTAGATGCGACTCAAATAAAAGCAGCATGCTGCTTTTTGTATCTGCCTCAACAGTTTGTCGCAGTATTTAAAATCCTTACAAAATCCTCTTTGATTATCAAATTAGTTGACTACCTTATGGATCAAATCAATTCAAGCCATCTACCTTTGTTGGCTATATTAATTTCAATATAACGCAATTTAGGTTGTGCATCGTGAACTGGATGACAGGATTTAAACAGGATGTCTGGATACTTAACTAATTCACTGCCAACCGAGTTATGCATACTGCCAGCCATTTTAGACCATTGTAACTGATCCTTCAATGTTGTGTTCTGTGACAATATACAATGGGAGGAAATGGTGTTCGGTCATAAAAGTCTGATTTTCATCTATATCACAAGAATAAACAGTCTGCTTAAACCAGTGGTGGTAATATTTATTGATTTTTGGGCGGAGCGGGAGACGGGGCACACCACACCCTACCCCGTCGATGATTAACCTCCGATCAGTTTTGTTAATAAGTCTGTCAAATTATAATGAAAAAAAGAAATCAGCAAGTATATCAATGAGGCTTCAAAATGGTGAAAAAATGACACAATGTCTCAGCTTTCAGACGTTGTTTGCGTGTCCGCAAAAACAAGTCCCATGAAACTTTCACCTGTTAATCAAATACATGCCTGCCTTCCCGATGCGATGCACACGCTGTCACAGGCTGCAGAGGGTCAGCCTGCGACCCGGCGCAATTGCCGGTCATTGCGCTGGGGGCTCAGAGATATTTTTCCCCTCCTTTCGCTTTGGTTGAAATTGAGCGGGTTGTTGGCGAAATTGTGGCTGCCCGTGGCGCACTCTGAAGCGGCCACAGCAGAGCGACGCACCGGTCACACTGCATGATTTTATTTTCCTCCTCCCCCTCCTCTGTGCACCTCACCCCACCCAAACATTCCAGACAACTAAGAAAAACTGTTTAACGCTATAGCGCAACAATTCAGGACTAAATCGTCCACAGCACGTTTTCAGCACTTAGTCATTTGCCGCCATCTTAGCATCTATAGGCAATTAAAAACCCTTTTGGGGGGGGGGGGCAGACATAATTCACAGTTTTTCGCTCTTCGAAGCTGGGCTCGGTCCCTATCACCCACGAATTGCGGGGATTCACTGTACGATGTCAACACAAGCTTGATATCATCAAAATACACCGATTGGTTATGTTGCATCGGCCCAAACAACACCAATACACATTAAAAGAGCACCCACTCTAAATGTAAACTACAGCAAAGTTACAGAGAATTAAATATGGTCTGAATAAAAGTACATTAGAGGTGTGACTGTCGATTATTATATAAACAAAATAAGTACAGATGGGAGCCTTGTTAAAATCAAAAGAGGTAGTAAGCGTCAGCCCAGGCCTACTATGTAACGTGTAATATTTGCGTTATCTATTATTGTTTACCTCCATGTTGTCACTGCCTGGTGTGAATGCTTGTGAAGACATATGTGCAATTTGGGCATATGCGCATGCGGGTTTGTCCATCTGTGTAAACAAATCCATATTAGATATGGTATGTGTCACTTGAAATGTACATGGAGATAGACAGTCCAAAAAATGGATGTAGGCATTAAATCAGAATTGGGCTTTGGACCAGCAGTGTAAATCCAGCCTTAAATGCTCCTCAGCCAACTAGTGGAGTTTTGGAACTATATGAAACCTTTTGGTATCTAAGATGCTATGATATTTTGTTAAATGGCTGTCCTTTAATGTAAAGACCTATTACTTGACTTGTGCTGAGAGAAAGAGCACACTGAAAGGACGTTATGACAAAGGACCACAGTCACTAAGATGGCAAAGTGGATTGAAGGGTGTCCTAGAAAATGGTCGAGACACACACAGGAATTGGCAGTTTAATGAAGCTGCCAGTAAGAGGGTCCCTTGCTGGCATGTGGTCCTCACTTTTAACTTTTTATTTTTTGCGCGTGACTGATGTTCTGTGCATGCATAAAATTGCATAAAACGTGTGCGATCAGTGTGATGATTAACACTCATCTCTAATGTCTGCCTTTCGGTCAGACTGCTGTAATACGAGCTGGTTGCAGTCTGCAGTCCTGCGAGAGGAAAGTGTAATAATTAGACTGCACGGGGAGGCCGCCAAGGGGCATAATCAATAACTTTCTATTTATTAACAGTTTTCGATGAGCTCACTGCAGTGCTTGGCCTTTGCCAAAGTTAATGCAGCAGCATTCGGTGTCTTTGACCACTCCCTTTCCCTCCAGCATACCCTAGTGAGGATAAGCGGTGTGGAAAATTGATGGATAGATGTCTCATTATTGTGCATTGTCTCAGGGCAGAAACTGTAAATAATGTTTCTGTGTATTCCAAACAGTGATATTCTTGAGCAGTGATTCTCAGCTGGTGGGTGGGGACCCAAAAGTGGGTCACGGAACCATGTTTGGTGGATCACGAACATGTAGTAAAAACATTGATAGCATAATTCAGACTTTTAAAACTGTTACAGTTGCTTTGGTCTGCAGCCTTCATTTCCTAAAAAGAAGACAAACTATCAATTCCACGTTCCTGAAAAGAAGGTAACCGGCTGTACAGTTAATGGTTTGATGAGCCTAGAACAGATTAATTTACTTCACTGTTTTTCTAATGGGTAACATTGTTTTGAAATTTTAACAATGTTGGAATTCAATCAGTGTCACGGATTGGATTGTGTTTAACTTTGGAGTTTTGACTGTATTTGTATTTTTTTTAATCAGTACTTTCTGATTTTATATGGTTCGCCTAGCCTCCAAGCTTTATCCAAATGGCATTAGGATGAAGCACTGGACTGACGCACATAACACAAATGGCCGATGAGTCATTTTACGACAGGACAGCACTAATGAACCCTAAACAGCTTTGCTTCCCCTCCTGCCGCAGGTCCGACTGCTCTTCTGGCGCATGGCATCGGCTACGGTAGCACTGTGACCACACATCCAGCTATGAAGGACAAGATGATGGCTGGAGGTGAGATAAAAATCAACAAACATAATTCCAAGTGGTTAAAAAAAGGGCAGCTAGTGATGTTCATCTTTTGCTGCAGGATCTAATGCTGTGCTCAACAAAACTGGGAAAACTGGGAAATTGGAAAAGTGCTGTAATACCTTCGAAGGGGAAAATAGATTAGTATCAGCAAGGTGCCATAGTCTGATGTGGCACAACAGTGGTGGCACACACAAAAATGCACTAATACCACTTTTCCACTGCACAGTACTTGACTCTTGTGCATTTGGGGTGGTCGGCTTTCCAACACACCACATTGAATGCATCAGTCAGAACAGGACACATTAGCGACAACAATGGAGGAGAACCACTTTTTCATGTATTCACTTCTCGCCATCGGTCTGTTGGTAAAAACACTAATTTTATCGAATAGGATAGGCAGGAAGGAAACATAGCTGCAGCAAAATGGAGACTGGAGTATACCACGGCAGGGTCCAGAGCAAAGGCGTTTTTCCTCATTCTTAGCTAAATGTTACAATGAGGTGGCATTGGCCAACCTGCTCAATGGTGTGCAGTGTTTTACATCACCCTTACGATATAAGCTTGGCACACATGGAAAGGCCCGATTATTGGATTTCTTTGAAATATTATCCTGAGCGATTATCCTGTGGTATGGGGCGATGGATTTACAAGTCAAATATCCATGTTAACTGGGAGGGCTGGCAGTCAGTCTTAAGAGTAATTTTTTCTCCCAATCTGCTCTGAAAAAGCGGCTGACAGTCATAAATATTAAACCTGTTCAATAATTAGGATCACAAATTCTTGCGTGTGTGTCATCAACTACAAGTTGAGCAGGGCCCTGGACTCCATGATTGTGACGAGGAATGGAACGATAGCCAATTAGGGGTGAAAAATTCTGGTAAATTTCTGGAACGTGTCCAAGAAATTTAATAATACTATGCCAAGATAAGATGCGAAATAACAAGCATAGATATAAACTTTATTTTTTGTCATAAGAAGACATTCATACAACCTAACACAATTAAAAAGCATGACATTTCAACAGATGTATTTGTAAGTAGAACTTCATCAAGTTTTAATCTTTTTATTGAACAATCATTTCTTTCATTGAAGAACAAACACATGGATGTTGAGTTAAATTTTACTCATCCACCTGGCAGAACCCATTCAAAAATGAACACAAATGCACCCCCAATCCAAAAATACCAGCAAAGTCTCATTCAAAATGTTAAACTAAGCAAATAAAAAAAAAGCATTGTCCCTCAAGCTTCTCATGCCTAGCCGTTCCATTTTGCCAGACCCTTTCAGGCAATAGTCAATTGCATGAACATCTGGTTGTTTTAATCCGATTATGTGGGGGAAATTTTTTTTTTACCCAACTTTAAGTTCCTTATTAACATCCAACCTTCCGTTTTGTAAATTCCTGGTTTATTCATGTTATTTCCAATTATTTAATTCCTGTAATTTTTTAATTCCCATGACAAAATTTCCAACTTCGATAATTCCCTGGAATTTTGCAACCTGATCCTGAATGCAGTATAATGATAATAATAATGATTTTTAAAGAACAGCAGGTGGTGCTTTCATGCAGGTAAACGCGATGGACCACTCAGAGGTGAACTCCTGCATGATTTTGACAGAACACACTCGTAAGAAACTAGGTCAGTTGCATTGGCGTGTGCCCACCCTTGCACTGTGGTGGTCTCCAGGCCTTCGCAGCATGTTGCACAAGGCTCTCCCTTCATCCTCATCAAGTATTGCTCTTTTTTCTGTTTTTAGATCACTATAAATATTCTGAGGCTCGAGTGCAGAAGGATGGCCATTACATCACCAGCCGTGGGCCCGGAACCAGTTTCGAATTCGCCCTGACTATCGTAGAGGAGCTTCTGGGGGCTGAGGTTGCCGCTCAAGTCAAGGCTCCCCTCGTTATGAAAGAGTAACTGTAGCCGCTTCACAGCTGCTCACGGGCCGCAACTTTAGGTACGCCCACGCAATACAATACAAGCGCTAGCACAAAATTCTGTCTTTGCAAATACAGCCATCCATCAATTGTCGATATCACTTTACCTGTTCAGGGTCACTGGGAGTTGGAGTCTGTCCTAGCTGACATCAGACGAAAGGCTGACTACAACATAGACTGCTCAACAGTCAATCACAGGGCACATATCGAGACAGACAACCATTCACGCTCAAATTCACACCATCAGTGAGTTGTAACTGAACCCACGCTCCCTGCAGGGAAGTCAGGCAAATGAACCACAACACCATCAGCTAAAAGATGCAAGAATGCCCAATTTAAATCGCTTATTCATTTGACAATTGTATTGTGGTTGTAGTTAGCAGTGATGTAGAGCTGTTCTGCATCTCACTGAGAGGTATCTGTTAGAATTTATCCCTCCCATGCAGCTAATTTAGGTAACAGAGAGATGCGAAACCACTCTTAGTTAGATGCAATTGTACACTACTGCAAAATACAACCACAGAAATAAAGAGATGTATTTGTAAAGTCAGAATTTCTTGCATTTGCCCCATTAGATCCGGGGAAACTTTTGGCAATCCAATTCTTAAAACAGTACAATAATCCCTCACATTCAAGGTTTACTATTTGCAAATTCACCTATTCATGTTTTTCCGGAGCATATTCCCAGCTACTGTATTTGCTTTTTGTGTGCTTTCTGAAACACCCTACAATGCCACAAGATGCTGTCAACGCCCTGTCTGAATAGGAATTGGTCTCATGGAAATGCAGTATATTGAAGTAATACATCTTCACTGAAAGACAAGCCTTGTATTATTGGGGGATGAGCTAAGTTTTAGCCTGGATTGTTAGTGGGAGATACAGAGATTCTTCGCCTTATGTCCATGTACGTGTTCAATTTTGTTGCATTTTTGGGAAATCAATATACAAGCCATTTATTTTTAAGAGTAAAGTTGTAAAATCAGTTTAAAATATTTTGTGATCATAGTTTTTGACATATATACAGTTTAAACTATTAAAATTGACAATAATAAAGATTTTAAGGAGGTTGTCAAATACTTGAGACTAGCGGGGATTACTGTACAACTTTAGGGGACGTGTATAAGAAGCTTGGAGTTGCTCATAATCATTTCATTTTTTTTTTTTTATTAATTTAGTACATCTGTTGGAGGACTTCCCAAAAACTGAAATGGCCGCTAAAGGGAAAACAATGTCCAGATGTACCCAATGATGTGGTCAGTGAGTGAAGAGTCCTCCTCCTTCATTTGCACTTGAAACCAGCCTCGATTGTCCTTTCAGCATGAACTTCAATGTAACTAATCACTGCACAGCATTTTTTAATAACCCACAATAAACTCAATGTTACAATAATTTGTTACACATTACTTATTCGAGTCAATACAGAATTTGAGGAAATTTTTTTTGGGGGCCCTCCATGAAATTTCAAATAAACCATGCAGAAAATACAGAAACAAGTAAATTTATAGTTGTCATGAGTCAAAACAATGTAAGTGTACCTGATGTAAAATTGAATTTAATTTTGTTTTTATAGCCCTTAATTTCACTGCCAGCTCTCCCATTTAAAACCAATATTTGACTTCTATAGCTGTCAATGGCAATGAATGAGTTAACGCTTTCACTGTCATTGACAAGTCTCAAAATGCTTCGCAGTAACTAATACAAAAATCTAAAAAAAAAAAAAACTACAACACGTTCAATAAATTATGTATAATGCATATATATATATAAATAATATAATCCAACAAAACAGCCATATTCATTCATTGATTCATCTTCCGTTCCGCTTATCCTCACTAGGGTTGTGGGCGTGCTGGAGTCTAAAAACCCATGCAGGCACGGGGAGAACATACAAACTCCACACAGGCGGGGCCGGATTTTAACCCCAGTCCTCAGAACTGTGAGGCAGATATGCTAACTAGTCGGTCACCGTGCCGCAAAACAGCCATTTAACTTTTAATTAAGTATCACAAGCTTACAGCGTTTTTCATTCGATAACATCCCATGGTCGTAACGTCCATAAAATCTTAAATATTGGGGCAATTGTTTTGATATTTTCAGAGGTTGAAGTGGGCATATGACGAGATGTCCACATAAATTTTGGTGACGATTGACCGGTTTTCGGACATTTTAGACGAACCCGTTCTCGGGACAATTTTGGACATAAAGTGACAATTAACCTTTTTTACATTAAGTGTTTTAGACGATCCCGCTACAACAAATGACTGAGCAGAAATGACATCATCAAGCTAATTGCTCATGAGTAGATCCAAGGATCTCTCTATTTTACTCATAAAACGTGTATCGTTGATGGTTGAACTGGATGAATCCAATTATATCATTACCTCTTTGAGTTGGAAACATAAATATGAAATTAAATGTCAAAAATATTGGTGCCTAATATGTCCTACAATTCTAGAATGAGTCACTTCTGACTTGACTTTTTGTTAAGCAACATTTAAACAATTGCCCTGTGCACGCTGGAGGTCAGTGCGCCTTGAGTTCTGTGTTGACTGCATTATTGGCCCACTGGCTGTTGACGCCTAAATATAGGCTGCAGAACGCAACGTATTGTGGGGCACCACTGACGAACGCGGGAAGCGGAATCCGAATAGACTGACGTGTGAGCCCGACCAATCGCGAGCCTCGTTAATGTTGCAGTCGGGCTGCCACTGGCCAATGACTGCTCTCCCGCAGCCTGAACGGGGCGGGGCTCTTCTCCACGCGTGGTAGTTGTGTCAAGAGAGCAACACAAACCAGACGCTCGTCTTCACGGGGGACTCGAGCCATAAAGGGAACCATTTATCCAAAGGTAAGCATTTTTTAAAAAACAACAACAACATTCACTTTATGTGCTGAGTGTATTCGCGCTATGTATGTCTGCTGTAACACTGTGGGTCATACGCTTGAATTTACACCGCGTTAATGACGGTAGCCGAAAGAGTCATGCCACTGTTCGGCTGCTGTACTGTAAACAAGTAAACGCGTGTTAAAGCCATTAAAACGACGACTGTTGATCAAGGGAGCATTTTCGTTGCACCATTCCGTGATTAGCTTCCCGTGTGGACGGTTTGACATCCTCTGCTCAGATCAGATGTGGGCAGACGGAGCGTAAACGGGAAGCCCGAGGTGGCGTCCCCGTCCGTGATGCCCCCTCCCATACCCCGTCCGCCGTGTGTTACCCGCCGGGGAGAGTTGTCGTGTAGATGCGAGCCGACGCGCAGACGTCAGCTCCGGGAGGTGTCCGTCCTCCGGACTGAAGCGAGGCCAGGTGACCAGTTCAAACGTCACCTTGACAACGGGACATCGTGCCGTCCACGTTGCTCCTGAAGGCATCGCTGCAGAAAATCCCCAGGGTTCACTAAAACTGGGGATGACTGCTAATGGATGAATAAGGTACAAGGTGTGTCAGGAAAGTTCTAGGACTGATGTCACCAAAATATGTTCCGAATCCCCCTTCGAAGTATTAAGTCTAATAATGCACTTTTCCAACCGCCTTCCCCTGGAAGTCTTCTTCCGAGATCCTCCGCTGCTCCGTCGTCACGGCCATCTTGATGTCGTCCCTCTATTGTAAGCCTTCTTAACATTTGAAAGGTACATTTGAGTCTCCAGAATTAACGTTGTAGATATCAACAACGTCTTAATGACTCGTTTTAATTACATTCTGAATACTGTACTTTGAATTAGCATTCATGACATCTGTAATGGAATTGTGACTAATCGAAATGCGAGATGGAGCTCAAGATAGAGATCTGCACCGTCATTTCACCTTGGACAAATGATGTCACTTTTGCCATTCATTTGTGTTGGGTTTTTCAATATAGATATCTACTATTCACTGCCAATATCCGCAATGGAATAGTAGATATCTGTAACTCTACTTCAAGATACACACACATAAACAAACAACCATTCGCACTCACATTCACACCTACAGGCAAGTTAGTGTCTTCAATCAACCTACCATGCATGTTTTTGGGATGGGGGAGGAAACCGGAGTACCCGGAGAAAACCCACGGATTTGAACCCGGGTCCTCAGAACTGTGAGGCAGATGTGCTAACCAGTCGTCCACGGTGCCGCCTATACGTATAAAAGCATGTGTGATAAAAATTCAATGGCTGCAGAGAGATGAGGTCACATTGAAGAGACCAAGATATCCAGCCATCCATTTTCTGTACGGTTTATCCTCACTTGGGTCGTGGGCGTGCTGGAGTCAATCCCAGCTATCTTGGGGCGAGAGGTGGGGTACACCCTGAACTGGTCGCCAGCCAATCGGAGTGCACACACACAAACAAACAACCGTTCACACTCACATTCACACCTACGGGCAAGTTAGTCTTCAATCAACCTACCATGCATGTTTTTGGGATGTGGGAGGAAACCACCTGTATAAGAGAATGAAATGAAATAAACAGTTTGCCATTTGCGGGGAAGTTCTCCTCCTGCCCCCAAATGCAGAGTTGACATTGTCATTCAGCAGCCTCTTTAACACTGATTGCCGCAATGGAAGATTGATTTCATTTTTGCACATTTGCCTTTTACGCACAACTCGGTGAAGCGGGATATGGCCTCAATCAGATAATTAGGTGAAGTGAATCACCACTATTATCTTCAAAATGTTTGTCAGTGAAACGCGAAAATCGCTTTCAACACAACAGGGTGGGAGGTTTATGTTTTGGGTGTTAAGCTTCACACCCATGTCGTAGCTCCGCAGTATTCCCTTTTACACGTAGCTGTCATCTCGTCGCCTTATTGGAAAAAAATCTGAAAACTTGCTGACTTTTACAGGCAGCGGGTTCTACTTTATAAACATAGCATAGAAACAATTGTGTCAAATCAAAATCCTCATGCTCATGAGTTATAACAGCAGCTCGAGGCCCAGCTTTGTGCCCTATGATAGACCTGTGCCCCATTTTGACAAACAAAGAGTACTTTGTGAGTGCTTTCACTGAGTGTTTTCAGTTGGATATTTCTGGAATGTTAACATTTGGCACTGTTGCACACAACATGTTAAAATGATTCCGCTTGAGCATCCGTACAACGGAAGAGCTGGAGGATTGACTCCCTATTTCTGGATGGGGCTGGGAGGGTGACAGTGTAAAAGTCACTGTGACTGAGTCATGTCTTTAGCTAATGATGCAATTAGAGCAGCACTTGGCGTTTCCTGATTAGATCACCTACTTTCGTAGGCCCGCACCCGAGGAAGCGCGGGCTCGCTCCATTCAGCGGATGCGTTTCAAAAGGTAATTGGCAATTTAGAAGCGAATGAGATTTCATCAAATGTCAACATTTTTATTGTCATCCGCCACAAATTGGTTACTGACATTTCAGCACCTTGGCGTTCTCGCAGAAGGGTCATGTACTCATCACAACGCTAAAGCATCATCTCAACCCACGTGGGATGTCACTCATTGGCTGTTTTGAAGACATTTCAGAGCTGCTTTTATTTGTGGCTCGTTAGTAGCTGACGTCAAGTTACACTTATTTAGAAAACATACTAGTTGAAAATCTGGTTACAACCAAGTAGTGCTCTCCATTTTTACCTCAATTGCGTCAAGACATTAAGAATTTGGTCCATTATCAGTATTTGATTATTCAACAAACCACATTATTTAACAAAAACTGTTTAATTCTGTAATTTTACTTAATTATGTTGTAATGTGGGTTACTCACTGATTCCAGTGGTGAGTGGTGACTCGGTGCTGCATTGAGTGCGCCGAAAAAAAACTAAAGCTAAATCAAAATGTCCTCATTCGAATTGCCACGAATCAAAGAATTACATACTACTTACTTTATTCTGATAAGAGCTGTAATGCTGCCACGCCGCATTTACTTAAAAGAATACAAAATATTCCACGATGTTTAGCTTTTGTTTACGGCCAAAGCCCTCTTGACTTACTGCACATTGTTTCTGCGCATGTACACATTGGAGCTCGACAGAGATCTCCGGAATCTCTGGATAAACTTAGTTAAAAAACAATTAACCAAACAAAAACCAAGCTCTATCCTGAAGGAGGCTTCTATTAGCCTAGCTCCGATTAGCTGCACAGAAATAAATACATGCAAACGCCACAACGGAAGCTGAAAAGGAGCCATCGCTGGAAGGGGTGACTGCGGCAGATTGAATGGGAGAAAGTTAATCCAACACAGGCTGAGTAGTCAGCAGGCTAGCTGGAAAGGTGGCAGCTTGGCCCACGGGGATTTATGGCACAGATGAGGACAGAACAGACCTGGCATTCTATCTTTATTGGTTCAAGTAAGGCATTTTAAACCAAAAAGAAAAATTATTCTGTACAGAGTCACGGCAGCTAAAATGGGTAAGCCAAAACATTGCCAAGGTCCTCTCTTACTGGTTCAATCGATAGTTTTCAAATAATCTAATTGGATTCTTCATTTGTTGGATGATTATTTCGGAATAATACAACGACTAATGATAAGATTGTGATTCGTTAGTCATTCGTTACTGTCAATACTAACAGCGAATTGAGTTTTGGGGGGCGAGTCAGAGCATAAATCATTACTGTATGTTTTTATAGCGTAAAATATTGAGTGCTATTTTTCCTCATTAAAGTACACATTACTGCAATTTTTGTTGTTTGTTTGGGGAAGGCTTAATGGATTAATGGCATCTCCATTCATTTCAATGCGAAAAAAAGATGATGAAGATGATGATGTTTTGAGTTACAAACCTGGTCAAGGAACGAATTAGACCAATTTCAATCGACCATTGTACTTATCAATGTACAGTATTTTCTATACATTTTGTGGTTGATATTTTTACATTTAAATATGTTTACAAATGTGTTTAAAAAGCGTTTAAATGTGTCTAAAGCATGTGGGATGGGTGTTTGTGTGTGTATATATATATATATATATATATATATATATATATGTATATGTGTGTATATATATATGTATATGTGTGTATATATATATGTATATGTGTGTATATATATATATATATATATATACATATATATATGTGTATATATATATATATATATATATATATATATATATATACATATATATATGTGTATATATATATATATATATATATACATATATATATGTGTATATATATATATATATATATACATATATATATGTGTATATATATATATATATATATACATATATATATGTGTATATATATATATATATATATATACATATATATATGTGTATATATATATATATATATATATATATATATATATATATACATATATATATGTATATATATATATGTATATATATATATGTATATATATACACACACACACACGTATACATGCGCAACCAACTTCTGGATTCGACAAAGCAACTGTAGAAATATTAAACCTCTGTAGAGCATTATCTTTTGTCTTCAACCACTATACCAAAGATGACATCTGTCGTTTAGGCTTTGTTCATGTTTACATATAACATCATATTTGTATAAATAATTGCTATACTTTACATGTATTTAACTTTTGTCTGAAGACATCAGCCATGAAGTAAACAAAATTTTAGCAAGTTCGGGTTCAAACCATCATGTCATCGACCGGTAGTTATGCTCGCTATCGCAGCATACACAGGAAGTCCACTAACCTGTTTTCAGGGTTTGGTCACCTGACGTTCCGCATAAAATGGATTATATTGTTTCTGGAGCACAGATTTTCACCTATTACGAGTGGATCTAAAACTTATCCCCCGCACTATACTGCATCTGCCCATCCCAAGTACACAAAAGTCCTCAGATTTGACGTGTTTCCAGTGACCTATTCCTAACAAAATGGGGCCTTGTGGCTATATTTAGGCAAAACCACAAGCACCCATATATACAGGCTAATGCAAATTGTTTTGGCAGTTTGAGATGTGAAAATACACACTGAACTGGACTAACTCCATGTTAGCTCTGCCCAAGGAGTTTTTTTTTTTCTCCTAACAACCCAAAACTGTCTGCCAGCAGCAACTATGTTTAATAATTTTATTAGATTTTAACTTCAGCTGCACGGGATCATCATCATCATCCTGCTGCGTTGTCAGTGTGAGGGATCAGTCAATGCGGCGAATCTACTAGCAGGTCTGCACGGTTGTGGTGTTGGCGATAATTTGATGGGCTTCTGGGTTGTTCAAGAAGTTAGACGCACACACCAGCGGCTTCTGTTTTGTTTGCGTAATACCTGTCACATTCTCTCGATACCATGCACTAATTCCAGAAGATTTTGGGTTATATTTATGAACAACATGCGCATCTTTTGAGAACGAATGATTTGAAACTTGAGACTTTGGTTGGTTTTATTTATGGCTTGTTATCGGAAAATCGTTTAATATTCCTTCAACCATCCCATTACAGGGGTTCCTCGGTTTACAACGGTACCGACATGTAACATTTTGAGGTTACAAAAAGCGTGCAAAGATTTAGCAGAAATATGAAATACAGCACAAGGCACGGTCAGTTAGCACATATGGCCTAGAAGTGTTTTCATACAATTACTGCATTTCTATCAGATTAGTGATAGACTATGGCAGGTTTCGACTTGCATGAGAACGATACCTTAAACCTTGAGCTCCTTGAACTATTACTTTTGCTGAGGACTTAAAGTAAATTCAACCATCTTTGTGAACCCCCCACGTTTAGTTGTGCAAACGTCAGAGGTCGACCCGTTTTCTTTTGGAAATTTCTGCACTGCAGACTGCAACACTTTCTCTTTGAACCGTCCAGTTGTCATGTCTGATCTGCTGTGCGTGTGCCTGTGTTGTGGTAATGGCGTCTACCGTCACACATGGTAGTATCAGTCGTTCTTAAGGAAATAATGTATGTATTTGAGGAGTTTTTATGTATTTATTCAAGTGGACAACACAACCTGAAATTAATTGGGTGTTAGCGAATCAGCCAGTAGTTGTTTCAATTTTTCTTTTACGTTTTGTGTTTATTTTTTATGCCCAACAATGTCAACATGTATTAACTGTTACTTGAAACGTTGGCAGTACAGTTAATGAAGGTTTTATGGTGGCGCAAGTTTGACCCTGGAACGTGCCCGTTTTCCACGTAACCGAATCTGCCCTGATACTGATCCTGCAGATCAGAGCGTACCCAATCGTGTGCATATTGTTATCCACCTCATGACCTTGAACAAATTTGGGGGACAGAATCATGAAAGGGCTTCTTGAAAAACATGGTTATAGTTCAAATAATAGTGCTGTCAGTTTAGTAGTCAGGAGGAGGATGACTGGATCTCCAGGGTTGATCACCTTTCCTTTGAGTTGAGTCATGGAGACATTGTCATACAGCTAACCGTCCCACTATTTCCTTTGAACGTATAGTTGCAGGGGAGTATTTTAGAAAACCTGTTTCAAAACGAACAGTGGTTATCATGAAATAAATTGCTTACCATAATAGAAAGCAATTCCATATATAACAACATCACATTATTACAATGAATGATTTTGTGGAACAAGAAATGCCTTGGATGTATTATTACTGTGTTCATTCATTGTCTGTACTGGGAATGATGCGGCAACACACTGTGGGCTGCCTTTAATTTGGATAACCTTCTGGGAAGTGGCTCTAAATCATGTCTACTATTCAAATGAATATCAGTTTAGGCTTATCTTGTACCCCTTGAAGCAGCAACCAATGTTTTTAATTGCAATAATAGTGGGATACATTTTTTGCTAATTAGTTTCTAGCTTTTATAAGTGCCTCTCATTTTACGCACAAATACACTGCTCTTAATGATAATGGCGAAGAGAACTAATGCTCAAATGTTTGGTTATATCTTGCTTGAGTCGATGCTGACACGTCATGTTTCCTGAAGTTTTTTGCATGCAAGGACAGAAACATGAGTGTTGAGGGCAAAGGTGTCAAGCCTGTTATCACAGAAGGTCCCCCCCCCCCCCCCCCCCCCCATACAAATTAACAATATAGAAGAATTGAAGGTGCCGTGATCCTGATGTTGCTGGAGACTAAAAAAAAACTTCTGGCTAATGTAGTGCTTAGGTTTTTGTACACTTTCCCAGTGAAGCATCTTTGAAATTCTTGGTATGTGACTTTGATGTGTTGCATAATACAAGGAAAGTGTTGTTTGAGGTTGCCAAAAAATAAAAACTGCGGTGCTATAACAAACAATTAGAGTTTTAACAATACTGTATCAAAACCAAAAATTGTGGTACTCTGAGATACAAACCAATCTTTGAAATGTCTCTGTACCTCCAATCAGATAGATCCATATGTGCTAACAGTGCTACCAAACTTAATATTGTTTTAAATTAATAAAAGAAAGTCTGGTTATGTTTCCAGCATCAAAAATAACCGGATCCATACAGTACCACTTTTTTTCCTTGTTTCATAGGGATTCCAATCTCAATGCGTGGTTATGTGGTACCTAAAGACTAGGAATAGAGACGTTGCAGTTTGGTAATTAATCAACAGAGAACACAGCCACATGTCAGGAAGAAAACTGCTGGATGTCCTCCATTGTTGCTCTTAGTGTACTGTGTCACGTGAGTCATTTTGCTTGAATTCACTGGCGGGTGACACTGTGTTTGTGCACTGATGTCATGGTGTTGTCCATCACTCCTATATTTCCTGGGGACAGAGACGAAGTGAGTCTTGGGTAAGCCTGACCCCAGACCTGTACTTTCTCTATTCTCTTTCACATAGACAACGAGCCTCTCATACTACTTCGGGAGTAGGGAAATTCACGTGTTTACAGTTGTTCTTTGTCAGACCCCTCTCTATGGCGTCCAATCGTAACATAGGTGGGGAAAAGGAAGCGCGCTAACCTCGCTGCTCATGAAAGCGACGCCACGAGCACCCCTCCCAAGCACCGGCGATCATGGCACATCAATGTTTAAAGTTTAGGTAGACTTTCAAACTTTTCAACATTTTTACATTTATTTACAATCATTTTGTACTGTACTGAGCGTTTTTAGGCCGTGAAAAAGATCTTTCAAATGTAGGGACAAATGGCTTTAATGGATGACCCCCTCCCCACTCTTATCAGAATCATCTTTATTTGCCAAGTATGTCCAAAAAAGACACAAGGAATTTGTCTCCGGTAGTTGGAGCCGCTCTAGTACGACAACAGACAGTCAACTGACAGAGAACACTTTTGAGACATAAAGACATTGAGAAAAACAGTCACTGAGCAATAAAGAGTTGCTAGTTATCTGGTAATGCCGGTACTATATATATATATATATATATTTTTTTTTTATTTTTTATTTTTTATTTTTTATTTTTTGTTTGACAATTGTGCAAAAAGATGCAGAGTCCTCTAGCACTTAGAGCAGTTCGAATGACTAATCTCGCAATAGTCCGGCGCAAAGGGCGCCGAGACTTCAAGGAGTGTATGCGGTTTAAAGTGACGAGTAGTGCGATAATCTGGGACAATGTTGATTGTGCAAATGTTGCAGTCTGTTAAATCAATGTTGTACTGTACGTGGGTGTTTTTCCTCTGTGCCTTGTTCACTCTATTCAACTTTGAGCCACTTTTGGTAAAAGTGAATTTAGCACCACAAGCTTAATTTTCTTTTTGCTCTCCTGCACACTTCTTGTTCAGTCCTTTTCACCGAAAGCATACTTACTCCATTGCTGACTGTGCATAGGGAGGTGTGTCTATATATGTGTGTTGTGTGTGTGTGAGGAGGGAGGGGCATTTCCTCTAATGCATATACGCTCAGCTCACACATTTATTCGGGTTTCCCCTTTCACCTCTTTCTTTCTTACTCATTCTTCCGCGTCCTTGTCTTGTCACTTGTTTCCGTCTTGCTCATGTCAAATGCTCACATGCTTGTCACACTCGGGCACACAATTCCAGTCACACTGCATCATACGCCGCATCCACTAGAGTTGTGTCATTCCACCTCCCGATCTTCTTGCCGTCTCCCCACTAAGTGTTTGGGAATTCACAGCTGGTGCTCCTCCATTGCTGGCTACTGTATTTTACATTTATTCGCTGCTTCCACTCACTGCGTCAGGAATCCGCTGCAGACTGAGGTAGGTTTTTTTAAAGCATAATTTCTGTGTCTGAGGCTGCATGCAGCCGGTGTCTCGCTCTCTCGCTCTGTCTACTCATTCTCCTCTTTCGTCCCTCTCTTGCTTCCTCTCTTAAGTCTGTCAATGAGAGTCAGGATGCTCCCGCTTGCCCATGCTACATCTGTACGCATGCTACAGCATTTAACGGTGGTGCACATTCGCCAATCTGAGTTGCTCTAGAGCTATCTGAGTGTCTCTGTGGATGTCTTCATGCTTGTTAGGGCTGCTGCATTGAAAACTGTCTTTGCATACCTTATTATGCTGGTATGTACTTAGCTCTCTCCTTTACGCTCTGTTGTCTGAATGTTTGTCATGTTTTATGCATGCTCTAGCGTTTGAATCCTTTCCAGAGACTTGGCTTGAAGGCCTGATTAAACCTCCAAAATAGACAATATGAAAGTCCACATGTTCAAACTTCTGCATTTAAGCAGTAAGGGTCAGTGGATCCTTTTCACCTCAGCTGCCCTGCTGATACTGCTGCTGCATTTTTATCTGTTGCCGTTGCCAGCAACACCCAGAAGAAAAGCCCAAACTGTTCCTTGTGAGAATGATCATCATTTTTGCTGGGACGAATGGTTCACTGTGTTTGTTTTGGAAACATCACCGAGGCTGATTGTTGCAGGAAAGTGTGTGTGTGTGGTGTGTGTGGTGTGTGTGGTGTGTGTGTGTGTGTGTGTGTGTCCATCCGTCCCTGTATGTGCATCTTCACTCATATATACTATGCCTGCTGCCTGCACTTGATGGGCTCTGGTCCAAGCAGAACGCAAAGGAGAGGCAGGCTGCAGGGGTTCTGTTTGGTGCAGTGAGCTGTTGGAAGCTACTGTAAGTACACGAGGATTATGATGTTACGTCACTTCAAAATAACGTAAGGTGAAAATAGAGTTTGAGGCCGGGGTTCATGTTAGGGTTAGTGTTAGGCTCAGGTGTTAGAGTTGGAGGAAATGATGTATTTGTATTAGGTTTCTGGGCTAAAGTGTTAGGGTTAAAAACATTTTGTAAAAAAAAAAAAAAAAAATACCACCACCAAACTGTTGATTTTAGGGAGTTGAGCGGTTAATGTTCTTCGTGTGTGTCTTGGTGTGAGGGTCTTAGTGTTTGCCTTAGGTGTTAGGGTTAGGCATAGGTGTATGAGATAGGGTTAAATATTAGGTTTCATGGCATTGGGCTGAAAGTTAAAACAAAATGTAATTTGAGGGGTAGGAGAAATCACACAGCCTAAATCATAGGGTAAACAAATTTGAAGTCTTTAGTGCTTTAGCCCTAGGCGTGTTTTTATAGCATTTCCATTTTTTAAGGTTTTTAAACACACTTTCAAAACAATATAAACACATTTAAATATATAATATATATTTATAATATTTTGAGAGCGACAAGAGCAAGAGCAATGGATAACGCAAAAATATTGTGCAAACAGTATAAATAATAGAGTAACAACTGTAAATAGAAAAAAAAAATCAGCGCTATAGCAGGACTGTTCTAAGTGAACTGCGATGTAACGGGGGAGGGATTACTGTATCCTAATTTTGCAACTGAGCTGAACTGCACCACAGTTTGTTTGCAAGCAACGGATGTAAGTGTGCATCAGAGTTCTGATGATAACACTTGATCCAGCAAACCAAACGCACTAGTGACCAGAGAGAATCAAACCTCAAGTATAAACACACCCTTTAGTTACTGTTTATTCCCTGCTATGACTATTCAACACAATGAAGAGCAACTCTCCAGTCAGTTAGTCATTTTGAGTGACCACCTCAGTGTACAAGAGGTTTCTTTTAGTGCAGAAACAAGACCAGAAAATGAGATGTCAGATGCAAGCAAAAAAATAGTTGTGGATGTATACTACATGTGTGATATAACAGCTCTCCTTTGCCAGCAAAAGGGTTTGGGATTGACACTAAATGAAACTTTCAGGACACAGGGTGGTGTTGTTTTTAGCAATTCTCAGGTGTCTTTTTCAGTGGGGTTTGTTTAGGCTTACTCTTTCACTAACAGTAATAATCCCCACTATATTATGGTTCATACTTTGCCGTCCCGCTATATCGCTGATTTATTATTATTTTTTTTTTTTTATGCTGTTATTACAGTATTTTTTTTCTGTTAGGCATTGATCTTTTCTCTTTCAATATATTGTGTGTTTAAATGTCTTTGTATCATTTTAAAAGTTTGTTAAAGGCTTAAAAAATGTAAGTGTTGTAAATAGTGTATTTCTATTTCGCGGCTTGTACTTACAGCGGGGGTGTTCTGGAACCTAAACCCCATGATGGCGAAGGGATTTCTGTTTTGCCATTTCTTCCTCTACCTGTGCCTCACACAATTCATAAAAACATATATGTTTTTTTTTTGTAACTAGTCATAGAGTAGCCTCCACTTGTGTTTGGGTATGCATCCTCTGTCAGTGAAGTCTGCAATTTCACATTGTCCCCCTTGAATGCATTTCCTTGTTCTTCTCGGAACAATTTTCAATGCCAAGTTACAACCTTGCTCACTGCAGTGTCCTCACTCTCCTCACGGGACACTTTGACCGCTACATCATCCGAAGTTGGCCAGTCAAATGTCTGGTGAGCAGAAAAAATACCTACAGTCAGCAAACGTATGGTATTACTTTCCCTATCTCTTCAGTGTATAACCTTTATATTAGAGACATCTAATCCTCAACGTTAAAAAAAAACAGGAACATCATAAATCAATCTCTTGGCTTTATGATTCGATATGGTATTGTTTGCATAAATGTCAGTTTTTGTTGTATCATCAGCCCTTGTATAAACATTGAATCCATTCAACCGTAGCTCAGTTCTGCTAGTGCTCATGCATTGAAAGTCAAGGCTCTTATGTGGAAGGTCTAAAAATATGGCCAGAATCAAGTACAAGCTGTTAGCAACGTTAGCCGAAGTTTCCCTCAGATAGGCGAGTGACGAGCTTAACTGAAATGCATCCGCCGAGGCTTAATGCTTGAGCGACGGAATCACTGGGGTGAAAGGCTGACACTGACTAGCCACTGGCATCTTTTGACATTTTCACTCATCGCGACACTTCGCTAATGTAGCCCCTGACACTCTTTATGGCTTTGGTCTGTTGGATGCTCGATTGGGGGTGTTTCCTAAACCGAGCTCAGTAATCATTCTGCTGTTGAGATTTCGTGGCCTGTTTAGCTTCATTAGCCTGGTTTTGAGTTCCCATGAGGCATCACTGTCTCATGCACATGCACACATATTTTGTCACACTTTGATTTTACCTGTGGGTTTTCTACCCTCACCTAGGTAACACGTGTCCTTTCCCAATAGTGAGCACATTCTTAAATTAGTTGTAATGTTGTGATGCGAAAGCTTTCTATAGGTGTTCTGTTGTACCACTTTTTTTTTTTTTTACTTAAAAGTGAAAGTGTGACTCTAATATTGTAGGCTTATTTAACAGAGTTTCTGTAGGAAGAAGAGGTTATATTTTAAACCATCCTTGATGCAAGCTGAGCCCCTTATGAGATGACCGTTTGTTTTTACGGTGTTAGAAAGGAGACTGGTTCATTTAAATGGTAGTCAACAACTTAGTAAAAACAGGATTTGTTTTTGCCTTTTTTTTAAAAGTTTTGCACAGACTAAAGAAACACTACCACACTGTTTTATGGATACCGAATCAGCGTTTATTGATAGACACATGAGTTCAGGTTTGCGTAACCAAATACGTCTGTTTTGAAATCTGCTTTCAGGCTCCAAAACACCATTGGCGTGAAACAGCAAATGGCCAAAACACCACTGTCTGTTATTAGTGTAAAAAGACCCTCAATAAAGCATAGACCCTGGCTGCAATGATTGGAAATACTCCTCCTGCAGAGGCCCGCCTCCTGCGTATGACTAAATTCTGACTTGTAAGATTTTAATATTATTCACAGAAAAAGGTCATGCAATGCAATTTACATATCACTGGTGTCGGGGGGAATCCTCCCAAACTACCACTTTCAGGAAACCCACAAAAGATTGTTGGGCCATTAACAATGCATCATCAAAGAGAGCAAGCTTTTTTTCAGCTTGAAAAATATGGAATTTCAGCCCGATGCGAGCGATATGATCCAATTAGCCGACTAATCGCAAAAATAATCCATGACTAGTCGACTATCAAAATAATCGTTTGTTTGATACTAGTAGAATGTAATACATTCTTCCTTGGCCCATGTTCTATGTATATATGTATGTATAAATATTGAACACGTTCAGAATTTAAGATTGTCGACCCCGACCTGTTTTGGACCCTAAAATCAGGACAAATCCACTCTTAACACACGTCAGACCTAAGGACAGTCTTATAGGATAATCTTATAAGATTTAAGATTGTCTGGCATTCGACGTGCTTGGTCGGGAAGAGGCAAAACCGGCACAAAAAAAGGCAGATTTTCCGTACCTGGCCTAAGTGTCTCTGTTGTGTAGATCTACGCATGGTACATGGAGCAAGGATGTAGAGTATTGGACAGAGCCGACGCCGGTCCGCCGGTGGTTCACGAGCCTCCTAGCGGCTAATACATACTAGCCAAACCGCTATAGTAGCAGACCACTTCTCATTGGAGCGGTCCAACTCCACCACCACAGCAATGACAATTTATGTAGTCGGAAAACACTATCTTATTCATTTTATTTATCGAACAATAAGTCGATATAATAATTATCGTGACAGGTCTAGTTGAAAGCGTGTGCGAGGAGTAGCACTATAAAAGTTTTTTATATGGTCTTTCTCTATCGCAGAATTTGTACCTATTTTAGGTGGGCCTGGAATGTATCCTCTGCAATCACTGCATAAGCTGTATATAACCAGGGCAATGGTTCACGGTTACAGCAGTGCTGCTGGCAGTGTTTCACATTCTCACACTCCTGTTGTCCTGTTACATTTTATCAAGGTTAATGTAACAACGCAGATGGCATTGGCAGTCCACGAGATAACTTGGACACGTTGCCCAGACATGGTGGATCAAAGTAAGTGGTGTAGCCACTGTTACCCCAGGGTACCGTAAATCAGTCAACAATCTCGTTTATCTTCAACAATGATTGGCTTTGACACATACTGTGGGCAGGCCCATGGCATGTATGTAGACATGAATAAACAGCACGGTGTTAACCCTTCATGCCTCAGGAAACCTGGCGCCATTCTCATGCTTGACCGCACAGACACTAAGAGATTTCTGTAGGTACCCTGATGTAACGGGTCTGTGTGTACAGACCCGTGTTTTATTTACATCCTATAGAAAGTAAGAATGGAGCCGGCATGCGTTGATTCATATTCTACTACTCAGTCATTGTGCGGCGCATGTGGCTATTAAGTTTGTCCTACTTTTGACAGAAGGTTTAGTGTCTTCATCCGCTGCACTACAGCTGCCCTGTTGGCACCGTTTAAGGCTAGTTTTCCCACTTCTACAGTATAGTACACAAGAAATACATGGTAGTTACCAGCTACTAGAGAAATGAGCTCTCTGTTAACTAAGGCCCGTCCAGTAATACAGCATGAAAGTTTCTATCGCTCTGTTCCGTATAAAGGGCATCTCTTCAAATGCCAATCAATACGTGGTATCTGATTAAGGAGAAACGTGTTCGAAAAAAACAGCTGCACGAGTCTCGTGTAAGTGTGAGAGACTAGCAACCCTGCTAAGTCGAGCGTGAGCGAGTCAAACCGCCGCATACACGCGTATGCTGGATGTGTTCAGACGAACGGAAGGAAGCGTGTGCAATTGCTGCTTTTGAACTGGAGGATTTCTTTTGACGTCTGCAACCGATCCAGAGGTTGGAGCGTTATGATATGAGCAACATGAATGCAAGTGGACAATAGGACATAATCACTGTTTGCCTACTTCTGGGGAAAAGCTAAAACTCTTTGGGAGAATGTGTCAATTTATATATAAACGCTGTGTAGTCGGAAATTCAAATTCAATCACAATCATTCTGGGAAGCTGGACGATGTTTTGGCCATATCTAGAACACAATGTCCATTAGGAAATTTAAATTAATTCATTTCAGGGTTGTAGTGTTTCCACGATAAAAAAGGATTTAAGGAACAGTTTAACATTGTCATGTAAGTGTAAAATGAAGTTGAAATATAAACAAACACTAAATGGTGTACAGTGAACCCCTGTTCATCGTGGGGGATACATTCCAGACTCACCTGCAAAAGGTAAAAATCTGCAGTTTAGAGAGACCATATAAAAGCATGAATTTTCTGTTTTATTCCTCCCACACGCTTTAAACACTTAAATTTGTTCAGACACACATTTCAAACACATTGTACACATTTGAACACAAAAATTGCAAGCATAAAATGTATAGAAAATACTGTGCATATTATAGTGTGTGTGTGTGTGTGTGTGTGTGTGTGTGTGTGTGTGTGTGTGTGTGTGTGTGTGTGCGTGCATTTACAAGGAAGAGGTGGGGCTTGGTGGTGTGGTGTATACACATCCAAGTCTGCGTGGCCTGGGCAAGACCTGAAGCTGACAGCAACTCCTGCATGAGTGTGCTCTTTGTGTTTTTGTTTTGAAGACAAGCGCGAACGTTGAACCACAATATGGCAGAAGAACACTATACTCAATTAAGTCTCTTATCTAACGTAGCTGCCAGGGTCCCTATGTAATGTGTTGCACTAAACTTTCTTTCGTTCAGCAATGTTGCTGTGCTACAGGGGTGTGCAATGCTAGCCCATGTTGCACTATGTCACAAGTTTGCCTTGTCCGTACAATACCTCACAATAATTTCCATTTCTACTTTAATGGTCATCGTAATCGTCATTTTTTGTTGTTGTTATAACTGGTACTCTTCTGTAGGGTATTACAAAAAAGCCACAGATAAAGCAAAGTCTGTCTTAATGGAGAGGAGTTAATCCGCATGATCATGTGATAGTTCCACTTTGCATGACTTTGCGTGTGTTGTTTGACAAAAAGCATCATTTAGTCAAGGTATACTATAGACTTTTATGTTAGCTTCCTGTGGTAGCTGCTCGTTAGTTGCCATATGCTTGAGTTTTGTGTGTTGTTTTAAACTTCTTATTTCAGTAGCCTCCCTGGGAAAAAAAAAATATATATATATATATATTAATGGTGTTAATCCTATAGATACTGAGATTTGGAGAGTTTGAATGAGCTCTGTAGAGGTCTCACAAAATGTTTTGAAGTTTTTGCATGACTGTGTTTCAAGTTCTAAATTTAATTTCAAAATGTTTGACGTTGGGGCCATTCACATTCAGAGGTTCCACTGGATTCATATTCTTGTACCATTGAGTAAATGTCTGGTTTCAATATACTTTAAGTGCAAACTTTGCCATGCACTTTTGAAACATCAAAGTAAAACAAAGACAAAATGTGAGTTTCTAAGTGAAACTCGTCTGATTATTAATGGCGGATTGGTGAGTGCTACACTCTGGATGCAATCCCATGTATTGAATGTCCATCTACTTTGTGTAATACACAGCATGTGCTGTGTGTGTGCGGGAATGTGTGTGTGCTTGTGTGTGCGTCGGCCGTCCTTGACAAAAGTGACCACTTTGAGTGGGCAAAGTAGCGTGGACTGTGTGAGTGAGGAGTGCTGTGGGTGGGCTGATGTACAATATTGTAATTTGCTTGTTAATCTCTTAATCACATCAGTTTCATACTGTGGTACTCTGCCAGGGCTGAGCCAGGATGCAGTAGTCCAGTACACAGAAGCTGGTTGTCTGCAGTATTTTGCATACATAGGAGCTTGCAAGTCTCAAATGTTTTAAACATTTTGGACATCAAACTGTTGAAATGTGTGACGTCGTAGAATCTGGCTAACCCTTCTCTTTCTAGACCTCATTTCAACCAGAATCAAGGGATTAAGTCTTGGGTCTTTTGTGTTTTCGCACATTTTCTCGAAGTGCTCTAAGTACTTTCTTTAGTCCAGCGAGTGTTTCAGTTTCTTTATACAGTGAGTCCTCGGTTCACAATTGAATCCTATTACATAATATACTGTAAAAATGTTCTAGCCATAACTTTAATAGTATGGAAATTCAGACAAATTGTTCTGGAAGTGAATTTCTATCATTTGGCAGCTCTGGGATTTAGCAGGCGATTCTGAGCCTTACAAATTATAAAAAGAAAAAATGGCTCTTAAAGCACTGTCCCTTGAATCTGTGCATACAACAGAAGCACAACATTCTTGGTCTTTTTTTCTCATTTTGCAGTGACTTGAAGTGAGCCATTTGTATGTGTAAGAGATGGCCACTTGATTAGAAGTAGCAAAGGAGGACTGCAGCCGGGCTTGTTGTGTCAGTGGTTTCGCATACGAAACATCCCAAAGGCTCGTATCCCGCATTTGAAATAGGCTTTTTGTGCCTGATTACTGAAAGAGGCAAAAAGACATGTTACTGAGGTACAGAAAAAAAAAAAATGATCGTGCCGATAATTTGGGGGAAGCCAGCAACTGCATAAAAGCCATTTTTCGTGTTACTTAACTTGCCCTGAGTGCAAAACCAAGAAGAAGAAAAAAAAAAAAAAAAAGAAACACGGTCCCGTAAGGGCGTATCACACTGTGCAGTGCAGGTTTACGCCGTTCACCGTTCGTAATCTCTAAATGTACACCACTATTCAAAATTTAGAGGTCGCCCCTATAATTTCATCTTTTTCATGAAAACCTGTAATTGGGTATACTGTATGTACACTCTCGTTTAGAAGTTCGGACATCACTTAGAAAAGTCCTTGTTTGAGAAGAAAATATATATGTATATTTTTTTAACTGCATTAAGTATGTGTACTTTATTTCTGATTAATGTTCACATCATTGAAAAAAAGCAACAACAACTCTGCTTTTGGTTCAAAAGCAAGGACATTTGTAAGTGACCCAAAACGTTTCAATGGTCGTGTATGTGTGTCGGGACCATAGAGGACCCATGCTGTGTCCAGTACTTTTTCTTTAGAGTTAGCAAGCCCTATGTTTGTCACAGTACAAAGAATGGATGGATGGGATTGGTTGTTATCAAAGGGTAGAGTGTCATGTGTGTGTGTGTTTTTTGTAACTTATAGTGGTTGATTTCATTTTATACTTATCACCTTTCTTACCCTTTCTCATTTATCATTAAAGTTGAGTGTTTACAGGGTGTTTTAGCATATTAGTAGAGACTTGTTAACTTATGTGCATAACAGTTACAAATGTCAGAAAGTACTGAAAACATTACCTTTCTAGCTAGTTAATAATTGTTTTATGTTGGGATTTTGAAACAACCATGTCATAGGTGTCTCTATTTAGTCTATTTTTTTGTCTTTGCAATGATTGTCTTATTATTCTCCTGCAGTGTGCTAATGTGTTCTCTTGGTGTCCTGCAGCATTTTCCCCTCTGCAGTGCTAGCAATAACCTACACGGGCCCTGAAAGGCTTAAATTCTGTCCTATTAAATTCCGCTTCAGTCTCTTTGGATGTCCATGTGTTCTGTGTCAGTGTGATTTATGCACGTACTGGATGGTGTTTCTGTTGAAGCACCAGTTTGTTATGCTGGGATGGGCTATAACTCTGCACAAGGGCAAAAGAAACCGGACGCAACGAGTGCTGATTCATCTTCCTGCTGTCAGCGATACGATCATCTTGGGGTCGTTCATCTCGTATTGTATCATAACCAGGAAATTGTGCGCTCAAATTTGCGGTATTTCATTGGATAATTATGCACACAAGTTGGCTTTGACCGTTTCTCAATGTGCATGGTGTTCAAAGGAAGCACACTGTTGTCATTTTTCATTATTAACACATTGAAAAGATAAAATCCAAATTCTTGGTGACATCAACACCAAAACATAACTTGTCCTATGCAGACTCCTGCAAGGTCACATTTTCAAGAAGACACTGCAGCACCTGCATGCATTGCTTATGTACAACCCCCAGACACTTCTTTGGGTATTTTAACACTTTTATTGCTGCATCAGAGCCATAATAGTACATCGGGTCTTTTATACAGAACACACCCACGTGGTGTCTACAACAGGTGCGGACATTGACACAGAGACAAGTGTTAAACTTCCACCCTGATCTCGTGGCATTGCATTGCATGGCAGAATACAGCAATTCACCCACCCCCCACCCCACGATAATGTTTGGAATTGCTGTGACACACTAGTGTCCCGTGAGAAATCGTCAGTGGTGCCGCAGGAAATTATCCAACCTCACAATTTTTAAGATTATTATTAATTACAAATGTATCTTTGTTCATCTACTGTTGAAACCATAAATTTACATACATTATTTAAAGAGGCGCGCGCACAGACTTTTCCCTCACGGTCTGACATGAAATCAGACTAAACTTTTACTATATTTGGTTAATTAGGATTGCCAATTTATTTCTATTTGCTAAATGACAGATAAATAGTTTTCTTTTCTGACATTTTTTCATTACTTGCTGGCCTTTCCAGGCAGCATGAAAGGGGCTTATGAAATTGTAATTTTTTTTTTTACCGGACCAGGTTATATTGTATAGTTGTGGTTTACGTTATTGTCTGTGATTGAATAGCGGGGGTCACGACAGGGGTCCTCGTTCTATGATGTTCCCGACATATGAGGTTTCAAGGTTGCAAACAGTACGCAATGAACTAGTTTGTGCAGTGGTTTAAGAATACATCAACACAAAAAGGCACACTCAGTTACCACCCTACTTACAGTTTATCATTAGATTGTTTTATGTTTATGGCCTAGAACAGGGGTGTCCTAAATTCTAAGTCATCTGTAAATCTTTAGTCACTGCATTATAATGTAATTATAATGCACGGCATTATGAAGAGACATTTCTTTACTAATTTAGCTGTAGTTTCTATGCGTCTTTGCATACCTGCAAAATAAATTTATTAGAAGTGGTAGGAGTAGTGGTGGTCAGGGGCGTCACACCTATGGGGCATGTGATTGTTGCAACACCCCCACTTTTTGGACACCCCGACTTTTCCTGTTGCAGTCCTTGTCCAATGTAATTTTTAGAATAGGCCGTGAAAAAATGGACGGTGGGCTGTAAATGGCCCCTGGGCCATATTGGACACCATTGCCCAAGAAGTATTTTCCCCCCTGATATTTACTATAATTATGACTCAACTACTGCCTTAATATAGTTTTGTGACCTACGTACAAATTTGGGTTACACCGCCGCCATAGGAATGGATCTATATTAAATGAACATGCAGTGATTTCATATCTAGCAAAGAAATAGTCAATATATCTATTAGGAGACTTTTATAGATGAAGTTATGATCTGTTTTCATAGCCGCTCATTTGTTAGCTGGATCACACCAAAACAAGGACCAAGGAAAACCCCATTTGGCCTTGGTGTCGCTGTTTTCTGTATCTCTTTGGAGGTAGTACAGGAGTTGTAGCAGGCCAAACAACACCTGTGTGCAATTCCGGGACTTTGTTCTGAAGTTGAGACTCAGTCACCCTGTCTCACATCTCCTTCAAACATTTCACATCATGAACAGAGTCTCGAAACGTTTCAAGTTCGTGAACCACGGTTTGACTGTAGTTATTTGCGTGGCATTTTGTAACCTCGACACCTCCTATGTCGGGACTGTTGTAAACAGAGGACCCTGCTGTAAGGTGTGCTCTAAAGTAGGAGCGCAGGTTTAGTACCTTGCTATACAAATGGTCCCCCCCCTTTCTGTTGCAAGAAGCACTAATTCTGAAAGCAATCGCTCTACAACTTAAAAGAGCGGAACAAAACAGCAAAATGAGGATTACAGAGGCGCTGCCATGTTTGATTTTGATCCTAAAATGAATATCCCGGATTTTGACGACGAAACAAGCCCGCTGCCATTGCCCGACTGAACTCCCGTGTAGGATATCCCTTGCAAATGTTCGTCTGTTTGCCCATTTCCCTTCTTCTGTGGCCATCTGCTTGGATCGCTGTGTGTTTACCGCTGCTGCCAACATACTACACAACTCCGTATGGTGCTTTCCAGGCCAGCACTGCCTGCCTGCCTGACTGCCTCGCTCACGTAAGCCCCGTCTCAAGAGGGAACTCACTCAGGCTAGGTGTGGGTGGATTTAGGGATGGGAAGCATGTGAAGAGCAGCCTTTTGTGACTCACTTCTGCATTTTGTTTTGAATAGACAAAGGTGTATGAGATGAGCTGTGCGGTGACTTAAACGTTTTGTTCCTGACTTCCTCTCGTTTTCTGCTTGGCAACCAGGCATTGTTGCACTCACTCACTCACTCATTATTTATTATTGTGGTTGTCTTTTGCAGTGGTGTAAGACTGCACTGCACCATACTGAGGGATGTTGCTAATATTTTGTGGTGAAATATATGATCAGGTGTTCACACATGATGGCTCTCTCTTCTTTCTTACTAAAATAGTCATTCATTCCAAAAATCTGCATTAATGGGTTGAGACTAATCTCTGTATTTCAGGCCTTCTTTTCAAATCAACAGCACCACTGTGTTAAACATGCAAGCATACACACAAAGACACGCACAAAAGTGCTGTGCTGGTGTGGGTGTGTTGATACTTCCTCTGCTAGTAGCTGGAAGAAGATTCATAAAATCAGTCATGGCTTTGATGCTACAGCCAATGGTTGAAAATGGTCGGGTCAACTTCAATCGAGGGTTTCAAACCTAGGTTAGGATTTCAAATTGGGGTTTAAAGCCTAGGTTAGGGTTTCAAACAAGAGTTATTGTTTCAGATTTAGGTTTAAAGCCAGGATTAGGGTTTTAAGATAAAGTTTTGGTTTCAAATAATTGTTTTTTTTTTTCAAGATTAGGGTTTCAAGACAGAGTTAGCATTTCAAGCCTGGGTTAAGATTTCAAAAAGGAAGACTGTTTCAAGCCAAGGTTACGGTTTTAAGTCTAGGTTAGGCTTTCAAATAAGAGATACAGTTTCAAATGAAAGCCAGAGTTAGGGTTTAATATTAGGGGTTTAAGACAGAGTTAGCGTTTCAAGTTAGGATTTCAAACAAGGTTTAGGATTTCAAGACAGGGTCAGCTTTCCAATTAAGGTTGCAGGCCGAAGGGTTAGGATTTAAAAGAGGGCTTCAAACCAGGGTAGGTATTCAAATTAAGGTTTCAAGCCTTGGTAAGGGTTTCAAACAAGGTTTAGGCTTGTAAATAGTTTTTTAAGACAGGATTGGGGTTTCAAATCAGGGGTTCAATTCAGGTTTAAGGTTTCATGAGAACTTCAAGCCTGGTTAAGTTTTCAAACAAGGGTTCGAGTTTCGAATTGGGGTTTAAAGCCAGTGTTTGGGGTTCAATGTAGCGTCTGTAGACTTTACACCGATCTGATCGGTATCGGCCGATAATTAGCATTTTATGCTGATCGGCCGATCGGCTTTCATTTCATAATTCGCCGGACCGATCAATGACGTCATCGATCGACTCCGCAAAAGACATTTACTCCGCGTCACTGTCGCGTATGAATCCAAAAGCTAGTTTATTTTTAGCCTTGTCACGTGTCTTGTGGCGTAGTACTGTAACTATCTGATGGCCAATATATATATATTTTTTTTTTCAATCTTGTAAGACCTAAATTTATGTCAGTGGCCAATCCTTGAATGCCTCTTGAGGTCATTGATGTTTTAAAGATGTTTTTAAGTCTAAAATGGGAGAGAATAATTTTGAAGACATGTACTCAGTATACAATAAACAAGTATATACAATAAAGGAACAAGTCATGTAAATAGACACATTGCTCCATCTCATGGTTGGATCGGTGATCGGTTATCGTTTTTTTTTATCTTGCTGATCGGTGATCGGCCCCAAAAATCCTGATCGTGTAAAGCCTAATTTCAAGCCAAGATAGGAGTTTGAACTGTGGTTTTACGCCTGGGTTAGGATTTCAAACAAGGTTTTTAAGCCCTTACATATTTCTTCACAAAGGCTTACCATGTGAATATTATAGATACTGTTATACGCTATTTCAGGGCATTTCAATATATATGTTTTTTTAACATTAAGTATTGATCATAATGGCTTGAGAAATGCATTAATGCAATCCTACAGTTGTACTCCAATATCATCTCCTGTCTTCACATTTGTCTTTGTACTTGGTGTCTTTGTGAGTCTGCAGCTTTCAATTTAAGAGATTGCACCCTGGCCCATTAGTATGGTAAATCTGAGCCCTCTAACTTGAGCCAGCATGAGTGTGTAGTGTACCGCAGTGCTGCAGTGCTGTCCAGCTCTGCAGTTCACTTCAGGCATCTGTGCTGCAATGCTAGACTACACGCCACAGTCACAGGCCTTGGTACATTTCCCTACTTTATGAAGATATGCACCATCTACTGCTATTTTGCCAAGTTTTCATACATCTTTGTGGTTAATAATGGACCCATGTAGACACTATTAGCATATGATGGTTAGCACATCTGCCTCGCAGTTCTGAGGTTGGAATTTCAGCTCTAGAATTCCTGTGTGGAGTTGGCATGTTCTTACAGTATTCCTCCCACATTTCAAAAACATACATGTTCAGTTCATTCAGCGCTCTACTGTAAATTGTCCAAAGGCGGGAATGTGCGTGTGAATGTTTGTTTCGCGCTTAATCCTGTAACAACATAGTATCGCAACCAAAAAGCACGATACTCTAAAGCATATGTGTCAAACTCAAGGCCCGGGGCCAGATGCGGCCCACCACATCATTTTAAACAATAATGTTTAGATATTGCATTTTTCTGTTACCAAACCCTTCTACAGTAACTTAAACAATACTTGAACAAACTATTATCCTTGTCTTCTGATTTAAAAACTAGTTATCCCTCAATTTGTTGTTTAATGGTAATATGTTTTGGTGATGATTAAACATTTGTATGGTTTCACTGTTCTAACGGCCCTCTGAGAGAAATCGTAACTACAATGCGGCCCGAGACAAAAAAAGAGTTTGACACCCCTGCTAAAGCCTTAAGGCCTCTTTATACTCCCGCCGTCGCACGGCCGACAACGCCCGCATTGCATCACGTGACCGAAGAATTGCCCCACGCAGCACCTCTGCGCAGCTTGCCGCGCACCCGACAAAAATAGTTGCTGCACGTTGAACGCAACGGCGATTATCTCCGTTGGTCCGTTTTAGTCACATGCCGTGATGACGTACCAGCGTGCCCCTTGGTTCTACGTACCATCTACGTCGCCGCCTTCTCGATTAATTTTGCAGCATAAATAAACGCATCATCTGGTCATCTAGGTCCATTTGGTCTGTCCCCATTGTTGTTGCTTTGTTCCTTGTTACTGAAAGGAAAGTAGAAACGGCTACCGGAAATGGCAAAAAAAATGCAGAGGAAACTCCACCCTGTGGTGTCCTATCCAATACCAACCGTAGCGACACCCCCGACTTGGAAGAGAACTGCAGCACACTTTCAAAACAGCGCGCGTGGGTTGTGCTCGAGTATAAAGCCAAACTGCGCAAGGGACAGCCGCAGTGACGTCAGCGCGGTCGCCATCTGCGCGAGTATATAGAAGCCTTTAGTCACCTTTGAAATGACAGAACTGGAACACACCAACTCCCAGAGTTTGTGGAGTGATCCAGATACTATACAGCCACATGAGCATAAAGTGCTACTAAATTTGATAAAAATGATTATTGTTGTTATTATTTTAAGGTAATTAAAAGCCTACATTGAATAACCCAGTCACTGGACAAACATAGTTAAAATAGCTCAAGCAGTACAATTTCAACAAAAAAAAAGAACAGAAGACATCAATTAAAATGACAAATGATAGGGAAATGTTAAAGTGAATAGAGAGTCCAGAATCGGTGTGTCTTGAGCTCGGATTTGAAGAGGGTTAATGAGTCTGTATTTCAGAGGTGAGGTGGTAATGAGTTCCAAAGACGGGAGGCAGAGCGACTGAAGGCTGACTGAAGGCTGTCCCCCACGGTGGACTGAAGGGATGGTGGGGTGGAGGGAAGATGAAGACCTGAGAGAGTGGGAGGGTATGGCAATGTGAAGGTCAGCAAAATATGGTGGGTGATGTCATTATTGATGACCAAAGATAAATTTCTTCAGCAAGCCTCCTCCAACTCCTACTTTTTCTGATTACGGTCACCTGACCAGAGTGAGCACAAATGTAGCTAATGCTGTTTCGACTGCACGGAGCGGAGCAGAGGAAACATGGCTAGTATGATTAATAAACCTGAAATTGCGGACCCTCCAAAACTCATTTAGGCCAGCAGTATGGGAGCATTTTGGCTACCCAGTTGAGAACAGATGGAAATCGTGTAGTCGACAAGACCCAGAATATTTGCAGTAAGTGCTTCAAAAAAACTTCGCCAAGTCATGTCCAATATGTTAATGCATCTTCGCAGACACCATCTTGGAATTAATTGAAAGTGGTGTGCAGAAAAAAACATTGGCACCATCTACTCTGACAAATGTATTTATTCTATTAAGAATATATATTATATATAAGTATAATATTGTTAAATGAATATAATACACAATAATAAAGTAAATAGGAAGTATATTTATTGTTTATTGCCAAAATATATTAATTAAAAAGGATTGAATTGCGGATCGACTTTGTTTTTTTGTTACTGTCACAAGCGCTATTAAAAAAAAATTATAATATTGAACTCATCATAGACATTAAATATTTTCTCGGTCATATGTGTGACAACAAACAAGCACAAGCATCTCCACAAAGTTACTGTATAGTGTTCTGTTTTGGGTCTTTTCTGCCAAAATTGTGGAGAAAAAAACTTCAACAACAAAGTAATAGGCCCCTTCTGCCAGAGAGACTGCTTTGATATCTGCCAACACAACCCACTCCAACTCCTGATGCCTTGACACTGACAGATGACTTTGTAGTAAATCTGCTCACGGGTCTTTTATCCATCAGGGTCACGCCATCATCATCGCCGCCTTCATCACCTGATGGCCGGGCTGGCCGTCGTCCCTTTTGTGCCGTGATTGAAATGAACGAGGAGGGAACGTTAAACGAGTCCTTGGGAACTCGGGACGACGTATTCACCGCTCAGGGGAGAAAGTGATGGGAGTGGAAAGTCACCTTTCATGTTGTCGTTAGGGTTATGAGCCAAGACTCGGGTGAGCTCAGTCACCGGTGAAATAAGGTTGGCATGAGATGCTCATCCCGCTGCTTTGTCGGTGTGACAGATGCCACTCTGCTTTGTCCTCTGCTGTTAAAAGAAAGGAAGCTGATTTGTCACTGATTTGAATTTGTGTGTGTGACAGTGGAACTTCCAGTCCAAAACAATCCTTGTGACCTCAGAAATGGTAGTCTTTGAAAATCTAAATATCCCATTGAGACCAACAATACAGTAA
Organism: Phyllopteryx taeniolatus; assembly: GCF_024500385.1. NCBI lineage: Eukaryota > Metazoa > Chordata > Actinopteri > Syngnathiformes > Syngnathidae > Phyllopteryx > Phyllopteryx taeniolatus. Next base: position 20,837,452 of record NC_084510.1, read on the forward strand.
CCAGAAAACCATGGGTAACAATAAAAATGTTCAATTGCCTTTACTGTATAGTTTACTGTCAATAAATATTACCACTAAAGATAAATGGCTAACAGATGATTCGATTTCTATAAAAGTTACCATTCCAGTGCCAAAAATTACCATTTTTTTACTAGCATGTCACTACGGCTCGACTGAAACAGCAGTGAAATGTCCGACCAACAGGGTGACACAGTCTTCATATGTGAGCACCGGTCCGAGAGTACAAAAATAAGATGGTTATGGAAGTGCATGACTCGGCTTACCTTTGATGCTTTGTGTTTCCTTGGTTTTTCCTGGCGGCACGGTGGACATGCATGGTAGGTTAATTGACAACTCTAAATTTCCCGTAGGTGTAAATGTGAGTGCGAATGGTTGTTTGTTTGTGCCCTGCGATTGGCTGGCAACCAGTACAGGGGTGTACCCCGCCTCTTGCCCGATGATAGCTGCACACATCCCATTTTAACCTCCACATTTATGACCTGGTCTGCCTCGTACGTATTTATAATCACAAATGCTGACAACGCCTGGGCATGTTTCTGTGCTTCGAGCCAGCGCAGGTGCTTGGTGGATTTTTCATGCTGACTGACGTTGTTCATTCCCCCGTGTGAGACATTTAAATCCCAGTTACAAATTGTACAAAATGCGTGAATGCCCCATTTTGCTCTTCTTGAGAAAATTAAATTTGCTGTCCCTTTTTTCTCAATATTTACAGGACCTCTGTTCTTTTGGCAGGAATGCCTTCTTCGTCACGTCCATCCATCGATCTTATTTGTTTTTGGAGTTTGTTCCCGGTGTTGCCACTAACCTCGCGAGAACTGCCACCAGGTTACTGCAGGTGGCAGTTCTCGCGATGCTAGTGACAGAGTTCAGTTTGGAACTTTTTTCATTTTATTATTTTTTTGTTTGTTTGTTTTTTAAGCTGATATCTTGCCCTAGCCTTTGCCCATGGTTTTCTTGATAATTTCCAAAATTATATGTAATAATGCAATCTAGCTTTTGTGTGTGTCAGGTAAAATGCCTTTTGTGCTACCAGGTATTATAATGAACAAGAAATTGATGAAACAGTGATGGTCTACTATTTTTTTATATATCATACATATACTGTATATAGATGAACAATTTTATATACATACAAAACACACACACACACACATTTGTTATATAATATGCCTGTATATAATAATGCAGGCATTGATCTAATTATTTTTAAAAATGACTAATGTTAAGAATGGGCTAATTCCATTATTGCGTATTTTTTTGTAATGTTTTGTATTCGTAAAAATAAATACAACAGTATTTGAAGTTGTTTTGTCAGTTTTCATTCTACTGCGTTTACTGATGTTTTCGATTTTTGCCGTGGTATCGTTTCAGTCCGGTATCGTTGTACTTTATGCAGTTATAGTATCAAAGTCAGAATTTTGGTACCGTGACACCACTACTTCTGACTGGCGGCGAGGAACGAAGTGAAGTAAAACCTTTGTCTCCAATATGTCTAATATATGTAATAATGCGTGCTAACGAGAACTTTATTCATTGTATATGGACACACACAACAGATACCAAGTCTGTCCTCTAATACAATTAACGAACAAGTGAAATAAAAACACTGAAACAGAGAAACGCTTCATTGTTTTGCCTACGATGTCCCTTATATAACACACTATGCTATAGAACACACGATAAGACCGTCCACTTTGTAGAAGAGAAACATACGCAGTACTGCCACTAAATAAAACAACAAAAATACGCTTAATGGTGAGTTGTTTCATTCGTTTTTATTTTGTTTGTCGAAATATGTCTTCATATGAAACTGGACGCAAAAATACAGACTTTAATTCTGTGATACTGGCTAAAATGAAGACTGGTGACATCATGTCTTTAGACAGTTCCATGTCCAAAATATTGACCACATTCAAGGAGTATTTTCCGCATAGTTTACGAACTTTTAAGTCTTGGACAGTTGAGGTTTCAGTGCAAGCATTATCTAACCAAAATCTACCTAAGGAGCCAGACACTCACCCTCAGTGAAGCTGCCCTCTCAGCAGCACTGACCTGCTTCTAGGGCCGACACTTTGAATTATTTATAGAATTGTGTCACCCAAAAGTGGCGGTTTAGCTGTTGTTCTCACACACAAACGCACACACTACAAGCATAATATAAGCAGATCAACATACATTTAAGTGATTCCTTGTTGTCGTTTCATGAGGTTTTTTGAATTAGAATTAATAGAAGCTGTTGTAGTTGGCGTGTTTTTCAACATGCAAAGAAATTCATGGTTCGCATGAATGCCTTTTATAATACAGGTACTTTGACTCATACTATTGATGCACAGCCAAAGCTGATGTTATTGCAAGTCCACTTAGATCTGCAAAATGAGGAGAGATCTCCACCTAGTGGCAGTAATGTTTCTGATTTATATTTTTAAGAAAATTGAGGCTTGGTTTTGAGTCGTTTAGGTACATTTCTATTTCATGAATTAAAATGGAGGATTTAAATAGTTTCTATGCTGGATGGTGTAGAATTACCATCACATTCTGCACTTCCTTCACCTAACTGACTTTAACCACTTTAGCCAAGTGGCCTCTATCATGTAATTGCACTGACACATCACCCATGTATTGTAACGTGTGTGTCCAAAAAACAAAAATCTGAATTGGATTTTAGGCCTGATTCCACTGAATTGAAGATGGAAGACCTGAACTGTTGTCTTGCTCTCTTTCTTTGGCAGAGGCCCACGTTGGCGCTAAACTGTCCCTCCTGGTTGCGGTGAAAGAACACCACCCCTGGCAGGCTGGCCGCGACGCTCCCCTCCTCCTGCCACCATGTATCCTGAATCGACCACAGACTCCCCCGCTCGCCTCTCCCTTCGACAGACCGGTTCGCCCGGAATGATCTACAGGTGAGTCCAGAAAGACACACATTATGGATGATTGTGCACTGCAATGAGTGTTAAGTTTTTTTGCTTTGTTTTTGCTTTGCCCTTTGTAAGGGCCGTGGTCCACTAATGTAGAGAGTAGGGCTGGGTGATAAGACCAAAATAAAATCTCCACTTTTTTTTATGAAAATCAAATTTTTATCATTTTCTCTCCCTCCCTTTGCCTATCGAAAAAGCAAATGACAATGACATTTTTCTTTTTTAGGGCTTTATTTCTCTTGATACCAATCAAACTTTGAAATGTGTATTTGTTTTCTTGCCCAAGAATTGACTTGCCTTGCATGCACCTTGTTAATGTGAAAATCCTCCTTTTCTCTTTGGAAAATAATTTCCTTTTATGTAAACATGCACGCACATACAGTATGCGTCTTACTAAATTAACGTTTTTAGTGTTCAATAATTTAATATAAAATAAGCCTTCAAACTGCATGGATCAGCTCGTCTGTATGTCTGTCGAAGAGTAGTGTTGGACAGAAAGGTGACCTCTGCAAAATATTTGCAGCTTGGAAGCGCATACCTCCGGCCAGAAGTGTCCAACGTGCCAATAAGTAACTGCTTTTGAAGCTCCTAAATGGGCACCATATCTCTGGAAACGTTCAGTGAAGTTGCCTCGGTGATTGCTTGCTAGGTTCCTTTCTTGACATACATACAGAAAACGATGTAAAGATGTTTACGCTTTGTTTATTAGGGAGATTTAAACTTGCTAGTTGCTTCTTTGAAAAATAGTTGCTAGAACAGAGTTTCCCGACTTTTATTAAGGCATCAGGCACCCATTTTACTTTGGAAAAATCTTGTGGCACACCACCAAACAGAAATGTCACAAAAAGTATGAATACTGGATTATGAATGATTATCTCATCTCAATTTACCCACAAATTGACGTAGTGTCAAATCTGGGCCTGTTTAATTGAACACAAATCGCAGGAATTCATAATTTATTCCTTTGTATGGACGGCAACAGATGGATACAACAGGATTATTACACCGCATGCCATTTAAGGGAAGAATATTTAATTGTTCTGCCGTGCATGTATACTGTACATGGCCGGCCGGCATAGCTAGATGAACAAAGATGCATTATTTGTGGATAATAAATAATTTTGAGGCAAATTACGTGAATATGAATAATTACCTGCGTCACCCCTGATGGTCTCTCATAGCACACTAGTCTACCACGGAACCCTGGTTGTCTCTCAGTTGACAACACTGCTCTTGTAAACAAGCTCCTCTCTGTTCTCTGTTTCCAAGCAGATAGCGATGAAAAAGTCACTCTTAACACACAACACCACATGTTAATTGCTCAGGATAATCTATGACAGACATCCAGCAATCGGGCCTTTTCTGACTTTGACCATAAGTGTGAAAAAAAAATGCTCAAATGAGGCATGTTTATCAGTATACAGTGTTATTATGTGTGTACCCTGCTTAACAGACAGCAATGAAGTTTGCAGTGTAGCATGGTGACTTTGCTTGCTTCGTTCTCTCTCGACATGATGATATAATAATTCAAATCTGACATATTTGGTGCAGTTGCTGTTACTTATGTTGAACGTTAATACGTTCCATAAGGGAATGGGATTCAAATATCAGAAGTGCTTTTGCATTATGATGCACATTGCATTGCACATTTTCTTGTCATTGATTTTGGGATACTGTCACATAATTGTACTTTATCAACATAAAAGTCCACTAACACTGTTTGTGTTTATACAGCACTGTGGACTTGTTTGTCAAGATTAACCTGCACTCTCTTATTTGACCAGCAAGCGGCGCCTTTGATTGTGGGCTGGAGTGTGTCGATAGTTGAAGTATCCACTATTACTATTATCAGATACTGTTATCAATAATTTGTCATTTTATCATGACGAACAGTTTTGATGTTTGTGAGTTCTGTTCATTATTTGACCTGTTGTGTTGTATTATTTGTAGCACCTATGCATCCACTATGCCTGCACTATTCCCCCACAGACTCATGTTGCCACCATTACTAACCTCTTTCCTACTGCACTTACATTAACCAGCACCCTGTCTTTCTCCTTTTTTCTGCTGATGCCTTCAGTGCTCGCTATGGAAGTCCAAAACGGCAGCTGCAGTTCTACAGGTATTTGTCTTTCTCTGTATCTATTCTTCATCCCTACTGTTTCACATGTACAGACCCGTTCCAAAAAAATTAGAATATCATGGAAAAGTGTATTTATTTCCATAATTGTATTCAAAACGTTTTATAGATTATAGATTCAGGGCGCGCAATTTAAATAATTTCAAGTATTTATTTGTTTATTTTTACATAATCTGGACTTCTAGCTCATAAAACCCGCAAAATCAGGAATTCAAAAAATTGTAATACTGTGAAGAAATCAGCCCAAATTTTGCAGGCCATAAATGTTTTAAACTAAGTGTCACACACTAATCATCTACTAAACTCAAAGCACCTGCACAGGTTTCCCTAAGTGTCATTAAATTGCTTCAGTTTGGTTCAATTGTCTCAGTTTGGTTCAATATGGGGAAGACTGCAGAATTGACAACTGGCCAGAAGACCATCATTGATACTCTCCATAGGATGGGTAAGCCACAAAAGTTCATAGCTAAGGGGGGCTGGCTGTTCACAGAATGCTGTGACCATGCATATCAGTGGAAAGTCCAGTGGAAGGGGGAAATGTGGCAGGAGAAGATGCACCAGCAAAAGAGATGACCGTGGGCTTCAGCGGATTATCAAACAGAAAAGATTCAAGACTCTAGCAGAGATCCAGAAAGAGTGGAATGAGGCAGGAGTCACAGCTTCAAAAACCACCACATTCAGACGCATCCGGCAGATGGGCTACAACTGTCGAGTTCCTCGGGTCAAGCCACTTCTGAGCCTGAGCCAACGTAGGAAGTGTCTCAACTGGGCCAAGGAGACGAAGGACTGGACTGTTGGTCAGTGGTCCAAGGTCCTCTTTTCCAATGAAAGTAAAGTGTGCCTTTCATTCAGGAATGTCCAAGGGTTTGGGGGAAGACTGGTGAAGAACAGAACCCAAGCTGCTTGAAGTCCAGTGTGAAATATCCACAGTCAGTCATGATTTGGGGTGCAATGTCCAGTGCATGTGTTGGTAAACTCTGCTTTCTTAAATCCAAAATCACCGCAACAGTCTACTAGAATGTTTTAGAGGACTTCATGATTCCTTCCGCTGAGGATCTGTATGGAGATGCAGATTTCATCTTCCAGCAGGACCTGGCCCCTGCCCATACCGCCAGAAGCACCAAAACCTGGTTTGATGCCCATGCCATCGCAGTGCTTGACTGGCCAGCGAACTCGTCAGATCTAAACCCCTTTGAGAATCAATGGGGTTTTGTCAAGAGGAAAATGAGAGCCACCAGACCCAAAAGCAAGGAAGAACCGACAGCAAGCATCAAGGAAATCTGAGCTTCCATAACTCCCAGGCAATGCCACAGGCTGATTGCTTCAATGCCACGGCACATCGAGTCAGTGATTAAAGGAAAGAAAATCTTCAACCAAGTATTGAAGATTAACGTATCGTTTTGAAAGTACCATCTTTTGATTGATTTTAATGTGACCCTAATTTATTTTTTTTCTAACAAAACTGAAAAGTAAATGATTTCTTCGCAGTATTCAAATTTTTTAAACTCCTGGTTTCGTGGGGTTTATGAGCTGGAAGCCCAAATTATGTAAAGATCAACAAATAAATACTTCAAATTGTTTAAATTGTGGACCCTGAATCTATAATTTATGAAAGTTTAACATTTTGAAAGTAATTCTACAAATAAATAAACTTTTCCATGATATTACATTTTTTTGGAAAGGGTCTGTACGTACAATCATTAAGCAAAGTCCCTGTCGCTTATGTACTCTTTTTTTGGGTTCTCAATGCATAGATTTGATTGGACTGACCTTGGAATCAGTTTGAAGTTCTGAACCTTTAAGTAGCAGTAATTGCGTCATGGTTATGAGTGAGTGAGTGAATGTTCATGAATTTTACTTCGAAGTACTGTATGTCTTGACGTTTCGCAAATGTGACTTTTTGTAATAATCTTACTTGAAAAGTGTAAAAACAATTTAACCCATGTAAAATCAGCAAAACACTGTCTTAACTTTGTAAACAAATTGGACTTCGTGGTGTAGCCAATATTCGCTAATCTTACCTGTCCTCCATTACTCGCCCAGGCCAGAGCAATGAAATTATTACTTTGGCGCCATTTGGTGGAATTTATTTTTATTTGTTAGGTTTAAGTCATTGGGTAGTGTTTTCATCTGTGTTTGAGATATCGTATATTGTTCCTGGTCCTTGAATGCTCCACGGTCAATAGTGAAAGTGAAGGTATGTTTCTGCTTCTCTCCCAGCGCATATACTGTTAATAACTGGTGTAATAGTATGCTTTGGTGTTACAATTTGCTTGTATTGCATAACATTTATTAGTGTGTTAAAATGACAAAAGTTGAGTTTAATGACTTAATACTGTTTGTTTAAAGTGCTGCTTCATATCACCCACACACCCACGTTATGGCATCTATATGTAATTACAAACTCCCTTTTGGGGGTGCGGCAATTATTTATGGATTTTGCTGTCGTAGGCAGGAGTTGCTATTGGTCCCCCACAAATAGTGAAGATTTACTGACTGTATATTCTTCCATTTCATTTTGGAAGCTGTTGCATCTTGCAAAAAAAGCCACATAAAAAGCAAAACATTGCACAATTAATCGGATCGGGCAGTCTTTTGTAAAAATAAAAAAAAAGACAGAAAAAGCAAAACATGACAAATTGTCACTTTGACATTACCTGTCATACAATTTGTAAAGTTAGATTTTTATTTAGAGGTAAAAGAACAACAGCACTCAATTCTTAATCTGAATCTTCTTACTCAACAAGTGTAAAAACAAGTTTACCACTATAAAATGTAAGCAAAACATTCTCTGTAACTTTGTTAACAAGTGCAATATCAGAGTCTAAACTCTCATGTGATTTTACTGCGTGATGTCATTCAAGACATCGGTCATCTTTTGTAATACGTGTTGCAAAAAAAGCAAAACACAGGAAACGTCAACGTACTGTATTGTCACATATAAAGCTTGTTCGAGGCATTTTTTTTTTTACATAGTAGATCGGGGACGAAAAATCGCTCTTAGCAGACCACACACAACAAGACAATATTTTACAAACATCTGATAATCTGGCCTTTGCTGACTATAATCGAAAGAGGGGGAAAAATACTCAAATTTGGGCCGATTATCAGATTGTGTCTACCTCGCTTTAGCTGCTCAGTCTTTTTGCTACTACATCTCTTTTACATCAAAGCTCATTCTGCTGATCTGAGTAATAAAAAGCGCACACGATGTCGATTTGCCTGCAATTATCTCATGATTTCTAACCTGGCGACGTGCACTTTTCTGTCCTTTTTTTAATATATATTTTTAAGTGCAAAATTGTCTGACTAAATGCTCCGTCTTCCTCTGCATGAGGTCGATCGATAGAGCCTCGTTCTCCCTGTCGCTCCGACGAGCCTGGCGGGCTAATGTTTGCTTAATCTGATAATGCAGTGTTTCTGTTGTGCTTACGGCATCATAATTAACATTAACATCCCGTGCCTTACATTAACCTTACTGTTATTCAGGACAAGGATGACACACCAATCAGTCGGTATGGGGGCGGGGGGTCGATTGTGGGGTGGGTGGGTGTGAGGAGTGGTTTGGGTGGGGGGGATGAGGGGTCATTGCTCAAGAGAAAAATCGCACGAATACTGGACTTATGATTTGCTGATGCTGTGGTATGTCTTTCATCCAGTTGTGTTTTACTCTCAATACGCCACATCGGTAGCAAGTTTAATGTAGTGGTTTAGAGGTGTCCTTTCAATGGATTCGGTGAAGTGTTTGGTCTTTGTCAAGCAACAGTTTTACATGGACTGAGTGCTGTCCGACGTAAAATAGGAGGCTGACTTTTTCCATGTAATGTGTCTTTGGTAATGTTTAGAAAAATACTGATTCAAACTTTGAGATTATTCACAACAGCGAGACAACATTTATAAGTGCATGCTGCCAAGATGATATAAAATATTACAATCCATCCATCTAGTTTCTTTAATCCTGTTCAGGGTGGTTGGGGGAGGTGGAGTCTATGATTTGGTCACCAGTCAATCACAGGGCAATTGTAATGGGGCATTAAGCGCAAATCAGTCCTGCAGCAGGTCCTCGAGAGTCACATATACAGTATGACAATGAGGCCAGTTCCTATATTATTGCTATCGCTCTTTTATTTTCAGGTATTTACAGCTGGATGGTATACACAGAGGATTGTGATATTTGGAATGAAATGCGTTTTTTTGCGTGGCCAAAAGTATTGGAACAGCAATGCTGTTTGATTTGTTGTGATTTCTCCCCCTCACTTCCCTCTTTAACAGGCTTAATAGGGTTTAAGTCTGGAGATTGGCTTATTAAAACCTTCCACAGAAAAACACTCAGTTACAACATTTGCTCTCCACATAACCCACAAACATGGGAAATGTGAGCAAAAAACACGACTGAAGCTGTCTTTTCATTCCTTGTTGTTCTTCTGTGTGGTCCATTGGCAATTGGCAAACCATCTTAATGGCACATTGCTGCCATCAACTGATCTTGTCCTTCCAATGCAAGGAAACCAATGTGAAAGGATGGTGGCTGGATGTGGTGAAGCGTGCTGCCGCCATTTAGCGGTGGTTGTGTATCTCACATTCTGCTCATATCTCAAGACAAAATTGGTCAAGTGATGGCTCTTATCTAAAAAAAAAAAAACTTGCAAGTCAAGGCACTCGTATCTCAAGGCAGTACTGTAATTAGTTGTTTAATTGGGAATTAGACCATCAATGTAAAACTAAACAAATTGGATTAGTCCTTTACCTGAACATATACAGCTATATTTACGACTGTGGCTTTCACGCGGTTGGGCTGTGATTTGTGGGTTGTCAGTCTCGAGCTACAGTACTTGTCCTCATACAAGCGCTCAGTGGCGGTTACGCAGCATTTGTGTTTGTGTGTGTTTTCGGCATGAGCTCAAGCCTGCGTAGCTCATTATTGTGCTGCTCTAAGTAGTAGTATTTCCTGTGTAACAACAATCAGAGGCTTTTAGTGCAAAAAGCGTTGGTGAATAATTCAGAGCTGATATTATTTGCTGAGGCTAGCAGAAACGGGACAAAGCCTCTAAACGCTGTAAATGGATTTCTTTCACGAGATCTCCCCGGGAGGGGATGAGGCGAGGTGTTGCTTGCGGTGCTAGATGGCGGTCCCAGTGGTGAAGAGAGGAAAGGGATGCGCTCCCTTACTCACTAATTGGTTTAGACGTTTCCAAGTAAGACACTCCCAGTTTGGGTGGACCCACTTGGTCCGTCTGCAGTGCAGTGTGGCTTTATAAGCGCTGACTCGCACCATTCGACCTTGCTCATGAGCCGACCCCAAAGAAACCGGGTGAGTTTGTGGAAAGATCTTTCCGCCAGTGGCCAACGCTTGTTAGCATGTGCGACGGATGAACTTTTCAGTGTGGAGCGTGCATGTTGCCTAGTTTTCAAGTCCCCTTAAGTTTGTCCACATGGAGAAAACTTCAATTATTCCATCATTTGTAAGAGCCGTCTTTATGCTGTAGTCACGTTATAGTTCCTTATCACAGAATTAAAATATCCAGCACTTAGACACTTGTAATGTGATGATTAGGATTTCGTAGGACATTCCATGTTAAATGTTACACATTATTGTTGTAACATTAAAAAAAACCACTCCATTTCCATCTTTACTGTAAATTGTTTTAATCTATGGGTACACGGTCACTCAAAGTTTAGTAGCACTCTTTTTAAATGTCAATTAGTAAATATACATTTTTTTATTAGGCTACTTCTTTGTCCATTTTGTAATATTCAATTAAGTGTGATAATGTTCTTCCAAATTATTAACTTTAATGTGGTATGTGAGTTAATCCGGTATGCACTATTAAGTTGTAAAATATTATGTCCACTGTTTTTAAAGTAAATGATTTGCTGATTTTTGTTTTTGTTTTTTGTTTTCACAATTGCAAAGTAGATGTTCATTAAAATTCCAATGGAAGCATGTACATGTTGTTCCCTTCCATTATTGGCGTAAGCAACACAGTGCTGCCCTCTGTTGATTTATGTCATTAAGGGATGTTAAAACATGGTGGTCAGGAGTCAGATTGGAAGATTTTCTCCTGTCAAAAGTTGTGTTTGGTGGCAGTAAAGAACAAGTGTGACAATTATTTTGGATCCAGCTGGACCTGGTATTTATATATATATATATATATATATATATATATATATATATATATATATATATATATATTTTTTTTTTAAATCAAATTGTGGTTTTCCCTTTTGTTGTCCACTCAGAGTGGGATTGTGTTCACGTTTTCGCTTGTTGCTTGTCTGGATGGATTAAATGGCATGTGTCCTGTTTCTTGAGCACCTGAATGCTGCCTATCAGTGTCACCCTGCCTGTGGCGCACCTGTCGGGGGAGGGGGAAGCGATTGCGGTTGTTCTGGGCCGTGTTGATTACAGGATGCATGGCCATTGTACAGCCCAGAGCACAAGAGCTCTTTTTTAATGGGAGCAGGTGCTATTTAAGGGAGGTGCACCCTTAGCTCCATCTGTGTGGCTTCTTCATAATTTGTCAAGAAGGCGAAATACTGAGGGAGGGGTTGGCATGTTTACGGGAGGCTATGCCAGTAGCCCCCAGGGGATTCCCAGCACGCTCAAGTCCGGTCACTGTCCTGCTGAAAACCTGCAGATCCCTAAACCGTCAGCGCCGAGCAGTGGCGTCCGTAAGAGCAACAGCAGCGGCAGTGGAAAGATGCTGTCCATGACATACAGCGAGAGCATCCGGAGCGGGATCAACCGCTACCACTCGGACCAGGGGCTCAACCAGCCCCCGAGCAGGCCCACCGACCAGGCCGAGCTCCAGCGTCTGCGGGAACAGAGGGTCGCCGCTCAAATAAAGAACATGGAGGACTTCTTGAAGATGAATGGCCTGGCCCTGGAAGAGTGTGTCTCCTATCAGACAGGCATGAAGTACAGGTAAGAAAACAGTATTCAGGACCTGCAAAGTGTGAGATTGGAGGAGGCCATATGTTTGAGGATTGGCGAAACATTTGTGTGTGAGTAGATACTAGTGTTTAGATTAAAAAGCAACTTACATTTTGTTTCTTTTTTTGTCATCTGGTATGGCTTATTGTGTACGGTTTCATTTCCTCATTGGTCAGTTGCATATTTGCCGAACTACGAACATGTTGGAGGACTTATCCAGGCCACAAGAGTGGTGGCATGTTCTGTTCAAATCTATTTTATCAGGGTTAGAGTCTCTCAGCGGTTCTACCACCAGCGCAAGCTTGCCCCTATTTGATGCTAGCTGCTAGGGGACCAAACAGGAAGTAGCTTGGTGCCTTTTCCTGCTTGTTTGTACCTTAAAGTAGGCCACAGCTCAGCAATATCTATTTGTCATTGTTACAACGGAAAGCCCGGTCATTACTTATAATCAAGTAGGAGGAGGAGAGAAGCCAACAGCAAAAAAAAAAAAGAGAGAGAGCGGGAGTCCATCCGATTCTAATGGCACGGCAGGATCTGGGGGAGTTTAGGCTCGTCCGTGTGGTACAGCTCCATGAAGGCTGCTTTTAGGTCTTCTTCAGGCCTTCTTTACCACGTTACTATACGACACTTGTCTTGTGTCCCAGAGCTTGGGACACTGGGACACTGCATTAATGACCTTTTCCTCCATTTTCTTCATGCTATTTTGAAAGTACTGCCAAAATCTCTTGCTGTTTGCGCTGAAATCACTCCGCCACCATTTCTCCTATTAGATGCAACGAGATGTCATCACAGTGCGCTGTCACCCGAATTGAAAAATGTTCAGCTGCACGCCGTTGCGCTGCAGCAGCACATATACAATGAATGGGTTGTTCGATGGCGCACTGCACTGTCCTAATCACAGTGTGAAAAGGCCTTTAATCCGGTCCATCACTGTGACTGTTTACATATTCAGTGGCTTTCTACTTTCATGTATTGTGACCATCAGTGAATGCTCTAACATCAAACTTCCACTCTGGCTGTGACTTCCTATTTAGAGAATTAGATCCAGCGCCACACAAAGTGGCACAAAGTCCACTCCTGCTGGACAGTGCGGAAAATGCTGTCACAAAAACAACATGGATCATCAAAAAGAGAAAATTGATTATTTGAATTTGTAGAGTTACCATCAAGGCACGAAATTACATTTTCTTTTTTCATCCAGAAACAATATTAAGAGAAAACGCAGTCAAGCCAAAGGCGCAGGCTAGGCTGATGTGTTGCATTTACCTGGTTGCTTTACAGTCACATGCCTATTGCAAATCATTTTAGACATGACTGCTGCTGTTGCTGCTGTTGTTGTTGTTGTTGACAGAGATCAGTGACCAGAGTGTGTATATGTGCTAGGCTGCATGAGGAGTCTTGAGTTGTCCTCGAGGCTTGTATGTCACAGAAGATGGTTTATCTTTCACATTTTTAAGATGGCGAATATACTGTATAAGTATGTTAGTGGCATTATAAATCATTTACTCTACTACTACTCTACTCTCATTTACTTAATGTAATCATTTATTTATCAAGACAAACTGTACACTCACTGGCCACAATATTAGGTACATCACAGTCTCAAGTGTTTCTGAACATTTTTCGGATTAAAAACCTGTGGCCCACCAGCAAAAAAACAACATGCAGTTAAATCATTGTCCCATTCTGTATTTTTTAATGTTCATTACATTTTCTTTGGCTTTTTTCCCCCCATATTGTCTCCCCTTTACAAGGGTATCGATGCTAAAGCATCCATAAATCCATCCAAGTCTCGTCTTTGAGGTGGAGCCTATCCCATCTGACTAATCGCCGGTTAGACTCAATGCACTGGCAGTAAATCCATTCAATGAAGCTCGCATGCATAATTTTGGGAGGAAGTCAGAGTATCCAGAGAAGTACGTGCCAGTTGCACACAGAAGAGTCTGAGCTGATATTCGAACCCAGAATCTCTCGACTGAGGCAGGGGTACCAACCCCGTAATCCACGCAAGCCTGTGGAGAACATGTAAACTCCACAGGGGAAGGCCAGGAACCGAGACCACTATTACACCAGTAACTGAGCATGCCTTTGCAAACTAGTTCATTGCACGTCATGCTTAACCCCGAAAGGTCAATCGTAAACCAAGGACTATACAGTATGGTCATACCTTGACTTACGAATTAATTCGTTCTGTGACCAAGCTCGTAACTCAATTAACTTGAGCAACGAAGTATTTGAAACTCTCTCTTGAGCAAAAAAACAACAAGCGACGAGCAACGTAAATTGGGGGTGCTTCTAAGTCAAGGTTGCCACAGTTCTTCAAAGTTTGAGACCTTTCGCAAAATACAGCCACTAAATTACTCACATACCAGTCGTGGTTTCTTGGGGACCACATTTTAAGAAACCGTGATAATGCTCGGCTACATGAGAGGCGCGAAATGTGATGTAGTGCAATTCTTCACTACTGCCAACTTGCAACAACAATAAACACATTGATACATAATTTGTGAAAGCAAAATAGAATTGGATGTATTGTACTACATTTGTATTGGCGTTACAGAAAATGTATGGCTTGATGGAAAATTGTATTGGGTCTCATTGTGCAGGTGTACCTAATGAAGTGGCCAATAAGTACCTTTATTTAGGAACTGGCAGGCAGCTGGCGTATTCACTTCCCCTCATTGTGTCAGTCACTCTCTCACAGTATTGTGATCGCACACAGTTAGTTAGTGCTGTGCAATTGAGTCAGCATATACAATGCAACCTCACGGGCGTAACTATTTCTGTGTCTGTGTGTGCGCGCGCTCGAGTCATACTATATCTGTTCACCATTAATGGTGGTGTTAAAAACGGAAGCGAAATGCTATGGCTTTTTCTTTGTTGTTGTTGTTGTTTTTTTTTTTTCTTCTTTTAACAGATTTGGTACCAAAGACGGAAGATGTAACAATGACCTTAGAACAGGATCTTGAGTTTATTATGAAGTGAGACGGTCTCTGGCTGATCCGTACACTATCAGCAATATAATTTAAATGAATATCAGTTACACACACAAGTTTAATCAAGCAGATGCTAACATAAATGGCGATGCAGTGCAGTTCTACACCACGCTATCATAAATATCGCAATGTCTACAGCACCGTTGTAAGACGTCACATTCTTCATTATGGCTAAGCAAAACCAGACAGTTTGACTTGTGTGGGGCCAGACGGGAAGCAATGTGTCTCCAATTTGAGCGATATGGACGTTGAAGTACGGATCTTTGTTGCTACCTCCACTAATGGACATGGTAATGACCCCCATTTTGTCGCCCATGCGAGCATACTATAGCTGTGTTTTACCATAACCGTTCCTCCATGTTCAGTAAACTGTTTTTATGGACCCATTATGAAGCTGTTTTACTTAACTGTGACAGTGGTTTGACAGTTTCTCAGTTATTTGTTGCTGGATGTATTTATTATATTTTGACACCAGGGGGCAGAATAGCATGCGCCCTTTCTGCCTGGATTTCGGACTTTTTGTTTATTTTTATTATTATTATTTTTTTTTCTGTCTGAGCTTTAATCTGGGTCCTTCCTATCACATACCAAAAAACATGCGTGATAGGTTCATTGAAGACTCTAAAGGTGTGATTGTTTATTATTGTTTGTTTATATGTGGCCTGCAATAGGCTGGCGACCTGTCCGGGGGGTTGCAGGGGCTTCTCTAGATCAAAAGTCAGATGGGATAGCTTCCAGCTCACTCGCGACCATAATGACGGCAACACTTTGGATAATGCTTGAATGATTGAATGGATCATTTGCGGTCCATCTTTGACAGTGTCCTTTCATTAGCAGCTCGAGGCCACTAGAGGGCGGTCATGTTCCATTCAAGCACTTTGACTTTGCTTTGACCAGATAGAGGTCTAGTCAGCAAAATGTCCGTATCACAAGTGTAAAGTATGTATCTATTAGGGTCAAGGGTAAGCTGGAGGCTATCCCAGCTGACTTTTGCCAAGGGTCGTGGGGTACACCCTGGACTGGTCGCCAGTCAATCACAGGACACATAGCCTATCGGCAGCCTTTCACGCTCATATTCACACATATGGACAATTGAGTCTAAAAACTAACATTCTTGTTTTTGGAATTTTGGAGGAAGCCGGAGTACCCAGAGAAAACCCATGCAAGCCCACTCCATGGACGACTGAGCAGAGTTTCAAACCCTGAACCTCCTGACTCTGAGGCAGACATGCGACTGTGCCTATAATTCAGTCCCAAATACTTTGGCATCAACAACTGACTGAAAAGAGTATAATTAACTGCTAAGAATATAACTATACGAAATAAAGTTTGCATTTGATAATAACATTTTTTGAATAGGACAAAAAAAAATCCAGAACAAATTACTACTGCTAATATTGACAGAAGAGCTTTTAACACATTTTTTCAGTTTTCTTGTTTAATGCACCCACAAGAGCGTAGCAACTTAAATATTTTGCGACAGCCACAGAGCTGATGAAAAGGCAGAGCATTTACAACAGTGAAAGTTTTTGTTGTTGTTTTTGTTTTTTGACATTTCTTGCTCCGGCCAGGTCCCCTTGTGTGTGAATGTGTGCATGTTTTTTCCCCCGGCACTACGAAACCCAAAACTGTTGTTTTTGCAATTTAAAAAAAAAATACTGATTTTCAGATTGCCACAAACAGGTCTGAAGCAATGGCCAAAAATCAACCCCACAAAAAGTCCTGTTTTGTTATTTTTCTTTTGCCATTTCTGCATTATCTGTTCTTATCTATTTCTCCAACCTTTAGTCCTTAGACTTCTCTCCTAATGGCTTAACTGCCTCACGCACACCTACTTGCTCAACTCAAAAAGAGGCTCTGAGGAAACTATTTGATTGACAGATTTGGCTATAATGTTTCCTCAGAAGGCCTCAAAAATTCCTGGGTCAACTTCATCCCCTCATTCCATGTAGGTGCCGTTTAAGTAACAACAACATGGGGTGGACAAAACTGAAAAAAAAATTCTAAACATCTTTTGGCGGCAGTGTGAAAGGTGCTTTTGACTATCATGCATTATCAAGATGCGACTATTTGCAGATTTATTTTTCAGGGGGGCTCGTGTCCTTATCCCCGAATAGTATACTTTTGCAGTGACGCATTCCAGAGAATTGCCTTTTTTTATTTATTTATTTTTAATTTTTTTTTTGGGGTCACACAGCATAAGTGTAGCCCGTGTTTCAGCCTGGGGAACTGTGATTGTTTATCTGCAGGCAATCCCTCTCTTGAGGACTATTTTTAGCCACAGCTGCATACAGTGGAGCACTGCTGCTGCTGCTGTTGTTGCTGCTGCTGCTTCATCTTCACCTGTTCATTTGTGTTTTTACCAAACACCCCCATGCCTTCTTGCAGTCCTCCCGACAATGACGTCTTCGCCACACAAGTGTGAAGTGATGTTTGTGAGTTGGCTTGGCTTCGCCTTTGAGGTATTCTGTTTGGATTAATCTGACAGTTTGTCAAAATCTTCAAGTCTGAGAAGGCTTTGTTGGCCCAAGAAGTGGGAATTGCTGCAAATTACTTTTTGGAATTGTTTTTCTTGTAATTGTTCAAGCGTGACAATTCCAACAGCTGTCATTTACATCCTTCTGTAATGCTTAAGTCTCTGATTTGGTTGCCAATTTGAGGCTCAATCTGCCACAATGTGACAAGTGCACAATTTTCATCATCATTATTTTTCTTTGTGAATTTAGTCAGAAATATATACAATAGAAAATAAATTAAATACTTACTGTATATGACATTTAAACTGGAATTACAGATTCAACTCTGTTGGAATGTTTCTGATTTGGAGTTTGCATGTTCTCCCCATGCTTGCGTGGCTATTTTCCAAGTACCACTGCTTCCTCCCACATTCCAATAACATGCATGTTATGCTCCTTGAAGAGTGTTCATTGTCCGTTACAGTGAATGGTTGTTTGTCCATATGTGCTCTGCAATTGACTTGTTACTTGTCTCTCGATGCAAACTGCTAAAGTGTTACATAATTGTGCTCAAATAAATGTGATCATATATTTAAAAAGGTTCGTAAGTGACTTAATAAAGCATCTCTAACATTCTTTGGTCAAAATACAGATAAAGGACAAAGAATTACAGCACACTAAACAAACCTTTGTCATACTGCGGTTGAAATAACTTGGTTTTGCGAGGCGACTCTGTTTCATACAAAATAGCCACTGCATGATTAAGAGCTACTTCAAGCCCAGTCTTGTATTTACCCTCGTGGAGCCACAACTTCACCAGGTGTCCAAATTACACTTTGTTAATTACTGTGTTGATCCACGCATGTGGCGCATGCAGTAGACACATCACAAGGCCCCACCCCCACGTCAACAACTGATTGTATGTGCTGGCTATCTGAAGCTAATGCTAATCACACTGTTACCGTATCATATTTTAGATGTTTTAACAAGGTGTCATGACATATGCGTGGTTATTATAGCATTTTTGCTGTGGGAAGCCTTTCTGCCTAACAACACCTAATCATGTGATGTTTTCCTCTGCTCGAAATGGTACACGGGGACAGGCTGTAGGATTGTACGCTGAACATGACGGCTTATTCAGCTGCTGCGATTCTTCACATTAAGGCCTCTTTATACTCCCGCGCTCATGCGGCCGACAGCGCCCGCATTGCATCACTTGTCCGACGCATTGGGCCGCGCGCAGAAGGCCGTGGAGATCATCTCTCGTGATTGGTCACATGCTATGATGACATACTCAGCTTTTCCCTCCACATAGTACATATGCCGCCGCCTTCTTGATCGATTTTGCAGTATAATTAAATGTATCATCTGGGCATCTAGGTCCATTTGTTCTAGCAGACACTGTTCCACGGTCGCCATTGTTGTTGCTGCTTTGTTCCTTGTTCCAGAAAGGAAAGTAAAAACGGCTACCGGAAATGGCCATAAAATGCAGAGGAAACTCCACCCTGTGGTGTCCTAGCTGATAGCACCCGTAGCGACACCCCCAACTTGGAGGAGAACTGCAGCACACTTTCCAAAACAGCACGTGTGGGTTGCGCACGAGTATAAAGGCAAACTGCGCGCGGGATAGCCGCAGTGACGTCAGCGCGGTCGCCGCCCGCGAGAGTATAAAGACGCATTTAAAAAAGTGTGCATAAAGTGTGCATGCTCCCTGTATGTACAGTGTGGGTACTATGTTTGCTTTAAGGACACCATGTTATGCAACCCCTTGGTGACGTTGTGATTCCACTCCTGATGACTAAATGACTGATTATATTTTGGCTACTACTGCCCACTGGAAAGCCCCCCGTGTTGGTCTTTTTCTGGAAACATATGCCTCCGAAATTGCACGGAAATTATCTTGTGAGACTTCAGCACAGTGAGCATCTAGTGGATGAACTTTAAAAGCATGTTTTGCTTTTTCTCTGGTTTAGCTATAACAGATGACACCTGTGATGGCAAAAAAAAATAAAAAATAGACCTGTAAACAAACGGAGCAAAGTGGTACACGCGTCTCATGCAAAGATTATAAGATTGTGACAGTTAGACCCTCGGATGACCTAAATCCATCTATCCATCTGTGGAAAAATCAGAATACCATGCATACGCTCAATTTGCTGCTTGCGAGTTCACAATTATTCAAATTGTTTTAAACCTATTTTTCGTTATTCACTGAAAAATTCCCATTTGTTAGTTTTGTGCTCAGGCCAAAGACCTATCGAATACAGTAGTATTGCTTTTGCACCATCTTGTGGCATCTTGGTGCCAAGATACTATTTTAAAGTGAGTAAAGCTTCATTTAGGGATTTATCTTGGTGCTTTGTTGAGGTCCTTCTACTTCATCCATTTTTGTGAAAATGCAGTATGTTCAAATGGGGTGCCAAAAGGCATGACTTATGTTACATAATTACATTACATAAGTACAGAGGGCTTCCCTGTCCTCTTTTTGCACATCTCAGCTCTCCTGCTCTGTTAGATGTGTCATCGGGGACAGCGGCAAAGATGAGTCCTCTTGAGCTCTGCTGCACGCATCTGCAGGGAGATTTCACGTGCTCTCCGGAGAGTTAAGAATCAAGGCGATGGCTGTGAGCAGCGTGTCTCTCTCGCATCGTTTCAGGAGTTCCCAGATTTACTTGAACAGAGAAGTATGTTATTCTGTCTTTTTAAATAGTCTATGAGGCTTTCATATTGGCAATTAGGTACATTCATCATTTTGTGCCATTCATATTTTTTTATTTGCAAGCCGCTTTGGCTATGTTGAATGAACTTCAATATGTCTGAGGATATTTATTTTGACAGAGCTTACCGGTAGCCTAAAATGGCAAAACTACACAAAAACCAACACATTTGTTCCTAGCAACAACAGATTCCTGTTCAAAATGATTGAAAATCCCTTTTTTCATCCCACTTTTACTAGTGTTTTTATTTTTAATTCACCATTACTTTTTCACATTCAAAACATGCAGCTTGTCGCTATTGATGTTGGATAATGGAGTGTCTAAAAATCAGTGGTCCTGCTACTCATTGACCCATCTCAGAGACATAATAATAATAATAATAATAATAAAAAATAATAATAATTTCTGGCCATTATTTAGTTTCCTTGTCCTACTACACCATTGAAAATGTCAATTTAGAGGTCACATATATGTTATGTTTTGACTTTGTTAAGGTTTCAATGGATGACTGGCTTTCTTATCCATCCATCCATCCATTTTCTGTACCGCTTTATCCTCACAAGGGTCGCGGGCGTGCTGGAGCCTATCCCAGCTATCTTCAGGCGAGAGGCGTAGTACACCCTGAACCGGTCGCCAGCCAATCGCAGGGCACATATAAACAAACAACCATTCGCACACACATTCACACCTACGGGCAATTTAGAGTCTCCAATTAATGCATGTTTTTGGGATGTGGGAGGAAACCGGAGTGCCTGGAGAAAACCCACGCAGGCACGGGGAGAACACACATTCACACCTAAGGGCAATTTAGAGTCTCCATGGCTTTCTTATTTTTATTTGTAGTTTATTTTTTATTATTTGTGCGCCAGCTAATTTTTCCCATTGAAAGCATGACTTACACGTATTTCAAAAAGAAAAATGACAATTATTTTGTGTATATTAAGGACGAAATCATTTTTTAAATGCGGACTCGTTTATCAGTGGAAATAGAATTATTATAACAGCAGCTTTTGGGAACCATTTTGTGTGAGGATATTTATAAATAATCATTAAGGTTTAAAGAATAAAATAAGAATGATGATGAAATTGTCCATATTTTTTTTGCTGAAGTGATTGTCCAGGCAGATATTAGGAACGCTTAGCCAGCACTTCAGTATGCATTTGAACATCTGTCAGTCAACGCTGTCATCACGTCACTTTCCTTTAACTCCTTAAACCCGCTCTCCTTGTCATTAGACACAAACACACGCACGGACACACTCTGCTGTTGTCCCATCCCTCACCTCAGAGATTCTATCTTGCCGGGTTTCCTCAAATCCTGACTACTGCCCTTCAATTATACTGTGAGAAAGTATAAGTTAAACCTTCAGTTGGACAGCTGGCGGACGCTGACATGATCGGGCTTTAATCCAGGGTATGTGCTGCACTAGTAATCGCCTTCTGCCACACTTGATATCCTGGCCCAATACCTCTGCCGAAGCTTTCTTACCAATGGTACAGGATAGACTCAGAGAGTATTATTAACTGTAGCAGGTGAAGTACACCATAAGGATGAGAAAAGGAAATGGCGAGGTATCCATCCATTAATTTTCTATTGCTCTTGTCCTCGTTCGGGCGAGCTGGAGCCTATCCGAGCTGAGTTTGGGAGAGAGGCGGGGTAAACCGTGGACCGGTCACCAGTTAATAAATGTTGAACATTTACCATTGCTTGCCCCGGCTGTTTTCCGAGAAAAACATCACTCCCACCACAGTATAATCGCTCGGGATAGTCTTTCAGAGACATCCAACTATTGGGCCTTTGCTGACTTTGATCAGAACGATGGAAAAGTGCTCCACCGTATGTGTGTACCCCACTTAACAAAAGCATCAGTTCTGCTCAGCCATCGTCATGACTACTGGCAGCGGCTATGATGACAGAGTACTCTTCAAAGTGGCTCTGTAAGAATTAAGGATTTTTGTTTGGTGACGTTTATTAACTATGAACAATTATTTGGCAAAATGTTTTATTAATAAGAATGGCACTCTGGAATATTGTACTTTATAAAGACATTAATAATTTAAGTAATAGAATGTAAATAATTAAATAGCTTGCATCATAATTTCATGCTTCAACGCCCATTGACATTGTTTTTTTTCTGGTGTGTGCACCTTGGCCAAAGAAGAGTTTCAGTAATTCAGATATATTAGTAATTTTTTGCTGAGTACAAAGAAACTATGCTTGTGAGTACTGTTATGTTGTTTGTCTCCATATGTTGTTGCACAGATCTTGTTCAAATATTTGTTGCTTAAACGGATAACAAGCGCAACATTGATGCTAGTTCTGTTAGCCCATCTATGGATGTTTTGCATTGCGGATTAGCATTAAGCTAATAGACTTTCATAAGTTATGTGGTTTGATTAAATAGACAAAGGGTGTAATTACTTATTTTTGTTTAAACTTCAAAGTGTGGGAGTGGCAATAAACACATTGAAGCAAGCAATTGGTCACTTTCTTTTAGAATTATTTACTTTTTGCTGCTTGCTCTGAATTTCCCTGCCACTATTTAGCGCTCGTAAATAACATTTTTGCTCGCAACTCAATACAAAAAAAAATTGCCCGAACAACGGCTCGTATCTCTGAAAATCTCTGAAAAGTCGTGTCACCACTATATATTCAGGATGTACAGATGAATCGAAATTATGTTTTTCTCTCTAGTAGACAAATAAATGGACAAATGCACCAAAATTTAAAAGTATATAGAAGAAATTAGCTTTGCACACAGTGCAGTAGTTCAGTATTGTATAGCTTATCTACTGGTAGATGCAGAGTTGAGTGCAGTCCATTAGTGTCGTAAGCCGATCTTGTCTCATTTCACTAAACAAATTTACTTAGTGTAAAATCTTTCTGATGTATGATTGACAAGTGGGTGGACAAGTTACCTGCATGTCCATGACAATAAAAGATTCTTCTTCTTCTTCAATGGTTCTGCCTATACATGGCTGGGATGGATAGGCAAACAAAGATACATTATTTGTAGTGAAGAAATAATTTTTGACTAATTAGGTGAAAGTGGATAATTTCCCACGGCACTCCTTATGGTCTCTCACGGCACAGTGACGCGTGACATGAGCAACAATCTAAAATGTTTTTGTATTTTTTTTACCACCCATCTTCCACTATGACGCCGTGGGTGCTCTTTGCATTGGGCCCACGCTCGCTGTTGTAAAACTGATTCAAAGCGCCAGTGCCTATTTTTAGCGATAATGCTGCTGTTGTGCTGAAGGATGACTACTCGTGACAGTGCTCCCTCTGTGGTCAGAGTGCCTTCCAAACACCCTGTCCATTAAAGAGCCGTCCTCTCTTTGCTTGCCACTTGGACGGAAACGGGGGGGTCGCTTGCCAGAGCTGTAGCTCCTCCTGCGTCCCGGCCTCATTATGGTACGGTATCATTGATTTGGCAAAATGTTGCCACCCCGAATGGATTCTTGATGCACAGTCCAACAGAAGAAAACCAATAGCCTTCACTGTCATAGTGCGCGTTGTCCGTATATGTGAATGTGCTTTTCTTATTTTGATAACGAGGTTTGTTGTACACTACATAAACTGGGCTTTCACACACACAAAAAAATAATAATAATTTAAGCAATGTTATCTGCCATTAGAACAGGAAATTTGACTTGGCAAGATTCCTTTAAACAAGTAAACATAGCTACCCTCCCACAAATGTCTTAAAACTAGTGTACTTATACTACCTCAACTTATAGAATTATGGTATTTATTATTTTTACCTCAATTTACTATTAACCAGTAATAAAGGTTTTGATTGTTACGGAGAAAAATGCTTGACGTGAAATGCTTTTACTGCCAGGTAAGAAGAAATATCTTAGCAGACAAAACAAGCATATTTTGCCTTGATTTGAGATAGAGTGGTGGCTGGAGACACGAGTGATCCGTCTTGAGTTTTTCTAGCTACGAGCCGTCGTTCGGGTGAATTTTTTTTTTTTACTTTGCCTTGCGAACAAAAATTTGAGATACGAGCGATGTATGGTGTTACTGAACTCAACTCACGTCACAACTAGCAGCAGTTTGGCACACAGTGAGCAATTCTTCAAAAAAGAGGCTTCAAGCTGTTTATCGCCACTCCCAGCTGAAATTTACTGTCAGACTAAACGTAAAACAATTACATATTGTGTATTCAAAACAACCACATTAAGTAGTTTTGCTTTAATCAAGTCTCCTTTGCTTAGTACTAACAAAAAAGGCAAAAAAAGATAGACGGGTTAACGACTATTTAATTGTCATTACTTTGTTTTTATGTAGTATAATATTACTGTTATTTTTCTTGTTAAAAAAAAAATATATATATTTGAGAGGCTGGAACAGATTAATGGAATTTCCATTCATTCAATGATGAAAGATAATTTACAAGATGCAAGCGTTTTGGATTATGAGCATGGTCACGGAATGAATTAAACTCATTTTACAAGGCACCACTGTAATTAATCTTGCATAGATTTTAGTTTTTGCAGCGTATTATTGCCTTCAAGCTCTATTTTTCTCCAGAAGGATAGCAGTTGGTACAGTGGGTATAATTTTATGTAGCTGTCGTGGTGATCAAAGAAGTATGTTTACATATAGAGCCGTTTCCCTCCTCTTCCTCCTCCGCACTGTGAATAAAACAGGGGGCCTATCGGTGCTCTGCATTTGCTCACATGATTGTCTGAAGGATTTTTAGCAGCTCAGTAGATTTTCAGATAACCACCAAACAGGCAATTAGAGTAATTCAAAACAACGTACACGTGGGTGGAGACTGATTTCGTGATTCAAACTGAGATTTGTTTAGTGTCATGTTCTAATCCTCAGAAAAATAATAATACATAGAATAAAATAATGCAGGCTAGATTGCATTTGCAGTTTTTGTTCAATTGTTGCTCGCCTGCAAGGATATGAAATGAGTTGTGCAGTGGCCTTGTGGGAATTCTGAGTCACCTGAAGCACGTGTGGCTAATTAGCAGTTTAACACATGCACTCTAAGTGATTATGTAAAGAATAGCATGTTTAGCATATTCTCGTGTGAAACAATGAATTAATTCCATATTTCCTGCAGCACTCCAAAGACTCCAGCTTATTACTGTGTTTGAAATAATTTCCCAATAGTGGCATTGTGGAAATATCTTTTATTAAACGTGTGTAACACTGTCTGAATTATAGAAGTTGTACGTTGATTCATTTTATTTGGGAAGGAGTTTAGACAAGATGTTATTGTTATTAGTGTGTCACTGGCATTCCAGTGGTTCACCACCTGACTTCTGTGCAGGTGGCATGGGTACAGGTCCCTCCTGAGGCTGTGTCTATGTGAATGGGAATGGAATTGGTCTGTCTCTATATCTGCCCTGCAATTGACTGGTGACCAGTCCAGGCCAATATAGTCTGCTTTTCTCCCAAAGTCCCCTGGGATAGGCAACAGATTTGCAAATCATGTTCAACCTATATTTAATTGAATATACTACAAAGACAAGATATTCAATGTTCAAACTTATAAACTTTATTGTTTTTAGCAAATAATCATGAACTTAGAATTTTATGGCTGCAACACGTTCCAAAAAAGCTGGGACAGGGTCATGTTTACCACTGTGTTACAGTACCTTTTCTTTTAACAACATTCAATAAACATTTGGGAACTGAGGACACTAATTATTGAAGCTTTCCAGGTGGAATTCGTTCCCATTCTTGCTTGATGTACAGCTTCAGCTGTTCAACAGTCAGTATTTTACGCTTCATAATGCGCCACACATTTTCAATGGGAGACCCCAGTCTAGTACCCGCACTCTTTTACTACGAAGCCACGCTGTTGTAACACGTGCAGAATGTGGTTTGGCAATGTCTTGCTGAAGTAGATTTTTTTTGCTCTCCACATGAATCCAAGAGTTGATCTTATGAAGGTTTTGTGTTTTTGCACATGACAGAATATAGTAAAAGTATCTGAATTGTGGTTTTATATATGTGACAGCCTACAACATTAAGGATAGCATGCATCATGTGGGTGACGTACCGTTCTCTGCACGATGGCACTACATAAGCTTTGTCTCACTCCCTGCTGTTTCTTTGGCCCAACACATGGAGGACTTAAATGTCCCGTTTTCGCCATGGCGTAAACTAAATAAATAAACACCGATTCCGTGTCGCTTCGGATACCGCTCAACTGCCTAAGTTCCCTCCACCTCTGAAAGGCAACTGTTTTTTATTTTCCAGAGGTGAATATTCCTCCGGGGGTGGTGGCCTCTTAAAAATCTAATGATGGAGGCAGGGCGGGCAAATTTGTTTATTTTATTTTTTATTTGTTTACCCACAGATAATTTTACTTATGTACTACTGTCAGGTCATAGTGACAGTTTTGTATGACAATTAGTTTTTAGGGGGGTGGGGGGGTTGATTGCAAAATTGCCCTTATTATTATCTGTATTGTGTATTATTTTTTACGACCATGCTGTCACTGCTTGGTGTTGATTCTTGTGGAGTTATTTCCATGCAGTTTGGGCATCTGCGTAGGCAGGTTGTTTCATTCGTTCCGTCAGTGTAAGCACAGCCATTTTGGATATGTGATACTTGAAATACACATGGAAATATACCAAACGAAAAATATTGCACCTAGTAAGGCTGCACAATTAATTGAATTTAAATCGTCATCGCGATTAGGGCTGCCACGATTAAATGAGCCTGATCATTTATTTTTTTTAAATATTTAAAATGTGTGTAAAAATGTTTTTTTAACATTTAAAAATTCCTGCATGTGAAAAGTGCTTCATTTGCAGTAGTGCCTGCAACCTTGCCAGCCAGCCAGCAGGGGGCGAACACATTGTTAAGCTCAAGCATTACGCTCCGGTGCCAGCTTCAAAATAAAACCCTAAAATGGGATTGATGTCCAATGTAGTAATATATTAAGCATTTATTTTGAAGTTACACCCCTCAGCAAATTGGCAGAGAGGCGGTGTGTCTATTTTCAGTCGTTGTAGTGGCTGCCTTCACTTCAACCTTTCGGCTGGCCTGACTGCAATGAAAAAATCCTGGGAGTAAATAGAGAGGGAAATCCCAACTGTCGAGTTCTTTGCAGTTTGTGACCATGCACGACTGATCAATGGTCAAGCAGAGCAACGGAGACGTACCGTCATTGACAGTTCACTATATTGATGACGGGGATTTTCAAATGAAAAGTGGGTGCTTGCGCCCTAATGTTATTGCCACCTATGCATTAACTGTATTTGTTTGCTTCCATTAAGTTACAATTCGTGATTGCACTTTGTAATAGCACATTTATTCAGTTAGCCCTTGCTAAAGAAGATTTTTTTTTGTGGTACATTTATTTTTTAAATTATCTAGCATTCATTCTTATTTAAAGATTCATTTTGAGCTGAACACTGTAAAAGAAAGTAGTGCAATAAAAATAAAGATTTAGCCCTAACATGAGGAATCATCATGGTTAATCGTTGTGATTACAATGTTGATCAAAATAATCGTGATTATTATTTTGGCCATAATCGTGCAGCCATAGCATATGAGCATTAAATTGGAATTTGGCAGTGGCACCTGAAGTGTAAGTCCAACCCAAAACAAGCATATTAAATGGGTCTGTATGATAATATGTAAGTGTATGCCACTTCTGTATCTGTGCAGCCCTTTGCTCTTGTCCGTGGCCTTTTCCCCCCTACAACACTCATTAAATCCCCTCCATGCGGCGACTCCTGGGGCCCTGGAGCTAAGCGGAATGGACCGTGGCATCACGTTTCCGCTACCGTTGTGGCGACACTGCACACAAAATTATGATGCTTAACAGCCTTGAGCGTGAATGGATTTGTTCACCTTAATGTGATGTTACCTGTTGATACAACCCTTCATTCATTATGATCTATGGAAGCCCTCTTATTACTTGAAGTGTAACGCCAACGAGCCTCTCTGGAGTGTTTGGGTTTTCTGTGCTCTGCGTACTGTTTGATTTCTAAATACAATTTCAGTCGAATTTAAAGCCTTCGTAGCCGGTTCTGTTTAAGGCCATGCGACACATAAAAAGGTCATAATTTCAAAAATAGAGCTGTCAGTTAGCAACAGTCTGTCTGCCAGATTCCATTGATGGAGTGGCCTCTATGAATGCTTCACTCGCCACATCTACTCCTGATGGCATCTCGTTTAATTATCTGCTTGCCACACTAGCTGCTCCACTCAGATAAGCTTGGGTATTAGATTACAGGGAGCGGGCGGCTCATCCACTCGTCACGTCAATCTGTAGTCTCTGTTGCAGCTAGCCCAATTACGGCGGTGTTTACTTTCAAAATCCAGTCATTGTTGTATTCTTACCATTTCAGGGGGCCACCAAGAACGCTCCTATTGTTTCTCCGATCAATTTGTACCTGCCGTTAATAGCAATGGTATGGATTAGTTGAGCTTCATTTTCCAACATTTTATATACACTACCCTCACAATCATATTGAGGAGGCTGCTTTCTCTTTGTTTGCGTTGCAAATAAACTTTGCAAATAAACTTTCGATAACTGAAAGAATGTATGTGAATTTGAATAGCGAACTGCAAATTGATGGGGGTTCACTGTGACGGTGCTGTACAGATGACTTCAGACAACCAAATTTGAGAGTATTTGAAATGTGAATATCTGAGTAACTACGTCCTAGGCAAACAAAATTAAAATAGTCTTCATGTTGAAAATTCCCACACTTTTTTAAGAAAAATCTTCACCAATATTCAATTTGTACACTACCTGTGACAAGTCTTGCTTAACATTCTCTGCTTATCCTTGTATCCCATATGTGTTTAAGGCTTGAACGAGCTGTAGCTTATAGAGTGTCATTCGCAGGTGTTTCCTTACTATGGGCTGGGTTTCCATAGATGCTCTTCTTAGACTTCCTGGGGCTTCGCACAAATGTTGCCCGAGCCTGACTGACGATATCTTCCGATACTGGTGGTCGTCCAGATCACTTTGCCATGAGCAGGCAGCCCTCCACTTTGATTTGTATTATGCCATGCTCAAATCTGATTTGTTTTTTTGTTTTTTTTTTGTACTTTCCTAAAAAATACATGCTGTACATACAGTATTGTTTGACTGCGTTTGAGAATATTCTAGCGGACAAAATGCCTTTTCATGCAATGTCATGCTTCAGCTTGT
Organism: Phyllopteryx taeniolatus; assembly: GCF_024500385.1. Lineage (NCBI taxonomy): Eukaryota > Metazoa > Chordata > Actinopteri > Syngnathiformes > Syngnathidae > Phyllopteryx > Phyllopteryx taeniolatus. The sequence goes on from NC_084510.1 coordinate 20,866,780, forward strand.
AAAAAAAGAAAAAGTAAAACAAAGTTTGGCATTACACTTAAGTTTTATTTAGTTTTTTTTCGTCTCATTAATATTTGAGGCGGAAATTGTTGTTAGACAATTTCGGATGCCCTTGTACTTCAGTATTGTAAGTTATGAATACAAACTACCGAATGATTAAAACGTGTAACGATCCTCTTTTAAAGAATACTGCTTTTCAATGACTTGTTTTGTATTTGGTTTGTTGTCACGGGTTCTGTAGGTAAAGGTTCCACAAATTTAAAGCCAAAGAAAAAGAAAAAATATGGTTTGGGAGACAAAGTAGATCAATTAATGCAGTTAGTATATCTCTGTTTTTCTTTTGGTTCTGATTTTATTTTTGGACCATAATTTAACCAATTTGAGTTGTGAGAATGCAGTTCAGTTCCAAATTAATTAATTAATTCAGTCAATTTAAACTTTATTGTTTGAGTTTTTTCCCTTATCTAGTTATATTTCTGAGAAAAGTGTATCCAATTTGATATTATATCGTCACGCAATGACTTTGGTCAAACAGTGACTCATTTCGGTCTGTCACCCTCCTGCTTTTGGCGTATATTGTTACAGATAAAGTTACATAATGAATATTTTATGGGCAGTTGAACAGTCCCTCGTGACGGACCTGATGGGGCAGACCAGGGGGAGCCTTTTCTTTGGCTGGGGCACGGTTTGTGTTCAAGCTCACTGCAGGGCAACGCTGGAACACAAAAAGAGTACACAAAACTAATGCAGCACCCTTTCTTAGAGGAGCTCTTGTCAACGCAACAAATTTCATTGCCTTGCACTCTCACGCTGCCTTGACTGTTCCCCTTCGTAGTGCTCTTCATATCCCTCCCACCGCATTGCCTCCCTCCCCCCTGTCTCTTTCCTCTCCCATCTCTTGCCTGTGTGCACCGTGCCGCTTCACGCTCAGCACAAGGCGGGCAGATGTAAGTTAAACTGAGTCGACGGTGAGAGAGGTGACAATGAGGTCGAGCGGGAGAATATATTTCCAGCAGCCGACCAGACTGTCACGGTGGACTCGGCAGATGTGAAGATCTTCCGGACTTGCCTCCGTCTCATGGTTTGGATCTTTACATTACCAACATTTTTAAAGAGCAGGCAGCAGTGAGGTGTAAAAGTCCAGCTTGAAGCTCAGCCTTGAAAGGAAACTGCCGGACTCTAAATCTGCCCGTCAGCCTCTCATGAGCATCTGATTAAAAGCCAGAAGGGGACGCACAGAGGAATCAAGGAAGATCCTCAACAGGAAAATATTCATGTTTTTACTTTAGTCATACTTTTAATAGTTTTTATCTGCAGTCCTATCCTTGTGCCTCAGGAATGTTGTGAGCTTGTCAGTCCATTTATCAAGTGGGAAGTAATTTCACTTGCCCCAGGGACGAGGCCACCTTTTACAACCAAACACCCTCACGGACCAGAGGAGCCTCACACTTCATAGTTCTTCCACCCAACTTGAAAGAATTCTTTGGATTGTTGGACAGTGACAAATCCAGGATGCAGGTCTCACTGGTGTGCACCGACCACCGCGGCGGGGTGAGTCGCACCACGGAGGACCGGCTCAACCGGCAAAACGCCAACAGCCCCGGCACAGGGACGCGAAGCAAGTTCCGAGCCGTGGCCATGGTGGCTCGCAGTCTTGGGCAGCTTTCGGTTCAGAGTGTGCCGTCTTCCAGCGAACAAAGCATGAGGACCGGCATGAAGTATAGGTAGGGCGTGCTTCATAAGAAATTCCTTTGTCGGGAGTCCAGAACTGTCTTTTCATCTGTGTGAGAAAGGGCTTGTTCTATTCACTCTACCCTTTAATGCTAATAATTTGCAGACAAACAGTCCTGATAAAATGCTTCAATTTGTTAGTAAACATTTAAAATGCTGTACACAGATACACTGCATTTTTTAAAATGTACATAGGATTCTCGGTTTATGATGATCCACGCATATAGATATGACATTTTGTTTTATGAGCAATGCACAGCATAAAAATATTTCGTCACAAAAAGCTATGCTCAGTTTCTTAGTTTTTTATTTGATTTTGTAGTTTGTGTTTTTCATACAAATATGTACCGTAATTATGACTGATCTACTGCATTAGCTTAGGCTAGTGATAAGACTATTACTAACCCCCTATGTGTTTTCTAATATATGGATTAAAAAATACAGTTCACATGTGACAAGATTAAAAACAACAAGAAACACTTTTGTCAATTCTCAAGCACGTTTTGGCCAATCAGAGGCTTGAAAAATCAGCATTAGCTGACGCCTCTATTTCCTGATGCACATGCTAATATTTGGAGCCCGGGTGACAACCTGAATGAATCAATTCATTATTTAACATCTTCTGTTGTTGAATACAGTTTAAATTGAGCGAGATCACACATTTTGACAGTTAATAGTTTTCCCCATCAACACACCAACGCTGACAGTTTCGGAAATATTTCACCCCTGGAGAGTTTTCCAAAAGCTCAGTTTTTAAGACCAAAAACCAACGTTTGCATGTGGACGAAAGGTCTAATCGTGTAGAATTATTATTTTTTTTTTAATCCATGGATATGTGGGCATGGCCTATTCTGTAATAGGCCATGCCCACATGTACATAGATTTTTAAACCCTTATCACATTATAGTAGAACGAGAGTTCCAGTACTTTTAGTTGGTTCCCAGGTGGCAAATTTAAGTGTTTGTGAGCAAAGGCATTTGTAAGTGGAGTCTTGAATCATTGTTTGCCACAGGAAATATCCAATTTCACTTAATTGGTCAGAAATTGATTTATAAACTTCAAATAATGCATCTTTGTTCATCGATCTATGCCATCGTATAGTGTTTGGCAGAACAATAAATTGCTCTTCCACCAGACGGCAAAAGGTACAATTAACCTGTCTATAAACCTGTTGCCATTCACACAACATAAGTCAGGGCTTCCTGTGAGTATATCAACTTTGTGTTCAACTAAACGGACCCTGATTTCGCAAATAAATTGAGGCGATCGTCATTGTTCCAGTATACAGTGTGTCGCATATGACTTTTTTTGTTTGGTGGGGTGCTGTGAGATTTTCATAATGTAAAATGCGTGCCTTCGCTCAATAAAGGTTGAGAAACACTGGACTAGATTATACTGTACAAGTGTACCTAATGATGTTGCTGGTGAGTCTATCTCATCATAAATCTCTGTTAATGGTCCGATTGAACTGTTGTATAATATTGTATATAGAGGATTCCTGTTATTGTGCATACAGTATGCAGTGCATTTTAACTGGAACAAAATATTATTTAATTGGTTGTTGTCTAGAGGATCCACATTAGTCATCCTCACTAGCCCTGCTGAAGACGCATCACACTCCTTTGCATCTGATGTGCTCGAGGCACCAATGCCATGTTGGCACAGTCTAATTATTCAAGCTCATGATATTGAATGAGTAGAACCACGTCGGGCCTCGAGGGTGTTGTCCGCATTTTGTGCTCTTTTGCTTCCGCGCTTTTGTCCAAAGTACACAGCGCGCTCCGTGTTTGCGCGCCGGGCTCAGAATGAATGCAATGCAGCCTTGTGTAGGCAGCTCAAGGTTGCGTGTGTGCTGTGGGCGCAGCGCTCATAAAAATGAAAGAGAAAGGATGGAGAGAGAGGCTAGCGTAGGCACGATGCTTAAGAGTCATCTGTGGTCTTTATTAGCCAATTCATGTCCCAGGATTTGCCTTTTAACTTGACCCTCCATTCCTGGAACTACAAAGGAACATCAGTTTTTGTATATCCTAGTTTTTGTACGATTTGGTTTTCAGTGGCTTGTTTCATCAACATTTTATCCTAGTTTTTCTACAAAAAAAAAACGTGTGACTCGGCCATTTGTTTCCTGGAATCGATGCACCATGCCATGTGCTCCTGACTCAGTCTGCCTTTGTTTCTGGTTGAGTGCGCATCGTCCTGCGCATTCATTTAAAGCATTTCGTATGTTGTGTAAAAAGTTTTCAACCGATGGCAAGGCGTATTCCACAATGCAAGCTTTTATCAACAATTTAAGGCAATAACAAGCCTCCCGGTATGCCCGTAAATACTCGGGCAACAGTGGCTTTACACATCCTGTCAAAAGTCAGGATAAAAACAGACTAAAACATTTTCACCACACTTTCTTTGGCCCCATGGTGGCTTATGTAGTAGTAGCATTCAATAACCATGAACAAAATTGTTTGAATCTCACTGCTGAATAAGCCACCATGGGGTCAAAGAAAGCATGGTGAAAATTGTTCTTATACTGGGATGCTTTTAGTTTGGAGGACTTTTGACAGAATGTGTTACACCGATGTTGCCCCATTATGCCCAAGTGTTGCCGAGCAGACCGGGAGGGCTGTTTAATAAAAGCTTGCATTGTGGAATATGCCCTGTTGTCTGTTGAACACTTTTTCCACAATACGACAGAAAGTTCCAAGCGTTAACCATTTGATAAAGAAGGCGAGAAACATGATGGAATTCAAGAAAGAGCTTGTCGTAAAGTACGACAAGCTCTTGTCGTACTTGGCTCCTCCTGTTCCTTGACATTTCCTATACGCCATCAAGAAAGGTAAAAGTGATGTTAAATGTTCATTTATCTAATTCATTTGTCATTTCTATTTATTTTACACAGTTTTCTATATGTGAAAATATAATTGCCTAGAAAATATATTTTCCTGCTCGGGCTTATGATTATTTGAAGTGGTCCTGCTCGGGCAATGGGAGGATCTCTGTGAGATTGGGGAATTAGGTGGGGGACTCGTTCCACTGATGTCCATGTGGTTTGTCGCGATGCACTCAACTCCTGTCCCAGCTAGAAAACATGACACACTTGCAAAAGAGCACCTCTCAATACAAAAGAGGTGACAAAGGTATTTGCACAATGCTGGTAAGTAGATATGCAGATATTTGTGGGAAAATAACTACCCATAAAAATAGAACTGATTCAACTCCTGTACTTAAGTAAAATTCAAAATTATACACAGTACAATACCTGTTTTTATTAATTGGCACAACAAAAAACAAACCTTCACACAAAATGATTTCCCTCCTCACTTCTATTGTGCTCATACCAAGACGAGAAAAATCACGTTACATGCCGCTATATTGTTTTAGAGCTAGCTAGCGGTGGCTCGACTTCTCTGCTGTCAAAACAAGGTATTCCCGTGGCTTTGCTGAAAAACAGAACAAATGCGTATACTGTGCATTACTTGTATGAGTTTCAGATTAGACTGAGAACCTTTGAATGTCAGAAGCTGGTGTTTTTTAGGCTGGCACAGTACAAGGTATTTAGCCCAACAGCAGTGGACTTAATTACTCTGTAGTTACATCTTTTTTACATTGTGCCGTCATTGGCCGCGGTTGAAAAATAAAAAGCCTATTTAGACAAAGTAGGGAGTAGAAAGTACAAATATCTGTTTTCAAATGTAGGGAGTAAAAGTAAATAAGCATCAGAAAAATAAATACCCGAGTAAATTACACACGCTTGAAAAACCTATTTAAGTACGGTAATGAAGTATTTGTACTTCCCACCACTGCATAAGTGCAAAATGTTTTGAATAAAACCTGGGGCAGATCTGAATAGTTTCTGTCAAAACACATCTTTGTTGGCTACAGGCATATGAATTAGACATCTGCCTCACTTGCGGGGTATGTAAATATATACACATTACTCATTTAGTGTAGTGCTTAAGGATATGTTTAGACAAGAATGATGTCGTAAGAGCAGGATTTTTAGTAGGTTTCTTTGCATTTCGTCAACATGATCTCTGTTGACACATCTGCCAAAATGCCAGAAAACACGCAACGGCTCTCAACCTGGGACCCACATTTTTCCAATGGGCATTACAGTAAATTGCAACATACAAATCAATCAATCAATCCATTAATTCACCCATTTTCTATACAACATGTCATTAGGATCATGAGTGAACTGGAGCTTAAGACATCTGACTTGAGTGGGTGAGAGAAGCGGGGTCCCTGGACTGTTCATTCGCCAATCGCAGGGCACATACCGGTAAAGGAAAACAACCATTCACGTTCACTTTCACATAGGACAAAGTGGGACAGTTTAGAGTCTTCAATAAAGAACCCAATATGTATGGTTTTGAAATGTGTCAGGAAGCCGGAGTACCTGGAGGAAGCCCACGCAATAGTGGGGAGAACATGCAAATACCACACAAGTAGGCTTTAAGCTGAGATTCCAACCCAGAATCTCTTGACTGCAAAGCAGACATGCTAACCACTACAATACAGTGTTATTTCATCCTGCCCCCATCAAACAATGTAAATGTATTTGAAAACACATTTGTGTGTTAATCAAAAAGCCTATTTTTATACCCAGTGTTAATGACATTTATAGTTTTGAGAGAAAGCGTCCCCACTGGTAATAGTAAACACTTCACTGGAGATGTGTTATGAGGCTCATTACCTTGAGCGGCGTACGTGGCAAATGCCCTGTGTTCAGCCATTGTTGTTGTGAATGTGACATTTTTTTTGAATGCGTAACATGGCTTTTATAAACATTTTATTTTTTAGGTTTTTAGTGCAGTGAATTTTGAATGAAATGTAATACTGGGTGCAGTGCGGTGTACTCGTGGTTGGGAAGTCTGCCTCACAGTTGTGAGCTTCCGGGTTCAAATTTCTTCTCCAGCCTTGTGTGTGGATTTTGCATGTTCTCCCCATGCTTGTGTGGGTTTTCTCCAGGTACTCGGGCTTCGTCCCACATTCCAAAAACATGCATGTTAGGTTCACGAATTGTCCATATGTGTGAATGTTAGTGTGTATCATCTTCTGTTCCTTTCGGCTTGTCCCGTTAGGGGTCGCCACAGCGTGTCATCCTCTTCCCTGTAAGCCTATCTCCTGCATCCTCCTCTCTAACACCAACTGCCCTCCTGTCTTCTCTCACGACTTCTATCAACCTTCTTTGGTCTTCCTCTAGCTCTCTTGCCTGGCAGCTCCATCCTCATCACCCTTCAACCAATATACTCGCTATCTCTCATCTGGACATGTCCAAACCATCGAAGTCTGCTTCTAACCTCATCTGTCAGCCTATCCATCATCACTGCAAACAGGAAGGGGCTTAGGGCTGATCCCTGATGCAATCCCACCTCCACCTTAAATTCCTCTGTCACACCTACAGCACATCTCACCACTGTTCTGCTGCCCTCATACATGTCCTGTATTATTCTAACATACTTCTATGCCACTCCAGACTTCCGCATGCAGTACCACAGTTCCTCTCTGGGTACTCTGTCATAGGCTTTCTCTAGATCTACAAAGAGACAATGTAGCTCCTTCTGACCACTCTTTCTAAGCATAAAACCATACTGTTGCTCGCAAATACACACTTCTGTCCTGAGTGTAGCCTCCACAACTCTTTTCCATAACTTCATTATGTGGCTCATCAACTTTATTCCTCTATAGTTCCCACAGCACTGCACATTACCCTTGTTCTCAAAAATGGGGACAGCACACTTTTTCCTCCATTCCTCAGGCATCTTCTCACCCGCTAGAATTCTGTTGAACAAGCTGATAAAAAACTCCATAGCCACCTCTCCTAGATGCTTCCATAGCTCCACAGGTATGTAATCAGAACCAACTGCTTTTCCATTTTTCATCCTCTTTAATGCCTTTCTAACTTCCCCCTTACTAATCATTGCCATTTCCTGGTCCACCACACTTGCCTCTTCTACTCTTCCTTCTCTCTTATTTTCCTCATTCATCAACTCCTCAAAGTGTTTCTCAAAGTATTGAGAGTACAGTGCTGGATAGATATCCAGCACTGTACTCTCTATCCTTAATCACCCTAACCTGCTGCACATCCTTCCCATCTGTATTCCTCTGTCTAACCAACCTGTATAGATCATTTTCTCCTTCTTTAGTATCCAACCTGGCATACATGTCATCATATGCCTCTTGTTTGACCTTTGCCACCACAACCTTCGCCCTACGTCGCATCTCCATGTATTCCTTTCTCCTCTCCTCGGTCCTCTCAGGGTCCCACTACTTCTTGGCTAACCTCTTTCCTTGTATGATTTCCTGTACTTTGAGGTTCCACCCCCAAGTCTCCTTCTCCCCTTTCCTAACAGAGGATCCACCAAATACTCTCATGCCTGTTTCTCTGATCACCTTTGGTGTAGTGGTCCAATCTTCTGGAAGCTCGTCCTGTCCAACGAGAGCCTGTCTCACCTCTTTCTCGAAAAGCCGCACAACATTCTTCTTTTCTCAGCTTCCACCACATGGTTCTCTGCTTTGTCTTCCTAATCTTCCTCCCCACCACCAGAGTCATCTTACACACCACCGTCCTATGCTGTCTAGCCACACTCTCCCCTACCTCTACCTCACAGTCAGTCACCTCATTCAGATTACATCGTCGCCACAAGATGGAATCCACCTGCATGCTTCTACTTCCGCTCTTGTCGGTCACCCCATGTTCCTGCCTCTTCTAGAAGAAAGTGTTCACTACAGCCATTGCCATCCTTTTTCCAACGTCTGCTGCCATCTGTCCATCCAAGTTCCTTTCCCGGATGCCAAACTTACCCATCACTTCTTCATCACTCCTGTTTCCTTCACCAACATGTCAATTGCAATCTGCACCAATCACAACTCTCTCTCTGTCTGGGATGCTCAGAACTACTTTGTCTAGCTCCTTCCAGAATTTCTAGGTCACATCCTACCTGTGGGGCATAGCCACTAATCACATTATACATAACACCCTCAATTTCAAATTTCGGCATATCACTCAATCAGATACTCTGTTCACCTCCAGAACATTCTTAGCTAACTCTTCGTTTAAAATAAGCCCTACTCCATTTCTCTTCCCATCTACACAATGGTAAAATAATTTGAACCCTGCCCCTAAACTTCTAGCCTTACTGCCTTTCCACCTGGTCTTGTATGTATTTACGGGCATACCTGGTTTCCTGGACATATATCAATATATCATCCCTTCTAATCATCATGTCAACCAACTCCCGAGCTTTTCCTGTCATAGTCCCAACATTCAAAGTCCCCACATTCAGTTCTAGGCTCTGTGCTTTCCTCTTCTCTGTCTGCTTAAGAACCCGTTTTGCACCTCTCCTTCATCTTCGACCCACGGTTGCTGAATTTCCACCAGCGCCCTGCAGGTTAACGGTGCCGGTGGCGGACATTGTTAACCCGACTGATCTGGTATGGAATTCTTTGGATGAACGGCCGTATTTGTTTGGCAAAGTTTTAAGCCTGATGCCCTTCCTGACGTAACCCTCTGCAACTTGGGAACGGCCTAGAGTTTGTACTGGTTTGTGCCCGCCATAGGGCTGCATTTGAATGTGAGTGTGAATGGTTGTCTATATTTGCCCTGCGATTGGCTGGTGATCTGTTCAGGGTGTACCCTGCCTCTCGCCCAATGTCGGCTCGGATACGCTCAGCTTGGCTAGGAGATAGAATGTTGCTAATAGGGGCCTAGACAAAGGATAGAGCTACTAGCTGTTACTGTATATAGTAATGAGTCATGAAAGTGTGGATACAACATTTGGTGTAAAAGTTTACACAGCCCCTCATTGAAGTCATGTAAAGAGCTAGTTAAAAACATTACAGTATAAATATCCCCTTAAATGTCTTCAAATTGTTTGACTTAAAAAAATAATAAATAAAAGTGCCAATATTCACAGTCCCTGAAAGCATTTTGCGACTACACGACTAGTTAACTTGGATGAAGCGCTACTGTAAAGGGCATGAAAATAAACTTGTATATTAAATTTGTGGGTGTAGTGGGATAAGTAAATTGATCGTTTTGTATATCTACAGTATAAATTGTTGTGTGAGCTGATCTTGAAAGTGCTTGAGTATAATTTCATCCATTCATCCATCCATTTTCCATACCGCTTATTCTCACTAGGGTCGCAGGTGTGCTGGAGCCTCTCCCCGCTATCTTTGAACGGGAGGCGGGGAACACCCTGAACCGGTCGCCTGTCAATCGCAGGGTGCATATAAACAAACAACCATTCGCACTCACATTCACACCTATGGACAATTTAGAGTCTTCAATCAACCTATCATGGATGTTTTTGGGATGTGGGAGGAAACCGGAGTACCTGGAAAACCCACGCAGGCACGGGGAGAACATGCAAACTCCACACAGGCAAGGCCGGATTTGAACCTGGGTACTCAGAACTGTGAGGCAGATGTGCTAACCACTGTTCCGATGATTTCAGCAAATATTTATTAACCCAGCAAACTGGACCAAGTTGACTAGGTCTACAGTTAACTATAGGACTGACAGTGTCATGTGCCATATGCCAGTGTCATATTACCAAAAAAAACAACAGAAACTCACGTCTTAATAAATTTACGGGGGGGGGGAGGCACCCCCTATCTATTATTAAAGTGTGACTGCTTACAAAAAGGCAGCGACGAAAAGCTCGTGGGTGTGAGATTTTGGGCATGGTGAGTGTGGGTGCATGCCGGGACATTTTCCTCATCATCAAAGCTTTCCACCTGCACTCCCACTGGTGTTTGCGCAGGCCACGCTGATGTAAATACGCTGTGACTCTTCCGTCCATGTGCTCATTTCAAGGCCCCATTTAGGTACCATCTTAACATGCGCTCACCACATTCACCATCTGTTTGCTTTGGGCATGTGTAGTGATGTGTAGTGATATGTGTACACTAGTTGTACAGACTGGGTTTTTGTTCCTGTAAGAGTATGATTATTGTGGAATATTTTTCACTTTGTTTTCCTCCAATAGTGGCCCCTACTGCTGTCTTTCAGATATTTGAAAAAAATTATGTTATGGGTTCAGTGAAAATTCAGGTTTGCATTGTTTATGTTATGTAATACATGCACGTGACTTCCAGCAAGTTGTCAACTATAGTTTTGCTAAAAATGTGGTTTCTATTACGCGTATTGAGCGCGAACTTTACCCAAAGCTCCAGACACCGGGGTGTGGTTACTCTATCCACCGCAAGGCCTACCAGAAGTGACGTTCTAATTGCCAAACACAGTGCCCTATACACAATGGCGAGCAACGTGTTGGAATATATGGAGAAGGAGGATTTCGACGTACAGGATCACCCAACTGAACTTGGCATCGTCAAACCGTACGTTTGACCAGGAGGTCGGAACCTGACAGTGACGACGCCGAGTAGCCAAGTAGCAACTGTACAACAGAAAGAGAGTGGCCAGTGGGTCGATGTGACGGCATGTCAAAAGCATTTCTTTTATACAGTCATGGCTAGAAATAATGGCACCCGAGGGGTGCCAATATTTTTTAGCATGACTATACGTATTATATATTCATATGTTTCAGGGACATGGCCCAAGCTTTTACATAGTATGCAGTATTCCTATATATTGTGTGCCCCTTGCTCAAGTAGCTTAATACAGTAACACGCCGCAGAGAAAGTCTTGGCCGTGTCTGTTGGCTTGTCATTTAGGCAAATGTACAGACGACAGTACTGAAAAGTACTGCGTGGGTCTGCGTGGGGGGGGGACACACACCCTGACCCGGTCGCCAGCCAATCGCAGGGCACATATAAACAAACAACCATTCACATTCACACCTAAGGGCTATTTAGAGTTTTCAATCAACCTACCACGCATGTTTTTGAGATGTGGGAGGAAACCGGAATAACCGCAGAAAACCCACGCAAGCACAGGGAGAACATGCAAACTCCACACAGGCGGGGCCGGGATTTGAAGCCCGGTCTTTAGAACTGTGAGGCAGATGTGGTAACCAGTCGTACAGCGTTCCCGCCTCGCTAAATCATACGACAGCAAATATACAAGGACAGGAACAACAGCATGGAACAATGGCACACACCGTCGAATTAACAGGCTGTTTGGCTAGTGTTACGGCACAGTGCCGGATAGAGCCAAAGACCGGAAGGTGCATTCTGAATCATCCTTCCATCCATCCATTTTCTGAGCCGCTACTCCTCATTAGGGTCGCGGGCGTGCTGGAGCCTATCCAAGCTGTCATCGGGCAGGAGGCGGGGTTGAACTGGTTGCCAGCCAATCGCAGGGCACATAGAAACAAACAAACATTCGCACTCACAGTCATGCCTACGGGCAATTTAGAGTCTCCAATTAATGCATGTTTTTGGGATGTGGGAGGAAACCGGAGTGCCCGGAGAAAACCCACGCAGGCACGGGGAGAACATGCAAACTCCACACAGGCGGGGACGGGGATTGAACCCGGGTCCTCAGAACTGTGAGGCTGACGCTCTAACCAGTCGTACACCGTGCCGCCCATTCTGAATCATATTTCTTTATTTAACTGCTGTATATCTGCGATATAATCACTTCGAAATGGCAGATTTGGTTTGTAGAGGGGTCCTAGAGTTATCAAGAAAAATCACTTAGCATGTATTGTTTATTATTTCTAAAAATGTGTTCATTAGAACGTCTCCCCACTTCTGCAGATGAGTAATGATATGAGGATGCTTCCATGTGACTAGAGTGTTATAGTGAAATGGAAAACCAAGACAGCTGGTCATTCTTTGCCTCAATGTTTAATTTGTGTGTGTGTGTGTTCAATGTTGTCTTGAATGCACTACAAATAGCCTCCATTTATTAACGCTACTGTACGAAGCCAAGAAGGGGCAAGCTGTTTATCCGCTTAGTGTTGCTTTTTGTATTCCCAACAGTTTGTCCTGTGGTTTGGAGCCATTGACACTGCACTGTCTTCCATTATATACAGTTACATGCTAGTACCTTGACATAATAGTTCTAGTATGTATAATAAACTAACACCAGCAGCATATTGGAATCTTTCCAGTCCCATGCCAGAAAGAATCCTCTTCATGGAATATATTAGATGATGTTCAATTTGTTGTCAAGTAAAAGGCACCTGAGACAACCTTAAAACGAACACATTGTACATGTTCAAGTACATAAGTGCCATTGATAAGAAGGGTTTCAGGGCTGCTGCCTCTGTTTTTTGCTTTGTAGTGTATGAAGTTAGAAAATGAAATCATACCTGACATTTACACAGGCTACATAGCTCATATAGCAATCACACACAGTCATATTACACAGTGTCAGAACTACAGAAGTAACACAAATATGCAATAAATTGAAACTATGGATGTATCAGTTTAAATATGAATATACTTTATATTCATGGAAATACAGGTAAGATATACCAGTAAGTCCGTATGCCTTTTTTCTTGTTACATTAAAACTTCTTTTTTTTTTTTTTTTTTTGTCCTGTTCGGCTGTTAGGTCAAGCAGAATGGAGGATCTGTATCCCTTTTATGCCGGAACAGTTTTACTGTGTCACAGTGGAGTTTTTAAGCTGCCACTGTGGTTTCTTAGTATTATAATTTATGTTTATTGAGAATCAGAATCGATCAGTCAAACAGAACAAAGTTTCTAGAGGGGAGAGAGAAACGAAGACAAAGACAAAGCACTAGTTGTAAACAGGATGAGAAAAGTAAATCAATACATATCTACAACAATGAAACATTAGATATGAGTGTTGTATGGGGCTGTAGTGCTACACCCTATGTGGGAAGTACAGGAAAAGATAGAACAGGACAAGGACAGGAGAAGAAGCATGCAGGACAAGGGTTGTGAACCTGGCTGTACAACTGAAGTGTGGTGGGATTAACTATGGAAATTATAAAAGTATAGGACGAGAGTGTGAGTGAGGGGATACACAAGCATTTCACATATTCATGAGTTATTTTTTGCAATCAGTGAGTGGCCCCACCCTCAGCGATGAGTCCCAGGTGTGTGTGCCTGTGGACACATCCAAGTGAATTGATACCGTTTCGCATGCACAAAGACTGACAGAAGTGTCCTGTAATTGCCGTGCCTGCCCCATGGAGGCTGAGGACCCCACCCAATCAATCGAAGGGCGGTATTGGGCCCAGGGGTCCACCCGAGAGCAGCCCGGCGGACGGGACACATCCCACACCGAGGGACCCAGGGCGCCCCGACGGCCCCACCGAGGCGCCCCAACAATTGGCCACCAGGAGGAGCCTGCAGGGACCCAATGCCACTGCCCCACACGCCCTACCTCCACCCCCAGGAGAGCCAGACGCCCCCAACCTGCAGGGCTCACGATGCAGCCAGTCCCCGCCCATCCCGAGGGTGGGAGCGTGTCCCTTGTTTGTTGGAAAGGAGGGCGGATAGGGGCACCGGACAAGGGAACCGATACGGGTGGAACCCAGGGAACAGCCACGGGTCAGCTTGGCAAGGAGATAGAATGTTGTTAATAGGAACCTAGACAAAGTATAGAGCTACTAGGTGTAATATAGTTGCACGAATAATGAAAGTTGCCTAGACAATTGCTACCCTCTACATGGCTCGTAGCGAGAGTGTAGTTAGCGCTAGCACATAAGTGCCATTGATAAGAAGGCCCGCAATGCTGCTGCCTGCGTTTCTAGCTTTGTTAGCGGATGGTTGTTAACAAATTGTTATAACCAGAGCCTGGACAAAAGCTAAACTCCACTTAGCCAGTAGCTACAATCTATTTGACAGGGGTCTAGACAAAGTGTAGTTGACACTAGTATTAACCAGGGTCTAGACAAAGGCTGGACTAAAATCTAGTTAGCAGAAATATTGACAGGGCGTGAGAGAAAGGATAGAGCTACTGGCTAGAATGTAGTTATACCAAGTTTTGAGCGATACTTTGACAAAAATTTGAATATGCTAGTAACTAGAATGTAGCTAGCTCTTGCATTGACTGCTAACAGCTAACATACTGTAGTTGTCATTATGTAGACGCTTGTGGTGCTATACGGAATCGAAATCAAGACATTCAGGTCAGATCCTTTTCCCTGACCCCCCCACACACACACCCACACACACACTTCCAATAATGGTTTCTCACAGCATTACTTCTAAAGTTAACTCTATGTGTTCCTTTGTCTTTATACCAACTGTTGCTCCATTCCATCAGTCTATTTAAGTGGCTGTTATATAAACTTGAATGGAGGAGGACGCGCCCGCAACCAGGACGAGAACTGCTGGCATTCTGCTCTTTGTTGAAGTCATGTCTGGGGCTGTATTAATAGTTGTGCTCGGCGAGAATCTCTCAACACGTAACTCTTTATGGCTTTGTTTTGCTCATTCATCAGGCTGTCCTGTCATCACTAATGACTTCAGACGCTTGTAATTTTTGACTAGACTTACATAGAAATGACAAAAATAAACAGGTGCAGTGAACCCTCGCTCTTTGCGGGGGTTTAGGGACCAAGCCCCGTTGAGAATAGCATAAAATATGCAAGTCATGGACGACCCACCTGAAGTTTTTTATTTGCCTATAGTTTAATCCCTAAGTATACTCCAAACTAAGATTCCAAACCACTTTAATATGATTTCCATGTAGATTATTTTATTTTTTTGAAAATGCACCAGAAGTCATGTATGTCGCCGCTTCGCAGCTGGTAAAAAAAACAAAAAAACAATTATTACTTTCCTATTAGCCATTTTATTAAAAAAATTATTTAGTGATACAGAGGTACTCTTCTTTTTAAAAAATACCTAAACAGTAATTGCCGCATATTCGCAGTCCACTATTCACAAATTCACCTGTTGCCGTTTTATTCTCCTGTGGAACCTATCCCACGCTATTTGAGGAAAGTTCTTGGTTTATTCATTTTTTGGTGTGTGGTCTTTCTGAAATGGCCTAAGATGCCACCGAAGCCCCGTCTAAATAGGAAAGTATTGCAGTGTTTATAGTGATGCATCTCAACTGAGAGGCAAGCTTTGTAAGTCGGGGAGGAGCTAAGTTTAGCCTGGGTTGTTGGTTGATATTAGGGAGAGTCTTTACCGCTTGTACACATTTTTTTTAATCAATAATCTTTTTATTATTATTATTTATTGCTATTTATTTTTAAGGCAAATGTTGTAAGATGAGTTAGAAATTATTTTAAACTGGGGAGCATAGTTTGTGGTATATTTACAGTTTAAACTATTAATATAGGCAATTATGAACATTTTGGGTGGGATCAATTGCTGGTGTTTTTTATATATATATACATGGCGGCAGGGCTTGGTTCCTATGGGATATTGTAATGCAAATGACTATCTTTAGTTGGACACTTACTGTACCTTACATTACTTACCAATTGATCAGCTGTTAACCTCCACCACTGCAAAAATGATGCAGATTGTTCTCTGCTCACCTAAGTGTGGCGACAGTAATTACAAGAGACCCTTGTTTTCTAGTTTTCTACTATTTTTATTCGTCAGCAAGTAGGTATGCTTACGGTACAGCTCTCCTTTTTACCGGGCTGGTCAGCCATTATGGAGGTGGCTGCGGCAGCAATGACTTTACAATTGTGATTCACTTCTGCTGAGGCTCAGCAGGAACCTGAGCCCCCGTCTGCTCACAGGCGGCCCTGCCGGAGGGTCTGTTCAAGGTCACCTGAGCACAAGTATCGAACGCAACGATTTGCTGACAAAGGGGGACAACCTTGGCTTTGTTTGAAAAGCATTATATTCTTATATGGGGTGCTCAAAAATGCTTGCGTTTTAATGTTGCTTTTTCAAGGTGTGAAAACGGCTTGAAATTGCAACTAGCAAGATCATTGAGGCTGGATTTACACTGCAGGTCCAAGTGCCCAATTTCCAGTTTAATGCCAATTGATGTTGATTTCCATGTACATTTCAAGCAGTACTTATCTCATTTGGCTGTGTTTACACTGGCAAAAATTGCATGTAAATAACTCCAAAAGCATCAACACAGACGTAACAACAATGCATACAGTACATAATATTCACATAGCATAGATTACTTTTAATGAAATAAGGGTCTCCTATATTACTCCATTGGCCGCAATCAGCAATTATTTTGCTTATTTAATAATCAACACGCCTCTAATGTAGCATGTTTAGACCCTATTTAATTGTCTATGCTTTTCGTTTTTAATGCATTTATTTGTGTTGTTTGGGCAGATGCATATAAATATACATCACAAGTCAGTGTATATCGACGATTTCAAGCTCACATTGCAGGTATATCCCATCTGCGTGTGTGCTCACATTGGTACATATGCGATCCGTACTGTTTCTTTTGTTTGTTTGTTTTTTAATCCACATTTGGATTCTGATCTGAAGATATCAGTATGTGCATTTTTTAAGTAATCATTTATAATTTTATCTCCACAAGTTAATCTTTAATACTGCCCAGGGAACTCGTTCACAACATGCGGTGAGATCCTTATCGATATGAGACTTGGTAGCCTTTTTGGTTAATAACAAATTCAATTTAGCATCTATTAAACATTTACTGTTAATTGAAGTTGTATCATAGGCCATGAAACACATACTGCACGACATTTTCAATGGTAGCTTTGGTCATCATTTCAGCAGGTCTACTGTTCCAGACTTTTATTTATTGTATTAGTTCATACATTGTCACAAATAAACCCAAAGAAAAGTACAGTTCATTTTCTGCGAGCAATCTCAGGCCGATTCAGTTACGTTTTCATTTTCTGCCTTTGTGCCACATTTAACAACTATCTCTTTAATCACACAGGATTTCCAAATACAATGTGAAATTTATTTTATAGTGACTGCAAAATACTGTATATTTTGAAGTAATCCAGAATACAAACAGTACAGCTTTCGCTGTATATTTGATATAGAACACACTGAAGTTTAATGGAGCAGATAGTTAGCGCTAACAATAAACATCTCAGTCCATCATCTCAAATATGCTACAAAAACAATTATGGCCCCTATAATCTGCTTCATGTTCCCCTGATTGTGATGGTGAGTAGCAGCATCCTCAGGGGGTGTTTTCTGTTTTTCAAATAAATTAATTAATTAAAGATTAGCTACACTTTGCCAGAGGCTTCCCGTTAACCTTGTCACCGCACGCAACACAAAGGTACGGGGTCCCTCTGGATGCATTTATCTCTCTTCTCTGGATTAACTCCTGTCAGATACTAAATGTGACATTGTTGGACAAGATAACCAAGTAGGATTTTGATACTTTTTTTTGTGGAAAAACTCAGTGGAAAGCCACTCAGCAAATTTGTATACCAAGTACGGCGCATAGACCCTCTTAAAATTGCTTACGTTTTTGTTGTTATTCATAGGCGCGGTGAAGCTGTTAGTCTCTACTGTTATGCAAGAAGTGTACTTCATTGGGCGCCCACAATTTGCTCTATCAATTAGTTCTATCAACAAAGCTGTGGCAGGATTTAAGTCACGATAAGATTGATGCACAAGTTCATCCTTTCTAAAGGATCGGTGTTTTTGAATTAATGTATTTGTAGTTTGCATAGCAACGTTACACAATTACTTTGTCAGTTGTTCAAAGTATAATACCATTAAGTTTTAACACCCAAAGATGAAAATTTAGCCTGTGAGTTCACTGCTGGTTTTGCTTTATTGTTAAATAAAGTTGTTCTTCAGAAATAAAAGTTATCATCATTTATGACTTTTCCAATTGAAGTTTAAGGAATTTTGTTGCTTGGATTATATTTGCATTGGACTGTCATGAAATCAGTGTATAGACTATCTCTGGACTAGACCAAGATGACTGACTTAGCTAGCGAGAGTTAGGGATATAACTGAAATTCTTTGCCTACACTGTCAAAAATAGAAAAAATAGCATCCACAGCAAATCAGCATACAATCACCAGCCCTTGCTCGAATTAAAGTACGATCATCCAGTGACTTTGGCTTAGTCGCTAAGACAAATCGGCAGTGTTTATTAGCTTAGGCGCTAACAACCAGTGAGGCCTATGGAGCATCGGACTCGCTTAGCAGCACAAGCCGACAAAGGACCGAGCGGAGGCGGAAGCGCAGCTAGTTGGCTGGATTAGCTAGCGACAGTTACTGATATTTTCACGAAAATTATTTTCCTACAACGTCAAAAATAGAAAAAATTATATCCACGGCAAATCAGCATATGATTGCTAGTACTTAAAATTTCTTTATTGTTAAGTATTTATCATTGACTTACTCAAGCATTTACTAGCTTCTGAGTGCTAACTGCAAGGCCTATGGAGCCACAGACTCACTTAACAGCACAAACTGACAGAAGAGCAAGCCGAGGCATTGCGAGCGGAAGCGCGGCTGCCTAAAATTTAAAATCATCATTAACTTGAATTCGGGCCCACAGGTCAGAGCTTGAGCAAATGTCTCATTTGTGATCATATGAGTCAATTTCCTTCTTAACGTGAAATTGGTAGGCATGTCCAGCATGAATAGTCTCAAGAACTCATGCCTGAGAAGACACAGGAAGTCTGCCATTTTGACTTGAAGCAGCCATTTAAGGGTCCTTTTGGACATTCCAAGGGTACCATTGCTAGAAAATGTGAACCTACGCTAATTGCAAATCATTTGAGTTTCCCTCTTTGTGTGTGCGTTTGAACATGTCAGCAAAGTCTGATGACTCACCATACAACACAACAATAACTCAGCTTCACAACGTAGGAACTTGACCAAACATCTTGTTTGTGATGTGCCCCTGACTGGCAGAAATGACGACTGCTCCTCAGACTGGATTTTTCAAGCCCGGCCCCTATAGTTATGAGGATGCAAAGGACCGTTCATCGCAACTCTGAGCTTTAATTTTCCTTCTGCATCTTATCATGTCTTCAGAGAACTCGCATACATTAGCGCTTTTGTCTGTCTGCCTCTCTACTACTTTTCCACATCCACTGTATTTCCATACATGCGGTATTACAAAAGATATACAGTAATAGATTTCCTCCCCCACAATAATTTTGACTCTCGCACACGTTACATCATCAAAGTTTTTTTTTTTCATCGTTTGCCTGCTTATCTTTTATGAAAAAGCTGACCAGAAGCACAACACTTTATTGTTTGATCATGTCTCAAGTCTTTTATTGAGCTAAATGACACTTCAAATCACGCTTTGATGGCGATACATTGTTATTCCACTGAATAGCAAACGTACTGTAGTAAACCATACGCTTGTTAGGAGACACAAAGCTGTAGTTGTCAGGGGAGTAGTCTGCATGGACAGAGATATAGGCGTTAGCTTTAGGGAGCTCGTCAAGCTCCCACATTACTGTTTGGCCGAGCCTTCCTGGTGTATCTCGAGAAATTCCATTGGAAGCTTTAGGGGAGACCCTTTCCTCAAATGTGTCCCTTAGTATTCTGCACTCTGTTCATGCCTTCCTATCAATTCTGCCTTTAAATCCATGCCTTGACAGTCGTGACTGTATTTTAAGGCACTCTTCTCACAGTGGTTAAACTGCTGTTCATGTAGATCATAATCAAGGGTTTGAACTAAGACAAACTGGAGTGCAAAAATAATCTATCAATGTCAATTTAGTGCAGCATTAACATCAACGCACTGTGTTGTGTCTTGACAGAAACCTTGGGAAGTCGGGACTGCGCGTGTCCTGCCTTGGATTAGGTAAGAGCCACACTGAGAAAAGAGGGGTTGTGGTGACCTGGATGCATTGTGTAACCGAGGCATGGCGGGAACTCAGAGTCCTTTCCTCTCAAGTGGAGACAAAAGACGGTTATTATTTTGTAGACTCCAGTGCCAAGTTTGAAAACGTCTGAAGGGGATTTAAATTGGCTAAAGTAATACAGTGTTTTCATGTCTATAGGTCGTTCTGCTGTGTATTTCTATAGTGTAACGCATCACTTTTGTACATCGAAAGTAATCGTTTAATGACCCAAATGTCCAGATCACGTGTGTACTCTTTGTACGTATTCATGAAATTTCATTGTTACATCCCATTGGTCCAGTATGAAAGTGTGAGTTCATGCAATGTTATCCCGCAGAGAAATTATAGATTTCAATAATTGTCAGCATGTCTGCTTCAGTTATTAGGTTCTGGGATCAAGTTTCGACCTTTCTGTGTTGTGCTTGCATGTTCTTCCCATACTTCTTCGGGTTCTACAACTCCCTCACACATTTGAAAAATATGCACCTTATGTCTTTTAAGACTATTCTATAAAATTATCCTGTGGTCTGAGTGGGTCCAATTGATGGTAGAAACGAATCTTTATGTAGGAGGTGTGCTGTGTTGATATTCTCAGAGGCACACCACACACAGTATGATCAAAACTGTTAAATGCCAGATTTGTTTATCTTGATGTGTGGGTTCTGTAACAGATAAACAACCTCTTGAGATTTAAAAAAATAATAATAATAATTTAAAAAAAATCCTTGTTTGTACAAGGCCTTAGGTTCGTCGAAGACAAAATTTTCCATAGGTGCGAATGTAAGTGTGAAAGGTTGTTTGTCTATACATATGTGCCCTGGCGACCAGTCTAGGGCGTAGCCCGCCTCTCACCCAAAGTAAGTTGGGACTGCCTCCACCGCACTGGATTTTAAAAAAAACAAACAAACAAAAAAAAACAAAAAAGTATGGTTGTATAGTGCCTCATAATAGCCACAAAAGTTGTCGACTCCTGGTTTTTACTGTACATCAGTCTGTTGAGGCAGCAAACTAGTCGGGCCTGAATCGTGGCTTTATAGTATTACGCTTTCATTGCTTCAGTCGCAACATAACCCAGCTTTATCAATTCCCACAATTTCCAATCACTTACCACAAAATTAATTGGGTCATAACCACAAAATCAAACCCATCCGTTTCTGAAGCGCAGTACATGCACACTGATCTTAACCAATTTTTTAAAATGTGAGAGATCCCCACACGACAAGGGAAAAAAATGTGTAAGGTTATCGCTCTTCTAGTGTGTGGTGTGCTCAAGATAACCAACACAGCATACCACAGGATATCTCCACCAACAAACGTAGTCGTAGTACCCAAAAGACTGACGTAAGAGAGTCCGCAAGGTGCCAGAAGGCATCTAGACTGCGAAAATACAAAGGAGAATAAAAAGTAGTAGAAGAAGAAGCTAGGGTAACTGTTATCATATCTGGTAACTACATCGCAGTTGCAAACTCTTCTGTGTGGTATTTTTATTTTAGTGAATGACTTTGTAACCTGCTATTGAAACACTCAACACAACCAGTTGCTCCTCCTTAGTGAGCCCGTTCATAACGGGAGTTACGTTACAGACCCACCTGCGGTAAGTGAAAATCTGCAATGAAGAGCACATAAAACCACATAAAAAAACTTTAACAGACCCCACACCACGTAATAATCCCTCAGGATGATCTGACAATTGGGCCTTTGCCCACTTTGAGTATTGGTTTGCGTACCCTGCATAATACTCTGCTTCCTTTCTCCTTCATTCTCTGTACGTGAGCAGGGACATGGGTGACATTTGGCGGGCAGATAACAGATGAGGTGAGTTGATTAGCTATGAAGACATCATATTTAGTTGCAGCCTTCATTTATGCGACAAAGGAAATATGCTTGTTAAACATCCCACCATCAGTGAACTTTCATCGCTTTGCTTCCTCTCTCTTTTTCCTTGCCCCCTTTTGCTTTCTCAACAGATGGCAGAGCAGCTGATGACTCTGGCGTATGAAAATGGCATCAATCTGTTTGACACAGCCGAGGTCTATGCTGCTGGGAAGTGAGTGTTGCCTTTGCATCCTTTCAAAAGCCGCCGCCACATGACTGATTAAATCGGCAAGATTACAGCACGAGTGACCTTGATCTCTGTGACTCACCCTAGTAGGACATTGTCACCATCTCGTGGTATGCGCTGCAGTTGTTTTTTTTTTTTTATTTTAACTCCTCCTGAAAAAGTACTCCCTGTGTCAATACAAAGGTGATATTGGGCTTTCACACGTTGCAGAGACTTTGAACAAAAAGTCAATTGACATGAATGCAAGTGGATTTGTTTGTCCTGCACTGCAAGACTAGAAATAAATTCCCACTGTCATTGTCAATTGTTTTTCCTGGGACACAACACAGTTCAGAAATGAGCAAAGACTTGGAAATTACCTCAATTTTAGCATCTTGGTTGTTGCAGTGCTATTATTAAGGCTGAAATATTTACTCAAGAGCCACTGATGGCATAGACTTAATAATATCGTAATGCGTTTTTTCCCTTGTATGTGGATTAATCTGGTCATAACATGGCTGCTTGATGTAATCTGAAGGATTTAAAAAAAAAAAAAAAGTATTTTTTTTTGTTTTGTTTTTTTTAGATTCCCTCCAGAATCATCTAGTTTGAGTAAAGAAACTAACATTGACATGGTGTATTTTAATCTGTTTTCATCTGCCATGTCATTGTTAACCTCCATAAAACAAGCCCTCGTTTTTACACCAACAAAAGACACGACACGCGATCCGCGAGGCACAGCCAAAGGTTCGCCACAGCTGAGTATGTGGTGTTTC
The DNA here is from genome assembly GCF_024500385.1 of Phyllopteryx taeniolatus. Classification (NCBI taxonomy): domain Eukaryota; kingdom Metazoa; phylum Chordata; class Actinopteri; order Syngnathiformes; family Syngnathidae; genus Phyllopteryx; species Phyllopteryx taeniolatus. The sequence goes on from NC_084510.1 coordinate 20,889,964, forward strand.
ACAGGTGTTAATCCTGACAGCTTCCACTCGCAAAAGCAGCATGGAGGAGATTATGTTCCACACATCACACACTCAGCATGGGGGGCGGGGTGCTTTGAGTTGCGACATTAGTTTGTCACGTTGTAATTGTAAGGGCTGGTTTGGATGTTTTTCCACATTTTTTCCCGTGACACAAAACGTTCACCAAAAATAGCGAGAGTTTTGTTTCTCTGAAATGTAAATTAATATGCATAATCACATGAATAATAAACACTCTGCTCTGCTCACCGGGGCTGCTGTTATCAGCAAACACATGTGGCGCTTTTTTTTTTTTTTATTAGCTTCAGATGTGCCATAATTGTATGATATTGTGTGAGGAGCCAGCAATAAATTAGAAGCGCAATTCCAGAGAAGTGTGAAAGCAGTAAGATTATATAAATTTATAAATAATAAATGTTTTTCTGTGGTAAGTCATAAGATATAATGTGAATAAAGACCAAATTTTTGCAGGGAAGAAAAAGACTGTATAGCTTGTGTTCTGGCCCCACAAGAACTCATTTTAGGGAAGGAGCACAGGATTGCATTGCGTGGGTTCCAGCATATGCACACACGCGCACACATACACATTCACACACACAGTTTGTGCTTGAGCTTGCAGGATCTGACTGACAGTGAAGCATCTATCGCATTGTCTTTGCTCACAGCCTGGACTATGACAATATACAGTAAAGACACAAAGACTGTGCTACTGCCGATAGACACAAAGAAATAAGTACTGAGTTTATGTACTGTATATGTTATTATACTTGTACATCCAATTACTGTCTAACTACAGTAGAAATGCAACACAATCTGCTGTGAGGATGCAGCTCATCTGTTTTGTTTGGATTTTGATCAAATTTTTCCCATGGGAAATCATGGAAATAGAAATAATCTGCCATCATACAAAGCTCTATTAACAGTACATGCATTTTTGAAGTAACTGTTATAATGGCCATAAAAGTGTAAAAGAAGTTAACTGCTGTTAACAGTAAAACGCAAAAATACTATGAAATAGACTAAAGTGTACTAATGATGAATGACAATGGTATAATGTAAATGGAATAATTTGTTTGTGCTTGTCTAGTTTAAAATAGTTCACCCCTGTAAAACTGCTATGAACTGACGTTATACTTTGAATGTGAGTATTTTTGCAAAATATTATTTTTGTTAGTTGTCCTGATCCGATCACGCAATTTTGAGCCTACTCGTATCGGCTGAAAAAGATCAGCTTTTTATTTTTGCTTCATGCTGTTAAATACATTATGTATTTGTACTTGCAAATAACGACAGTCGAACAAGTGCGTAGCTGTAGATTGCAATGTTACTTGATTATGTCGCTTCGCGGGCCCCAACACACTCACAGTACATAGTTGTTTGTTTTTCAGAGTTTTTCAGGCTATAGGTCACATAAATGATGGAAAAGGTTTTGCAATGATCGAACTTGGTCTCATTTTTGGATACTACAAAATCCTGGCATTTAAACAGGAGTGTGTTGACTTTTTATATCCACTGTAAATGGCAATAAATTCATCAGCAAATGGGTTTTGTGTGGGAAAAGATTTGAAATGAAAGTACACACACCTGACTTATGGGAGTGCCATCCTAATGAGCACCATGTTGAACATGTCACTCCTTAAGTCCCTTAAAGGTTCCATATTTTGGCTATTTAGACCTCCATAGAGTGACGCTCTAACATGGCCTTAGTATAGAAGTGTCAATTTCATTTAAAAAGGCACCTTGGTTTTGTCAGAATTGTCGGAGTGTCCAGAAAAGCCCGCTCTGACAGCTACTTCTGTTTGACCCAGTTTTGTATCGGCTTTGTCCATATTTGGCTAAGCCCCCTTTCCTCTGATTGGTTGCCTCCATGTAGAAGACCCACTTGTGAAACCACACGTTTGTTATGTTGACAGCGCTGGCTCCTGAGTGGAAAGGGAAGGCGAGGATCTTCGCTATAGAGACTTAGATAAGCTCGATAAATTCAAATGACCTGATTTCAGGCCTCTCGGCAGAAAAACGTCTGCAACTCTGGAATGCGTGAATGATTTTAATTCATATTTAACGTTTACTGAGGAACCATAGAGACAATATTACATCCCAAATAATACAAAATGTTGGTCTGGCAAAATACAGGACCTTTAAGTCCCCATGTGGGGGCTCATGGGTGCACACATTTTTCACACACTTATGCCAACATTGAGACTGTCATTATTTTCTGACTCAGTTTTTTGTGTTCAAGCCATTTTGTCAACATGTTGAAGGAATATAGGTGAATTTGCCACAGGATATTCATTTATAAAAGAAAAAAGGTTTGTCATTTTGTGTGACAAGAAATGGCACATTTATTCCTAATGATTGAAAATTTCCCACCGAAATAAATTGAGAATCCATTTTAATCTTAACATCAACTAAGATTAATTAATTAAGATTTCAGTTTGGACTAGTGGCTTTTGTCCACCGGGTGGCACTACTTTTTCCCATTCAAAGAATGCAGCAAAATTTCACACGTTTTACTGTTTTTGCAGAGGTGCCTTGCTACTGAAATACGTGTTTTTCTATTGATGTCAGCTAATGGTGTAAATGAAACTCAATGCTTGGAATCATTGACCCATCCCAGGTCCTAATGATTATAAGCAAATACTCCTTGCTTTTATTTTATGGAAATTATTCTTATTATTGTATTTATGTTTGTTTGCTTAAGGAACTTAAGGGTTAAATCACGCCATGTCTTTGTGTGCTTGGCAGGGCTGAGGTGGTGCTGGGGAACATCATAAAAAAGAAAGGATGGAGGTAAGAGACGCGCTTTAATTCTGGTATTTTTTTATTTTTCCCGTCTGACCAGCCCACCTATAATCTTGTCATCTATTCTCACACATATTGGGGAGGCTGTGTGTTGTGTGAACTGGAACCATAAGGTAGGATGATGAAAGATGAATGTGACATGCCCACACGGCCGCGTGCCTCCCTTAAACACAATGAATAATAAACCTACTTGGAGAGACCTTGTCTTCTACTCTGTCCGCCCGGACCTGGCACCTATACGGCTTTGTCAATTTAGACACGCCTCCACCTCTCATTCATGTGTGCTGGCTGAGTTCTGACACTGTGGGTGTGTGTGACACTCAAAAGAATGAGCTAGAAAAGAGGAAGACTTTGTGTCCGTCTTCAACGATCACCCACTCGCTTGGAGCAGGCTCTAACCTTTTCGTGCTGTAACACATGCGCTTTCATTCTACACTTTGCAGACGCTCCAGTCTGGTGATAACAACAAAGATCTTTTGGGGAGGAAAGTAAGTCGAGAAAGCATCTTTAATTTGTCACCGATGCTCCTGATAGTGGGAGAATGTGTCATCCACATTGTTGTCTTTCACTGATGGATCGCGTTTCATGATATTTCATGTGTCCTGTGCAGAGCCGAGACTGAAAGAGGTTTATCTCGAAAACATATTATAGAAGGTGAGTGCTGACTTAACAGAATATACAGGGGGTCCTCTGTTTATTACGGTCCAAAACATAAAAGGTTTTAATGTTACAAAAGGCACACAATTAACTACTGTAGTTTGCGCAGCAGCGTAAGAATACATACATGGTGATGAGAAGGCACGCTCAGTTACCGCCAAATTTATTGTTTGATTTATGTAGCGTGCAGTGTGTTCCAATTTAGATACACATTCCGGTTACGTCGCCGCCGTATGAAGGGTACTGTCATAAACTGAGGATCCCCTGTTCCGTGAAGTTGAACTAAATCTGATGCTACATTGGTTCAGATTTGGAATACATTTCTCCATAGTTGCATAGAATATTTGAATCAGAATCAGAAACCTCTTTATTTGCCAAGTATGTAAAAAAGCACACAAGGAATTTGTCTCCGGTAGTTGGAGCCGCTCTAGTATGACAATAGACAGCCATTTTGCCAAAAAATACTTTTGAGACATAAAAACCCACTATGGAGAGTCAATTTAATGGCAAGAAGGACGAAGCTGTTGGAATGTCTGCTAGTTTTAGTTTGCATTGTTCGATAGCTCCTACTTGAGGGAAGGAGCTGGAAGAGTGTCCAGGATGTGGAAGGTCCAAAAGGATTTTGCATGCTTTTGTCTTAGTTCTGGCAGCGTGCAAGTCCTCAAGGGTGCTGACGATTTTTCCTGCAGTCCTGATTGTCCATTGCAGTCAGTTTGTCGTTTTGTGTGACAGCACCAAACCAGACTGTGATGGATGAACACAGGATGATTCAATGACTGCTGTGTAGAACTGCCTCAACAGCTCCTGTGGCAGGCCGTGCTTCCTCAGAAGCCGCAGGATGTACATCCTCTGCTAGGCCTTTTTTGAGGATGGAGTTAATGTTGGTCTCCAACTTAAGGTTCTCAGAGACCATAATTCCCAGGAACTTGAAGGTTTCGACGATTGACACAAGGCAGTTGGACAGCGTGAGGGGGAGCTGTGGTGAAGGATGCTTCGTGAAGTCTACGATCATCTCTACAGTCTTGAGCGTGTTCAGATCCAGGTTGTGTTGGCCGCACCAAAGCTCCAGCCGCTCCACTTCCTGTCGATACTTAGACTCGTCACCATCTTTGATGAGGCCGATGACTGTGGTGTTGTCTGCAAACTTCAGGAGTTTGACAGCCGCGTGCGTTGAGGTGCAGTCGTTTGAGAGAGAGAGAAGAGCAGTGGAGAGAGGACACATCCTTGGGGTGTCCCGGTGCTGATGGTGCGTGTGGATGAGGTGGTGTCCCCTAGCCTCACCTGCTGTGTCCTGCCCATCAGGAAGCTGTAAATTCACTGGCAGATGACAGGCGAGACGCTGAGCTGGAGAAGCTTGGAGGAGAGGACTTCGGGGATGATGCTGTTGAACGCAGAGCTGAAGTCCACAAACAGGATCCTTGCGTGGGTCCCCGTGCCGTCGAGATGTTCTCCGATGAAGTGCAGTCCCATGTTGACTACGTCATCCACTGACCTGTTTGCTGGGTAGGCAAACCGCAGGGTGTCCAGCAGCTGTGACGCTCTTGAGGTGGTCCAGCATGATGCGTTCAAAGGACTTCATGAGCACAGATGTCAGGGCGGCAGGCCTCTAGTCAGTCAGACCCGAGATTGCAGGTTTCTTGGGATGATGGTGGAGAGTTTGAAACAGGATGGTACTTCACACAGTTCCAGAGATCTATTGAATATCTGTGTCAAGCCTGGAACGAGCTGGTCCGCGCTGACTTTGAGGCAGGATGGGGACACAAGGTCTGGGCCCGTCGCTTTGTTGATCTTTTGTAGTTTGATGATGCGTCTCACATCCTGTTCATACATGGTCAACGTAGAAGTCAGAGGTGCGATGGTACGGCTAGGTGGGTCTGGGGTGTGAAAGTGTCCTTTTCAGATCTGTAGTAGAAGGTGTTCAAGTCATCGGCTGGTCCTCTTTTGTTCTCCCCTTGGGGGATGGTCGCTTGTAGTTGGTTAGCGATTTTTATCCTCGCCAGAATCACTTAGTCGTTGGCAGTAAACTGTTTCTCCAGCTTTCTTTTTTCCTGTAAGTATTGAATGGGTTTTTCCAATATTATTGTCTTCATTATCCTAAATGACATCCATCCATCCACTTTCTGAGCCGCTTCTCCTCACTAGGGTCGCGGGAGTGCTGGAGCCTATCCCAGCTGTCATCGGGCAGGAGGCGGGGTACACCCTGAACTGGTTGCCAGCCAATCGCAGGGCACATACAAACAAACAACCATTCGCACTCACATTCACACCTACGGGCAATTTTTAGAGTCGTCACCATGCCTATTTTGGGATGTGGGAGGAAACCGGAGTGCCCGGAGACCTAAATGACATATAATTCTTAATTCACAGCCTTAAAAATGCATTATTGTAGGCAAAATGTAATGTTTTAAATTATAAAAGTAAGATAAATTTCACTATAAAAATGTTTCATACTTATTTTATATTGTAAACAAAAATATTGCATAAAGCTTTAATTTTGATCACATTTGAGAGGTCATAAATGTGGCGGTTAACTTATATTTCAACAGTTGAGATTGTTGATGTTACTTTTCAAAACAGAACGGTTAATGAAGTTTTTGTTTTCCTTTTCTTGACTTTCCCATGGTTCAAAATTGTATGGCGATCCAAACAACATGAGATCGATCAGATTGAGTTAGACAACAGGTTTGCCTCAAGAGACGCACCAAATACCGTTATAGTCCTTGAAACCTCTGGCCAAAACCAAGTTGTTTGTATGTCAAGCTATATTACTTCTGTTCTACTTCTGATTTGCAGGTTTAAAAGCTTCTCTGGAGCGACTGCAGTTAGACTACGTTGACGTAGTATTTGCGAACAGACCGGACCCCAACACACCTATGGAAGGTAACACCTTTACTCTTAAACATGTTTTTGTAATTCTCTCAGTGAGCCTTATAAACCACTTGCTGTTTCTATGACTACACTGAAGTAGTAAGTCTCCAACATGCACAAAATCAAAATATACATTTTTATTACGGGCATGTTATCTTGGTGCCTTCCTCTCTGCAGTGGGAATGAGGCTGTAGTGGCTGGAGACCTTTTTGAAATGGCAGAGTGCAAAATGCTTGTTTGTGTGTGTGTGTGTGTGTGTTTGGTGGTGGGAGGGGGTTGGGGGCTCAGCTGGTCGCTCGCTCTCCATCTGCTCCTGTCAAGAGTTTCTCTTCGGGAATGAGTTCAGTCAGGGGTCATCCGTCTGGCTCTACTTCAGTGCTTCGGTAAAGATTTGAGTCAGAAATCGCTGGTGAAGTTCAATTGAATAAAAGAAATGGAACTTCATAAAATCACATGACTTTGTCTTAGTCAATTACAAAAGGGAAAAAAAATCTGTGGGAGTGGAAAATATTATACAAAAGAAATACAAAATAATAAGCTGCCATCAATATAACAATGATGATGATGATATAACAATGATGACGATGATGATGACGAAAATAATAGTAGTAGTAATAGCACTAAAAAAGAACTGCTAAAAAAAAATTTTTAATTTAATAAACTAATTCAAGTAAACGGACTGAACTTCATAAAGCGATATTTACACACATATATTTGGGAAACAAATTGGCACGAAAAACAACGCAGAATATTTCAATATTTATCATCACAGCAACAGTGTTAGGCATATTGCTAGCTGTAAACACTCATGCAAATGTTAGAAAAAATAACATGTATTCTTCCAAATAGTAATAATAAAGTGGTAATAGTAATAAGTAGTAATAATAAAGGTTTTATTTAAATGAATTGAATCAAATTATGAAACACTGTACCTTCAACAACAAACGGTTGGCAGAAGGCGTTGATATTTTTTTTGCGTGTGTCTCTTCTTTGCAGAAACGGTTCGCGCAATGACCCATGTGATAAATCAAGGGATGGCCATGTACTGGGGGACATCCCGCTGGAGCCCCATGGAGATAATGGTGGGATTCACAGCGCTGTATACTGAATGTTTGTGGAAATGTGTCAGCATTGTGACACGTCTGCCAGTTCAATGCTTTTACACTCGACTTCATCTTGTTTACTTTCGGGTTGTTTTTCCCCCTGAAGGAAGCATATTCTGTGGCACGACAATTCAATCAGATCCCTCCCATTTGCGAGCAGGCCGAGTATCACATGTTTCAGAGAGAAAAAGTGGAGGTGCAGCTACCCGAACTTTTCCATAAAATAGGTGAGACATTTGTTTTTTTCCCCCCTGTAAGAAAAGAGTCCTACCTGGACTGGATGTCTTGTTATGATGATGACGTTCTCTTGTCATGCAGGTGTGGGGGCCATGACTTGGTCACCGCTGGCCTGTGGGATCATCTCAGGGAAATACGACGGAAGGGTGCCCCCGTACTCTCGGGCCTCTCTGAAGGTAGCCACGTCTCACTCGTGGTCTCTTAGTGCTCTGGTGTGCTCCCCTGTGCTGTGCTGGTGTCCACCTCGTGGCGTGGTTCCGTCTCCGCTTGTCGGTCCTTGCAGTTTGTTTGTTCATTGTGACTTCACATTAGTACAGTGCAGCGGTGTTCCCTGTGTGGCATGTTCCCTCAGTGGCTGTCCCTCACTCTGCATTTCTATGTTGTGCAGTTTCATTTCCTGTGTGGAATGTGCGTCTTCATGCTTGGCTCAGTGAATATTTGTAGTAGTGTTATTCATATTAATCTGAATGGTTTTATTTGTCTTTCTTGTAAGATCCCAGTGGCCATGGTATTTTGTAGGATTTTGCATTGGTTATTGATCTTTTTCCTTCAAGGTTTTAAGGAATAGGTTTGGAAGTCAGAATTACAGTGGACCCCGCAAATTTGCGGTTCAGCACCCACGGATTCATTTGTTTGCGGATTTTTGTTGTTGTTGTTGTTGTTTTTTTTTTCTATTTTTTATTTTTGGGGATGGGGGTGTAACCAACCCCGAAAACGCTTATTGGTGGTATATGGCTGCTTATTCAAGAATTTTAGGGGGTAAAGAAAAATATTTTTTCAATACAGTTATAATGGGCGTCAACTATTCACGGATTTTCGCTATTTGCATTCGGACCTGGTCCCTATCCCTTGCAAATAGTGGGGGTCCACTTTAGTCTTTAAATTTAGAGGTAGGGTTTCAAGACAGGGTTAGGGTTGGGAGTCAGTTTCAACGTTTGAGAGTGTTTGGGTTGGGAGTTAGGGTGTGCTACAAGTTAGGGATTCACGTTAGGGTTTGACAACTAGAATTTCAAGTTAGGGCTTGGGTTGAAGTTGGAATTGGAAGGCAGGTGCAGGTTTTCACGCCAACATTGGAGTCTAGTCTTTTGAGTCAAGGTTTCAGTCAGGTTCAGGGTTGCAAGATGGTTAGAATTCAAAATTAAAGGGTTTAGTCATCATTCATCAGATTCAGGGATTCAAGCAACGGTTACGATTGACAGGGTTCAGTTCAAGGCTGAGCTTCAGCCTTTCATTTTATAGTTTGACATCTGGGTTAGGTTTTGACGTTAGAATTATGCTCTCTGCAAGGGTTAGGATTGAAAGTCAGGTTCAGGGTTTCATGCCACGGTTTGAAGTTGAGGTTTAGGAATCAGCTTCAGGATGTCGAGCCAGGGTTAGAATCTGAAGTTAGAGTTTAGTAATCAGGTTCAGACAATGTCTTTCTCAGTCATCCAGGTCATGGTATTCCACCAAGGTTGATTTGAGGAAAATGGAATAGTTCTTGTTTAAGACATTTCACCTTTAATCCAAAAGGCTTCTTTAGTTCTAAATCCACACCTAAAAATGTAGGACTGAAGAAGCCTTTCAGATTAAAGGTGAAACGTCTTTAACAAGAACAAATTCAGTTCCCTCGATTCAACCTTTGAGGAGTCAGGTTCAGGGTTTCAAGTGAGGGTTGAGCTGAAGGATTTTATGTTATGGTTTGGCACCAGTGTTAGGTTTTGACGCTAGAGTTAGGGTTTGAAGATTGTGAATCGGCTTCAGTTTTCAAGTCATGTATCGTGTTTGAGGATAGGGTTGCCTTTGCGAGTCAGGTTCAGGGTTTTAAGTTAGTGATGAAAATTGGGGTTAAGATTTCAAGAGAGGTCATGTTAGGTTCAGAGTGAATATAGAGTTAGGTTCAAGTTAGGGTTCGGTTAAAGAGACAGGTTTGGGGTTTGAAGTTATGGTTAGGGTTGTGAATCAGGTTCAGGGAGAATATAGAGTTATTTTCAATTCAGGAATGTGGTTTCAAATCCAGGTTAGGGTTTCCAGTTCGGGTTTGATGCTAGGTTTAGTGGTAAAGAGTTTGGGTTGGGGTATGAAGCTGCGATGAAGATTGGAAGTCAGGTTCAGCAGTCAAGGTGGCTTTAGGGTTTCATATAAAGCCTTGGATTTGAATTTAGAGTTGGAAGTTAGGTTCAGGGCTTCAAGTTAGTTCGGGATAGCCAGGGTAAGTGTTTAATATTAGGTTTGGGAGTCAGGTTCAGAGGGAAACTAGTGTTAGGTTCAAGTAGTGCTCTAAAACCAAGATTACAGTTTGAAGATAGGGTAAGGTTTAAGTCAGGAACTTAACTATTTTATGATCGGTTCGTGGTTAAGGGGGATTGGTTTCAAAGCTAAGTTTAGGGTTTGGAATCGAAAAAAAAAAGTATTTTACCAAGTGAGGTGTAGGCAGGAGGAGACAGAGTCACGTGTTTAAAAACAGGCCCTGGTTACACAGGAGGCGAGGCGGCCACGGTGTGAGCAGGGCGGTGTTTTTGAGCAGGTGTGCTGTGTTTTCGACAGGGTTACCAGTGGTTGAAGGACAAGATCTTGAGCGAGGAGGGTCGGCGTCAGCAGGCGAAGTTGAAAGAGCTGCAGGCGATCGCGGAGCGGCTGGGCTGCACTCTGCCCCAACTCGCCATCGGTACGCAGATGCATTCTGCTGCTCTCTCTCTTTCTGTCTGTCTGTCCGTCCCCTCTGGCTCGGACGGGCCGAGGTCGTCATTTTGTCAGTGTTGTCCCCTCTGTGTGATGTTTTTTTCTATTATTTTTATATTTTAAGGCTAAGGTCGGGTTAATCATTAATAGACCAAAAATCAATAGTTGGTCTAGCCTTCACTTTATTCCTGTGTTAGTTTAGTAAACTATATCGTAAACCTACGACCGCGTATAAATAATATAGTCAGGGTGTGCATGATGTCTCTTTATGATTTAATAAATCGATTACAAAACCGAATCTCATTTCATTAAAAATGTTCACATATTTATTTGATGTATTATTTTATAAATGATAATCTCTTGAGGCAGGCACAAATTGACGGACGTGACAGTGGATGTCTTTTCTACTTATTCTACAGTCTCACTGAGTCTGCATATCCAATTTTGTTTCAATTTACCACCGCTGCCTTTTCTTGAGGAGTAGCCCTTTTTAGCAGCTGGGTACCTCAAATACACATATTCTTAGCCAAATAAAATACTGTAATAGCTTCAGTCATTTCGTAAATTTTTTTTGAAAACAAGTAAAAACACCAAACAAGCAGAGTCCATTTGCCTCGATTCAGCCTTTGCGGATTACCTGACCCGGATGACTGGCAAATCTATACAGACGTTTTTTAACAAGCACTGTTTAATGTTAAAATTTGTTAATGCTCTTTGTGGACATCCTGTATATATTCTTTTTGTCAGCGATGTTAACAGTATCTACAGACATCTCTCTGTATCAGCAGGAATAGCCACTTGAAAGATCTTAAACCTTCCTCTCAATACATTAGAAGTGCTGTAACTATCAACGTATGGCATGTAAGCGCCTCCGTGACGTGTTCATATAGATCCAAAGTCACGCGGTATTGCTTGGTGTCAACATGCATTAACAGTTTCTGGAGTCCTCAGCGGGGTGGCATGCTGCACATAAATCCCACCACTGGATCCTTATTGATTCCCCAGGAAAAGTGACACACTGCAAAAAAAAAAAAAAAAAAAAAAGAACAAAAAGCCAAAACAGGCGGCGCTCCGACGCGGGCTGTTAAAGCCTCACGACTAGTCAACATTGGACTTCACACTCTTATCGTGACGCAGATTTTTCATGCTGGCGGGAAGACGGCGTTTATGGATTAGCTTTCACGGCCCATTAACACACACACTCGTCTATCCCAATTACCATAAATCCTCTTGGCACTCCTAGTGGGGAAGCCTGCGGTGATTTATGTCCTCCAGGTGATCATCTATATCACTGTGACACTCCACTATTAAATATAAACTCTACAACAGTGACTTCCTGCACACCCCGCTTCTTTGGGCTGCAGTCTGGAGTGCTCCCGCATCAGCTCCTCAATCCCAAGATTTCTATGAAATCTGCCAGTCATGGAAAAGAGGAAAACATTAGAAATCATACAACAAATTTGGTGTGGCTGATGCAAGTGGTACAAACATATCGACACAATATTATTGCTGTTGGACAGAAATGTCCAACTATGGTCAATTTCATATTTTTTCACAAATCTATACTAATAGTTAGTCCCCATGTGGCCTGTTATTTTTACAAATGATTAACCAATATTAAATGTTGAATACACTGTAGCTTTAGAACAAATCTATTAGCTCTTTTGGAGACTTCAACTATCTGAGAAGTGTCGTATAACTTTACCTCTTCTTGACTCCACAAGAACATTATGTCGTCTCAAGATTGACACTCTGGATGTTTTTCAGACGAAAACGAGTGAAATATGTTCGATACATTTGAGTAAGCCGGTTTTGTTAAAAATGGACTGCTGTAATGAGTCGATGCAGAAGGAACTGGTCAGCCACGACGTTTCATTTCTGTATTATATATATGATAACAATATAGGGTATCGCACCAACTTTAACTGTGAGGTGTTTGATAATTCAAGCAAGATGTTGTTTTATTTTATTTTATTTTTTCCTGAAAAGTAGTGGCTGCCCAACAGCGACATTAGGAGCAGTGCATCAAACGAATTTCACGAGTAGAATGTACATAGCATGAGTAGCATAACTCCACACAAGTTTTGCTTTGTCTGTGTGTGTGTGTTTGTTTGTATATTGGAAGATGAAAAAGAGGAAACATGAAGACCATAGAAGAAGGCATGGAAGTTATGATAATGTCGGTCGGAAAGGCATGGAAACAATCTTCATTGTCCTGGCTGCTTAGTACAATATGGGCAGCACAACAAACATATTTTCCAAGTAGAATGTATGTCATGTAGCCGAAATGGCCAATGACTTGTATGAAAATGATCAGAGAAGAGGAATTTTTACTTTTAAAGGTCGCCATTATTAAACTTTTCGACACTCCCCTCCACCACTAGGGTTCAGTGACAAGCGCTACGATGGTGTGTGTGTGTGTGTGTGTGTGTGCGTGTGCGTGCTGGTGTTTGAGTGCGTGTCAGTGGTGTCATCACTGTCCACTGGTCTCCTACAGCGTGGTGTCTTCGTAACGAGGGGGTGAGCTCTGTCCTTTTAGGGGCGTCCAACACCGACCAGCTCATGGAGAACATCGGAGCCATTCAGGTGAGCTTTATCTGTGTGTGTCTCGGTAGAAATATAGGGGTGTGTGTGTGTGTTTTTAGTATAAGCGTTTATATGGGTGCATGTGTGTGTCCATATATGTTCCATGAAAAGTGTGTGTGGGTGTTGTGCGCATGCGTTAGAGCCGAGTGTCCAGGAGGCTCGTGCTGCTTCTCTCCTGGGAACACATGAGCCTCTCGGTCCCCTTTCTGCGCCACTGCAGCCTCCTAATAAGGTCAACACAGGATCACACCACTTGCCACGGGGGGGGGGGGGGGGGGGGGGCTTAAGGCCGCTACCCCTCCTGCTGATATGGATGTTTCCAATGGGTGGTGCATCCTCTTCCTCGATGACATATTGCATTAGAGTTTTCCATTATTAAATGTTACGCTCGCATTTCCAGAGGGCTCTGCAGTTTTCCTTGAAAAAGACACACACTTTTTTTTATTTTCGTTGTTGGGGGGGGGGTGTTAGAGTGCAAATAGCCAAAATCCGCGGATGATTGACGTCCATTGGGGAGAAAACCCCGCCAATAAATGTTTTTGGGGTTGGTTCACCCCCCCCCCAAAAAGACAAAAAATAAATAGGACTGAATTGAAAAATATTTGTGAAAAAAACGCAAATAGGTGAATCCACAGGTGACAATGCAGGTGTCCATTGTATATACTTTTTTCATAGTGTTATATTTAAATTTAATTCAGATTCCATGTTTAATGTCTTTTGACACATATAATGGTATAATGAAATGCTATAAATCCCAACATATTTCCATGCATATTGGACTAAAATAATAAGTGAGTGGTAGTTTACCACACAAGTGTAATTTGCTTTTACTTTGGCTTTCGTGCCCTTTATACATTGTGAAAGAAGTAATTTCCCGACATGTTTTTGATAACTTTTGACTCGAGGTATTTGCTTCCAAGCCACAAAACAATGTCGCCAAGGTCATCTTGCATCACCACTAAAACTCTGCAACATGAACTTTTAAAATGATGCTTATTGAGAAACGTGTTTACATACACTACAGTTCAAAGGTTTTTCAAGTCAGAAAGTTTTTCCATGACAACACACAAAACTTTTTAGTTTTTTTTTTTTTTTAACCACATTCACAATTCTACTGTATTTCACATTATCTTTATTGACAAAAACTACTTTCTTTCAGGAGAAAAAAAAGACATGCACCATCACCTAAGTTAATGCTCAGTGAAAAAAACATGTCCATAAAAAGTAAAGACATGTTTGGAATAATGTCATTGTTAATTGCTTTTTCTATAAGCGAAGAGGGTAAATATCAATTAAAATGTGTCATTTTTGTTGGGGATGAGGCAAATAGAGATTTTATCGCTCAGATTTATGCATAAAAATGAGCAGAGGATTTTGACCAGTGATCTCTGGTGGTCCAAACGGTGGTGGAGTAACTGTTCTTCCTCATGTTCCTCCTCAGGTTCTCCCAAAGCTGTCGTCGTCCATCACACACGAGGTGGACAGCATCCTGGGAAACAAGCCGTACAGTAAAAAAGACTACCGCTCTTAACGCCCGGTAGCCGCAGCACGTCCCGCCTTTTTGCCTGATCCTCCGTTTGCTTGAGCTTCTACTGAGCGAGACCCCCCAGCCCCTCCTAACCCTCCCTCAACCCTCCTGGTGCATGAGTGTGGTCACACCAAATGGCCACCGGGGGGCTCCCTCGCTCAAGCGTCTTGAGAGGTTTGCAAATCAGACGTTCAATAGGAAAACGAGTGAAAAACATAATAATAAGCACACGCTGGCTTGGGTTGTTAGATGTTACTTGGCCACGCGGAGCAAGTGGACGGTCATACGTGTGTGTTATCCTCCACGTCGTCTTTGTTTCTGTCGTTGTCCGACAAAAATCTGCACTTTAGTATGGTCGGTGTCGCTACCTTACCACATTCTTAGCCCACACACATTGCACTAGACAAGAAGAAGTAGTTGCCTCCTGGTCGGTCTCTCATCCTGACGTCCTCCATCATTATCATTTTTTTGTTTTTGTTTTAATCTAATGCACCACACTCCTGCTGCCTTTTTTTAACCCCCCTGAGGCTCCTCCATCATTCTCATATGCATCGTTAGCACCAGTTTACATGCCTTCGTCTTTAGATTTAAGGTTAGCTCGAGGAAGCAGACTTGTTGGCGCTTGTTTGCTATCAGAAGGGGGTAATATGCTTGTGTCTTTAGTTTTTAATGTTAACTTTAGCTTTAACTTTTTTAGCTCTTTTTTTTAAGCAGCCATCACCATAAACATTAGCGAGAGGAACTGGCCATGTTTGCCGTCAGAGGTTGTTAACATGCCCCCATCTTTAGTATTGTTAGCTTTAACATGAACTTTAGCTTTAGCTCTAGCATTAATGTTAGCTTTAATATTAGCTAGAGGAAGTAGCCATGTTGGCTCTTGTTTGCATCACAGGATGTTAACATGCCTACGTCTTTAGCTTTGATGTTAGCTTTAGCGATAACATTTAGATCAAGGAAGCAGCCGGCTTTAGCTTTAACGTTAGCTAGAGAAGCTGCCATCTTGGCTCTTGTTTGGCATCAGAGGTTAACATGCCTGTGTGTTTAGCATTAGCATTAGCTGGAGAGAGCTGCATCAGAGGGTGTTGGCACACCTGTTTCTTTAGCTTTAACGTAAGCTTGAATGTTAGTTAAAGGAAACCGGTATCTTGACGCACCGTCAGAGGGTGTTGACGCATCCGTTTCTCTAGCTTGAAGTTAGCTAGAGGAAGCGGCCATGTTGGGCCTTGTTTGGCATCAGAGGGTGGTAAACGTGCCTGTGTCTTAGCTTTAATGTTAACGTTGGCTCCTGTTTGGCATCAAAGGGTGGTGGCGTGCTTGTGTTTTTCACTTTAACCTTGCAACCACGTTGGCTGACCGTCAAAGGATGTTTGCACACGTGTCTTCAGTGTTAGTATTACCTATAGAAAGTGACCGTCTTTGCTTTTGTTTTCTTGTCCTGAGATTTTGTTTGAGTGTTTTGCCTTATTGTGTCCCACCAGCGGGATACAACGGCTTAAGTCCACTGACAAGATGTTGTTTGCACGTGTACAATACAGATCATAAAATTTATTCAGATTGCAATGATTTTTTTCCAATACTGTACTTCAGATCTCAAAATGGGCCAAAAATGTTATCTCACGTCTATTTTGACCAAGTTTTAACATTTTTCCCAATTTGAAAAATTTACGAAAACCATTGTACAACGTGTTCGCTATGCATTCATATGCAGTATCGTGAAGAACAGGAGGATGCCCAGTAGGGTACACTGGGGCCATTTAAGATCTACCATGCATATCTAGTTTTTAGTTACGTGTGTGACATTGGCATAAACAAGTTGCTACGGCAACAGTCTTTATGAGGCAGGGATTTTATTTTATTTATTTTATTTTTGTGGCAGCAGCTCAGGGAAGCCAGCAGGTGTTTATTTTTTTATTTTGCTGGTGGGGGGTCGTGTGCTGAAGTATGAGTGTGTGAGGAGGATTTAAATATTTTTTTCCGGGGGGGGGGGGGGGGGCAAGCCTAAGATACCTCTAACAATGCCAGTGTTGGGGAAAAACAGGAAATGGAATTCAAAAAGGGTACATGTGTCGCTGATCCTGGCTGCCAAGTTCTTTATCAGCACTACATTTTAATAAAAACAAAAAACCCAATTGCATATTGCAAATTAATGTTACCGAGCCGGGTGCAATCTAGCAACTTCTCAGCGACTATCTTCTTTTCAGTTGAGAAAATCCAGCACATCTGGTAATGACATTACACTGAAGTGCTGTGACCAAAAATACAATTTTATCCAAGACCCAAACTTAATTTAAAAAAAAATAAAAAAAATCATCATGCATTACCACAAGATGAACATTTACAAAAGATTCTGACTCTTGCTCTGACCCCTCAAGCCCCACCCCCAAAAAACAAAACTAATAATGGACCCCCGAAGCATGTGGGAACCCCCAGTTCAGTTCAGCACAAGTGGATCCTCAGTCAAGGCATCTATTGATTTTGAGCAGAAAAGTGGAAGACTTGTGTGATAATTTTGTGTGTGTAGCCCTTAGTTTGCTGTGTTCTTAATCAGTTGCTTTAGGAGGAAGAGACTCATCAAAGAGCCTCACCGCACAAGATCTATCACTCTGTCATCCGCATCGTGGTGGTTACATACATCAGCAATGGAAGCGGAAAAGAAGAGATTCTGTTTTTGTTTTCGCCTGTAAAAATTCTTCATCATCTTGGCTGCGTTTTCCTCCCCTCTCAATAAGACTTACCAGTTGTGTTGTGATTATGGAGAAAAACGGCCGAAAGAGACAAACATCTCATGTACATAATGACACCCGTGTATATATTATATATACATTATATTCCAGTAGTGATCGCCTTTGCCTTTTCTTTATTATTATTATATTTTTTTTATGTTCTTTTGCAGGCGTTGCTAACTGCACTGTGCTTGAATCTGAATTCTAAACAAGGATGTACAGCTTCATCATCATTAAAAAAAAAAACAACAACGGCAAATGAAAAAAAATTTGTGTGAGTCTTTGTACAGCAACAATCAACATCAGGTGGACACACAAATTCATAGTGAAATGTTTTCACCTGTGTCATTACAATTTGGACCACAGTGTATGTGAAAAGAAAAAATGTAATGTTACTTTTGTTTTTTTTACATCAAAACTTCTCGTTTACGGTAGTAACTTGTCACAAAAGATAACTATTCCTTTTCAGTTAAGAGCTAAAGCTGAGATTCAAACCAAGAACTTTTTGACTTTAAGGCAGACTACATTACAGAATACACTTTTTTTTTATCCATTCTCATTTTTTTCCATTCTCATAGTAAGACAATGGCAAATATAACATTAAAAAGAGACCTTTTGTAAACGTTTTTCATAATTACTTTTTTCAGGAAACATTTTTATTTTCATAATTTTATGACCTCTGGACTGTTTAAAAAAAATTATAACTGTATTCTGATTACTTCTTTTTTTAATGATACATTCTCATATCAGTGCCTTATGTGACGAATACAACTTTTGTCATTATGACTAAAAAAAAAAGACCTATTTTTCCCCAATTTGTTTTTCTTTTTCTCATTTTCTCACTTTTTTTTTAAATCAACTTCAAATTCCTCGTTACATTTTTCCATGAAAAAAAATACTTCATTGTGATGTTTTTCACAAAAATATTTTACTTTCCCCATAAAATAGGACTTCTTGCAATTTGTTTTTTACTGTTTTTTCTCATAATTACTTTTTCAAAATAAATACACTTTTCATATCACTTTATTTTAAAAATAATTTCTCATATTCACAGTTGTCTTAGACTTTCAAATTATATTTATTCTCATTTTTTTTCACTCATGCATTTATCTTATAAAAAATACTTTGTAGTGAGTTTCTGAAAAACATGCATTCTTCATAACTAAAAAATGGCTAAATTATGCAAAACTTTCAAAAAAGATACTTTATTCTTCTCATCTCAATATCTTGTAGAAAAAGAAACTTCCCCACAGAAAATAGTTTATTGTTGTAACATTCTTTTTACAAAAGTTGACTTTAAAAAAAAAAAAAAAAAAAATCTATTGAAAACGTGTGACATTTATGTTGCAGTTTTTTTTTCAGCTGTTAAATTACTTTTTTTCCCAAAAAATATTCTTGTGACATTCAATTTTAAGTTTGTTTTTTTTTGTTCTATTTTTTTGTTTTTAGTAATATAACAAAATTTTTAAAATAGGAACTACTGAGAAAAACATTTTAGTGTTTGAAAACAAGGACAGTTTACATTGATGGCAGTGAAAAGTTGCATAGTAATTGCAAATAAGGACAACACATGGCAGCAAGTTTCAGTACAAAAAAAATATTCTTTTTACAGTAGTTGCAAAAGGTATTTCAAGGGCAAAATAGTAAACAAAATACCAATGTGCAGTAAAAAAAAAAAAAACATTTTTTTTTTTTTTTTTGCTTTGGTTTTTTTTTGTTCCACTTGTTAAAGCTCGTTTCCTGGAGTGGAATCTCATCAGAGTCTCTTTCCATGTGGATCTCTGGCATCCAGCTTCCAAACAAACATCTCCTGCAGTCCACACGAGGGGGCGCTATAAGGAGTTTTCATGTGTAGAGCTTCCTGGGTCAAAGAGTGAAGGTCCCCCTGAGGAGGCACATACATAAGGGAAGTGTGAGGATGTGTGTATTGGAAGAAAATAAACTTTGAAGACGCAAGCTCACCTTCCTGACAGAAGACTCCGATCCACATGTGCATGCAGCTGCAGCGGCCGTTGCGCGGGTTGCAGCGAGCGTCGTGCTGGCATTCGCAGCTCTGTGTGCAGTCGGGTCCGAAGCGATCCTCTCGGCACTCTGTCACACAACACACAAGTTAATAACTCACTTCAATGTGGTAGTCATGGAAGACACTAACAAGTCAACTTTTGTTTTTTTTCTGGATACGAACCGATGCTGTAACACAAACACCTTATAGACACACAAAAACATGTATAGTTACTTGAATTGAAGTGAATGTTTTTTTACTCAAAATTTTAAAAACCTTTTTAATTACAAAATTATTTTTATTTAAAATGTTTTTTTAAAAAAGCATCCCAAAGGCCAAAACAAATATATATATATTTTTTTAAATTACAAGATAGCTAAAAAGAAAATGTCTGAAAATAAAAACAAGGAAATGTATTTAATTTCATTTTTTTCCATTTTTATTTTGTTCATCTTTAAGGTAAAGAAAATGTTCCATCTTCTGAGCCGCTTCTCCTCACAAGGGTCGCGGGGGTGCTGGAGCCTATCCCAGCTATCATTGGGCAGGAGGCGGGGTACACCCTGAACTGGTTGCCAGCCAATCGCAGGGCACATACAAACAAACAACCATCCGCACTCACGTACACACCTACGGGCAATTTAGAGTCTTCAATCAACCTACCTTGCATGTTTTTGGGATGTGGGAGGAAACCGAAGTGCCCGGAGAAAACCAACGCAGGTACGGGGAGAACATGCAAACTCCACACAGGTGGGGCCGGGGATTGAACCCCAGTCCTCAGAACTGTGAGGCAGACGCTCTAACCAGTCGTCCACCGTGCTGCGTAAAGAAAATTTATTTTTGAATTTTCTTATTATTTTTATCTTTCTAAAAAAAAGGTCTTAAAAATACATTTTTAATATTTGTGATAGAACTGGTAATAAAAATTCTGCACATACGTTATCTTTTCAAATAGAAAATATTAAAAAATGTTTGAAAATATCTGACTGAAAATGTTCAAAATAATATGAAACATTTTATATTCATAACAAAACTAACGCACCCAGAAATACTATTTAAAATGAAAGACATTTTTTTCTTTTTTTGCTGTCCCAATTATTTTAAACACAATATCTTTTAAAATAAGAACTGAAAATGATTATTTAAAAAAATTGACTTTTTTAAATTTTACTTTATTATTTTTTTGTCTTTGTAAAGACAGCACTACTTTTAAAAAAAAGAATGCTGAACGTGAAATTATCTTAAAAACAATGTCAAAAGTAACAAAAATGAACAATTGAAAATGTTTGTAAATATTTGAACACTTTTTAGGGTGGCTTTATATATATATATATATATATATATATATATCCTTGTTAAAATATATATTTGTAAAACAAAAATAATTCAGAAAGTTGAGTGGAAGCAAATAAAAGGAAATTGAAACACAGGCTGAAGAGACGCGCTCTGTGCCGTAAATTAAGGGAATCAAAAAACGGTCGTCTCACCGAGCTCACATCTGTCTCCGGTCCTTCCCGGCGCACAGAGACATCTTCCCGTGACTGGGTCGCACGGAGCGCCGCGCTCGCAGTCGCACACGTTAGCGCAGCCGCGACCGGACGTCCCTTTTTCACACACTGACAACAAACACAAGAGCAGTACCATCACTTATCCACAAGGGGGCAGCGCTCACGTCGCGCTTTGCGACAAGACTCACCTTTCTGGCAGCGAGCGCCGTGACGCCCGACCGGACAAACGCAGCGGCCGGACGCCGGCTGGCAGAAAGCTCCGGCCGCGCAGTCGCACTGCAGCTGGCACCGCGCTCCGTACAAACCCGCCGGACACGCTGAGGACCGCAACATTGTCATCAATAGACGCTAGCATGCCTCGTTCTTACCACTTGGTGTAATGACGACATTACATGTGACATGTCGTTTTGGATGGAGTTTAACGACAAAAGTGCGATATACAATCAAACCCTCTCAAAAGTGGAACCATTTGGAAATTTTCTGGAAAAATATTCCTTAAACGCATCATCGGCAAAAATCGAAAAGATGAACTCTGCGCTTTTTCTATGGCTTTTTTTGTGGTGTTTTTTGTGTGTGTGTTGTCTAAGTAAATGTGGAAAAGTGCCATGATGACAATGGAACAACACACCAAAGCATCAATTACTTAAATACTAAAATATTTTTTACCAAACACAATACACAGGAGACAACAGCTACTCATTTCAACAACAGTAGTGCCAACACAGTACACTCGTATCTCAAATCATCTTTCCCCATTGTAATGAATGGAAATGCCATTATTCCATTCCGCCCATGCAAAAAAAATCCAACAAAAAATGTGTAATATATAATTAATTAGATAATATGAAAATAGCACGCTATAATATTGTAACTTACACAAAAATGCAGTAATAACATAATTAGAATGTAAAGAACTACTTTTTTTGTGAATAACAGAGGAATAGGTAAAAAGTGAATCCATGAGTAACTCATTGTGGATATGGTCTTAAAACATTGCCTTTATTCTTAATGTTTATTTTAAAGTATTATGTATGTCTTACTTCTAAATAAATTAAAATTTAATTCGAGTGGTATGTTATTGTGTGGTTTTTTCTCACCGTGTTCACACACGTGGCCGTAGTATCCCGGCGCACAGCGACAGGCGCCGCTCACTCGGTCACACGTGCCGTTATTTTCGCACTCGCACGTCAGCCGGCAGTCGGCGCCAAATGTGCCCGCCGGGCATTCTGGGACGCAAGAAGAAGAATCACATGACGGCTCCCTCCTGACTGCTTTTGAGTGCACGGCGTGTTACCCGTGTCGCAGTGTTGTCCCGTCCATCCCAGGCCGCACGTGCAGTTGCCCGTTGCCGGGTGGCACGTGGCGCCGTTACTGCAGTTACAACGCCGAACGCAGCCCGAGCCGAACCAGCCTGGAGGACAACCTGATGACATAGCACGCACATGCACACACACACATAGTCAGTGAACTTATTAACAGCAGCAGAACCTCGAAATTTATAAAGTTCCAAAATCAACTGAATTGAAATTTTTTTTTGACTCATTGTTTTAATTGTTACTTACTTGTTTTAATTATTGATGTAAAACACAATTTACATTTTAGATCATTTTAATTATTGTTTATCTTTGGAAAAGAACAGTTGTACATATATAGATTTTTTTCATCTCTGTAAAACAATATTTTCATTTAATATATATATTTAATTATTTTTAAAACCAAAAGGAATACAATTTATTGTGTCATCTCTAAAACAATTTTAATAAATGTTTTGTAAATTTTTAAAAGCAAATCAAATCATGAATTAGATTTTGGGGGTCTTCATAAAATAATTAGATATTGTATTTAATTGTAATTATGATAAATTTATTTTATTTATCAAATGTATTTTACATTTTAGGATTTTTTGGGGGGGTTTTCATGAATTTCTTATATGATATTAATGGTAATTAGTTTTGGTAACTTTGTATATAAATTCTTTTTATTTTGCTATTAATCCAATTGTATAATAATTTATTGAATGTTAATTTATATTTATAAAATATTCTTGGATCATGTTTTACAAAGCTGCCATTTTGACTTTTTTTCCCAATATATTTAACTGCTTGAACATGTACTTCTTAAACTCCTTTTAAGTTTTAGAATACTAAATATAAAAATATAAAAAATATATTTTTACTTTGTGTTATTTAATGTTTTAAAATCTTATATATATATATATTATATATATTTCAAAAATAGCTTAAAACATTTAAAAAAAACTATATATATATATATATATCCATATATATATATGATAGTTGGGGCGGCACGGTGAGGGACTGGTTAGAGCGTCAGCCTCACAGTTCTCAGGAGCGGGGTTCCATCCCCGGTCCCGCCTGTGTCGAATTTGCATGTTCTCCCCGTGCCTGCGTGGGTTTTCCTCCCACATCCCAAAAACATGCATGAATTGGAGACTCTTGTGTATGTAGGTGTCGCTCATCCCTTTCCTGGCCGCTCACTCACCGTGTGCGCAGTGCTCTCCCATTCGCCCGGGCGGGCACGCGCAGCGACCGGTCACCGGGTGGTTTCGGGCTCCGTCCTCACAGGGGGCCACCTGAGCGCAGTCCGCTCCGTAGCGGCCGTCGGGACACGCTGTCGTCACGGAGACCAAAAGGTAAACGTCACCCTCTTAATTATGAATCACCTGTTGTTTAGTTCTTTTTGGACGCACTGGTGTTGCAGCGAGCGCCGATAAATCCTGCGGGACATTCACAGGCGCCGCTGGACGGCGCACACACGCCGCCGTTTTCGCACTCGCACGCCCGCTCGCAGTTTGGGCCGTAACGACCCGCTGCACATGCTGAACACAAGGAAACAGAAAACATGAATGGAAATGCCGTTAACCCGTTCCAATCTGCCCCAAATAACGTTTGCAATGTTTTTTTTAAGAAGGAAAATAGCACATACATTAAAAACATACAGGAAAATAACAATTAAATAGAATCTAAAGAATTAAAGAGTTTGTGCATCATGATTTTGTTTTTATTCAATAGTTACTTATGTGTCTTCTTCTGGTGTGTGTACCCTAGCCACCAGGGGGCAGTATAATATTAACAATAAATACACCTTGAAGACTGTCACTTCCAACCTCAGTAAGCTGTAGTAACATGAATTGCGTTTTTACAGGCTAAAGGATATATGCCTGTGATTATTGCTGTGTCTGCCTACATATGTTGCTGCACCACTTGTGTTCAAATATCCATTTCTTCTATTACTATTGCACCATCGATGCTACTTTTGCTAGCCCTTCTATGGTGCTTGGCATTGTGTTCTAGCATTAAGCTAGCGTGCTTTCCTAAATCTGCAAAGTTATGTGGCTTGGTTGAATACAAAATGGGTAATTATCTTTGTTTTGTGTTTAGTTTGACAGTAAGCTTCACAATGGAGCATAAACAATAAGCATCTTGAAGCTTCTTTTTTGAAACTTGCAACTCATACTTGCAAGTCAAGATAAAAAAAAAAAAAAACGCAAGTCAGGTCACCTGAGAATTGGGGTAGCACCGTATTATGTTTTGATGTCCGTGTGGTGTATTGCTTTTCTGGGAGACCTACTTTGGTCACATTTGGGCCCGTGGAAGCCCGGCGCACAGTAGCAAGATCCTGACACCGGATGGCACAGTTGGTTGGTTTGAGAGCACTGGCAAACCTCATTGCAGTTTGGACCGAAGGTTCCAGGGAAGCAAGCTGACATTGAGAGGGAGAGACGGGTTGTCACGTATTACTTCGGTGGGGGAAGCTAATTAAAACTCACTTTTCTCGCAGCCGCTGCCAGTGAGTCCTGCCGGACAGCCGCACTCGCCTGACACGTGGTGGCAGGAAGTGCCCAAAGAACAGCTGCAGCGCCGCATGCAGCCTGGCCCGAAAGAACCTGGCAGACAGGCTGCAAACAGACAAATTATTCACATTATGTCATTTTCCTGACTTTTATTTGCTTAAAAAAATATTTATTTTAAAATAGAAAATAGAAAAATGACAAAATATGAGGTTCCTTATTTTTATATATTTTATTTATTGGATTTATTTTAGTTTACTCATTTCATCCATTTTCTGAGCTGCTTCTCCTCACTAGGGTCGCGGGCGTGCTGGAGCCTATCCCAGCTGTCATCGGGCAGGAGGCGGGGTACACCCTCAACTGGTTGCCAGCCAATCGCAGGGCACATAGAAAACAACAACCATTCGCACTCACAGTCATGGCTACGGGTAATTTAGAGTCTCCAATTCATGCATGTTTTTGGGATGTGGGAGGAAACCGGAGTGCCCGGAGAAAACCCACGTAGGCACGGGGAGAACATGCAAACTTCACACAGGCGGGGCCGGGAATTGAACCGGGGTCCTCAGAACTGTGAGGCTGACGCTCTAACCAGTCGGTCACCGTGCCTCCTTCACTTCAAAACATAAAATAAAAAACATAATATTAAAATATATCATTTTCATTCATAGTAGGAGTAGAAGTAATAGTAGTGCTAGTTATTGTAGTGGTGTAGTAGTAATGCAGTATTTTAAACTACTTGTAGTATGTTTGCAACGTAATAAAAATGAAAATTCATACATACAACTTTTCCATTCTTTTATTTTTTAAAAAGAATTGCATTCACATCATACTTAAAAACATATGATTAAAAATACTGTATGTTCTTTTCTTATTTTATTTTGATTACATTTACTTTCTTAATAAAACGTTAAAACTTAAAAAATACAGTACTATGTCCCATTTCTTTTTATCATAAATTCAAATACATCTATTTTAATTAATTTTAATTAATTAATTAATCAAATTAATGTTTTTTTTTTTTCTTTCTTTCTTTAAACAGGGGAAAACAACAGATATAAAAGTAAGTGTTAGCACAAAACCTTTAGGCTGCTGCTAGAAAGTAAAACAAAAAATGTCTGGAAAAGCCTTGTCGAACATCTGAACTTTATTTGGTTGAAGTCCTCGCACTTGGCAGTTGTTATTTTGAAAATGTCCCCAGAACATCTGTCGTGTCGCATCGTTTCATCTGCATCGCATTGTTTCTATGAGACTCGTTTATTTGCAGTACCTTTGTCACAGTGTTTTCCTCTCCAGCCGGGCGGGCATTGACAGTCGCCTGTGACGTGGTGGCACGACGCCCCGTGCAAACACTGACACGTCTCCTTGCACTCGCGTCCAAACGTGCCCAGGTCACACGCTGGGAGCGCAAGTGACAGTTAAAAAAGTCACGCAACAGAAACACAATAAAGCGTCGGTCCGACGCTCACCTTTGTGACAGCGTTCTCCCGTCCATCCGCCGGCGCAGCTGCAGCGTCCTGTCTGTCTGTCACAGCGGCCGCCATTCTCACACTCGCACTCACGTCGGCAGTCGGCCCCGAAGTGCCCCGCCACGCACTCTATGTGGAAAAACACAGAACGCACAAGTCGCTGATGACAAAACGAAGATGGCTGGAGTCACATGGCGTTCATCAGGTTCCTGCAGAGGACTGCAAAATGTTCCCAGATAGGAATTTTCACTTGGACTGAGCATCTGGAGATCGCCAGGAGAGCATTCTGGAATACCACCACATACAAGCTCAGGATTGTAAGGTAAGTTAAGATAAAACAAGACAAGCCAAATGGTTCAATACAATGCAGTCTTATAGAATAGAAGACTTCAGTAACATAGACTGTAGTCCACAAGGTTGTCTGAGGTCATTCTTTTAAATATTTTCGTTTATTTTAATTTATATTTATTTCTGCATTTTTTACTTTGTTTTCCAAAGTATTGTATTTATTTTATTTTTGTTTTATCATTTTGCTTTAGTTTTTTTTATTTTAGCTTAAACTGTATACACTTTAAAAATGTATTGCTATTCAATTATTTTGTTGTATTCTTTCAGTTTTATGTTTTTAGTTTTTCTATTTCTTATTGTTTTTATATTTATTTATTTGTATTCATTATTTTATTTTCATTGTTATTTGTATTCATTTATTTGTATTATTATCTATCCATTTTCTGAGCCGCTTCTCCTCACTAGGGTCGCGGGCGTGCTGGTGCCTATCCCAGCTATCATCGGGCAGGAGGCGAGGTACTCCCTGAACTGGTTGCCAGTAGAAACAAACAACCATTCGCAATCACATTCACACCTATGGGCAATTTAGAGTTGTCAATCAACATACCATGCATGTTTTTGGGATGTGGGAGGAAACCGGAGTGCCCGGAGAAAACCCACGCAAGGACAGGAAGAACATGCAAACTCCACACAGGCGGGGCCGGGGATTGAACCCCGGTCCTCAGAACTGTGATGCAGACGATCTAACCAGTCGCTCACCGTGCCGCCCTGTTATTTTTCAGCTTTAATTTTTGTCACTGATGATGTAGTGGTGGATTCGCCTGACGGGTACATGCAGCGTGGCTTCAGTTCCCACTCAGTGACGATGTGAACGTGAGTGCGAATGGCTGTCCGTGTTCATGTTTTTGTGTTTTCAAACATTGACGTTAATGTGCCCTGCGACTGACTGGCGACCAGTTCAGGATGTAGTCCGCCTTTCACCCGAAGTCACCTGGGATAGGCTCCAGCACTCCGTGACCCTGAACAGGATACGCGGTATTGAGGAGGGATGGATGCATAGATTTAATTTTAATGTTCAATATCTTAATACTCTTGTATTTATTTATTTTGATTATTTACTTTTAATTTAGCTTTTTTTATTCATTTGTTTGTATTAGTTTTATTTCATTATCAATTTTATTTTTATATATTATTATTATGTTATAGTTTTAAATATCTTTTTATTTATTTTATTCTTTTTTTTGTATTTTGGTTTGTTAAGCTGGCTTTAAAAATATTTAAGAACCCTACTAATTTTTTTAATTATATAGAACACAAAACTTGCTAGGGTTCATTTATTTTTTTGAAATATATGGCAAACTTAAAACATCAGCTGTACAGTTAATAAGATTTAACGACGACCAAAATTTGGCCCTGAACAAGATGAATTTGCCTTATATTATTTCCTATGGGAAATATGAGTCTGCTTTAGAGTTTCCACTGTCCTCACTCTTTTTGTTTGCACGCATTCAACTTAAATAAATAGCAACTCATATTAAAAAGTGTCGTAAGTAACAACTGCTCATAAATTTGAACTGCGCAGGAACAGACCCAGATTGAAGTCATGAGCTGAACCGGAGGAGGTTCTGGCTGTTGTTGTGGAGCCCAACCACACATATTGGACGTATAAAGTTCATAAAGCCGACTAGATGAAGGCCAAACATCCAAAAATAAAATAGAACTAAATCTGACATCTATTTGGAGACGGCCTCTTACCCAGTTCACAGGCGGTTCCTGTCCAGCCGCTA
Organism: Phyllopteryx taeniolatus; assembly: GCF_024500385.1. Classification (NCBI taxonomy): domain Eukaryota; kingdom Metazoa; phylum Chordata; class Actinopteri; order Syngnathiformes; family Syngnathidae; genus Phyllopteryx; species Phyllopteryx taeniolatus. The sequence continues at coordinate 20,918,006 of NC_084510.1, forward strand.
GAACAGGAACACTTTCCGCTGCTTTTATCGCACGTGGCCCCGTTGTGACAAAAGCAGCGGTGCTGACAGTCGGCGCCGTAGAACCCCGCCGGGCATTCTGGGAAAGAAATGCCCAGCTGGTACTCAACCGCAGTGGTGGGAAGTACAGTAAATCGTTCTTAGGTGCTTCTTCTAGCTAACGTTAAAACTAACGATAAAGCTTAAGACGTCGGCCAGCTAACACGCTCCGATGGAGAACAATAGCCAATAAGGTCACTTATTTAGCTAACGTTAAAGTTAACGTTAAAGCTAAAGCGCATGCAGAAATGAAAGACGCGGGCATGTAACACATTATTATAGTGAAGACGAGCCAACATGTCCGCATCCTCTCGCTAACGTTAAAGCTATGGGTGGCTGCTTGCTTCAGCTAAACATTAAAGCTAAATGTTCAATGACATTTGAAAAGATAGCGTATGTGTACTTTCTACTGCTCACTTGGTGAAAATTAGCTTGTTACTATTATCTATCTCCAAAATTAAAAAAATAAATAAAATAAATAAATAAATAAATAGACACAAATAGAGAGAAGTTGAGATTTTGATTGATTGAGATCCTGGGGACTTATTCGGCAGACAAAACAGGGACAACATGGAGGAATGTGAACCAGGAAACATTAGCAATGATGATGCAACAAATTCAGAGAAGCAAAATATTCCCCATCCATAGCCTTATTTTACAGAATTGTTTGATGTTCTCGCCTACAAGAATGATTCGTGGAGAAAGCGTTGTGTCTTGTGCCAGCCTAACAACCACCAGCAAACATAGCTATGGTGCATTTTTTCAGCTGTTATCATTTAGCATTTTTTTTGTTAGTCAGTCCACAACATTAGCAAATTTACAGGAATACGTTGTTTTGGTGGAATAAAAGCCCAAGACAATGCTAACTTGCTTTTCTTTTTTAAACTTTTCATTACAAGCACTATGAAAGTTAATAAAAGAGAGATATTATTTGTGCAAAAAAAAAAGATTTTTTTTTTGTACCAAGGTATCAACAAGAGTAATGTACTATGTAGTTGGCAGTTGTTGTGACTTTGGGCTTGTCCCTTCTGGAGTTGCCACAACGACGTAGTCACTCCGGTCGTCACTTTGGGTGCGTACGTGCGCTCACCTTGTGCACAGTCGGGGCCGATCCAGCCCGGCGTGCACACGCACAGCCCGCTGGCTGCGTGGCAGACACCATCGTTACGGCAACCGCAGGTCAGGTTACAGCCGTCGCCGTAGAAACCGCTCGGACACGCTGCCAATGAGAAGGAGACGGAAGATGGTTAACTCCTCATGAACTCTGCTCATCAAAAGGGGGAAGTCCACTTTGGTAAGTGATAAAGATGGTAGAGCAAGGAAATATTGGATGATTTGCGATTGGCTGGCGACCAATTCAGGGTGAACCCCGTCTATCGTCCAGCGCATCCGCGACCCTGGTGAGGATTAGCGGTTCTTAAAATGGATGGATGGATACTCCTACTACATACTATCCATCCATTATATATATATATATATATCCATCCATCCATTTTAAGAACCGCTTATCCTCACAAGGGTTACGGGAGCGCTGGAACCTATCCCAGCTATCAACGGGCAGGAGGCGGGGTACACCCTGAACTGGTTGCCAGCCAATCGCAGGGCCCTACTACATACCATACAAACATTTTTCAGTTTTTGTAAGGTGGCTGACCATGTGTAATGCTGTGTTATGTGATTATGTGCCATACACCAAAACAGATTCAATTAATATTTTCCCTCAAAACTATACACATAGTACCAAATAATGACCAAGTGAAAAAGTGCTTGGAAATGCTTGCGAAGTTCTTAAAAATATAAAACATTTATTGAATCCATTTGAAAATACAGTTGCAAATGTATACAAAATGGAGGGCTGTGAATACTTTTTCTTGGCGGAGTGTACATATTGTGTGGCGTCACTCACTTCGGTTGCAGAACGGTCCGATCCAGCCACTGGGACACGAACAAAGGCCGCTGACCGCATCACAGCGGCCGCCATTATGACACGCACACTTCTTCTGACAGTCCAGTCCAAAGAAGCCCTGAGGACACGCTGAGACACACAATGATTGACACGTCACTTAAATACACTCTGCACACTTTGAGGAGTAAAAGTGCGAGATGCGAGTCTCTTACGCTTTTCGCAGAAGGTTCCGGTCCATCCCACCTGGCAGGTGCACGCGCCGCTCACGTGGTCGCACAATGCCTGATTGTCACACTGACACCGATGACAACAACCGAGACCGAACATTCCCCCTGGACACTCTGACAGATAAAAAACACAAATTGATTCATATTTAACAATTATATGTATATTTGTTGCATTTTTCCACCAATAAGACAAGCTGTGTGGTTCAAATAATACACAGTACAGCGGAACCTCGATTTAGCAGACCACAACTTAACGGACTTTGGATTTAACAGACAGAAAATAGTGTCCAGTTGGAACTCCAAATCACCCCTCCCATGCATCAGCGAAGTAAGTTTGGATGAACTTTCAAAGTTTTCCAACTTTTTAAAGCTTTTTTTATATTTATTCACAATCATTTTGCACTCTACTGGGTCTTTTTAGGCCATGAAAAAAAGTGGTTTAATTCAACGGACAATTGGATTTAGTAGACGGATTTAAAGACAGCATCTCCACGATTATTGAATGTGCTTCAAGACAACCAATGTTGTTGGCAGCACTTACTCTCATGGCACTGAGTCCCAGTGTAACCAGCCTCACAGTTGCACTGGCCCGTCAACGCGTCACAGCTGCCGTCTCCATTTTGACAGTCGCAGTTCTCCGTGCAGTCCGCCCCCCAGTGGCCCGTGTCGCATGCTGGCACAAAAGAAAATCCATGTCAGGTACCTCTTGAGTTCGATTTTTTATTTTTTATTTTTTTGGGAGGGGAGGGGGTGGTACCTTTCCTGCAGTCGTGGCCGGTCCAGCCGGGTGCGCAGGTGCACCGCCCACTCACTGCATCGCAACGAGCATTGTTCTCGCACACGCATTTCATCTGGCAACCTCGACCGAAACGGTCGCTGGGACATGCTGATCACATCACAGCAAAAATGTCATGTCAGCTTCTTGGTTCGGAGGTCAAGTTTGCTGTCAGATTATTACAAAATCTAATACTTTTTTTTTGTTGTACTCGTGTGCAATTTCAGCCGAGGAAAAGCATTTGTAGGAAAAGGACCAATAAGAACAATGGTGAAAGGCATTCTGTTACAATGTGAGTGACAAGTGGACACATTGTCTGACTACCATACTAAAATATAAAGTTAACTAAATCATTTGTTAATGTTTGTTTCTTTGTTGTTTGTTTTAGAGTTAAGATAAATAACAACAATTTAATAAATAAGAAAACACTTTAATAAAACAACATGCAAAAACTTACACAAAATAATAATTGTGATTTAAAATGTTTGCTTTTGTACATTTTTAAATTGTATCTATTATTTTATATACATATATTTCTATATTGACATATGCTACGTGCATAGAAAGGTTGGTGAATGCTTAGAAATAAAATAAAAAAATGTAAATACTTTGTATAATATTAAATTGTATTCATTTATTGTATGTCATGTTTTTGCATCTAATATAAATATGAATAATTAATAAAATTATGCACAAAAATGCCATACAATTTATAATAAATATTGAAAAACCGCAAAAGTAAAAACAAACATGTTCTGGGATTTGTTTTTATTACTATTGCTGTTGACTGCTAAACTCTATTTCACCAAACATGGGCAAATCGGGTAGCTATGGTCCAGGATGGACACAAGAATCATGATGATTTTGAAGAAGTTTGGCGTGTAAACTTGTCTTCCAAAACACAGAAGTGAGATGTGTTTTCTTTTCATGAGTGTTGTGTTAAAAAGGGCACGGTACTTACAGTTGTGACAGAGGGTTCCCATGAAGCCGGGGGCACAGTTACATGAGCCGTTGTGTTTATCGCACACGCCGCCATTCTCGCAAACGGGGCAGCGTTCTGAGCAGCCCACGCCCCAAAAACCCTCCGGACACACTGTTGAAAAAAACATTATAAAATGTATAAATGTTGTTTATAACTTGACATAGTGGTGTTCAGTTTGATCGGCGTACCGTTCTCACAACACTCCCCAGTAGTGCCAGAGGGACACCTGCAGTTTCCTGTCACTTTGTCACAGGGGGCGCCGGTGCAGTTACAAGGATGCACACAGCCGGCTCCAAAATTTCCTTCGGGGCAGTCTAAAGGAAGACACGTGGCAGGGGTTGTTCTCAAAACTCAGTGGTGGGAAGAAACCAAGTACAGATACTTCATCACTCATCTTAAATTGATTTTTCTAGATTGTTTTACTTTTCTTGAGAAGTTCTCTGACAACATTTGACTTTTACTCTTTTACTTAAGTATTTTCCACTCCTTACTTTGCCAAAATAGGCTCCTCTGTGGATGACAACATGATGTAAAAAAGACAAATAGAGAGAGATAAGTCAACCTGGGTTTAGATGTGGACTTATAAGGCAGAAAAAACAGACAGCAGAAACTTGGATAAACGTGAACCAGCGAGCATGAATGACGACGGCAACCGAATCAAAGACACAAGTTATTCACCTTCCATGGTCTTATAGAAGAGAATTTCTGTCATGTTGTTGGCTACAAAAATGATTCATGATGAAAGCGTTGTGTCTTAGCGCCAGCTTAAAGAATACCAGCTACTCTGTGTAATCTGAAACAAACACGTACAGGAATGGTTTATTTTTTCAGTTGTGATCCTTAGCTATTGCTAATTAATAATTTTTCGTTATGTTGTTTTGTTTTACTTACTAAATGATTATCCTGTCGGAATTGAGCCTGTTGGGATTTTTTTATTCTTATAATAACCTATACTTTTACCTGTTATTTTTTTCTGTACTTATAGTGAAGTAGAGTGTGAGTACTTTTTCCACCCAACTGAAAGTTAATAGTGTGGGCCCACCCACCTTGTTCACAACCGTCGCCGTGACGACCCGCCGGGCACTTTCGCTGGCACTCCCCACTCACATGGTCACATGACACCCCGGTCGGGCACGCACACTTCTTTTCACAGCCGCTGCCGTATGTGCCCGGGCTGCACTCTGCACCAGGGAAACACAGTTGCTAAGATGAGGAAGCAAGTACAATGTGACGCATTTTCCTTCCAAAAAGTGCCCACCATCCTTGCAGGCGTCGCCTTGGTAACCGGGTTTGCACACACACGTGCCGTAACGACGGTGACACTCCACAGTGTTGTGTTGGATGCAGCGACACTCCTCAGAGCAGCCAGCACCGAAAGTCCACTTTGGACAAGCTGGAGGAGGAAAATCATACTGTTACACAGGACACCATGCAGAAGTTTAAGCTGAAGTAAAATGGCATTCACATTTTGGCATTGACAGCACGGACGGCTCGGTGAAAGCAACAGGTGAGGAGGGCGGTGGGTCTACGCAGCAAACTAGCAGCGGTTCCTGAAGCGTGTGGAAATTTTTGATTATAAATGAGAACGGTAGCACGGTCACTTGCAACACAAGCAAGTCTATAGTCACATTTAGTGAAAGTACAAATTCTATGCACGCACATCTGAAAAGGCACCTGCTGAGGCTCGATGATGAACAGACTAAATCCTCACGTTAGCCGTCAATTAGCGAATTCACTTGTAACAGAAAAAAAACAGAGAATATACTGTACCGTCTACTTTGACAATGAAATCCGCAATGGTCGTTCAACCTCCTTATTGCAAAAAAAAAATAAAAAATGTTCACCTTGCCCCGACTCGACCGTAACAACGCTCCCCCCAAAAATCTTCAAACTAACTAACTGGACCTCTCATCCCGCACCCGCAGACACACAACACATTGAACCCCCTTGACTTAATCATCCAATCACAAATCACACCTTCACTGCCTCACAGACAGTCTGAACTTAAGAGAACTCTAGCTACAATCCATGTGACACAACGGTAGTTCAGTACAACACATTATTGCAAAAGCATTCCCAGCTCCTCCGATTTAAAAAAATATATATTAATGTAGTAAGTATAGACCTTGCAGTTGTATTTCATGAATTGGCGTTCGACTGCTACAATTAACGACTGTCTGCGAGGCCATGCAGGTGTCTGAATGTGATTGAATCAGCGAATCGCGGGTGGGGAAACTGCACCCAGGGATGAGCAGGGAGTCGATTGTGGGGAGAGCGCGGAGGCGGAGGAGGCTGAAGGCAAACAGTTGCACGCACAGCGAGTTAGTTCGTAACTGAAGAAATATTGATGAGGTCATCGATTTGACGTCGACTCAACTATCATCACATGGGCGTCGACTACAAAAAAAAAAAAATGTGGTCGTTCGCCCCCTAACATGCACAATATCTCAGTTATAGAAGCTCACGCAAAACAAACTTTTGAAGCCACGCGGCCACCTTGAATATCCGACAGACATGGTGCACCCCTTCCAGCTGGGTCTGCGCTTGTATTACAAATAGCTGTTTAGTTGTATGCCAGAGTTCAGCTGGTGTTGTCAGGTTTAGCTGGTCTTACGGAGGTGGCAGAAGCGTCCATAGAGTCCGGGGTCACACAAGCAGCCTCCATAGGTGCGATGGCAGCGTCCGTTATTGGCGCAGTTACACTTTTTGTTGCACTGCTTCCCGTAGAAGCCCTTCGGACAGCCTACACCCACAAACAAAATAATTTAATTGTGTTTTGCCTGAGGGGCGGATTAAAGAAGGTACAACTCACCATCTTGGCACAGCTCCCCGCTCACGCCCGGCGGGCAGCGACAGCTCCCGGTAACGGGATCGCAGCTGGCATCGTTCTTACACTTACAGGGGAAGGAGCAGTTGTGGCCAAAATAGTCTTTTGGGCATGCTGTGGCAGTGAAAACACAACAAAGGCTCTCACAGGAACTTTTCAGAGAAAGGACATTTATCTGCGCAATTTTTGTTGCAATCATAACAAAAAGCATAATTGTACTGTTTTCATGTATGTGTGTGCGTGCGTGCGCGCGCGTGTGTCCTCACTCTGGTTGCAGATTATTCCCGTCCACCCATCTGGACAATCGCAGCTGTTCTTCCAGGCGTTACACTTGCCTCCGTTGGAACAGTCGTCACACGTCAGACTGCAGTCGTTCCCAAAAGTGTCGTCCAAACACACTGCAAGTCACCAATTAACAGACTTAAGTAAAGTCCCGACATTTGGACTTCCAATGATACTTGGGAAATGTTAAATGGTAACACAGAATAGAGACTTTGAGTTCCTGCTGCTGCTGCTGCTGTCAGGGTGTATAAGCCTCTGCATTCCTGTGTGCGAGATGGCTACACGATGTTGCGATAGACAGGAGCAAGAGGTGCGCTAATTGAACCCTGCTGAAACTTCTTGGAGTCATATCATCGTTAAAGGGGCATGAGTGGCTTAATTAATAAAAACAATTTAAATAAAGCTTCTCCAAAGTGCCTCCTCTACAGCTGATCTATGGTGTGTATTGCTACGAGTGCCAATTTGGATTAATTAGCGAGTTCGTTTGAAAAAAACAAACAAATCCCAAATCATAATTTTTGCAATTTAACGAAAACGAATCAAAGCACGTATTTTATTCTGACAAGAGCTGCAAATGCAACGAAGCCATGCAACAACCTCCTAGGTTTTCTCCCACCGCCATTTTGCGCATGCGCAGCTGTACAGTAGCCAGTGTAGCCGATCAAATGGCTCACGGAACCATCTCCCCTGAGACGATAACTTCCATTGGAACGAAGCGTCCGATGAGAAGGAGCTGCATTAATGTTCATGGCAGACTACGAGCGCGGCAGATGAATCGGATAAAGTTATACAACAGTCATTCAAGACATTGTGGCAGATGATTGATGAGAGACAGCTACCGCTAATTAGCAGCTAGGCTAACTAGCTGTCTCAGTAGAAGCAGATGTTCCCAGCCAGCCAAGGTGGATATAGCATTCTACCGCACCGAGACCGGCTTAAAACAGACTACGGCCACAATGTGGAGAGGGATCCTGGTTAAAGTAAGCCACTTTAAACTAAAAAGAAGTGTTTGGGCTCTGGAAATAGCAGTTGCTAAAACACCAAAATGCATCTGCACTCTCTTTGTATTGTGACAAAATGTACAACCCTAAATAAACTGCGAACAGGACTTAACCAGGGGACTATAGATAGTTTTCAAATCATCTAATTAGATTTTTCATTCGTTGGACAATGACGTCTTTATTTCGGAATAATACAAGGAGTAACGATTCAACTGCGATTCGCCATTCATTTGTTAGTGTCAATGCGAATAGCGATTGGGGATTTACATGGGGACTCCGAGCTCTAACGGTGTGTGCGGGAGAGAGGGTGAGCCATGGCGGTCAAAATCTTGAAAGTGGGGTGCGTGGTTTAAAAGGTTTGTATAAGTGACTGCTCTACAACGGAGTAGCAAAAGCTCGATAAGTACGCACCAAACTTCTCGGCTAGATTGCTCTCGGCCCTCAACTCGCCCTCGTTGCCCTCGTCATCCTCGTAGTCGTCGTAGCGCTCCAGAGGTTGGCTGGAGTCGTGCATTAATGTGAGCTGGGGGCGAATCAGAGGCAACTCGGCGGCACCTCCGCTGTACAGGGCCTCAATTGCATTGTCCAGAGCTGCGGGGGAGGAAGAGTTTAGGTCGTGTTTGGCGTCCCGCCGGGGGGATTGGCACTCGCCCGCGCTTTGGTAGAAAGTACTCACGGATGCAGGAGATGCGGTCCTCGTCCAGACGGAAGCCTCGTCGGCAAAAGCACTGGTAGGAGCCGTCGTTGTTTTGACACGCGTGATCACAACCGCCGTTAGCTGACAGACACTCGTTGATGTCTAAACAAGGAGAGGGAAAACAATATCTTATAAAGTTGAAGAGTTCAAAGTTTCAGGTTAAAGCTAATGATTTTCATTTTGGGTATTTTAATTTAATGTGAATTCAGAAATTAAGAGGCTGATTTTGAAAGATTTGAACTTTTATAGAAAAGCTCTTTCACAGAAGTCTATGATGTTACTTAATTGCAAAAAGTCCAAGAAAATAATTTTGTTCTAAAACAGACAAATCAAACTTTTTCACACAAGTCGAAAATTGCACTGAAATAGTAAGTATTATGCGTTGTGAATAAAACAAATAATAATAATAACAACGTGAATGTACTAGAACTACAATCTCTTGAACTACACTGTATTGTATTGAAAATAATATTCATTATCAACATACTACCGACCTATCTACCTACCTACCTACCTACCTACCTACCTACCTCGCTACAGTATCTTTAACTGTTCCAGCTTTGCAAGGGCTTAAGTTCAATCAGATCATCTTCCAAGTTCTTATAGAATAAATATTGTGTCTAGTGTCGAAATGATCATTGTATGAATGCAAAAGTGAGAAAGACAAATGGAATATTTCTTCTTTTTCGTAAATGTGCGGAATTTTAAACATACCGTCACAGCTGCATCCATCTGAGCTGAGGCGGTAGCCCGCTGAGCAGTAGCACTCGTAACCTCCGGGATAGTTGGCGCAGTTCTGCTGGCAGCAGGAGGTCCGCTGGCCACACTCGTTCACGTCTGCCAAACGCAACACAAGCACCAAGACCAAACTTTACGATCTGCTTCCTTTTTTTAACATGATGAAATAATGCAAATTGTGCAGTTTGAGAAGGCGAACGTGGGTCAAGCGAGCAAGGGGAAGTGACTAAATGTTGATGACATAAAAACACAGAGATGCATTTATTATCATACTAGATATCCGACCTTGCCTTAGGTTTCTTGTCAGAGCTCCAGTATCAATTCTAAATTGTTGCTCTTCTAGCTATACAGAATTATTTTTCTTTGTCAAAGCAGGAACCGTATTGCTTTTGAATGACATCCAACCCAGGGTGGTCGAGGTAGCTGAGGTCAGATAAAATTCGAACTTTTCTTCAGTGACGCTTTCAAAAGTAATGCAATTAAAATACCTTTTTACTGTAATGCAGTAATAAGGCAGTATAACACCCATTACAATCTCAGTCATTAATGCACGTGACAATACATTTTAACCTTGTGGTGACCGGACATTAATAACTTTTTTTAAATATATAAAGCCATAAAAAGTCTAAAATTCTGTGAAAAGGTACACAATTTAAATGAAGAGAAGTTCTATTATTATGTTGCATGGTTGTGACTCAAAGTTGATTTCGCTAACTTTGCTCCTTTAACGACACACGTCTTGATGATGATGATGATGTCTTACCAACGCAGGTTTTAAGGTCGTCATGGAGGCGGTAACCTTGGTTACAGGTGCAAACCGGGCCGCTGTTGGAACGGCGGCAGTGGTGCGAGCATCCGCCGTTGTTGCTCTCGCAGCTGTTCACGATCTCCATCTCGATTCCTTGCAACACAGACAGACATCGTGATGTGACTTCTAAAAAAGTTAGAAAAAAGTACTTTGAGTCACAACTCACTGTAACACTGTTTGCCGTCCGATCCAAGCTCGTAGGCGGCGTTACAAATGCAGGCGAAGGAGCCCGGCGTGTTGTGGCAGCCGTGAGCGCAGTTGCCCGCTTCTGTCTGACACTCGTCAACATCTAAGATTAAAAGAAACAAGGAATTTATTAGTTAACGGATGCACACAGTTGTTGCTATTTATTTAAGTTTTTGGAATTAAAAATCTACATTTTTTTTTAAAGGAATTTATTCCCAAGATGTTCCTATTAACTGCTCGAAAAAAAAGTAACATTGAATCGGAAAAACTTTGGTTTGCCTGCCCACAACTTATGGTGTCAGTTTCTGCAATCAGCAACGTATGCTCTAAAAACAATGCGGCAATGGATGGCAATGTGCTGCTAAAAATCTTATCAATGGCACTTTTCAGTTGATATTTGTCAAATTGCCAGTGATTGTTTTCAATATTGGGCATCTGAGAATTGCGATGATATGCTGTGATGACTTACCAAAGTTATACTCTTTATTTAGTCTCAGATTCAGGGAATTACAACCCAGTGGATTTTGTATAGCATTGTAATGTAATAATATGTGCATTAAATGGTTATTATCATGTTGCGGGCGGTGGTTTGACCTTCGCACGTCCGCCCGTCTTCGGCCAGAACGAAGCCCGCCCTGCATTCGCAGTGCGCGTTGCTGCCGTCGGCCCGGCACTGATGCATGCAGCCGCCGTTGTTTTCGCCGCAGGGATTCTGCACTGTAAGGACACACAGAAAGCATTGGCTGGTAAACCCTCATGTGGCTCTAATAATGGGCCAAACACACCGTAGCATGGCGTTCAAGTGTCATTTCTGTTCAAAGTATGTCAGGAATGACAACCTTCTGCTCAGCACAAATGAAAGGAAACAGCCCCACGGGCCCAAAATGTGACCAGCAAGGTGTCATTTTCAAACAGACACAGCTATCGTCCGCATGCCAAGAAACCTAAGAAAGATTTTGCTGTCTCGCGAAGTGAAGGGTCCATCTTGTTCCAGCACACGTTGTCACTAAATTACAGTCAGCTTTTGGCCCGATGTATATTTACTTTAACGGACACATTTTCCTCGTAAGCAGCGTAGTCATGACTAATCCTTCATTCCGGGTCCATGCACTTACATTTGCAATGTTTGCCATCTTCCGTCAGCTCGTAGTTGGTCTTACAGCGGCACTGGAAGTGAGCGGCAGACTGCTGGGTGCAGAAGTGTTCACAGCCACCGTTGCTGAGGGCGCAAGAGTGGACGGCTGCAAGGCAAAAAAACTATTTCAAAAATACAATCTGCTTCCTTGTAAGTCGAGGTACCGCTGTATATTCATAATATAAATTATCAGAGGTGTTCTTTTGCTTTTTTTTTCTCCTGTGAATTTTGATCGGACTGAAGGTTGACGTAATATTTTTTTCCAGCGAAAGCTGCATTGACTTCCCTTTGATGATGGTTATGTGCCATCAGCACAAATGAGCCAACAATCAAAGCTTGAAGTCAAAAATCATACGCTGATGAGTTTGCGAAGATCACCAGCTCAATCATCTCGCCAGTCTGGACTCAATCACTTGAGTGAAAACAAGAAGGCAGTTTGATGTTTTTCACTTGTGCAAGACTGCAGTCAATATCCATCCATCAAAGGAGCACTACGAACCTCAGAGAACTTTCCAGTTTAAACATTTTGCGCGTGTGGCAGGCGTCTGACCATTGCGGTCAGATCCAGAACTGGATAAGATAAGCAAAGCTGAGATTGAATTCATACTGATGCTGTGCTGATTGCCCTTTAACCAGCCCTGCGTGTGATCACGCTGTGAGGGAGAAAAAAAAACCAAAAAAAAACTCCAGAGACACAAAAATGTTCTCCATTTATTTGTGAGCATACTTTGCATTTTTTCCTGAAGGGCATCTGCACAGCTTTCCCGCTTCCGTCTGCAGGCTGCAAAGTCTCACATGAGGGCTTCACCTGGGAGTCGCGCCACACGTGGACGCTGATTATCGCTGCAATCAGACATTTCGCCTTGCAGGGACAGTGGGGGTGGTGGCTACGGTATTTTCTCTCTCATGAAGCCAAGACACACACATGAAGCCCTAGAAATGCTAGACAGGACCACTACTGATTGTAGAAGCCAGCGCCAGGTTTATACTCCTGTCTCTATCAGGAACCAAAGCGTATGTTCTGAAAAAGGCTGGCTTCAATCTTAATCACAGGTGTTCTCCAAGCCAATTTTGTAGCTAACAATGTCCTCCAGCAGATGGACTGCGTCCAGCTGTCATCAGTGAGCAGGAACTCTTCCCGACGCTGAATGCTAAACTGATTCCGACGCTTTCATGCTGTGTGATTTTACGGCCAACGTCTGCTCGAATTCATTTCAAGAGAAGCCAACTAATGCAGTTTAGTCCGCGCGAGCCGTTCCCATTTGCACATTTGATGCAATTTAATACATCAATTCAAGTTCGCGGGCAGCACGGTGGAACATTGGTTGGTACGTTTGCATTCATGGTCGAGAGGTCGCAGGTTCCAATCTCGGCTCAGGCTTTCCTGTGTGAAGTTTGAAATGTACGACAAGCGCTACAGAAAATGGACGGATAGATTGAAGTTTGCGCTTGTGTTTGTCAGTACACACACACGCCCAGTAACTCTCCCCACTTGGACGAAGGTGTAGCACTTGGTGGAAAAGTGGCTAAAGTAGAGGTCAAGTAGAGGTCAAAGACCTAGCGGTGTCTCAGTAGGGAGAGGCGGTGTCTCAGACTCGTAATCTTTCCTCGCTGTATCGCGGTTCACCTATTGGGGATTCACCGAATTTCAGATTTTTGTTTTCACATTCATATTGCGCTTAATACACCATATTGTGGGATTTGGAGTGTACGCTGTAATTTATTTTGTGGTAAAATGAACACTTCCTATCTTAAAACATTAAAACAGTAATTAATTAACTAATTAAAAATAACAAATAAACATTAAAATGATTAAAACCTATTAAAAGGACCAAATTGTACATAGTGTACAGTACTAGTGTGAATTACTGTATGTTTAAATGTAAAAATAGGTGTTTAATAGGAACGAGTAAGTAAGTGTTTATAAGAGTACGGTAAGTGTTAATAGGAGTGTGGGGAAGAGTAATAAGAGTCTGTGGTGGTTCATAAAGCTTTAAAATATATAATAATAATAATAATTTTCAATATAATATACTTTGTGGATTTCAGCTATTACGGGGGTGGTCCAGAACCACGTGGCACCTGGCGACTACTAAAAATATGCATTTATTATTGTTAAACTCTACTTTTAAGATTTATGTTATGTAATTCCCATTTTAAGAAAAAAAAAAACAAGAAAAAAAGGTGAAGTGTTTTAGGGCATGGTTGAACGTCATTGACAATTCATTACCATGCCTGAACTGAATGATGATTTGAGAAAAAAAAACATTAAACAGTTTTAATTCGTACCAAATTTAAGGGATTAAGAGACCAAAATTGTGTTGCCATGCCGGTACATCCATGAGTGTACTCACAAAGGCACGTGCGTCCATCCACATGCAAGCGGGATCCCGTCTGGCATTCGCAGTAGTAGGAGCCTCTGGTGTTAACGCATCTGTGCTGGCAGCCGCCATTGTGAACCTGACATTCATCAATATCTGCGGAGAAGGAGGATGAGGGTGAGTTTCGGACGGGATGCGGAAGCAGGAAGAGAGACGGGAGCCAAATCAGCGCCATGTGACTAAAGCCTGTCATTATGGCCAGCTAAATTCCAGCTGAGCCGCCGGGCTGGATGGAAGGATTACGACGGAGTTTGGGAGTTAAAGTCGAGGAGCTGATGAACGAGCAGGCCAAGTAAGCAAGTAACTGCGATGCAAATCAAGCACAACAAATTCCCCCATGTGGTAAAAACTATTGTACAGTTACATTCTTTCCCCATGCGAGCGAAGCCAACACATGGAAACATACACATTCCGCTTAGCCAGACCAGGATATTGGAAACAAAATAAAAAGATGTGGTGTTTTTTTTCTGTGGGGGAAGTAGCGGGAAACCAAACAGATCCGTAATTTGTTTCCTAAACATGTCTTGAATTAAAGGTCAAAGACTGATGAATTGCTAGTCATGTCAACCTGACCTCCAGCGCTGTAACGTAACTAAAGTCAGTGGAAATGTAACGAAACAACGTTAGGGGTGACGTTACCTGCGAGAAGCTTGTGACTGGTTCATGTCTGCAAATGCAGGTAACACATCATAAATGACTTTAATTGCTCAATCCAGGTGCCTCTTTGCAGACACAAACTATGTTAAGAATTCAGTAGTGGAAAGCAATTTGACCTTACACTTAACCGTTTTCATTTTTATTAGTAATCTGGTGTCAATTATGTCTACTGCTGTGTAAAGTGGTGGGAAAAAAATTGGCTTGAAGAGTGTTTTTGTCACACTGAGTGGGACAATGTGGCGAGTGGACAAGAGCATCTGGACCTCATCGAGTACTTTGCGCTGCACGTGTCTGTCTTTATGTTCACATAGTGCACAGGAGGACACGCTGTGGCCACAACATTAGGTACACCGATGTACCCAACAGAGGAGCTGATGCACCGTTTTGGACTGAGGTGTATTCATTTAGCAATGTTTATCATTGCAGATTTCGCTACAACGGAAATTGGCGGTTAATAAGGATTGTTTTGGGTTTTTTTTGATGGATTTTTACAGTATACATACTAATGCCCTCGCATGTGGGAAAGGAGAGCCACAGTCACACATGCATTTTCACCCATTTATTGAGTGAGAACAGTAAAACACAATGAGCACAGGAGCTGCTGTCAGCCACAGCTCACATCCATCTGTATCCCAGCTTTTCACCTATTGCGGGTGGGTCTGGAACGTAACCCCGTGATGAACGGCGGCTAACTGTACTGATTTTAGTTGTGTATATATTGAAATTAATAACAAAAAAATAGAAGCAGCTCTCAGTATGGTACAGTGCAGTTGTACACCACTGCAAACTGCAACCACAATAATAAACATGATTATATAAATACTTCTGACAGTGTCAGTCAAAACTGACCATTAGTGCCTCCACTAAGTATGAAATGTTTATGACAAGAGGTTATTTTTTTCATCAACACTTATTGGTAAATTAGTTACTTTACTGTTAGCAACTCTATCCATCCATTTTCTGTCCTTACGCTTGTCCTCATTAGTGTTGCGAGTGCGCTGGACCCTATCCCAGTTGACTTTTGGAGAGAGAAGTGGGGGAACATATTTCAGGAGAAATATAGACAAACAACCATTCATCCATTTTCTATAGCGCTTGTTCTCCTTAGGGTCCAGGGTGCGCTGGAGCCTATGCCTGCTAACTTTTGGCGAGAGAAGCGGGGGAACATACTTTATTGCAGGCAGGGTGCATAAAGGCAAAACCAATCAAACTTACATTCGCATCCATCCATTCATTTCCTGTTGTTTCTCCTCATTAGGGATGTTGTCATCGATTAAATGGTATGACAAGCAGCCAGCGCCAGCCGTCCACGCCGACTCCCCGACCAGACAAAAAGCCTTTAATATTTCACAAAAGCAACGGACTGTGTCTAGATCATCTTCCCAAAGTGTTTCTAAGGGGTCTTGGAGCCATGAAATAAAAATAAGATATTACTCTTTTAATAAGAGTAAGAGTAATAAGAGTAAATAAAACGATGGGCTGACTAAGCAGTTTTATAGGTGAAAATTCATTTGCACACACTCGTTATGGTCATCCCGTCTTACGATCTCGAGGCAACATAAGTGAGGGAAAAACAGGCGTTTTATAATACTTCTCAGACAGTTGAGCAATCAAAACTGTAAATAAATTTGTTCTCAAGCTGTTTTCAACACTTGAAATTAGTTAAAAAACTAACAGACGACATGGGTACAGACCAATAGTATCGATGTGGGAAATATGAAATTCACCATATTTGGACATTCCCCACAGTGACAATATGTTATTTATCGTAATGACAGTCTACTTGCATCATGGGGCAAGTGATCTACCAGGTCTAGCAGAGAAAAAAAGAAGCTTGCTGTGTGTGTGTGTGTGTAGTATCTTGGCATTACTGCCTCCTACAGGGCCGGGGTGGGACAGCAGTGTCCCGCACAACTGTCTTTAGGATTGTTTTGCATTGGTGGAGGTCTGCACCCTATTGAGTGCCAAGATTCTTATTTCAAACGTAGAATATTTAACATAATATTGGCTCTCATTACAATGCCGAATGAACATGAACAATTATGTAATTAATAATCAGTGGAACCTCTGAGGGTGATTTGTTTGTATTTTCAAGCCAGTTTTGCCACAGGAAATAAAAAAATAAAAAAATTGGTTCGAAGGTCAAACTTTTATTTGAATGTGTTTCATTTGAACTCAAGCCACTTTAGAGGCATATTTTCAGAAGGGACAAATTATACCACATCGGGGGGGGGGGGGTTCGCTGTCCTTCCTTCTGAGCTAAAAAGCTGTGTTTTCAATCATGACAACTCAACACGCGGATTTTACTGACAATAAAAACATCATCAGTCACAGCTATACGAGCAAAAGGGGAATGCTATCGCCTTGCCTGTTTCCAGCAACAGTGTTGGATCACAGATCTAATCCCTGACTTGAACCCGTCTACTTCTGGTCATGTCCCACATACGATACTGTGTGTGGGGCACAAAGGGGTCTTTAAAACTTGTGACTTTTTGTCTTCTGCGGCCAAACGTCAGCCACGTTCCATGTGCAGCTGCTGGCAGGAGTCACTACAGCACTTTTTTTTCCTTTTTCCGTGCGTGCTGCCCGCCGCGCTTTGGTTTGGGGAAAATCACGTCCACTAACCTCGAGGGTCAGCGCGCTGCCCGCACACACAACACTCTAGTCAGTCAGTGCTAGAAAATATTCAGTGATGAAAGCATGTTTTCAATGCACATTCATCTCATGTCAGAATCTCTGAAGAATCCCAGACTGCTCCGATTGCCCAATCTGGAATTTGGTCAGGAAGTCCTCACTTACCTGCAGCTCTGTGAGGCAGGTTATAGCCGTGGTAACCATGGAAACAATGCGGCCTGTAGCAGAGCCTTCTATAGAAACCGTATGGGTGGTTTGTTGCGGATGCAAAAAACGGCAAAGATTCCTGGAGCATCAGGAGGAAAATCCACCATCCTGATGCCAAAACCATCTTGCGGTATTACCTTTCAGGCAGCATAAATATACAATTGAACAACTTTACAAATTAAGTGAAAACTCCAGTTGGATGAATGGAAAAATCAATATGAAAAATGGGAGCGTGCGGAATGCCGGTGAGGTTATCTCTCATTCAGTCTAGACTGCCTCTGGAGTTTTCTCTCCTTCCATCTTCCTCTCACACTCTCGCCCTCCCAAAGCGCAAGTGTGTCCGTCACAGAAAAGAAACGCCCCCATGATGTTCAGCTCTCTCACAAAGCACCTTCAACTCCTGACACTTTACTCACAGCTATGCTGTAACTCCAGCAAACGTTTATTGAATTTTCACTTGTATATATATTTTTTATCAAACTATAATTTGGTGTACAGCGTACTGTTTGTTATCAGTCATATTTTAAAGATAAAGCATGCTTACAGTATACATTTTATACACGAAATTACATGATACTTCCAAATTCTTGGATGAAACTATCCTACGCATATATGAGGTATGACAATAGAGAATCGAGACTCAGGAAAGGCACAAGACTCCATGTACTGTAAATTGACTAACTGCTGTCACAGTGTGGCGCAACATCTGTATAATCTGTTGTTCTATTGTCCACTGCTCTCACTGTGTGCTTCTTGATCAAGCATTTGTGTAGCCCTCACACTTTGCCACGCAACTGGAAAATGTGATAGCAGTGGGGAACGCAGAAGCGTGAAAAGAAGCACAGAGTGAGAGTGTGACTGAGTGTACGGTGAAAAACAAAACTCAAATTCTGACCAATAATATTTCTCATTTTTCTCATCCCCAAAAATGTAATTAAGACTCATCGTGTAAAAAGTATATTTTTTGACAATTTTCGTCACTTCCTTTTTTACTTGAAATAAGTAGAAAAAAAATTGCCAGTGGAGTGAGAAAAAAATAAAACTTACTCCACTGGCAATTTTCTTTCTATACTTCAAGTAAAAATGACCTTGAAACGAGTGAAAATTGCTTAAAAACAATGTACTTTTTTTAGGTAATGAGTCTTATTTTAAGAGTAATCCGATTTGTTTTGAGACATTTTGAGTGTTTGCAGTGTAACAGCAGTGTGCTACACAAAAGCCTGATAGATAAGCACAAATTGAAAGTGTGACAGCAGTGTGCTATTAAAAACCCTGGAAAAGAAGCACAGAACGATAATGTGACAAAGCGTGACCGCAGTATAGTGCCCAAAAGCCTGAGAGTGTGACAGCTTTTTGCTTCACAGAAGAAAAAATACTGGAAAAGAAGTGCAGAGCGAGTTTGTGACTAAGAGTAACAGCAGTGTGCGACACAAACGCCTGGAAAAGAACCACAGAATGAGAGCGTGACTTGAGCACGAAATGATACTTTATACTTTAAGTATGCGTGTTTTTTGGAGTGAAACCAGCAGCCAGGTGTTGAGAACAGAACATATGAAGACAAGACATCTTTGATGCTGACATATATAAGGGAAAGAATGTGGGCTTTACAATTTGCCAGAAGTCTTATTCCATATTTCCAATCCCAATCCAAACATCTGAGAGAGCAATGAGACGGCCTGTATCTTCTTAGGTCAAGGCGCAGACATTTTAGCAGGGCCAAAAAAAAACACACTAGTAAACAGAGCAAACGTGAACCACCACATCGCCTGACAGGAAAGCGTCAGGCTTCTGTTCTGTGCTGCGCTCTGATTGGCCAGTCTGCCTTTTGGGGGTGTGGATTAGCGAAAGGTGAATTTTTAAATCTGGTAGCGCGATCTTTACACTAACACCCAGTCGCAGCTAGCTGTTAGTTCAGCTGTTGGAACGCTGGCAGAGCATCAGTGGCACAACCGCACGCGCGTGCCAGTGCGAGCTGTAAAGCTTATTCGGCGTGACGACTGAAATGTTAAACTCATGGCAGCATGCTGGAATCCATAAAAACATGATATAAACTGACTAGGAGGGATAACCTTTGCTGGTGTCTTCGATGTTTCCCTGGACAAAAGATGATTTGTTGGGCCACAGGTTAACGATCCCTACGTACAGGTACGTGAAACCTGCTATTAAAAGCAAATGAAAATAAATGTCTTCTGAATTTGACACACCACAGAGAACAGTACTCTCTCAGTACATAAAATGAGGCTTCGAAATCATGAAAAAAGTAAGCTATTGTCACTTGGCTCTATCATGTCCGTTGAATGCGTGAAACCACGCCCTGCTGAAAAACAGATGCAACTTCATCTGGCATTGTTCTTATGCCTACACATCCCTACACTTTTCAGCCGCCAAAATATACTTGTTTAAAGCATCCAGCCTCCGCTTATCCTCACTAGGGTCGCGGAGAACTGAAACTGTGAAAAACTTGCTATAGCGCCACAAATGAATACTACATACAGTAGTTTTCATATTTTACACCTTTTCAGCAATTCTCTTTAAAAGTGTACTGTATTTAGAAACCAATCTCTGAATTCACTTTACCGAAGTCTTTAAAGATGACTAACCCTGTGGTTGTTTTCTTCCGATGGCTATGATTTCCATCTGTGACACTGTTCCCATCCACTCCTAATTCTAATTACCATGGCGTGGATAAGATCTCTCAATAGTCTTCCAACCGACTATTACTGATAATTTTGTCTGATCAAACCAACCACACGCTGCCATGCCTTCGTCACAAACATCAAACTGTGGCAGAGGATGAAAGGGATGATGTCAGGAAGACGTTTTGTGTTTGTCGTGAGCAGAAATTTGGAGATAGAACATAGCTTACTGAGACATTCAGACTCCCTGGTGGTGATTTTGTCTATAAGCCATCACAAAAAGACATTGTCAGGATTGTTTTGAATATTTTGTTTAAGCACAGGGGTGATGAACCTTTTTCCTATCTGGGCCATTTCAGTTTTTATAAAGTCCTCCGACGGCGATGGAAAAACTAAAGCTGAAAGGTGTGCCAGCCGAGGGATCGTTTGTAGGAAATCAGCATCAGGAGCGAAATAATTAAATTTATACATTTCTTACAGCCGAGAATCTCTTTAGGGTGTGGCTTTCATCACATCACACGTCATGGCGACTCATCACAATTTGCTGACATGCTCAACTCACACATAATAACAAAAACTACAATTCTTCACAATTTAACATCACTCATCTTTCTCATCTCGTGATCATGGTTCAAAATTAGTAGCAATCTGAAAAAAAAATCTCAAGGACAAGTTCGTTTTTGAACAACCACTGGAACTGGCCCAAAACATCCTGAAACGGCCGCTTCAAACCAACATGGCAGAACTCCTGTTGGTTTTAAGGCATGTGTTCTTGAGACTTTGTTTTCGATCTAAGTATGATGGACATGCCAGCCAAATTTTGCGTTACTCTGTCAAACTGACTTCTGGGGCTGAGGTTTTTTTTTTTATTTGTTTCAGAGGTCTTTCGAGGCACTAAATTGGTCTGGTAGCGGCCCTTTGAATTGTTTGGAAATTCAGCCCCAAAACCAATTTTACATGGCAACATGAAATTTGGTAGTCAAGTTTCAAGAATCCATTCTGTAAAACAATCAGAAAGTCTTCCATTTGGGTTGGGAGCAGTCATTTTAAAGTCATTTTGGCCATTTAATTGCTTCCAAATTTGAATCAAGTATAAAAGAGAAATGGGTGAAACTACATTTTGAGGCTTTGAGTATTCCTCATGTTGTTTGGACAGAACATGGTGCCGAAGTTTGATAATTTGCCATGAACAATGAAGCTCTTATAATTCTTCTCTACATGCTCACGGTGTTCAAAATTCAGCTAGTTTAACTCATCAATGTAAAATTTATGATGAGTAGACGAACAAAAACGTCTCAAGAACCCATGTCTGAACTGATACAGGAAGTCTGCCATTTTTGTATGAAGAGGCCATTTTTAGGATCATCTTGGCCATTCTTCAAAAACAAACTTGTCCTAGAGGATTTTGTCCGATTGCTATTAAATTTGAGCCACATACTGTATACACTACTTCAGTAAATTTTGAATAGTTTGATTTTCCATTTTTATGTGTAGGGTTCAAATGGCAGCCAAGTGCGACAACTCGGCGTAAAACACAATACTCTAAAAACTCAGTTGCACAAGGTCAAAGCTGGACCAAACGTCAAGTGTGTACTACTTGTCAGTTGTGCGTAAGGTAACGTAGTGGACTCTCACCTTGACAGCTTTTGCCATCTTGGCTCAGTTTGAGTCCTGTAGGACATCGGCAGTAGAAGCTTCCAATGGTGTTGCAGCAAAGCGCTTCGCATCCGCCGTTGGTTTCCTCGCATTCGTTCACATCTGACAGGAGGAACGAAAAGAAAGAGTTAATATCCCGGTTGCTCAATTGCAAGCAGAAAAGCCACAGTGAGGTTAGATTTTTTCTCTCTTTTTAAAAAAAAAAAACAGAAACAGGAAGAGGTGCCAAATTGTTAGGGTTCAAAAGGCTGCTCCAATGTCAAGACTTGATTATAACTGCTACTGGAAAACATGAGTACAGATTCCAATATTCACACTAATATCAACGAAAGGAAATAAGACGCTTGTAAATGTTGCTTCTTTCACGTCTGTGAAGCTCATTGCAAAAGCGCCCTTCCAAAAAGCACGAGAAGTCCTATTTTGCTCTCCAACAGCTAAATATCATGCCAGACTTGTCATCAAGCCCACCAGATCATATCTTTGCCTTCCAGACGGCCCGTAATAATTGATTCAGGCGCTGACAGTGAGTGAAGCACGCGCCACCATTGCACATGGCAAATTACAACTAAAGACATTCAGATATGAAAATGCAATTTTTTCTTTTTAAATGTCTTTTGAATGAGTCGACTTGATGACAATGGGCGGCGTTATCAAAAGGGGATCTTGGACTGAATCCTGGAGCGCATGGAGGCAATCAGGAGGCAACTTACACTTGCCACCAATTAGCTTGTACATTTTCCCAAACCCCAAAAAAAACAAAAAAAGAAGGAAAAAAAAGACCAAATTCGCTGCCAACTGGCTAGTGGGGCTGTTCCTTCAGTTTACAACATCTGGAAGTTTAAAAAAATAATAACAATAATTCCAACTAAATATATCACGGGAATTCCATACAGAAGCTTGATTTAAAGGTAGAGTTTGTAATTGAGACAAGCAATTCCACCTCGTTATACTGCTACCAGTGGTAGTGTTGTGGCTCACATGACAAGTCTTCACAATTGCCCTGTGATTGACAAGTGACCGGTCCAGAGTGTCGTCCTTCGAGATTTGCTGACGTCATCGTAAAACGCAGCTCAGTTACACATCTAGAACTCCACAAGTTTGTTTTGCTTTTGCCCATTTTTGTGTTTTTGAGATGCCACAGCGTAAGGACAAAGACGAAAATGTCATGATTCAGGAAATTTAACTTACAGCGACATAACAAAGGTTCTGGTTGTTCAGTAATGTACAAGTGTACAGTTAATTTAATATCAATTGCATACATAAATGCAAACTTAAATACAGCTGAACTTTGGTTTTTATATGCCTTAGTTTTCTTCAGATTTGTTTTTCAATTATTTTTATCGCCAAAATTTTGTCCCAGTTTTTGAACATCCGATTGCTTCTCAGGGATACAAAATTATGGCATCTTGGAGTGTTATAGAAAAAGCATTAAAAACACAAATTGGTGAGTTTTTCAGCAAATGGTGGAGGATTGGTGTAATCAACACAACAGCACACACAACAATGGGTTCACTTGTCTCCAATAGTGGGGCATCTTTCTGTCAGGTACATTTAGTGATATTCCTGCAGATCCATCACTTCTTTGCCACACATGAGCATATCTGAGAACCTCTGTGCAAAGGAGATCGGAAGTCTAAAAAAAAAAAAAAAAACGCAGCCTCATTCCAGCCTCCTTGGGCGGGGGCAAAGTTCAAGTCTCAGGGTCAGCGCAAGACAGTTTAAACATGTGGTCTACCTTCACAGTCTCCTCTTGGAAAACCTGAACAAAATTCAAAATGGATTTCTGAACTATTTCACTAGTTATTGTTAGGCGGCAAAATTAGACACCATCTTTTATCATGTGGAGTTTTGTGAGGATTTGGCCTGGTAGTCAGCATAATTCTGCAAACACACAGATGTTTTTTTATTTTATTATTATTTTGTGTTTTATCAGAGGTTTTTATTTGTAATACAAAAGTACTGCAGTGGGAGTACTTTTTCATGCCAAAGCGATAAAGTTATTATTTTGGCGCCATTAGTGGTATGTTGGTGACAAAGAAGTATGTTAATGTAAGTTGAGGAGTTCTAATTAGACAAAATGAATGCTTTGTCGCCTTCTTGATGCAGTTATAGACAATTACGGTACAGTATGAACCTTTTTGTGAGGGCGTCAATTAGTCGCAGATTTTTTATATTCAAGGCTTTTTTTGATATTTCACTTCATGCAAATCCGTGGAGGTGCCGTGCATTGTTCTAGTGACTAGCATAACATCTCAAACATCATTAGTACTAAGTGCTTACTGCTGTTGTGACTTCTTCTCAGTGAAACACAAAAATACACACACGCCTGAGAAACGGCTACAAAAATGTGCATTTCCCCACATCGTACACTGTGTTCTGGAAAAGAATGAAAAATAAATGAGCTGGGTAAAAAGACTGCAAAAGATTGCACAGAACTTTTCCTCCCTGCACCTTCAGATGCAAGCTGAGAAGGTTTACATTCCAGCGCTGCATTGTGCGACTTCCTGCGATAAGGACCAACGGCACTTTTCCCGGGAGGATCACACTAATGTCCCGATTGACTACGAGTGGCGAAGAAAGAGCTCTCTAAAACCTGCGGAACAGATATCATCTGGAGCCGTGGGGTGGAAAATTGCAGCATTCATGCGGGATGAGGAGTAGGTTGTGTGGAAAGGTGGAGGGGGGCGCCATGGATACCCCCAATCTGCTTCCTCTTAGCAGTCTGATCTAAAGGTTTGCTGTGAACGTTCCATTTCTACTTGGCGTTATCGCAGCTGCTTCCGTTTAGCAAAATGCGTACAAATTTGACCACGAGGTGATGATTTTTAAAGGAGATAAATTGTGCTATTTTCCATAAATTAAAACTTCCTGGCTGTCTACATAAAATCTCTGTGACGGTCTTTTGTCAAGGATCAAGAATTTAATTTAAGGAATTGCTACTTATGAACTTCACGTCACTTAGTGCTTCTTTTCATATGCTGTTATGTAAGGAAATTCATCAGCAGTGGGTGGCATGTTTGAAGTGGTTGATATACAGCAGACAACAACATCTACTGGATCTATCCATCAATTTTCGAGACCCACTAAGAACTGGGGCCGATCTCAGCTGACTTTGAGTCAGAGGGGAGTACAGCCTGGTCTGGTTGTCAGTCACATTCACATTCATATGGACAAAATCTTCATTCAAAATATAAATGATGCGAAAGAAAACCGTAGTACCCAAAGAAAAGCCAAGAAAGCAAACTTCACACGCAGACGTTCCGACTGCAATTCAAACCCAGATCTCCTGAGTGTGAGGCAGACATGCTAACCACTACACACTGTGCTACCATGGATGTTTACATCACGAATAAAAATGAATACACCTTTGTGCATGTCCTCTGTAGCTGCGATAGACAGTGTAATGGTGTGTGATGATCTGTGCATCCAACAACACTGCAGCTCATCTTATCTTTTGGCTTTGACATTACAGTGGTTCCATGTCGTAGAAAATGTTGGTTCGTCACCCGAGTAGAAACACAGTTTGAGGGCCAGCTAAAAAGCCAAAGGGCTTTCTTCAAGACACATCTTCCGACATAAGCATCTTACAAAAATGTACTTGATTGTGTAATTTCACACTTGATGGGTGGGTAGGCATTCCAGAGACCCAAATATGTGCATACAAGCCATTAAAACGTCACTTTTCCAAAATATGTCCCCGTTAAGAAGCAAACCGTCCATGAACTACAGCTGGGAATTGGATTTGCTCTCCCTCGGGAAGCACATCTTCACGTCTGACCTGCTGTGCAAGCGACCCTTGAAATGTTTATTTCCACGGACACGATTCCTTACATTCCATCCAGCCGGCAGCTTTGCCACAAGTGCTGAAGTAATCAAAAAAAATAATAATTGAATGGAGTTCACAAAAAGAGCACATGGATGTCAAACTCCTGTACGCATAGGCAGATGATGCTGACATAGAACAGAGAAGGCTCTCAAGGTGTTGGATCCAATCTGTCTGTGGCCAGAGGGGACGCTAAAAAGAAACTTGATGCTTTCATCCCCGTTGGAAGAAGTACCTACACTTTAATTAAACATCGCCCCCTGCTGTTAATCTCTTGCTACTTAAACACACAATCACAGCAGAGGCTGTTCTCATCAAATGTTACTAGCTTTTTGGACGGAAAATCTTTTTTTTTTTAAATTCAACTCTGTTGAAATGATGGTAAAATATAGCATCTCCAGGGCAGCATATATTCCATGTGAAGTTTGATGACAAGTTTTTTTTTTAACAACTGTTTACTAAATTCCAGAAGATCATGTTGAGGGTTGCTTCATCATTGTGTATTTAGCTCTAATGACAAAGTCAACTCTTGCTGACTTTTTCCCCCTCACTGTTCTTAAATACAACAAACTATTTATCATGCATTATTGTCAGCCCTGATCCCACTGATTCTGCCGTAAGTGCCTTGTGGGTGCAACTTAGTTCCTGATGCCATGTAATTGTGGGCTGAGCTGTTATTAATCGGCTTTGAGAAATGTTCAAACCTCCCTTTAATAAAGACAAAACATTCCTTTTAATATTTAAATGTACTTCCTTCAAAATCCCCTTATGAAAAGAGTTTTTGTACACAGACGATTCAAGTTTTGCAAAGTGGAGATGGTGAGTCGTCTTTTGTTTCCTTGAGATTTGCGGGTGAAGAGAATAGGAAATGTGGAAATTTGTACTGGAGCCCCACGAGGTTTGCCAACTAAGCACTCAGCTATCAGGTCACCCGGATAAGCGGAGAATTCAAACAGTCGTGTTTGTGCAACTTGTTCCCAACACACGAGTAGTGTTGTTTTACAGTGACAAGCACTCAGAGGCTGCTAAGTGACTCAATGGTGTGGGACAGGAATTTTGCTGCATGGTTTGTATTCAGCTCTGGGTGCTGCATACTCTGTTGTATCCAATTAGCTGCACCAGGCCATTTTGTTTATGCCCTCAGTAGGGATGCGCTAGTGATTACCATTATAGGTCAAAAAATGCTAACTACCGTTCAGCTCACTCATACTTATCATGTTTTACTGTATATACATTACACATCTAACAGTGTCTTAAAAATCAGTTACAGATGCTCTTTTGTCGTTTTTGGCAAAGCTTGTCATTGGCCCAACACTGCGTCCGTATAAATAAATGTTCGTGTGAAACATGGATTCCGGGGGCTCAAACATGAGGCAGAAATTTTGGATAGACCTATTTTTTAAGTTGACTCGTTCGAGTTATCCCTGACCTAGCCCTCAGTCTCCTCTGGGATAACAATCATCTTTCGACTGCGGCTTTGGATCAGTAGGTAGAGCAGGTCGTGCAGTGACCGAAGAGTCACTGGTTTGAATCCCGGGTACGATTGTCTGCATGTCGAAGTGTCCTTGGGCAAGACACTGAACCCTAATTTGCTCCCAGTGGGCCTGGCACCTCTTTGCATGGCAGCAGTTGCCCATTGGTGTGTAAGTGGGTGAATGTGAGGGTTTGTAATACACTTTGGGCACTGTGATGCTGTAGATAAAGCACTATATAAGTGGAGTCCATTTACCATTTTACTGTGCCAAAGAAGTACATACAGTACAAGTAACGATCCTCGTTCTCATCCACTATCGTAGTTTCTGCCTTGTTTCAACTGGTGCGTTCAAGTTGGCTTTTTTTTTTTTTTTGATAACCCTAAATTAAACATAATTCTAATCTAAACCCTACCCTAACCTAGTAAATGACTTGAGTACTGTTACAGTGTATTGTCTGTCTACGTGTTGCGAAACCATTTGTGCTCAATCTGTTGCTTGTAAAGGGTTAAAGCACCGCAAGATAGGTGCTAATTAGCATTAAGCTAGTAGGGCCTTTCCATAGGCATTTACCTCTTTTTTTATGAATCTTTCACCATTTGGCAAACTGCTGTTTATTGTAAAGTGTGTTGGGTTCGCTGCCACAATAAGGGGCTCGTATCTCAAGAATGCGCTTGAAAGTCAAAGCACAAATTCACTCATATCTCAAGGCACCACTGTACTGTATACTGTAGCTCTTAACTTTTCATACTATTTTCCTACAGGATCAAACTACTGCTGTATGCACGCAAGCATGTGTACGAATATCATATGCAAAAATGGTATGCAGTTCCTAACAAGCGGCTGTCATTACCTCATGTCATCGTTTTGTCTCCCCCTTTAATTCCGCTACAGCTGGATGCCTTTAATCCTCCACACACACAGGCCAATTCACATCACATCCTTGATCACGCACAAGATAGAACTATGCGGTGTGTTTTCACTACATCCCAGAACAAGTGTATGCCTTTAAAAAAAATAAAAAATAAAAAAAAGAAGCAGATTCTCAAAAGGTTCCTGAGTTCTCACACTCATTTTTACGGTCAGTGAAAGTTAGAAGAAGTAGGGCGGCAGTGTGAATCACATTTTACTATGTGCACAGTTCAACAAATACCTGTGGACCTCGGGGGAATTCCCCTTTGACCTGTTGCGTGTGCTGCATCTCTCCACTCTACCTGTTGGGACCCGTGGCTCCTGATTCTGACCCTGTCGGTGTTTTTGGAGTGCCTGGGACACATAACACGTGGAAGCCAGAAGGAATCCCAAAATGAATTGCTGTAAACGTGTCTCCGTCCGTCCTCCGGTCACTATAGTGCAGCGGTATGCGGCGGGCACACTGGCAGACGGAAAGCGGCCCACGGCCATTTTGGCGGCAAGTGACAGGATAGGAGATCGCCTCATGTGTTCACGTGTTCCTCTTCGCAAATTTACAATTATTCCACTCTGAAACGAATAACGTCCTATTTTAGAGGCGTACTACAGCCTCGCAAAGTGATATTTTAATGGTCTTATTATTAGCTCAGCCTTATCATTTGGTGATTCCTGGTTATACTGTGTCAGCGGAGTCAAGACGTGGAATGCCTTGGCTTCTGGGTTGTTCATACGGCCTGTGAACAGGGGGTTCTCGGTTTACAACGGAGTTGCGTTCCTAAATCGGAACAGGTCACAGTCTATCACGAACCTACGCAAACAGAGCAGTAATCAGAATTACCGTAATTTCTCGTGTATAATACACATCCATGTATAATACGCACACCCAAAGTTGACCTCAAAATTCGGGAAAACCCTCCTACCTATGTATAATGCACGTTTACAATGCATGATTTTGGTTCTACCCATATGATCAAAACATGAAGTATTATCTGTATTTTGTTAGTTCTTTTCAAAGAATTATTCTGAAGTTAAGCACTTCATTTGAACACGTAATACTTCTTTATTTACTTACTCTTCTTTTGAAATTCACAGCCCTACTTGTATTTAGTAAATGAGAAAACACATCGTTGTGCTCATATGTTTGATTACCCGGGTGGAATTTGTAAGATGGGTACAATTCTCTAAAGAAAACATGAAGGGCCAGGCGAAACAGTATTATTTTAATGGGATTCAAATTAAACTGTCAACCATTTCAGAAAAGCATTATCATCAGACAAAACATAACCATATTTAAAATTATGCAACTACCGTATCACGACCATAAGGCGAACCGTATTAAAAGGTGCATGCATGGTAAAACATACGCTAGCTAAAAACATACGGTAGCATGCATGCACGCTAAAACAATGTTTTTAAAAAGGCAGCGGGAGCAAAACTGAGTTTGGTTGTACTTTATTGAAGTATTTAACAATGTACACACGTTATTTTTTTATCAATCCTCATCCACAAAGTCCTCATGTTCTGTATCCGAAATGAACAGCTGGGCAAGGTCTCAATCAAACACGCCGGGTTCGAGTCAGTCTCGCAAGCAGACACGTTAGCCCAACACCCACAATTCATTCACAAATTGTGGCGTAACTCGCTTGGCGCTGCCTCCTAGTCTTAGTAAAGCTGTGTTCGCCATCTGTCATCCATTGCTCCCATGCCGTTCGCAACTTCACTTTGAACGCCCTGTTTACACCGATGTCCAGCATTTGGAGTCCATTAATCCATTGCTCGAGTTGGTCTTCCAACTCGGGCCACCTCGCCTTGTTTCCGCGTTTTGTTTTTCTGTTTTTTCCGCAAAAACTCAGCTTCGTCTTCTTGACTTGGCGAAGCTCGTTTTCCTGCTTCCTCCACTTGCAAACCATCGATTCGTTGATCTTGAATTCTCTTGCGGCTGCTCGGGGGTCCTTAGCCAAACCGATGTTGTTTTGCGCAATGCACACCCCGGAAATGGTCCCAGTCAGTAAAGCGGTAAAAAAAAAAAAAAAAAAAAAGAACGGCACTATATCCCTACTGAGGGCGTGGCTTTAGTGTCCTTCCCCTATTCTCAGCCATGTCCGCTTTTCCTCTGCGTAAGCAGCGTGTCGGCAGGAAATGCAAAAAAAATAAATAAATAAGAATAAATAAATAATACAAAAGTCGCGCGCAGCGCTCATCACACAACTACATTTATAGATGTGGTGTACACATAAGGCGCGGCGCATTATAAGGCGCCCTGTCCATTTTGGAGAAAATTTAAGAGTTTTAAGTGTGCCTTATGGTCACAAAAATACGGTAACTATATCAGCTAAGCTAACTAGCTAGCTTAGTAGAAGCAGATGTTGCCAGCCTCCATAGATTTACACATTTTTCGGCACCAAGACGGGGCAAAATAGGCCACGGCCATGATGCGGTGAGAGATCCTGGTTAAAGTAAGCCATTTAAAACTGAAAAGAAGCGTTTTGGCAACAGTTCTTTTCTGGAGTGAAAAGTGGCTGCTAAAACACGTAAGTCAAAATGTGTCAGCGTATTCTTTCTCATGTTGTGACAAAATCTGCCCCAAAAAAACCTGTGACCAGGACTTATCCAGGGGACTATAAATACTTTTCAAATAATCACATTTGATTTTTCATTTGTTGGACAATGATTTCTTTATTTCAGAATAGTACAAGGAGTAACGATTCGATTCTGATCCGCTAGTCTTTCATTACTGTCAATGGGCCATATTCTCCCGTTGGTGCCTAAGTCAGTATTTTACGTGCCTTGCTTGCACGTTTTCAAGATCAAGATTCCATATCATGACTGTGTGATCGTACAGAGTTTTAAATAAAGCATTCTGATACAAATAATAATTTTCCTAGTAGGCCTAATCCATCCATCCATCCATCCATTTTCAACACCGCTCATCCTGGTTAGGGTCACGGGGCGCTGGAGCCTATCCCAGCAGACTTCGGGCGAAAGGCGGACAACACCCTGAACTGGTCGCCAGTCAGTCGCAGGGCACATATAGACACAGACAACCATTTGCACCCACATTCACACCGTCACTGAGTGGGAACGGAACCCACGCTTCCCGCACCAAAGTCAGGCGAGTGTACCACGACACTATCAGTGACTCAGGCCTAATCAATTTTTACAATTATGTACTGTATTACAAGAAAACGAAGAAGTGGACGGCAGAATGGGCGCAAACAGAAAAGTGCGGCGCTGCACGCCTTTTCTGGTTTAAACATATGGGAGAATATGGCCCAGTGTGAATAGTGATTGGACAGCGAGTCCAAGCTCCGGTGATTTCTGGTTTCTATCACTATAACATCTTATGGCTTACATTACTATTTCCTTGATATACTGTATGTGTCTTGAATGGGTATGGGAGATGGACAGAAATGAGAGTCAAACTGGTGTTTAAAAGCAGCCATGACACGTGATTCTGTCTCATTACCTTTCTGTCAGCATCTGTTTTTCACAACTAGCTAAGTGTCAGAAAGACGCCGGTGTTGCCTGCCGAGCGTTGCCCCGATGCGACCTTAACGTGCGAAGATAACACAGCAGATAACGTTGAATGTGAAGGGTTTGGCTTGAGGAGCTAATAAGGAGAAGACGATACATCAGACGACGGTACAGACGTTCTGGATGATTACTTATATAATGGTATTTTGCAAACTGCTGTCACATCTGATTTGCACATACTTGATGGCCTTAACGCCTGCAGCATGACCGGGAGCGGCCTTTCATCACGGACGGAGCCTAATGAGACAGAGCGGGAGCCCAGCGTACAATTAAGTCAGATTAGTCTACTCGCAGGAAGTAGCAGGAGGTCGAAAGGCAAACCACGCCCTCAGATCACAATTTGGATCTCTTTCATTAGAGCCTCACATCACAGGACAGCATGTCACACGGTTTCAGTTTGGGGGACACTAAACTTTTGACCCAAAATTTTAAACCCACACGCATCTCCTCACCTAAGCACACAAAATTAGAACACTGTACCGTAACATGCCTGTGAATATTCTCATTCATCCAGGTCATTTTATTCTCAGGGTATTGAATAAATTGCAACTGAACTGTTCTGGTTCTCTTAGAAGACGTTTTGCCTCTCATCGGAGCAGACTTCATCAGTTTATGCACATAGGCTAGATAGGACAGTTCTAGCCGGAGTGTCGTTGTGGAAACCCAACTATTGATCCCCTAAATTAGAGGCACTCCCCAAAACAAAACGGAAGTTGTTAAGATACATCGAAGAGAGGCCTCTGCCTGTCAACAGCAATCGTTTGGGGAGGATTACCCTCGTTAATATTCCATTCAATTGTAGCAATGGCTGTGGAGGAACCTGAAGCCAAAAGTTTGTCATTTGTCAGAGGCTAAATTACTGCATCTCTGTGGAGGGCACGAAAGATTAAAAGCATGTGACAAAATAACATTTGTTTGATTGTTGCCTCCGCATTGAGAGGAGCCAGATGAGGTGGCTGGGGCATCTGATTCGGATGCCTCCCGGACGCCTCCCTGGTGAGGTGTTCCGGGCATGTCCCACCGGGAGGAGACCCCGGGGACGACCCAGGACACGCTGGAGAGACTACATCCTTCGGCTGGCCTGGGAACGCCTCGGGATCCCCCCGGAAGAGCTGGATGAAGTGGCTGGGGAGAGGGAAGTCTGGGCGTCCCTGCTGAAGCTACTGCCCCCGCGACCCGACCCGGATAAGCGGTAGAGAATGGATGGATGGATGGATGATTGTTGCCTCATATTTTTTCTTCCCTTTTCCTAAAAGAAATCTAATATGGCCCCTGATCGGAAAAAGGTTCCCTCCCCTTGATGTAAAGAGTGAGAAGCGGGGTCAACCAGGTGGAGAATGACAGTGAGAAAACGTCGCCTCGGAGCTGATTCAGCGCCTACAGTGCATCTGCGCGGCCTGCTTGGTTTCAGCTGCCCAGCCAGTCACGCTGCACTGAACGCTAACAATATGCAGATTAACGGACCTAATGGCCAAAACAGACAACAGGTCAGTGACTGAATGGTCCATTCTCGCTGCCATTTACAAGTGAGTGTGCTCGCCAACTTGAATAGTTTTGAGAGAGCAACATTATTTCTCACCCTGACCTTTTCCGGTTCTCACCCTCTGTTTGTGTGTTTATAATTAGAAAGCCCAAATGTCGTAACTCAAGCTAAGTTAAGTAAAAAAGCAGATGTCTCAGATGGAGCCTGGTAAAACCATTCCGATGATCCACAATACTTCTGGATTATCCCGTTGTCGCCCTTGTCGTTGTTGTGATTGTCATAAAAATTCTTCAAAAAAATAAAAGCCATCATTACACAACCTATTGTTCTGATTTGCTCACCTCTCAACCGCAGCTGAACTCGCCGATCAAATATGACAAAGTGGTGAATCTGCACATCTTCACAAGTTTACCAAGACTTTCAAGCTCATTGACTCCTGGGTTGGGGAGCAAAATGAAAGCACACACTTTACAGTATTTCCCGCTTGAGCCACACTTGATGTAAGACAGGAAGCATCTCTATGAATAAGCTGCTATTGGTCAACGCACTTAAGAACTGGATATCCATCATAATAGCATAGTGATAGCACTAAACAACCGGCAACAATCAGAAATTGGAAGAAGATGCACATGTGGCTTTAATTTTCCTCCAAATACTCAGTCAAGTGCAAGTTAAGCTCAGCATGGCGGTCCTACAAATGTTTTTTTAATTTTTTTTATCCCAAGTAAAGACCATTCGAAGCGGGGTTTGGGGGGTTGGGGATTTATTTTTACAATGGGGAAGGTCCAGAAGGCAGGAATACTGAAAACACGGCTCCCATTACATTCCATAGTGGTCCTAAATGGGGGCATAAACACTAAAGACCTGATTAACTAAATGTTTGCGCATGCAAAAATGGGCGCAAACTTTATTGTACACGCAAACAGATGTGGATGTTGATCTACTAACTGGACGCACCCAGGATTGCTCAACACGCAAAATTGCCACGCAGTTCATTTTGTGTGTTCTCGGAGGAGTACATGATCATTTGATTTCTGCGTTTCCTTGCATCTGGGTCATTTCAACACGATGACAATTGGTGCTGGCCATTCCCAAATTTCAATCGCTATGTTACGCAGGATGGGCACATTCATCCAACTCCCACGCACTCCCAGCGAGATAGATCAAACAAAACATGGCTGATATGTGGTTGCTTGCTTTCTCAACATTATCTGCGAGGGAGATTTTTTCGTTTCGTAATATGCTTGTTTGTCTTCCACTAACACTTCCAATTCCATCACTTCAAACTTCATTTTGCACTTACAGTGCTCTCCCCCTTGACCCTAGCCACACGGCTACTCTGTAACCAAACACAATGCAGCTCAGCCTCTTTGGCATAAAAATTCAGACTGTTCAAATTGTAAAAAATTAAGAATTTTAAGTGTCCCTGGGTACCTTGAAAGGTGTTTCCTAAATCCCATTTTATTATCATTATCCTAATAATAATTATTATTACTTATCCAAAATGGGGCAGCACAGTTCTCTTGGAGTTAGCACATTTTGCTTACACTCGAGACCTGCTAGTTTGAACCCCGTTCAGGCCTTCCTGTGCGGAGTTTGCATGTTCTCCCCATGCTTGTGTGAGTTTTTCTCCGGGTACACAAGCTTCCTCACACATTCCAAAAACATGCTTCTTACGTTAACTGAAGACTAAATTGTCCATCAGTATAAATGTGAATGGTTGCTTGTCTATACAGTACTGTATGTGCCCTGCAAAAGACTCGGGAGCAGTCTCGGTGTAACCCCACCATTCACCTCAAAGTCAGGTGATGTAGGCTCCAGCTCACCCGTGCCTCTAATGATGACAAGCGCCAGACAAAATGGATGGATGTATCCAAAGTAGCACTTGGGAAGCGGGAAATACAGTATGTGCCTTTTTGCAGGCACATATTAACTGTCATGATCTAAAGATGCCATCACTTTATCATTGATCATCTAATTGAAATGTGTCATCATTAGCGTTGGAATTCCTGACAGGTTTATTGAAATCACATCAGCCTTTGCCCGGTTAACCGGTTCATCTCCTCCAAAGGACGCGACACACCACGAAAAGATGAGATCCCGACTGAATTGTCTTGTCGACGAGGCTGCAACAGATGTGAGGTCACGTTGACCTTGACGCGCCACCTTTGACCGCTCAAAATCTAATCAGCTTATCCTCGAGGTACGACTGGATGTTTCAGGAGATGCTTCCGCCCTAAAGAGACTCGGCTAGGCGACATGAAAGCGCAATGCCTCCGGCCACAGAGGCCAAAAAAAAAGACATGCCTGAGCGTACCAAGGATTCACTGAGGGAAGAACGTTGTGAAGCATTGGAGGACCAGTCGGTCCGTCTGTGTTGTGGCGTGGAGGGCTGGTTACAACAGGTTGAAGAACAATTTGACTGAAGAGAGACCACTACTGAACCCTAAAGTAATTGCAGACTAGGATGTCTATTACAGGTTGAACAGGGAAACATCTGAAATCAGTCCCTGATGACAGCTATATGTGCACACAATCATTCTGTCTTAAAAATGCATAATGCTTATGCAGGTGTTTTTTGTTTGTTTGTTTGTTTTCTGCAGCGTCCAGCTGCACACACGGACAAAATTCACAATAGACACCTTCCATCCATCCATCCATCCATTTTCTGACCCGCTTCTCCTCACTCGGGTCGCGGGCATGCTGGAGCCTATCCCAGCTGTCATCAGGCAGGAGGCGGGGTACACCCTGAACTGGTTGCCAGCCAATCGCAGGGCACACAGAAACAAACAACCATTCGCACTCACAGTCATGCCTACGGGCAATTTAGAGTCTCCAATTAATGCATGTTTTTTGGGATGTGGGAGGAAACCGGAGTGCCCGGAGGAAACCCACGCAGGCACGGGGAGAACATGCAAACTCCACACGGGCAGGGGCGGGGATTGAACCCGCGTCCTCAGAACTGTGAGGCTGACGCGCTAACCAGTCGGTTACCGTGCCGCCCAGTAGACACCTGTGACCCTAATTAGGACAAACGGTATAGAAAGTGGATGGAGGGATGGTAAATAGGCCTTGCTTTATTTTTGTGGTCCCATGGAATTGTTTTTTTTTTAAACAAATTAAACTGATACACATTTTACTCATGAATACCATGCTTGTGATATTTTAGTGTACCCTGCACAGTTTCAAGACACCCTGTGCTGAATGGAGCAAAGCAGTGTTCTAACAAATTAAAGAAAGATAATGCCTGATTTTCATTAATTAATATAAAGTCCTTTTTGAAAAATGTATTATTAGTTTTGTCAACTTCAAATTATTATTTCTGTGACCTCTGTGGCTTTTTTGTTCTTTAACGGAAGGGTACCGACAATTTTGTTCATGCGTGTAAGCATTTTTTTAAAATGCAGCAAATGTTTGTGTCCAGAACACAGGCCACTGTTACACTATGTACACATCAACACTGTCATAAACAATTAGAGGATACTTTGTATTTGTCTACAACCACACATTGCTAGTTAAGTCCCACAATATCCAAGTGAAAGGCAGTCAATGGAACCAGAAATCCTTCTGAGATACAGTACATTACATTTGAGGACAAACAGGAAAAACACATAAATCCTTTGTGAGATATAAAAGGAATGTTCTCTGAACATCAGCAGTGCAATGTTTCAATCGAAAAATACCCCCATCTGCAATAAACGTCAGTCAGTAGCCCATGTAAAGGCATTATATAAATCTGGAGCCATTAAAAAAAAGTACAGTATAGTCAAGAGGTATTTCAGTCCCATTTTAACTAAAGCTTTAAAGATAATGTGGTATTATGGCATTGCTGTGACCCCGTTAACTAGCCGAAATAACGATGAAGAGAGACATAAATTGCATCAAGAAACACAAACCTGTTCAAGCTGCAGCTATGAGAATAGTATCAGGTTACGTAGTCTGTGTCATGACTGTAAACGTCTGCTATCAACTTCGTATCATTCCCTCATATTCACGTCCCATAACATTCTAAACGATAAATCTGTTTCACGTTTTAAAGCACTTTTAGTTTGCTTTCCCATGGGAATGCGATGGTAGCATTATTTAGTCTTTGAGTTGGAGCTCTAAAAGAAAGCTGGCAGCTGTTGATCCCCCCAAAAATAGCACTTGTTGAGTGATGACAGCTTTACTGATGATGACGTTGATGTTTAGTAATGACACTCACAATTATGGAGGAGTTTTTTTTAATGGACTACTTTTAAATTGAGGGGGAAAAAATGACTTCAAGCACCATTGGCTTGAGAATGGGGTTTAGTAGTCAAACAAACTTGGAATAATCAAGAAGTTTGCAAATGTCCGTTTTGGACTGAATGAATTGATAAAGATCTGGATGGATTTCCAGTCCAAAACTGATTGTTTTGAACTGACTGTTTGATCTTTACATGTTCCACCATCTCCCAAAACGTGCCTCTTAGGTTTGCCGAAGACTCTAGTTGCCCAAAAGTGTGAGTGTGAATGGCTGTTTATCTATACGTGCCCTGTGATTGACTGGCAACCAGTCCAGGCTCCAGTTCATATGTAACCGTGAGCAGGATAAGTGGCAGAAAATAGATGGATGGCGCTTATAAAATGCATGATCATAATCTAAATTTGTCTACTATCCATCATCCATCTATTAAGCCCTCCATTTTCTACATCTCTTACCTTCATTATCCAAATCCAAAAAGCACAACATATCTCACTTAGGCTTGACTAGCTAAAAACATCGTAGCTAATTAGCAAGGCAGCAAAATCGGTTTTAGGAACTTTCAAAGATGACTGCTTAAAACTATTGGTGTCAACACATGTATTTTAGTCGGCGATAAGTCACACTCCAGAACTACAGAAACATATGCATCTATTTGCTGAGAGTGGCGTTGGTGTTGCGGTGCTCAACTAAGTCGCTAGCAGAGCTGCTGTAAAACAACAAAAACAAAACGCAACCTCTCAGAAGCATTAAGTGAAATTCAAAGATGCTGATGTGACCATTTTAAAACACTTTAACCTGACATGATAAACAATGGTGTAGCCTATGTGTAATGATGTATGCTTGCCAATGATGGGAAAAACTTGTTGTGTCAAATGATCGAAAGACAATCTGCTGTACAGATGAATGAGAGCATAAATTTGGAAAGGTTCAAGATGAGACGGTTAATCCTTTAAAAGAAGCAGGATTTGTTGCCTTTGAAAAAGTATTACAAAGCCCATCAACTCGTAACTTCACCGCAGACTTAGGCACAAAGCGGTAATTATGGCATTATACTGTAAATCACTTTGACAGAATGACAGCCTCGGACAAATATTGAGAGCAGCAGACTAATCGTCCCCTTTGAAAACACATGGGCACACATGGCATAAACACAGACATAAATTATGACATGCAAACAAAGGAGAACCGCAACAAAAAAAGCTGTCAAAGGCGAGTGAATGACGATTTGAGGTTTCCGAGTGTTGACTGCGGCCGTTTTTATCGTCAACAAGCCGCTGCGTGACAGGCGGTGACATGACAGCTGCGAGGAGCGTGGGGAACCTCAGTTGGCTAGAGGGGAACCACAGAAATGACTCAGTCAAGAATCTGACGGAGTACAACGCCCGACTACCAGAGAGTGCGCTCAGTTTCGGACGCAGATAGCCATCACTCAAACTAGCGAGAGTCATTCAATACAAGGCTACAAATCTGCACTCATCCCTGATGTTTTACAACCTTTACTGAGCCAAAGCACATATTTCATGTGGAAAAAAAATATCTCACGCAAACAAAAATGTCAGTTTATGGATCCAACACCTAGAGAACAGCAAGTTCTTCAAAAAGTACTGAAACATTGAACGGTTGGACAAAGTCAAAGCAAGTTCACCTGTAAAGGTTATGGTGCATTTTAGGTTCATCCTGAAATTCTACCCTAAAGCCCAATATTCCTAACTTTTGGGGAGTACTGAAATAATCATGGCTTGGTCTCAATTTACTCATAAATGTACTTGATTTACTTACTTGGGATGGTGAACAAAAAAAAAAATCATTCTGTTGTATGATTGGTGACAGGAAGGTACACAGGTAAATTATACCTTCTACTATCAAGTGGAACAACATTTAATTGTTCTGGCTGTCACTACGTGTCGCTGGGATAGATAGGTGAACAAATATATTGTTATTAATATGTATTATTTGCAGTAAATAAATCAGAAAATGAAATGAATAAGTGATATTGGATCATTTTCCCACTAATGTGCCATGGCAATCACTGACTTTCCGTTCAACTGAAGTCAAAAACAAGAGAGCCGTGCGTTTGTTCCCGATGCCGCTTTTCTGGCAAAGTCACCAGGATGCCAGTCACAGAGTAATATTACCGTCAAAAGACTAATGGCCTCCAATACAGGGAGGCTCACGGGGCGTGGATGCTCCCTTGGTGTCCGTTGGAGGCGGCTGTCATTCACGCTGCACAACAATAGCGGTTGAAAGTGGGGTAATTGATGTCTGCCGCTCAAATGCTGGGAACTTGTGAACTGAGGAGAGCAAAAGACAGCTCAGTGCTTACATTCCGACGGTGCGGTACTCACCTCGATAGGTTTTCCACCTCCAACTATGAAACCCACACAGCATTGAAACCATCAGTCAGAGCAAGACATGCTAACAAACAACAATGGAGGAGAAAGAGGGTCTCTTGTAAGTGCTTCTGATGGCCAGGGGAGAAACTTCAATTAATGCATTTTTGGGAATAATACAGAGTGCTCCTAAAGATTGGACTCCTGGGCAATTGATGGTAATGCAGAGTCAGTGCATTGACTTCCTCAGACATGCATATTAGGTCGTTTGAAGACTTTAAATTGTCCATAGGTTGGACTAAAAGTGCGACAATTCCAGGGTGTACACTAAAGTCAGCTGGGGTAGGCTGCAGCTCACTGGCAACCCCATTGAGGACAAGCGCGATAGAAAATGGATAGACAGATATTTTGTCAGTTTCGGAGATTATTGTAGGGTTTTCTTTACCAACATTTATTTAAATGCACTAAGTTGTATAAACATAAACAAGGAAGCACACAAGATCGCAGAGCGACCACATGTCAGAGCTCACTGCAACGCTTTTACTTTCACGTTATGTAAAAGCCCAACTTTAACACAGTGCAGGGGAGTATGTTGTAGGATACCAAAAAACGGCACCTATTTTTTTTCCTGAGGGGAAAGGCTGGTGTCTATTTAAGGGAGGCGTTTATTTGTCTCAGGTGGATGAAACTATCGAGGCAATCTGTTTTTACCAAAGGTGAAAGCATACAATGTCGCGCAGCATTTGTTCCATCCCTTCGAGTGTCAGGGAAGTATGGCCCCCTGCTGCAGGGCCATTCAAATGAGAGAGGGAGATGAGTTACAACCGCAGCGTTCTTAGACGGCAGGCGTGTTTACTGGAAATAAAGTCAGCAACCAAATTCTATATCCCCCCCTCCACCACACGCTGTGTCACATTAAAAAGGAAAAGTCTGCGCAGACGTGCGTTCCCGTGGATAATGAAGCACGACGTAATCAGAAGCAACTCAGCTCGGCTTATGAACCGCGCCGAGCTCTGATCACATAAACGTGCTGTCAGTGCCAGATTGCCGGGGCTTGATCACGAGCACCTTAACAAGCATGGAGGGAGTGAGTGTTTGCGCTACGGTGTCATGAAGACACATTTGCTGCACTGCAAAGTTCCTCAGAAAATAGAGCAAGGTGGGTCTGTCACCTCAATGTGATCCTCACACGTCCGAGTTTAGGGGGAAGGTCATTCTCGGACAGTTTCGACACTTGCAGGAATTTCCTGTCGTGTGGTGCGCTATCAGGAAAAAAAACAACAGAGACCTCCGCTGTTTCACTTCAACAGCTCAAATTCAACAATGGGGTCTCTGCAGATAAAATGTTTGCGCTGCTGGTCAAGAAGCCAAATTGCTGAGGCGCCAAGAATCCCATTCATGTGGAAAAAGAGGCCACCCATTCAATTTCTATTGCGCTTGTCCTCATTAGGGTCACGGGTGATCTGGAGCCTAATCCAGCTGACTTTGGACGAGAGTCGGGGTACACCCTGGACTGGTGATCAGCCAATCTCTTTCACACTCACATTCAAACTTTGCGGTAATTCCTACATGCCTGTCTTTGGAACGTGGTAGGAAGCCGGAGTATTGTATCCGGAAAAAAACCCAGGGAGAACATGCCAATCGAAAAGCAGGATGCTATTATGCTATATTCATGATGTCCATTGTATGGATCTGGATTTATTGCTATTTAGTTTACAGTTAAACCTCCAAAGTGGAACACGATTTGGTTGACTTGCAAGTCTAAATTCAAAACAGTCGTTCCCCCATAAGAAATAATGTGAGGTGAAGTCATTCGTCACAGGCTGTGGCTGGAGGAAGGTGCTTACTCTTGTGACGTGACACATGATGATGGTATGAACTCCAGGTTTTGTGTGAATTATAAGCCATAAAATGGGAAGCTCCTACGACTACTACTTTGGACTCTTTCATTTCAACCATATGCACTGTTACTGGTGGAAAATGGAGTAATAAATACTAAGTATGCACTTTTAACACCTCAGACTGCATTCACGGGATACCCCCACTCATGTAATC
The DNA here is from genome assembly GCF_024500385.1 of Phyllopteryx taeniolatus. Taxonomy (NCBI): domain Eukaryota; kingdom Metazoa; phylum Chordata; class Actinopteri; order Syngnathiformes; family Syngnathidae; genus Phyllopteryx; species Phyllopteryx taeniolatus. The sequence continues at coordinate 20,959,635 of NC_084510.1, forward strand.
CCCCCCCCTCCCCCCCTCCCAAAAGACAATATTGCCACTGTGGACCTATGACCTTCTAGATACAAAATGTTATCACTTCATCATTTTGTCAAGGTGTCATAATCAACACATGAGTTATGAGTTGATCTTTGACCGTGAGATTCTCATTGGTGGGATGGAAAAGACACGTGATACAGCCGAATCTTGACTTCGGAACATCTTGAGATTTGTGAGATTTAATCCAAAAACATGCATGTTAGGTTCAGTGAAGACTCTCAATTGTCCGTAGTTGTGAATGTCAGTGTGAATAGCTCTTTGTCTATATGTGCACTAGGCGTTGAACAGACTAGTCAACTTTGATTTCACTACCCGCAATATTGTTGTTTAGAGATTGAATTCGACTAATCACCAATCACTTGTATTTGGCACCTGGTCTTCCAATCGGCCAAATTACAGAGACAGAGAACTTTCAATTCGCCCTTTTGCTACTGTCCCTTGCAAAATATAATTCCCTGGACTATAACCCTCTGTGGAGTAGCGAAATGTCTGACCAAAAAGACAGCACAGCCGTCATACATTTGCGGGGGTTGGAGACTACGAAAAATAAGTGGTTAGGTTCAGCTATTCTGAATGTCCTATTCCTAGTGACCAGTCCAGGGTGCACCCCGTTTCTCTCGCCAAAGGTCAGCTGGAATAGGCTCCAGTTCACCCCCAACTCTAATGAGGACAAGCGCTATAGGAAATGGATGGTTGGACATAATCGGAAGTGAATGTAGAAATGAGTAATTCCAGGCTGTCACTATTATAAAACCTGAATTAACACTAAAGGTTCTAAGAAATATTTCATATATGTATAAGGACAAGTTAGTTATCATTACAATTTTCCTCTTTGCTGGACTGCAGTGTTAAAACACTCTTGTGACATAATACACAATGGTGGTTTTGAGTGACTTTTGATGCACAGTTAGCCATAGAATGTAAACCTCCATTGGGTCTGCAACTTTGGGATTTTGTCATTTTAACAATTTCCAGTGTAAGTGGTAGGAAATACAGTAAAAAATTCAAAGTATGGACTTATAACACCTCCGACTTCATTCACGGGATCTGCTTCCGCTTACATAATCCGCTCAATGTCACATGACCTAACCAGAAAAAGAGATTAGCAGACTTGTTTTATATGCGACACTAACGAGTATGACAACGGGTTGGTGACATAATTGTTTGGAGTCAAAATTGCAAAAATTGTGTTTTCTTTATGGCTGGTGTCTTCAGACAAAAGTTAAATACATCTATATAATTTATTTATACAAATATGATATGACATGATATCGGTAAACACGAACGAAGCCTAAACATTGAATATTGTCATCTTCGGTGGATCTGTGGTCACATCTTGTGTTAAAAAAAAGAAGACATCGTAGATGTTTAAATTTCTTTTGGGTGCTTTTGACAACGTGGTACAGTACAGTGGAATGTCAACTCTGGAAAGCCTTAAAGCGTGAGATTTAATCCATAGCTGTAATTGTGAATAGCTGTCTTTCTATATATGCACTGCAATTGGCTTGCGACCAGTCCACGGTATACCCCGCTTCTTTCACCCGAAGTCCGCTGGAATAGGCTCCAGCTCACCATCAACCCTAATGAGGACCAGTGCTATAGAAAATGGGTGTGGTGGATGGACATTTTTGGCATCAGCGCTTCCTCACTAGACTTCATTTCAGCCAGCATCAAAGGATTAGCTGTATGTGTTTTGAAGAACATGGGGAGAGACGAAGAAAATTCAGCCGTAAGGTACCATGGAGGTGTCCCTACTCCTACTTTTGTCCGAATGTTTCAGTGTCACGATAGTTGGAACTTTTTGTGCTGTGTGACCAGAACACGGAGTATCTATGTTGGTCATCAAGTACGTTAAAGTGACTCATCCGTTCAGTGGCGCAATTGGTTGCAGGGCAACACTTAATCTATAGAACGGCAGGCACACCCCCTTTTCTTTTCTTTTTTGTTTATTGATGGACATCCAAACCTCTGTTCAGTCATAAGATCAGCATTCTGAAACATTTGCTTCTATTGGATTTGCTTTATTCCATACAGAATAAAAAAACATGCGCTTCTTCAGCTTCAAAGTGTAGCGTTGGACAGAGTGGTTTGCATGTCTCACTGGCGACGACACATCCATTACGGAAGTTCATTTCCCATTTAAAGAGAGACATATTTTCCTAATGGATTTTCATGGCATTCACGTCTGGGGAAAACTCCACGCACCGGGAATTACAGTGAGCCTTAGATTTCAATGAATCACGTCTCTTGGGTCTTTGGGCACAAATGAGACGCTGACGCAAGGTGAGTATGTCAGAAGTCATTACGGGAGAACAGGTTTAAGTTGAAGGTGTGCAAGTCAGGTACGTAAAAAAAACAGACTTACGCAAAAACGGGAAAATAAGACTCTTAGTGTATAAATCCAAACAAAGGTCGACTAGAAAGACAAAAAAAAGCTTATTACTCACCATACTGGCAGCTGGGCCCGTTGAACCCTGCAGGACAGTCGCATAGCTGGGTGGATCCCTCTCGACACTGGCCGCCGTTGAAGCACACGCCGTAGCTACACACAGCTGCATGACAAAACAACCAAACACAGGTAAGTGAAACACCTGCTTGATGTCATAACATCTGCAAATCTCCCGCTATCAAAGCCTTATCATTCGCCTGTTGACTCCTGACTAAAGCAGAACTTTTAGACGCCTCCAGGAATCTTAACACTCCAACTGGAACGTTTCCATTCCAACACCCAAAATGTGTGGTAGCAACAGACTGGATTACTTCCAAGTGAAAGAGTCCTGCTTCCCACAAGGAGATTAGATATGAACTGAACTTTTAGATGAATGTCACTGACCCAGTGGTAATATTACCATTTTAGGATATGAACTATAGGTGTGCTAAGCCTCCAAATCAGAATGTCAAGCAGTTCCTTGCCATTAGTACATTCATAAAGCAGTCCTACATGAAAGATCCATCCATCCATTTTCTATTACGTTTGTCCTCATTAGGGCTTGATTTGGCTGAAGAATAATAAAAACCAAGAATCAGTGGAATTTCAAGAGGAACTATGCAATGTATGTTCAAGCCCTAATTATGTGTGTGGTGCACATTGACGGTTATCTTGAGTACACCACACACTATAAGAGCTTTTTAACACTTGTTTCCCCCTCCTCGTCATGTGTGGGGTCTCTCACGTTTTATAAAAAGGTTAAGATATTGAAAACTGCCATTTGTAATTGATGATATACTGTATCCTAGATATAATCACCACCACCAGGGTTGTACCTGAACGAGTTCAATGAACTGGTTCATATTTTGTGCGAAAAAGCCAGTCGGAATACACTGTTGACGAGTCTTCATATGTAGGCGGATAAACGCTGTATTTGGCAACCGATTCAGTGCGGCCACAGCCGCCATTCATGGCAGACACGTCGCAGCTGCGTCAGAACACAAAGTGCGTTCAGGGACACTGCGTAAATGGGAGTGAATGGGTTCTTTGGTTGTTCTTTTGTAATACAGTAAATAATTGTAAATATTTATTCCGCCTACTAAGAAAATTATTATTTGTATCAGAACGCTTTAGCTAAAAATCCATACACTCACACGGTTGTGATATGGAATTTATTTTGTTTTGTAACATAAGAATAGCTCAAATAAAATATTTTCTCAATATAGTCAGCCAGAGCGGCAAGGAATGCAAAGTTATCAATGTTATTTCACTATCGTTCATGTCAAACTGTGTTGCGTGTTTTTGTTAGCACATTAAGGATAAAAGTGCTGTTTTTTTTTAAATTCCTCATTTAAAAAAATACCAAGCAACATGTTTAACCTCAAGTTTTTGAGATTGTAGGGTGAAAGCTGCAGCTGGCTACTAATGTGGACTAAACAATGGGAAAATGAAATGCCAGCATTTTAAGGGGACTACCCCATCAGCAACATATTGAGAAAAAACAAAAAAGAACAATGAACCAGTTTCACTTTTGGAATTATCAACTTACTTCAACATTTTTCATAATTAACTATGAACTGAACTACTTCATTTTTGGAACGGTGAACTGAACTTTGAACTAGTTCGCATAGAAAATTTACTTTCCCAACACTGACTACCACGAGCTAAATTAGGAAATTCCGATGTAATATAAAGTGTTAGTACTGCGTTAATTACACACAGACATCGCTATAACTCTACTGGGATTTAAAGAGACATCTGTTTCTCTGCAAAGCGAGTGCAAACTGTGCTTTAGAGAATTAAAAACACACATCGGAAGAGGTATATTCGCAGCCGGGCTTCGGGGGTATCATGTCAGCCATGGGGAATGACATCTCCACACAAAGGAACAGGACACGACGTGGAGGTCTCTAATAGGCACAATTGAGTGCAGACTTCATGAGGCTCCACAGAGGCCAGCACTCCAGCCAAAACATCCGCTTTTCATCGTGTGTCAGACAACGACAGAACCCTCGGGACCCTCCAGACGACGTTCGCACAGAGGAGATTCGTTCACCTCCGTGCTTGATATACAACATCTTGGGTTGTATTTTGTCACAGGGAAGGCCAGGTCACATAAAACAGGAGAAAAGCCAGAGTGCCCACGGAGAACCCACTTCCAACTACTCAGTGGCTGTTTTTTTTTTTGGTGTCCCCTCATCCTAAGTAGCTCATGCTGATTAATCTCTCCTGAATTAAAAGCCTAAATGTGGCATTCGGCGTGGCATAAAACTCACTCTCATCCGTCACAGGGAAAGTCTGCACTTCACTACAAAGACACCTTCTCCGAAGGGATTAGCGGCGTCCGCAGAGAGCGGAGGCAAACAAAGCGGGGGCAACGACTCGTGCTGAGCAAACTGAAAAGCCTGAAGCAGGTGTCGCTCTTCTAGCTCGCCAAGAGGATGACCACATCGTCACAGAGGCAGCCCGGTGTTTGTTTTGGCCCCGTCAATCTGTTTAACCCTCAGAGAGTCAGAGAGCGGTCCATACAGGGGGTGGGGGGGAGCATTTTTGGGGCCAATTCACAGACACAAAAAGGTAAGTGGTGTTCCCAGAGATCAACACTGCACTTTGAGGTAACAAATCATGTGTTTGCTGTGTGCAGGAATGTGTCATTTCAAAGAGTTTTTGTAAAGCAGTTATGTCAGGTGAAGTCTGGCAGGCTTCTTCAAAGATTTTAACCATGTGTTGTTACAAAACAGACCTGGATATATAGTGAGTTTGGCTAAATAAGCACAGTAACAATTAGGAAGTTGGCAAGACCCTGCTTGGTAAGGCTCAGCGCTTTGTGGTCGATATGGAGACCTACATTGGGTCAGGTGGATTTTATGTTTTAAAGGAGATTGTATGCATTAGCCAGGTGTCTTAATAACATGTCTGTGACATATCTCATCACCACTCATAACCCAAACTTCAAGAATGATGTCAATAATTTATCATTGCACACACTTATCTTGTTGTCTCATACAAGTAAGCCAGCCCTCATCTCACTCTATATTGGGCCAATGGTGGGTCAAGCTTTCATTACCATGACGACCGGAGTCAAAGCATGAGATTTGCAAACGAGTTTCGGTTTGTTTTACAACATGGATCTCCTGGGCTTTTTTGGCTGTTCTGCAGGATTTTGTGCCGATTTGTGAAACCAGAAGCCATTTGATTTTAACACTCCATTGGGAGCTATTGAATGAGTTTTGGGAGGTTGTGTCTAAGATTCCTATAATGTGTAAGGTTTCACGAGGATACACCTGCCGAATTTGGAGTGTTTCTGGGACTTTAAAGCTACAAAACCTGTGTCCCTCAAGGCACTATGTGCTTGTTAGGTTAAGAAAGTGAAGTGGTCGGTGATTCGCGGAGAACCAGGGAGTTAGCCGTGATGCACCAACCGACACACAGGGCAAAGAGGCAGAATGTTTTTTTGTTTGGGCTACATGTGACAAATAGCTTCTGGAAAGAAGCAGTACCTCCCAAATACTGTATATGTTTATATTTTCATCCTGCTACTGATAAATTTCTCAGCAATGAGAAAATACAGACCAAATTAAAAGTTGCTAGCAGCAATGAATGGGCCCTCATATGCAATTTTTTTTTTTATGGCAAACCCTTACAATGATCAACAAACTTTGACACCATGCTTCATTCACATATGCAAAAATGCTTGGCAATTTCACTTCAACCATCTGTTCAGTACACCTGCTTCCGATTGGGGATTTTCTTGACAAATTCCATAATAAGATTTCGCCTGCGTATGAGTCCTGGAATTTGCCCCAAAAGAGTTGCTTATAAACAAAATGGCCCAATTTCCTGTTCATTTTCAGGCATGGGTCCCTTAGACTTTATGTGAGTTATGTTATGATCGACATTTCCACCAAATTTTTTGTCTATCGGTCGGTGAAACAATTGTCGAGGGCTAATTTTTTTCCAAAACATTCCAGGGCTCATGTTCAGAACCGCAAATATTTTTTGGAACCGCTAAAAGTTTTCACCAGGATACACACACATAGGTACGTTAAGGCCCCAAAAACAAAAATAATTTATAGTACACCTGAGGAACTCGAGCAGCATTGAGTATAAGTGGATTTGAAGAGGAACAAGATATGTTCTCAATATTAAAATCAGTGCATTTTTTTCTTCATTTAATCAGATTTGATCGTTCATTCATTTTCCGTAGCGCTTATCCTCACTAGGGTCGCAGGCGTGCAGGAGCCTATCCTAACTGACTCTGGGCAAGAGGCGGGATACACCCTGAACTGGTAATCAGCCAATCGCAGTAATCAGATTTGTGCCATGTTTAATGTAGGTATTTTTCAGTCTGGTTTATTCTTTATTTTTTTAGGAATTCCAGTCATTCAAATTTGGATGCACCTGGGTTGGCGCCTATTTGCGTTCAGCTTTGCGCAATGTGGTCCCCATGAGCTCCAACGTACTGTGCTATGATACCCGCATGAAGACCACCCATGCTAGACACCGGACCATTTCCTTTGTTCGGACCACTCGGCCTGTTTTGCATGTACTACCTCTGCCAGCTCCGTCCCGCCACAAAGGAAGGCCAGTTCCCATTTGGCAGTTAACCAGGAGGACATTGTCCCTGACCCTCAGACCCCCCTAACCAGCACTACAGCGATATTGTTACCATCAATCAACGTAACCACTTGCTTCCACTCCTGACTGACCCCGTCACCCTTTCCGGGTCTGTGGCTCCGTGCCGAGGCAACTCATAGACTTTGAACGATGCTCTAAAACCCTCAAATGGAGGAAGTCGCCATCGCAAAGTCAAGTGCTCTTAAACTCTTCGTCAGGGGCACGTCGAGCCATCGAGACAATTGGAGTCGTCTCGGAAGCACACAAGAGTCACCTTGGAGATGTATAGAGCGAAGGGCGGCTAATGTTCCAAAAGAAAGGAACATGTCTCTAATGTCTTAAGGCTAGTACTGACTGATATATAAAATAATGCATCACATATGGTGTCTTAATTATTTTTTATAGCAATAATTAATTGTGTTGGTATAAATAAGTGTTAGGCCACACTGAAAGGGAAAAAAAAAACGGAAAAGTCATAGGGGAAATTAAGTCGTAACGTTAGAAAAAAAGGAGAGTGAAGCGGTACATTTTTTAGAAAGAATATTTCAATATTTCAAGACAGTCACTTTTTAGATAAAGTATTTTTTTAAGTCATAGTATTACACTTTTTAAAAGATGTGTAACATTAAATGTTTTTGAAGTATTTTTAGAGGTATTTTTATATCAATATTGCAAGAATAGAATAATATATAAATATATACTGAATAAATAGTATTCTAAAATAATATTTAATATAATAATATACATTTGAAATATTAGGATTATTTGTTGTAAGATTAGAGTTACTTAGAAATTGGAGTTACAAAAAAAAGTCTGAATGTTCCAAGACTAAATTAGTAATATTTCAATGTTTTCTTGTAAGATTACAGTTCAATTCTTCTTTAGAAAAATGTGGTAATATTGGAAGAACTACATCATAAGTTTTTTTTAGATGAAAAAAAAACGTTGTTAAGTCATTCGTTTGTCTATATGCCCTCTGATTGACTGGTAACGAGTCCACAATTTTTCTCACCAAAAGTATGGATGGGATAAGCTCAGCAATATTATGAGGACAAAAAATCATTTTACAAAGACAATTTCGTAACAAGGTTTTCATATTAGTATTTACTCCGGGAAAAAAAACCTCATAAATATCTATTATTGTAAAAATAATAATAGTAATAATAATGTTTTAAAGGAGTCATTATGCAAAATGACTTCACTACAAGGGTGAAGTGGAACCCGATGACAGGAAACCTACATTTAGGCAACTACAATGGAGTCAAAGATAAGAGGGAAAATGGTTAGCTAATGATAGATGTTACTATGTGACCTTCAGCTACTTCCCAGCCTTGATGTGCGCTGGACCTACAATGTGGTTAGAACCTCAACAACAGCACGTCATTTGCCTCATGAACTCACACCGACAGTTTATGAGGCAAACACGCACACACGCACGGAAAGAAGAAATCTATTCTCAACACAAGGTGCACTAAAGTCGGAGGATTGCAGTGCAAGCGAGCGTTTATCCTGGCTCAGGGTAATTAGTTCGTCCCATCTTCAAGTCCTGCAACATATTTGGTTACGGAAATAAAAGTCCGTTAGGAGGTGCAGCCATTGTCCCGCGAAAAGAGGAGCTAAACCCCTCCTGTCTTCTGAAATAAGGGAGACACTGGGAAGTCCCGACTCCCAAGGAATGTCTTTTTAAGATCATCTCTTGATGACTGTGTTAAAACAAAGCAGACTCACTTGAAGGGAAGGGAGCAAGATGCAATTTTGTAACCAATGTGGAAAAGATGTACCGCACACACAAAGAGCTCTTTGAAGAGCAACGACAGGAGAAGCTACAATACGACTGTGATGACATCTGCGCACGCTCCAGAGAACTTTCCCCAAGACTCATTTTCCTATCGTGAAGATTTGAGGCCTGGGCTGTGGCCACGCTACTGACAAAAGGTTTTGGGAAATCTTGGTGAAATTTTAGGATGAACCTACTGTAAAATGAACTACAACCTTTACAAGTGAGCATAATTTTACCTTCTATCAACATTTGAATGAACATGTACAACTGCTCAATGTTTCTGTACTTTTGCGCTATTTGCTGTAGCAAGGAGCTTTAAGGGCAAAATTCACAAGTACATTTCCAAGTAAGTCCAATTGTTAGGTGTAGTCTTGGTCTCATGATGAAGAAGACTGTACTTGCATAGTAAGTACTGAAACACTGTACGGTAGAACATGCACATTTTAAAGTTTCTAGAAGGTCAAATTAAGTTCACCTGTAAAAGTGTTAGGTTAGGTTTTAGGTTAATCCTGAAAATTCACCCGATAGCCCAATATCCCTAACTTTTTGAGTCGCCTAAGTCCCTTTTCCACCAAATAAGGTTTGTTAAAGTGGTAATTTTCACACAAGTAGCACAATGAACTAGTGGTTAGTATGTCTGTCTCACAGTGGGTTTAAATCCCAACTCAGGCCTTCCTGTGCATTCTCACCTTGCTGGCATGGGTTTTCACCGGGTACTCATTAACTTCATTAATATTCATTGCAGCCCTCCCAGTTAACATGAATATTTGACTTCTATACCCGTCAATGGCAGTCAATGAATTAAAAACTCTCAATTGTCCCTAGGTGTGAATATGAGTGGGAAAACTTTATCTATATTTGCCCTGTGATTGACTGGCGACCAATGTAAGGTGTCAGCTGGGGTAGGCGCCATCTTACCTATGATCCTATGACCCTAATGAGGATTATCACCATTGATATGGATGGAATTTCTACATGTAGGTATTTGGGAAATATCCTACCCGTACCGTTGCACTTTCAGAACAGGGCGCAGTAGTGTGGTATGCTTCACTGAGAAAACCCACACAAGCACTGGGAGAAAAATACAGGAGGGCCTAAACTGCGATTTGAACCCAGAACCTCAAAACTGCGCAGCAGACGTGCTAACCACAATTTCACCGTGCTGCTTGTGTAAGCCTATTCTATCATAACAAATCTTAGATGGTGGTAACGGGACTTTAACCCAGGCCTCACACCTTCATGACTGGAAAATCAGTCTCGAGGTGAGAAGATGGAAATGCTTCTCAAAACATTTCTATATAGAAAAACAGGAGGTCAGGTTAGCGGGGACCAACTGTTTACTGGAAAGCTTTAGCGAGGGACTGTACATGGTATGCAGGCTAAGCGATGTGGATCAGTGGCTACAAAATCCCATCAAAGGAGGTTTCTCGGTGTCAAACGTGTGAAACTAAGCTTATCCGCCAGAAAGGCGAGCTGCTGGCAGTGTGAACCGGTTGGACTTTTTCCGTAAATGGGCCTGTGACCTGGCTGTTTCATATTTGGGGTTCTTTGTTCTATTTGTGCATACCAGCAGGTGGTGTCCCCAACTCCAGCTGATGAATCATGGTTTTAAGCACCTTGGCAATGAATTGCTGGCATAAGAACGGGATGGTCTGTCTTAGAGCCGATACCTAGCATGGCAACACGGCTGTGCATTACTGTACATGACCGAGTCGGGTCGGTTCACAACACAATGGTGCTGACTGACAATATCTGATCACTGTCCAAAGTTAAAGCACCTCTTGACCATTTTGACCCTCTGATTGAAGAACTTTCATTCAGAGCCAAGGGTGAGGAGAAGGACTATTAGCGCCACAACCGTGCATGATCATGGAGCCACTACATGCCATTGCCAATGTCTGGTGTGAAGTATAAAATCCTGTAATTCTGGGACAGTACACGATTCCTTTCAACACAACGGGGAGAGAAAGCGAGTGTCATGCGTTAAACTTCACATACTGCAATGCAGAGTTCCCACACACAGGAGTAGTCCAGCTGCTGTTAAATCTCTGACACTACCTCAGAAGGCAGGAAATTTCCTGTTCGATTTTTTTGTGTTCATACAGAACACATTTACAGAAAACAGGCAGGAAACTGGCAGCTTTTGCAGGCAGTGTAAAAGGCTAGTGCCTCCTTTGTGCACAAAAAAAGGTAATCTGATCATTTATAAATAGAGAGCTTCCTTAAGATTGCCGCATGAGAGCCGTAATAGAAGACCAAAGCAGCTTTTACTCAGAACCAATCTAAAGCGGGATATTGCCATAGTTATGCATACTTTCACACAGCAATGTGCCAGTCTCCAGCTAGATAATTAGATGACGTCAGCGACTTTGTCTGGTGTGACGTATACAACAGTTGTTGGACAGCCAAGCCTGTCAGTGTGGATTCCCTTACAAGCATGCGTCATCTTGTCTCTTTCAGAAGGGTGAAATTTGCCGGTTTAACTTTGTCCCCGCCATTTTGATTTAACAGGCAGTGTAAAAAGGTCTAGTGCATCTTCTGCACACAACAAAGGCTCAGCTGACCATTTTTTAACACAGAGATCCCTTAGAATTCCAGCGTCAGAGCTGTAAGAAGCCGTAGGAGGCCAACCCAGTGAAGTTGAGAAAGTTCCACAATTGCAACGACAGGGTCCACTTTCACACATCGATACGGACTTTCGCATTCACATAATAGGACGATGACGAGAAGTCCCACTTCTGTCCCTTCTTTCTGGCATTCACAATACACGTGGGCACAATATTGCCTCCGCCATGGCTCAGATAATACGTCAGATGGCAGAAAATCGACGGGCAGACTTTGTCCGACCCATTCCGTGTTGGTGTCTTTTATACAGAAAAGTGAAAACAGAAAAAAGACGGGGTATCATAAATACAGTACAGTTTTTTCACAATAGTTGTACCCCTCCCGCACGCTTGAAACACATTTACATGTATTAAACACGCTTTTAAAACACAATGTAAATATATTTGAACACCAAAAAAAAGTAAGCATCAAAAAGAAAATACTGTATGAATTGTAATATTTGATATATGCCTTAAAGAAGTGGGGCCAGTCTGCGTGTGAGTGTCTGGGTGTGAGCTGTGGCTAACAGCAGCTCCTGCGTGAATGTGATGAACGTGTCTATGGGTTTTACTGTTCACCCTGCGTTCAAGAAACAGCTTAAAAAGCATTGTGACTGTGGCTTTTCCTTTCCCACATGTGAAGGTAAGTAAGCATATTATAAAAACTCCAAAATGGTCACTAGATGGATAGGTGGGGGAACACTTTACTTACGATAAAGGCAACCTGCTTCTCCATTGAGTTGAGACCATCCATGGCAGCACTTGTAGACAGTGTGAGAATCCTGCCGGTACACTTGTCTGTACGCTGTGTAGTACGCCGTCCTGTCAGCATGGCAAACACAGACAACCGCTCAATCAGACACATGACAGTGAAGAATGGTGCATTAAATAATCAAGTTTTGTTTTTCAACCGTTTTATTCGGCGTAGGTGATCCCTTGTACTTTTGTGACCCCTTTCATTGCGGCACCGCCACGGACATTAGGACTCGTGACAAGGTGCTTTGTTTACAACGGGTAATTGTAGCCCTCGGCGGCCTTCAAAGGAGGGAGTGAGAACCTCTGACGTGGAATGACTCTGCGTTACCATTAAGACTGTGGAATGTTGACTGTGGAGACCTTTGTGTGTTTAATAGCTAGTTGGGTTGAGTAGGGTTGGTGTTGGGGGGGGCTACACCTTGCACTTAACTGTAAGACGGCTGTCATTAGAAGACAAGCCCAGGAGAAAAATGGAGATATGGGTTTTGTTGAAGATGAAGGGAGTAGAAATGATGGTTTCCTGCTGTTAGTGAAGGATAAAACCAAACGTGACTGGTGGAGACAATTCAAAGACGTCCGTTGAAAGTTTATCCACACTCTGGTCAACCAGATCATCCATCCTGTCCACCACCTCTTTGATGGGAGACATTGATTCATATATACTCTACTGTGCTTTTTAACGCAAGGCCATACAATGCCATGACATAAATTATTTTATTTTATTGAATTTATGGACAATTTATCAATTAAAAAGAAAGATCACATTTCATCTAATTAGATATATTTATATTTTCGAACAAAAAAAAACTCAATTTCTTTTTTCAAAAAGTTCAAATGAGTTTGACACAAAATATTTTAATTATAAAATTAGGTGCGTTCCAGAATTGTAGACCTTTTTGCCCCCTCACCAAACCTCAATTCATACTGCACATACATTAAAATGACAGTATTACATTACTTTAAAAGTCCATCTAATTAGTCAAGTTGGATCACTGTACTGTCTAAATAATCACAGACTTGAGAATTATGAGGTTGTTGTTATTACTACTTATTCTGGAGGCTATGTTCATTTTACATTTGCCATGTTGATTCGATAACTGAAAAATTGCAAACTCATTACAGGTGGTTATCGGTTTAAGAAGGAGTTCTGTTCCTACAGCGACGACATAACCCAAATTTGGCTGGAAAAGTCAGAAAACACCTGAATCTATCACTAACCTACACTAATGTATTTTAATATTAAAATAATATTTAAAAATATCTATTTGTATCATCAATTAATTGCAATTAATTAACCAATCATTTAATACAATAAATCAGTACATATGTAAACTTTATTTGACTACTTTTTGTATTATTTAAAATAAATCAGTAAACCAATTATTTAATGAGTTACATTAATTACAAAAAACACAAATAATACTTTTTTTAAATAATAAATTTTTAATATTATTGTTTTTAATTAACTAGAATTGTTTAACCAATTATTTAATAAACTAAATACAAAAATGTAAATTTCATTATGTAACATTGTTTATCCATCCATTTTCTGTACCGCTTATCCTCACCGGGGTCGCGGGCGTGCGGGAGCCAATCCCAGCTGACTCTGGGCGAGAAGCAGGGTACTTACTGAACTGGTCGCCAGCCAATTGCAGGGCACATACAAACAAACAACCATTCGCACACACATTCACACCTATGGGCAATTTAGAGTCTCCAATTAACCTTACATGCATGTTTTTTGGATGTGGGAAGAAACTACCCAGAGAAAACCCACCCAGGCACGGGAGTACATGCAAACTCCACACAGGCTAGGCCGGATTTGAACCCGGGTCCTCAGAACTGTGAGGCAAATGTTCTAACCAGTCGTCACCGTGCCACCTCCAACATTATTTTACTCATAGTTATTTTATTTACAATAAATAATTTAACGACTAGAGTCAAAAAGTATATAGATAATAAATAAATGCAATTTTTTTCAATTTTAACCAAATTTTGGGGAAAGAATGTTGGGCAAATTAAAGAACTGGGTGTGCTGTATGTGGCCTGCGGGCCATACTTTGTCCACACCTGGTCCAAATACATGAAGTGAGGGAGTATGCGACGAGAACGTGGACATGAAGTTCCTCACCTCCTCTCATATCCAATGCACCACGACTGTCCCACGCAGCCTTGCTTCCACACTTTGACCATGCGTGTGAAAGCCTGCACGCACGGCTGCCTCTGGGCGACCAGCATCACCTCCTGCTCCATGCAAACATTGGGCCTTCCAGGAAAGGGGGGGGGGGGGGGAAGACAGTCAAGTATGGTGTCAAAATGTTTTGTTGAGGTGAAAAAGATTTACAGCTGTGGGGTCGATTTGAGGAACCCGACAGCGAAGAGAGACGGCCGAGCTTCAGTAAGTCGTCGCGTTTATGCTGTGGCTGTTGATGTTTTCTTTGTAGGTCATACATTAGTCATCTTGAGAAATTTTAAGTCATCCGAAAAGTCTATCTTTTTAGTAACATTTCAAACAAAAACATCATGTACGATTATTTGTAGAAAACTAATGTTGGGGGGCATATTCATTATATTCTGGTATCCTCCACTTCATATGCAAAAGGCCAAAACATGACGAGCCGTAGTGATAAAAGAGAACAGTACGACTTTCTACAACCCCAATTCCGATGAAGTTGGGATGTTGTGTTAAACCTAAATAAAAACAGAATACATCCATCCATTTTCTGAGCCGCTTATCCTCACAAAGGAGTGCTGGAGCCTATCCCAGCTATTTTCGGGCGAGAGGGGGGTACACGCTGAACTGGTCGCCAGCCAATCGCAGGGCACATGTAAACAAACAACCATTCGCACACACATTCACACCTACGGGCAATTTAGAGTTGTCAATTAACCTGCCATGCATGTTTTGGGGATGTGGGAGGAAACCGGAGTGCCCGGAGAAAACCCACGCAGGCACGGGGAGAACATGCAAACTCCACACAGGCGGGGCCAGGGGATTGATCCCCGGTCCTCAGAACTGTGAGGTAGACGCACTAACCAGTCATTCACTGTGCCGCGAGAACTAAAATGACCACTTATTGTAATTACAATTAATAACCAATAAAATTACAATAAAATGAATGAAAAAATGTACTTATATATATATATATATATATATCCCCACAGCCTTGCCCTGACCCGGGACCTTGTTTCCAGAGAAAAGCACTTTCTTCATAATGGAGTGTTACACAAAAATGAAATGTTATCAGTTTTAAGTTTTATTTTTTTGCACGGGGTGTGCCGTTAATGAGTGTGCGAGAAACGATTGACACCTCATAAGTCACGTCTTCTTTCTGATTGGTTGGTTTTCCTCAGGTGCAGTGGTTTCTTCATATTGAGAAACGCAAGATAGGGCCAGAGGCCGCTTATATTTTTCACATATCATGTTTATCATGTATTTATGTCAGTCATAATGACTGTTTTAACAAATGTCACTAAAAGTGATTCTTGGGGCAAAATTGCAAATTCCCCCTGAAAGCTAAGAAGAATAAGCTAATTTACTTTTTTCCATTGTTTTTTTTGGGGGGGACATGTGTTTGGAAGTCGACTTCCATTAATAAAGCTTGAGGAAAACTATTTGGACTGAATGAAAACATGCAGAAATATGACCACAAACTAACTTTAGAAGTGCAGCAACAAACATCAACACTACAAAACACAGAATGGGAGCGCAAGGACTCGTCATCATCTTTGTCAAATCTCCATCCCCTCTTCATTTACCATTCAGTGGTTTTGTTGACGCTTGACTTCAAACTCTAAGGTGAAAGAATGCCTGCACGCAGGCAATGTGCAATCGTGTCAATTACAGACGACGCATTTCCAGGGACTCACCGCTGCACTCTTACAGGAACCTGTTGCATAGCGTGCAAAACACAATCATAGAAGACATCAAATGGTTACTCACATAAACGGCTGAAGGCTGTTGGCGTTGCCATACCGGTAAACGTGGGCTGCGCGAACAAATACGAAGAAAAAAAGCAATATAAACACGCTCTCCATAACCCTCCTCTTCTTGCTTTCAAAGACGTGATTCGCTCAAAAAGCACCTATTAACGGGATTTGGAAAAATATATATATATATAATTTTAAAAATACTCAAAAGGCACGTAAGGTGATGTTCCGCGTGGAAATGAGTCAATTACTCCAAGGATGACACATCCATCGCTTTTTCTCGTTCTGTGTGAGTGTGTGTGCGTGACACACTGTCAAAAATCAACCAGAAAACAGAAGCTCATCCGTGCAGATGTTTCACTGGGGGAAAGAAAAAAAGACCTGGAGGAGGCTCGCTCCATTCACTTGGTAATGTGTGTGCGTGTTGGTAGGGAGGAGTGTTGTTCAAAGCCCCGCGCAAGCACACACGCGCACCCTGCAGTGCGCAAAATGTCCAGCAAACACTTCCAACTTAATAAACTGACTTGAGTTAAGAGCTGTAACGTGATTTGTTTAATATCACTACACAAACTATTATGGACACCTTTTAAGAAATAAAATACTGGCACAAATACAAGTATTAATGATAACAAAATAAAAAAAAATAAAAAAAAACAACGAACAAGAACATGTCCTCTCATAACAGTCTTGAAGTAATGTTATCAGTTGCAGTGGGTTCGAGGGTCCCATGAAGTCCTCTAATGGCCAGTGTGCGAGTGAGCAAACAGCTGACCGTGCGGTCAAGGGGTCGGCAGCCGCCGCTGTTCTGGTAAACAAAGCTTTCATTGCTCACATGTGTGCTCGTGACCCCCAAAGAGTGGCGGGTCACTGCTGAAAGGCCCTCGCAGGAGGACGCGGCGTCGGCTACATGACGTTCGAATTAGGACACAGACAACTAAGGGCTCGGCTATTTATACAAACTGAAAGGTGCATCCATGTAAACAGGGAGGTTTCCCACGTTTTCCTGTCAGGGACCGTGTTAGAGGGGTTCATCTGTTTACGACAGTTACGATTGTCCAATCATGTAGTTTGCACAGCAGTGTAAAAATGCCAGCCGTGTGGACTCGAGTCACATCTTGGACTCGAGTCAGAAATTTGATGACTTTAGACTCGACAAAATGCAAAGACTTGTGACTTCACTCTGACTCGAGCCGATTGAGATGAAAAGACTTGCCACTTGTCCTCCTAAAATATTGAGAAACGAACACTGCAGTTGTCTCTCAATAGCTCAACATGCTGTTAATTTTATTATTGGAATTCCTGAATGATGTAATCATAAAGATGCCATTCTCAATCGATATCACTCAGGTGGAAGTGTCCCATCATACTAAAGATCAATTTGAGGGGTTTTTTCTTTTCTTTTCTTTTTTAACAGGGATCGGCCTGTTACAATGAGAAGAATGGACCAGGAGGTCACTTTAAGACACTACCTAAAGTCAGGTTTTTATTAGAAAATAAATAGTCCAACATAAATCAACAATAAATGTGGCAGTTACATTAGGTACCTCAGTGGGGTAAAATTGTGCCTCTATAACAAGATGACAAACTTGTGTTCTTCTTCTTTTTTTATTTTATTTTTTTATTAATGCCTTATGTTTTTGGTACTCACAAGAAATGACAAGTTCAAACTGAAATCTAGTCATATTTGTGTTTTATTTATTTGTACTTGTGTTTGTGTTTGAAATTGCCTCACTAGAAATGTTTGAAGACAAGAAAATGCAGGTTCCTGCTACATGCACGATGTGAATTTAAGAAATATACTGTTGATTCCCTAAACCCAGGAAACCAATAGGTCGTTCATTATTAAGTGGAATGTCTCATTTTCTCTTGTGTATCCAAACAAAAATATATTTTATCCGATTACTTTATTCGATAAAATCGTCAGTAGGATACTCGATTGGTTAATTGTAGCACTACCGGATGCAAATTCTCATTTGTGACAGGTCTGCTTTATGTAACTTCAGAAATAAAGTGAGAAAAAGTAAATTGGAGCATAGCATTTTTAAAGAATAACTACTGAAAACATACTATTGATCATTTTTGAAGGGCCAAAAACTACGGCTTTGAAGGTGCATACATTTTGATCAGCCCTGTAGTTTTCTTTTTAAGGTTCAATGGACTTGTTTGATTTTTTTTTTTTTTTATGAGTATGGTTTTAAAATATATTAAATATATAATTATACATATACATTTTATTTTATACATTTTCATATTAATACAATATATTGTAAATTATATATATATATATATATATATATATATATATATATACATATATATATATATATATATATATATATATATATATATATATATATAAATTGTAAATATATGTATATATAAATATAAATATTAAAATATATTATTATTGTTGTTAAAATTACTCAAAACTCGAAGTATAGGACTTGCGACTTGACTCGGGACTTGCTTGTCTCGACTTGGGACTTGACTAGAAACTTGCATGTCTTGACTTGCGACTTGGCTCGGGACTTGAGGGCAAAGACTTGAAACTTACTTTTGTGACTTGCAAAGTAATGACTGAAAAATACCGTAGGCCTATGTGGTCATGCAGCACAAGAAGGCAAATACAAACACTGTATTTATTGAATTTATTATGCTCCGACATTAGCGTAGATTAGTGGCAGGTTACGGCAGTTTCTGGCTTGAGTACAAATTCACTTTACGTCGCCACCGTAGAAAACTTACTCTGTTGTAAACTAAAGACCACCTGTATTGAATTTGGCTTTCTGCGCTAAAATGTAGGTTTGTTTTTTTTCATAATAAGCAGAAGTAAGAAGTGGAACTATTGAAATAGTTAACTGTTAACAGTTTTAAGGATTTTCATGCCCATGTGAACAAATGTGGTTTGTCACCTCACATTTTTGAGCAATAAAACACCTGAACATTGACAAAAGACCTTACTTTTGTTTATATCAAAACAATAGGCAGTGGCTTCACGTTGCTGCCGCTTGCTTTGGTCACCATTCTGTTGTTTTTTGGTCAAATGCGGCCTTCAGTCATACAATGTGAATCACACGCACACCCTCTTATAAGTGGGATGTGGCGGTTTATATAAACAAACAACCACACTCACATTCACACCTACGGACAATTTAGCATCTTCAGTTAACTTACTATGCATGTTTTTAGAATGTGGGAGGAAACCACAGCATCCGGAGAAAACCCACACAGGCACGAGGAGAACATGCAAATGCTACACAGGGAGGCCATATTTGAACCCGGGAACCCAGAAATGTGAGGCAGATGTGCTAACCAGTCGTCACTGTGTCGCCACTGTGAAAACAACTCTTGGAGAAATGAACAAAAACACTATAACTTGCATGCTGGGCCAGTAGATGACAATATGCAAAGAAACAATAAGCCCAACTGCAACGATACTTGCTTCTGATTGGGGTTGATTTGGGCAAATTACCTTCTCAGAGTTTATTAAAGAACTGGAATGTGCCCAATATGGCTGCTTCAAACCAAAATGGCCATCTGCCTGTTTGATTTCGGGCACGGGTCATTGTGACTTTTTCCTGCATCCTGTCATGATCGAAACATCCACCAAATACTGTGTTGAATGGTGCAACTGAATTTTTTTTTGGGGGGGGGGGGGGGTGCAAGTTTGAGACCTCTAAAATAAAAAAAATTTTCCCCAGGATACACATGCTTGCAATAAATGGTGAGTTTTGAGGCATGGTGAAGCCACAAATAAGAGAAAACTGAGAACAATGCATTACATATCATGGGTTCTCAAACTAGGATCCACAAGCCTTAACTTGGTGGTCAGAAAAGTAATTTGCAATTAGTTAAGTTTATCATTTAAAAAAAATTGCAAGCCAACATAAAGTATGGGAAACAGCAACCAAAAATACAAACATACTAAACCAATTATTCCTCACTACCTTAGCTTTTTGTCAAATTAAAAGCACTGCTATGAGTTTGCATGTTCTCCCCGTGCCTGCGTGGGTTTTCTCCGGGCACTCCGGTTTCCTCCCACATCCCAAAAACATGCATTAATTGGTGACTCTAAATTGCCCGTAGGTGTGACTGTGAGTGCGAATGGTTGTTGGTTTGTATGTGCCCTGCGATTGGCTGGCAACCAGTTCAGGGTGTACCCCGCCTCCTGCCCGATGATAGCTGGGATAGGCTCCAGCACGCCCGCGACCCTAGTGAGGAGAAGCGGCTCAGAAAATGGATGGGTGGATGGATTACAAGAAGGAACTTGCATTTTTAATTAAATTCACTTGTTTCTTCACTAGTTAAACTTTGCCTTTCATATAACACACCGACTTTATCACAAAAAAATACGACTATTTTTTCATCACCAATGTCTTTGTTCTTGCAAAAATTACAAATTATTTTTTCTTGAAAAAAAACCATTCATAACTTTTTTTCTTAAAAAATGCAGAATTTGTTGCTACAATACAACTGTTTTTCTCTTCAAAAATAAGCAACTTATTGGGTCCAATGTAAGCATGGTAGTATGCGACAGTGTATTTTCGTTCGTTAATCCTGAAAAAGGCAGGTAACCCGTCTTCAATTTAAAGATATTTGGCTACATCTAGAGTAACTTTGAGGTAATAACAGCTATCTGCCTGCACTAATGGCGGCGTTCCATATCCAGTCATTGAATGAAATGACAAATGGGGGGCGTGTGAGAACCTGAAGAACATGATTTGCCGTACTAGAATAAAGTATAATTGCACATCCGCTGCAGTAGATGGCAGTCTATCTCTTTCTTTTGTACTTTCTTCAATGTTTATAAGGATTAGATTAGATTACCCTTTAGATTATACAATTTAATATAGAGGTGTACTCGCGGGGGCTGCGGGTGGTCGCAAATTATTTTCTTCTTCCTGGGTGGGGGTCATAACAGAAAACAATTGAGAAGCACTGAGTCATTCTAACCGCGCAGTTGTCACTTGCGAACTTTGAACTTCAAGTACCATGCAGTACGCAATATCAGCGCGACTCCTCTCGCCACGCAATTCGGATTTTCTAGCGACAGCGCTGAAGTTTGCGTCTCGGCGAGACATGTCGACGCGACCGGTTACTTTGCTCGGTGCCATGGCCTTCGGAGGCCGGGCGGACGCCGAGCAGAGTCTGGAGATGGCCAAGATCTTCCTGGACCGAGGGCACGAGGATCTGGACACTGCCTTCATGTACACGGATGGGAAGTCGGAGACCATCATTGGGGACATGAACCTCCCCAAAACAGGTCGAGTAGATGGCGAACTGCTTCAATTTATTTTATAAATTGTAGTAATCTCAAATACAGTTGTGCAACGTTCTTCTTCTTCTTCTTCGTGTGCCGTGACCAAATGTAGCAAAAAAAAAAAATTAAATAATTGTTTCTGTTCGCTTTTGTTGTAAACACACCGCGTAAATTGGCAAGTGTCATACGTAATTTGAAAATGTATACATTTGCAGGAACTGAGTACACTGACGCTAACATTGGAAACATATTGCTCACTTTTCCATCGTGTGCCATTAGCAAATTTGACACGGCAAACAAAATGGGGACAACGCTCATGTTGTTATCAACATTTCCTTTTGGGTTTCTGTCGTAAACGCACTTAATAGCAATATGTATATTTGTATACGTATTTACATTTGTAGAAGGTGGAAATTGAATACACTGCTGTTTTATATGAACTGTTGCAAAAATTTATAATGGAAACATCTAATGTGGTTGAAATTTGCTTGTCAATTTTTTTTTTTTAAAGCGTCATGAAACATTTAAAAATACATTTGCTGAAACTGAATATACTGATGCAATTTTGAAAAATACTGTTTTCATTATTAGCTATTATCAAATGTAATGTTATAATGACATGTAGAAACCAAAATACACTGTTGCTACCTTTTGGGGAAAAAAATCTGCTCTCGATTGACAAATGCAGTAAAAACAAAATAGTAGTCAATTAGCAACAAAACTATTCATTTGATGAGCTACTTTTTTTTAATAGTTGCCAACCCTTGAGTACCCGCTGTCTTTGTCACATGCCCTAGCTCGCCCCCGGTAGTCATGGTAACAAAAACCATACGTGGCATTTGCAGATCTGACTGAGCAGCCAGATCTTGGCCGCAATAGGCTCCATTTTTGGTACTATGGTAAGCTTCACAACTCCAAAGAGAAATGTAATTAAATAAATGCCTTCTATTGTTCCTTTTTCTTAATACAGTCCGCATTGCCACCAAGGCAAACCCGTGGGACGGCAAGACGTTGAAACCGGAGAGTGTGCGCTCTCAACTGGAGACATCCCTTAAGCGTCTGCAGACTGACTGTGTGGACCTCTTCTACCTGCACGCCCCCGATCACCTCAATCCAATCGTGGACACCCTGCGGGCTTGCAACGAGCTCCACAAAGAGGTAAAGAAACAGCTTTTGTCCGGTAAAGAATCATAATAGATCTGTGTGTGCCATATGATAATGTTTAGTTTTCAAATTTCTCCTTCAGGGGAAATTCAAGGAGTTTGGACTTTCCAACTATGCATCATGGGAAGTGGCTGAAATTGTGTGCCTGTGTAAACAGAATAACTGGATTGCACCCACTGTGTATCAGGTAATGAGCGTGAAAATTGTTGTACATGGGCACAAGTACTTCAACACCTACAAAACGCCACTTGGTAAATACTTTGTTACTTCTCCATTTGCATTTTTTAAAGAGCTTACTGCATCTCACAGGGGATGTACAACGCCATTACGAGACAGGTTGAGACAGAGTTGCTGCCATGTTTGAGGTACTTTGGGATGAAGTTCAACGCATACAACCCTCTCGCAGGTACACTACGTGTTTTAAAGGAGAGCGATGTTACCTTATTGATTCACATTTATTGGTCCAGTCATAGTTAACAGAGCTTCATGGCTAGTCTTGTTCTCTCACTTTTTCACCCATTAAACACAATCTTCTCTCAAATGACTTGAAAAGACATAATGGAGCTAATGTTTGGATTCTCTTTGCCAGGTGGCCTTCTGACTGGAAAGTATCACTATGAGGACAAAGACACATCTCAGCCCGCAGGGCGATTCTTTGGTGACAACTGGGCTGCAGTGTATAGGGACAGGTGAATTTCAAGCTATTTTATTTTAATTCTCATTAACGTCAACAGAAATGCTGTTTTTTTTTCTTCTTGCGTTTTGGTGATGCGAAATTTCCGCCTGACACCAGCGATATATATATATTTTTTTAAACCTATCATTGAAAAGTAATTTTTCATTATAAAACTGCATTTGTACAAAAAAAAATCCAATAAGAGGAAAAACATGCAGGGTTTCTTATTAAAAATGGTTTGTCTTTCTATCGTGCTCCATTTGGCGTGTAGGTACTGGAAGCAGAGTCACTTCCAAGCCATAGAAGTGGTCCAAAAGGCCTTGGAGGTGGCGTACAGCCCGACACCACCCACCCTGTTGTCTGCCGCCATGCGCTGGATGTACCACCACTCCCAGCTCAAGGTGCCACAGACACACAGATCAATGTGATCACGGAGGATTGCGTTGTAACGCCTCTTGCTTGTTTGAAGGGTGACCTCGGCGACGGCGTCGTCATTGGGATGTCCAGTGTGGAGCAGCTCAGACAGAATCTAGCCGCCACGGAGGAAGGTCCTCTTGATGAGAGGGTGGTAAAGGCCTTTGGGGACGCTTGGAACCTGGGAGCTCACGAGTGTCGTAACTATTTCCGATAGACTGAGCAGAGTGAGATCCTCCAGGGATGTCCGGCACAAATGTGTTGATGATCGCTTAATCATAGAGTAATCACAAAAAGTTAGGGATACTGGGCTTTCGGGTGAAATTTCAGGATGAACCTAAAATGCACTATAACCTTTACAGGTGAACTAAATTTGACTTTATGTAAACCTTTTAATGCACATACACCTATTGAATGGTTCATGAAAATTTCAATGAACTTCCACATCTAATGCCTTTCCTGTTACTCTTCCCGTCTCCTTCAGCTCCTTGGTAGTCAGCAAGTTATGCGAAAAGTTGGACGTGCGTTCAAAAGTTTAAGTCAAGTTCTCCAGTAAAGGTTACAGCGCATTTTAATTTCATCCTTAAATTTCGCCCCAATATCTCTAACTTTATGAGAGTGTATTTTTTCATAAATGTGAAATGGCCTTCAGAGGACTATATAACTTCTTTTGATCAAACATAATTTGAATGTGCACGTACATGCTCGCCTCCCTTCCGTCTTTAACTCTAATTATACCGGAAGATGAATTGTACAGCACACACAATTTTGTAAAATAGATGACGCTTCATTTTCATATTTCATCAGATTTTACATGAAAATAATTCTAACCTGTTCTCCAAATTAACAAGTACTCGTAAGCAACATTTCAGTCCGTATCTAAAATGTCAAGTTGGAGAATACGTTTTTGGGATGATGAAAAAAAAGATGTTGCATATGTTTTCTCAATCGTGATGTGACGTTTAAGAATAAAAACAAGATTACAAAACAAAAAAACCTGCACAATCATCATTTCCGGTCAATCATCCTCCTCATCTTCTTTGTCGTCCTGCATGGGCTCTTCCTCCCCCTCCAAGATCTCAAATGCGCCCGTTTCAGAGCTCCACATGCATTTGATCTTCACTTTGAACTCTGCCATCTCGACACCCAACAGTTTCTGTGAACAAAACCACTTTTTTATGTCGAAAAACAAATCAAAATTCTGTTATGAACTCAGCAGAATGCAACTATGTATAAAACAATGAAACATAATTTACCCATTTGTGACGACATCTAGTGAGGCATTCATTTGTTTGGATAAAGGCATAAATGCCTGTAAATATCGTTATACACTCCTGGCATGTGCTCCAACCATTTGTGTTAAAATATAAGTTGAAGTTTATACCTACCGTGCTATTAATGCTAGTATTGTTAGGCCGTCCATGGCGAATCCTATTATGTGCTAGCAGACTTTTGTTGGACAGTTGTGTGGTTTGAGTGAAAAATGTGTAATTGTTTTCTTTTTTTTAATGTTTAAACTTCCACAGGGAATAGCAAACAGCTTGAAGCGAACATTTGGCCTTTTTTTTTGAGGAATCGTTCACCATCTGCTTCTTGTTGGGAAGTTTGCTTCCACCATCTAGCACTCATACCTAAAATGTTTGCTCTCCACTTGATTAAAATCAGCCAGGAGACTGCTTGTATTATGAAGAACACGTAAGTTGGGTCACTTAAGTCGAGGTACCATCGTATTATTATTTTATTTACTAGTAATAGTCAATACATACCTAGTAGCAATATACATAAGTATATAAATATGTTATCTAGTAATAAATTTGTATTTTTTTAGGTTTCTAACAAAACCACTATTCTCTCATGAACTCACCAGAATTCGAGCCTGTTCGGGGGTGAGGACATCGCCACATTTGCAGACCGTGTGGTCCCTTAGTAGCGTCACAACACCTTTTTTTAAGAAAAGATATATATAAATCATGCCGTAATCCTTCAGTCTCTGTGTTATTTGTTCCATGCTCACATTCCTACCCTTCTTGAGCGTAGTGGGGAGGCCAAGCTGCCTTAGCTGAGGCTCCATGGAGTGAGGGAACTGCTCCAAAGGACCCTCGTCCAGAGTCACGTCCATCTGAGCCGGATTTCCTGACCGCGCATAATCCATCTCTCTGTAATGTCCGAAATACCTGTGGAGGTGGTTTAAAAAAAAAAAAAAAAAAAAAAAAAACACAAATTACATCTGTATTACAAGCCATAAGACTTTGGTATTAGTATTATTTATTCGCTTTAAATACTTTGTCCCCATTATTTATTATATTAGCAGTAAACAAACAAATTACTTTTAATTCTACTTGTCGATATACTAGAAACATTACTGTTCCTGTTCTACGGCTATCACGCAATTTTTTCCCCCCTTTGTCATCATTAGTTCCCGTGCTCAATGTAGTATCACAAACGGCCCCAAAATGGCAGAAAATAACCAAACTTTGCTTTCTGGTAAGGTTTTTCTCAATGTTTTGTATTCCCTGTAACACTTCAGATAATGAGGTATTGTTGAATTAATACCAGAGTGTTTACTCACTCTTGCACCTCCTCCTTGGTTTTATTGGTAAAAAGCACTCCCACTTCGCCCCGAAGATGCTTGCTGACCTGCAAAGAAGACCATACAAGGACACAATTATGATGGTGAACTGTCAATCAAAAATGTTAATAGTACTATTATTTTACACTGACGATTCCTACCTGACATAAGTTGTCCCTGTATTCGTCTGTTTCTCCTTTCCCGATGGCAACCATCATTACTTTGTTTTTTCCAAAGAAGAATCTGCGGGGAAGCGAAAAGTCACCTGTACAATATCAATAATCAAGAAAAAAATATTATACTTGTGCTTTTAAATGACAACACAAAGATTATGTGTTTATTACAGTAGAAATGAAGTGTATATGAAAGGTTGGTTTTTATTACTTAACTGCTAATGTAAAATAAATAAAATATATACTATAATTTACAGATAACTAAGTCAAAATTCCCTGGGATAAAAAGTAAAAATATACAATTTAAAATAATATCAAGGAGCTACAGGAAAAGTAACAAAGAAACTTTAAAATTAATTTGAAAAAATATTCAACAAAAAACATTACAAATGTTCGTCCTTAATATGGATGAGCATTTGTCATTAAAAAAAAAAAGTAAAGTACCATTCCATACATTCACTTTAAAGTCCCCTCTGGTAAACAAACGGTCATTCTTTTTTTATTTCAATACATTTTAAAAGATATGATATTAATTTATACAAATTATAAAACTGAAATGATAGTGTTTTGGGATTATAGTTTGTGGTAATCCCAAACATCAGAAGGCCTTCTACTACCACCACTAATGAAAACACCAAACCTCTAGTGCCAACCCCGCTTTGTGGAATTTTCTTAAAAAACTAATGAGCACTTCAAACACCTCCAAAATCAAACAATCAACTAAAAATGTATTACTAAAGTAAATGACCTATTCTACTGCCAACACTGCTCTTCTCATGAATAGTTCCATTTGCTCGATTTAAATCGGGGTTTTAGGGCTCATAATTTCGCCCCATACGACCTTATTGGTGGATATTTTTAACTGAACCTTGTGAACCAATCGGAGAAGGGGTTCCCCAAGTAGCAGTTGAAATGAAAGGGTGAAGGCGATCAAGTTTTCCCGCTTTACTCTAATTTTGAAGACTTTTTTTGACCAGATTTTTCTATCGGTGATAACACACAAAAACGTTTCTCAAAAAGGCAATTTTTTCCGAGACAAAAAACTTAATTTCTCTGGAACCTGTCAACCAATTCTCAAAATTCTTGGTGTGTTGTACACAGATTGAAGTGGCAATTCAAACCGGATTCAACATTTTGACCGACTGTCATTTTTGGGAAATCTGGTCACATTGCTACTCCTAGAGAAGGCATTCACGTAAAAACAAGGAAAGTCTATCCAGAGGGTTGCACTGGAACTCAGCATCAATAAAAGCTCGATTATGGGGATGCTTCGGAGAATGATAAAGTTTTCTTGTACTGACGGACTTCAGGTTGTTCAAAGGCTTCAGTCTTGGTCCCACCTTCGTAAATACCAAGGGTTCAGTTTAAATTCTAAATATTACTCTGGATGAGGATGCACAGCTTGTGCATGTATACCTTTTATTTATAGTTATTTAAAATATTAATTGGGTTACCTGCTGTGTTTCCAGGCTGTCCTGATGTCTTTCAGTTTGTTATTCCTCATGTTAGCCACAGAGAAGATGAACAAATATTTGTAGGTGTCGACACATTTCCGTAACTACAGGGGAAACGTAAAGCAAATTCAGACATAGCAGCGAACATACAGAAACGTATACATTATTTTGCAAACATTTACCTCCTCTATTAGTTTCTGTTTGGACTCGAGTCCCTTCTTGGCTGTTTTGGTTAAAGAAACTGTGGGGAAAATGAGTGACTTTTGTTGAGTGAACCAGAAGAATGTAACAATATGTACACCACTAGCTAGCATTAGCATGTTACATTCCCTTGTAATCACATTGAGGCGTCAATGGCTTCGCTTACAAACAAATATCGTGCAGCAGTTTTGTACATTAAACGCCGAATATGTTGTTTTTTCTTACTTTTCTTGTCCCTCTTCGACTTAGGCATGCTTGCTTCACACCACCACGCGCACGTGAAGTAAAAGGACCCCAAATGTTTCTCTCAAATGAGGCTTGCCCACAAGGTGCCTGACGAAAAACATTAAAAGAAAAACAAGAATCATTTTAATTTATGTATAGTGTTCAATACATTAATCTATATGTTGGGTGTTTTTGTTTGCCTGTTGCGATCGAGCTCATTTCAATTGACTCGTGAATTCAACGTCAATATGTAAATTACTCAGCTCGTGTCGGAATGATTTAAGTTGTTGATAACAACGCTATTTCGCTTATTTGTGTGGATAACGTAATCGCTGCCGACCGCCTTCTGTTGGCCTTTACAGGCATTTTGTGGATTGGCATGGACGTGTCAAGTAAACGCGACATGAGGTTGATGCCGTCATCCGCCTGAGCGAAAAGAATAAATATATTCACTAACCCACTTAAGCACCAGGGGCACCAACACACGCGTGGACTGTACGTTTTAATTTATCAAAACATGTTTACAATTTAATTTCTTTAACTGATTATAATTATATATATATTAATTAGAACTTACACATCGAAAAAGTGGTGCAGTAGGAAGAAAAAGTCGTTTGAACTAACTTAAGTCGAACGTACATTGGTTGCACATAAATAAAATGTGTTAACATAGTTCATTATTTTCGAGGAAAAGAGAGGGAAGTACGGTAGTTTACCACATTTTAATCATGTGCAACCGATGTACATGTACAGTACTTTTTTTCAGTGTGGATAGTATATGAATCTCATATAATCTCAGACAACTCAGATGTTGTTACAACCAGGTTATTAAAGAACTATTTGCCAGGAATAGTGTAGTGGGTAGTGATAAAAATAGCTGTACTGTAGTCCATATATTCACTGTAAAATCTCCCTTGCTAAATAAACATTGAAAGGTTTTTATTTATTTGTTATTTTTACATTTTATGTTTGAAGTGAAATTTAAAAACAAATACATAAAATATCTTTACTATAATATACAGGGAATATGAAATTTCCCTTAGGTGAAAAACTAAAATAATACTATAATCTGCAGGGTGTATGAAAATTTACACAGATAAAGAAGTTTTTTATTAAGTTAAAAAAATACAAAGAATAGGAGATAAAGACGAGACAGACTTATATTTCAAATTAAATAAAAACAATTCAAAAGTATGAGGCTGATGCGTACTGAGGCTCGCGATCATCAGACAGGAAGTGAGCGATATTGTGAGGGGGTGGGGGGCAATGAGGGGGTGTGGCCTGGATGTGTGTGGATCAATTTTTATTTATTTTTTTAGCGGCGTGCGGTGCAACATGATCCTTGCACGCCGCTCAGAGGACAGGATAAGCCGGCCTCTGCGGCGCCGTGGCGAGCGGTTCTAAGCACACGGCACACGGCTTAGAGGAGGAGAATGTGGCCGGCAGTTGTGTGACGACGATTTGTACAAACAGGAGGACGAGGACGGGGACTAGTCGAGCTTGTCTGCGTCAAATGTCTCGACCCTCCACTGGATGGTGTTGATGATGATGATGATGATGATGATGATGCCATCGGTGCCTCTTATTTGACTTTTTTTTTTGGTTAACCGACATGAACTCGCTGTTCTTCTCCGATGCTGCACCCGCTCCGCCGGGCACCAGCGCCCTGCGGAACGACCTGGGCTCCAACATCCACGTCCTCAAGACGCTCAACCTGCGCTTCCGCTGCTTCCTGGCCAAGGTCCACGAACTGGAGCGGCGGAACCGGCTGCTGGAGAGCCAGCTGCAGCAAGCTGTGCAGAGGCCGCACTACCGCGGGCCGTACGGTCGCGATGTGGCGGTGCAGACGGACGGCGGGGGGGCCGAGTCCAGGTTGCCCGGAACCATTTGGTCCTTCACCCACGTGCGCAGACAAGGGGAGCGCCTGGAGACGCTGTGCGGGCCCGGCGTGTCGTGGACGCACCCGGACGGGGTCGGCGTGCAGATAGACACCATCACGCCGGAGCTGAGGGCGCTCTACAACGTGCTGGCCAAAGTGAAGCGGGAGAGGGACGAGTACAAGAGGAGGTAAGTGAGACCCCAAATGAATACAGCGGAAACATATCACATTATGTTATCTGAGCTAGCTAATAATCTGTGGTAAGGAATAGCTCATCATCCAATACATACCACGTTATATGCTATCTGTCTATATGGAGAGGAAACATTAGTCACTGGGTGCATTGTCCACTTAAGAAAAGTAAGTGCTTCCTTTAAATAGATTACATCCAGGACCAAATGTCACGAAAAGCCTACTGGAACATCGGAACTTGATATTCAGAGTTAGCCAGAGGCACTCAAATGGTGGCAGGTGTGTGCTGACTCCCATTTAACATGAGTTTGAATGTGATCGGTGAATTCTGAACACATTCTCAACCCAGTTTGTAGAGGGTGTGCACACTTACACAACCACATTATCTCATCCATCCATCCATTTTCGGAGCCACTTCTCCTCACTAGGGTCGGGGGCGTGCTGGAGCCACTCCCAGCTATCATCGGGCAGGAGGCGGGGTACACCCTGAACTGGTTGCCAGCCAATCGCAGGGCACATACAAACAAACAATCATTCACACTCACATTCACACCTACGGGCAATTTAGAGTCGTCAATTAACCTACCATGCATGTATTTGGGATGTGGGAGGAAACCGGAGTGCCCGGAGAAAACCCACGCAGGCACGGGGAGAACATGCAAACTTTGTTTATATTTTATTTCTATCTATCTATCTATCTATCTATCTATCTATCTATCTTCGCTAGTGTTGTCGGTCCCATGTTAAGCGAGGTGAGCAGGTTGTTTTTGTCCATGCTCATGAGGGTGTGATTGACAGTAAAGTGTGAGGGTCTTCTTCATACATGGTAGTCAAAAGAAAGCATGACTCGTAAAGGTGGACAAATTCCCCGTCACCTAATTAACAATTTCCTTTCCGTGGGCATGTCCCGGGCTGACCTTACGGCGTCACCTGTGGCCCATTTGGCACAGGCCTGCCGGGAAGCGAGCCAAAGTGGCCTGTCCATGCTGTGCATGTTTGCCGCCGCGATTAAAACAGTGAGACATTCGAACAGCCTGTGAGGTCAGTGATGACCAACGCTGACATCCCTAGTGAGGCTTTGACTCATTGACACAGAATGTAAGCATAAGCCCCCCTCCTTCCTTTTCCCCCTTATGGGAAACTGAATATCCTGTCCAGACCACTCCCTGAGTTCCACGCAATTTCCTTACTGCTGAATACTGTGTCACGTCCAAAATATGAGCCTGTTGGTGCAAACGTTTCGAGCTAAACAGTGGTCATTCCTTTAATAGACGCCGGGCCAGTCACCCACTTCAGACAAATAAACGGCTCCGTCAAGTAGCTGCCTACATTTTCACCAAACAAAGTCCAGAAATCTAACCAAATATTTAATGGAAGTGACACATTTCCTCAAATAACGTCCGTCTATCCTAATACACATGTACAATTTACGTACGTACATATATACAGTATCTAGTTAAGAAATTAAACGCCTCCTTCAAATGACCTTCCTTTCAGGAAAAAAGTAACCATAATCATTTCAGTTTGTAGATGCCATTGTTCACGCATGGACATTAAAGAGTTAACTGCTGAGCCAATTTAAACTCTGTTGCTAACCAACACAGCAGCACACACCGAAGCACCTAAACAGTCTCTCAGATGCCTAAAAGAAGAACAGAAAACCAAACGAAACAATTCTTTGATGGAAGTAGTATATTTCCTTACACAGTGGCCGTCTCGCTAATATACTGTATGCTGCATGTAGTTCAGAAAAATAAACACCTCCCTCAAATAGACACTTACATTTTTACCATCAGGAAAAAAATATCCCAGCTGCTTTTGTTCACAAATGGACATGATATTTTAACTGCTGTTGTTAACCAAAATAGTAGCACCATGTAAAACAGTCTCTCAGCTGCCTGAAGACAGAAAAGAAAACCAACAAATTCTTGAAGGGAAGTATCATATTTTCTCAAAAAGTGTGCGCCCTTCAAATCTACACCACATGTAGTTAAAGTAAATACCTCCCAATACCTCAAATAGACTCCTAAATTGTCGCCATAAAAAAACAGCACGTTAACGTGACGGTCTAAGTTCATAGACACTATCAATCACTCGTGAACATGATAGAGTAAACTGCTGAACCCATTTGAATTTTTATTCCAGTAGTATTGTTTAAAATGTTTCTCATTCTATAGAGCTGAGTAGCAAAGCTGAGTGCCTTTCCAGGGCCCAACAATATGTCTTCTCTGCTTTTGTTAGTTCACTAGTCGTTTTTTTTGTCCCGTGGCCTAAATCTTCTTTACTGCCGTCACGTTTCAGCCTTCACCCCCCCTCCCCCAAACTTCCTCCCATCCCGCCATGGCCCCTCTGCTACCAGCTCTTTGTGTTTATCCATTGCTTCCTCCTCCACTACACCTCCACCCCCTTCCCTAAATCCGTGTCATGCGGGCTGCTTTGTAAGGCATCCTCGGTCCCATTGCCTCATCCCCACCCCGGTGATTTATTAAAGCTTTTCTATGTACAACGAACACCGGGCAATGGATGGATGGGCCGCCTGGACAGTTTCAGACTTGGATTAGACGTATGAGCTTGTTTACTTTCGGCGCTTTCGGTCGCCTTGAAAACGTGACGCACACTCGCGGGACACAACGTAAGGTACGCCTGCATAATCAAGAGTCTGCTGTTGCAAGCAGGATTTTCATCATCCACATTGGATGGCGTAGGCCAAAAAAAAAAAAGCTTACCAATTTAGCGTCGCTCTTCTGTCTAGGATACCTGCTTCCGATTGCGGGTCTTAGTCGTAGTCTATCAAGGTAAAAGCACTGGAATTTGCCGAAAATGGCTGCTTCAAACTAAAATGGATGACTTCCTGTTCAATTTCAGGCTTGGGTACCTGAAAATCTTTGTGCATTGTCGTGATAGACATGTCCACCCAATTTCGTGTCGACCAGAAACTGGTGTTGGGAGCTCACTTTTCAAACTTTCCACCGGGCCACTACTGTGTGAGTTTTTAGGAGTCGTGTCTGGGACCCC
Organism: Phyllopteryx taeniolatus; assembly: GCF_024500385.1. Taxonomy (NCBI): domain Eukaryota; kingdom Metazoa; phylum Chordata; class Actinopteri; order Syngnathiformes; family Syngnathidae; genus Phyllopteryx; species Phyllopteryx taeniolatus. The sequence continues at coordinate 20,993,007 of NC_084510.1, forward strand.
TAAATTAAGAACATTTTGACCTGGATTAACACACTTGATAAAATTGGTGCGTTTTGGGGCATTTTCACATTAAAATATTGCACCATCTTATGCTGATGCCCTAGTAATGCAGACTTTTTAGAGTGGTATTTAGAAATACTTTATTTTCGCAAATAGTTGCTATTCCTCCACACTCTTCCCCATTTAGAGGCTAAGCGCAAACAAATAAACGCCTCCCTCGAGTTACCCTTCATTAAAGAGCTAACTGCCTGTTTGAACTCTCTTGCTCACCAAAACAGCAGCACCTAACAAAGCATGTAACAGACTGAGATGCCTGGACAAAGAACACAAAACCAACCAATTTTTTAATGAGGTACACTATTTCCTCAAATAGTAGCCATCCCTTCAGATGCCACATCCACTTCAGACGAATAAACGCCTCCCTCAAATAGATGCCTCATTTCTCCCTTAAAAAAAACTAATTATGACAGTTCAAAGATCTCTCTTTTATTAAAGCATTAACTGCTGAATTTATTTGAACTCTGTTGCTAACCAAATCATCTTTCCCTAATTCTTAGAAGTACCGTATTTATATGTATAAAATGTACACCGTTTCTACTTAAAACAAATAAACGCCTCTCTCATATAGAGGCCTCCTTTTTAAGGGGAAAAAATGGGTAATAACTGTAATCATGTCACTTCATAGACACTATCGTTCACACATGGACATTAAGCCATTTGAAAGCATCCCTCCTCTTCAGTTGAGTAAATACACACTCCAGGCAACTATATGAGGAAATATGGTATGTTTATTATCATGGTTGTAGTCTAATATGCACAGAAATAGTCAAAAAAAATAGTACAGTAAAAAAGAGCCTTTATAATGCTAGCCATTGATTGTAACGCTTTTTGGCTACACACTCTATTGTGATGGATATTTATTCTGAGCTATTACCAGACTTTATACCCAATCATCATTGGGTAAATAATCATGTTTTCTGTGGATAATGTCACATGGCCAAGTTTTTACAAAGCATCTGCCCAGCTGCATTAAAAAAAAGTGTTAGTTGGAGTAATATTGTCGTGAACTATTGGGTCTGGCTGCTGCTCGGCTGCTGGGTGTTTTCTGCCTGTATGAATAATTGAAGATGGCTGATTTTAGCTGTGTATGTGTGTAGATCAATGGTGGAGAATTGAGCAAAGAAACTAATTTCCCGTTCTTTCGAGAGGTCAACCTTCAGCATCTTTGGAAAAACAGCCAACTGGTTACTCGGCAAAATGCTCCAGATTTGTTGCTGCCGCCCTGCCAATAATCCAGGCCGTTCTATCTCGGGAAGGGATTTTCTCTTAAGCCGTCGCCTCGCATTGGAGGCTCCAACCTCCATCCTGGCATGGAGCACTTCCTGCCTGGTACAAAGCTGAGCTCTGGCCTTGGAAAGACTTCCTTTTGTTTCTACCTTCTGTTTGTTAAAAAGAAACTGCATTCAGTGACAGTACTGTATTATTGAAAAGCACTATATATATATATATATATATATATATATACTGTATGTGTATACTGTATATATTTTTTATATATATATATATATATATATAATTTTATATTATATGTCACTGATACGTCACGGTACTAAAAAACTATCATCAACTCAGTTGCTGGACACGATAGAGCTAGCTGTTGAGCCAATTTGGAGAAACAAAACAGGAGCGCCCCAAGGCACGAAAACAGTCTCTTGGATGAAATAAAGCATGGAGTCCAAACAAGTTCCCTGCGCAGTATTCAAAAACTGTAATTGCCTCTGTTCCTAGATGCGATTGTTCACACAAGGACATTGAGTTCTCCTGTCTGTTGCTAACCAAAACAGCACCACCGAGGAGGCAGGTAAATACCAATAAAACATTACACCATGACAACATTGTCAACATCAACATCGACTCCCTCTTTATTAGGTCTTATTATTATTTTATGGGGGAAAATTATTTTTGAAGTGAGCACAACTTGCAAGTGAATCAGTCAACCAGCTTTCACTGTTGAGGTTAAAAGTATTTCAGGATTCGGATGTGTTTTGGGACATTTTTAACCATTAAGATATTCTGTATACAGTACCAATCGTAATCTTTGACATGTATAAACATCCAGAGATGAATTATAGTGGTGGAAAAAGGAAAAAAAAAATGTCATCTGTGCTCTATGAAAAGACTTTACTGAGGTGCGAAAAATATTTTTGTGAGGTGCAAATACACAGCAGTTCAGTTTGTTGTTGAATTCAGGTAAATCCAGCTACTAAGTCCTGCATCGTTAGACTTAATTCTCATTTTACAAGTTGTGTTCAGACGTGTTCGCGTGTAAAAGCTGTTGATCCCCACGTAAACAGTTGCATGTGCTGACGCCTCATGCTGTCTCCTGAACTATTATATTATAAAAGGGTGTTTTTCTGTGGGAGATGCTGCTGCACAAGGCGCGGCCGTGATTTTGTTTGACAGATGTGTAATGTCATTCCAAGATTGTGTGTGTGTGTGAAAGAGAGAGAGAAAGTCTCTCCAGGCTTTATAAGCAATCTTGACTGTGTTTTGCCTCAAACTACAGCAGATGTTCTTCTCTGAGGGAGTGTTTGCAAAGCTTCATGCATAGAAGCATCAAGTGCATTCACCTCCTGTGTTAAAATAATGATTATTTTAAACAGTTTTCCTCTCTTTTAAAATGAAATAACCGGCAGGTCATGGCGTGACAGTTGAATGTAACGTTATGGGACTTGGGATATAGTTAAGGTCTAATTATCCCTCCATTCATTTTTTTATAGCGCTTTTCCTTATGAGGGTCGTGGGTAAGCTGGAGCCTTATAGCAGGCTGACTTCCATTGAGATGTCGGTAGATCTGTGGTGCTCAATCACTTCGTGTGTGGCGAAGAGTCACCAACTGTAAAAAAAAAATTTTTTTCCCAATGGTCCATTTCACTCTCGTTCGGCTGTGTCGCTCGGTGGGCCTAACATGCGTGTTTTTGAAATGTGGGAGGAACCCGGAGTACTACCTGTAGAAAACCCACACAGTATGGGGAGAACATTCAAATTCCACACAGGAAGGGCTGAGCTGAGATTTCAACCGTATGCCCCACTGTGCCGCACATTTACAAAGGCTTTTGCGTATAATTTCACCAAGGGATAGAAAAATATCACACACACAAAAAACATACTGCTCTGAAACCTACAAATCTACAACAATGAATTAAATGCAGTTTTAATGTCTCAAATGTATTTTTTGCAAAGGCCACAAAACTTGGTATGCCTGCACAATCCAATGAAATCCAGTTGAAAAACTCAATATCATACTGCTGCTCATTTTGATTGACACTGATAATTATGGTTGTAGTTTGCAGTGGTTTTCCCATGTGCCAATGGAAATGAACCAATTTCACATATAGCAATTGGTCAGAAAATAATTATTTAATTACTCCAAATATTATATTATATATATTTGCTCATCTGTCTATGCCAGCAATGTATAGTGACAGGCATAACAATTGAATGTGTTTCCACTAGATAGCAGAAGGTACATATTTAATCTACTGTACATGCCCAATGTTTATGACATTTCAGTTAGATGGTGTGCTGAGAGATTGTTCTAATGTGCAGTAAAATATGTGCCTTGCCTCAATAAAGGTTGGGAAACAGTCTTAGACTGAAGGTACCCCCCGCCCCAGTCCCTCATCCATATCCTCCTCATAGGAACATGCTGTACTTTGTGATTGATTGACATAGCTGCAGTCACGAGGACCAAACATCTCCTGAATGGAGCTGCTGTTGCCATGTTAAGTCATCCTCAGGTGTGTGTGTGTGTCTGTGTGTGTGAGAGAGTCACAAAAGAAGTTTGTGTAGTAACTGTATTATTTGCCCGTACACACCCATGAGATTTATGACAGACATGAACATCTTGATCTTCTTTTCCCGCACTCTAGCTGGATGCGGCCCGGCCACACAGGCCTTTTCCTGTTTGTGTTTTAATTTTGATAAGAACAGCATAAATTCCTGTTAAAAGAAAGTCCCCCCCACAACTTGATATTTCATGTTGTTTGTGTGATATTCATGTCCCTACAACGATGATGATTCAATAACAGTTTAAATGGGTGTGTTGGAGATAATTACCCGCACACACCTTACTTGACATGTTTTAGCCGCTCACTTGCTAACACTCACAGCGTCCCCTCAGGGCTAAAAATTATATATATTTTCATGGGAATAAAAGGGAGTAGAGGTGGGTTTGCTTGATTTGGAGGATTCCAGCTCATACATTTAAGCAACAACGTGTGCGAATGAAGGAGGGAGATTTTTCTAATGTTGCAACATTGACAACAAATTACAGATAGATGCAATGTTTAATGACTATGATTAATTATTATTTTTCCATGTTTTTATCCATTCATTTACTATACTGCTTGGAGATGGAGCTGGTGTAAATCTTGGATTGGTTGGCATTCAATTGTAGGACTTTTTTTTTTTTTGGTACGCTTATAATTATAAAATGCCACGAAGTGACAGTATCGTTCTGCACACGTCTTCCCCTTCCCTCGCCATGATGTAATTTTTTATTTTATTTTATTTTAGTTTTATTGTGTAATGGTTAACTTCTCTTTGTGGTTACAGTAATATAATTAGAAAATACTATAAAAATTGAAGGAGGCTTGTTTTCATATAGTATTCGAAGTTGTTCTATATTGATAGGCAAGCTAATGGTTGTATTTTTTTCCAAGTGGTGGTATGACTAATTATGTCACTTAAATTAAAAATAAATACATAAATAAATAAAAAATAAAAAAATTGGCCAATAGCAGCGCATTCAACCGTGCGAACGGTCTTTGTGCAAACCACGACATGACGTGGAAGAATAAATGCCTCTGACCATTTATTTTTGCTTCAATTTGTGCTAAGTGACACTGAATGTACCCTAGTGAGGATAAGCGTGAAAGAAGATGGATGGATGGATGGACACTGAATGTAAGAACAGTGAACTTTTTTTACCTCACCATTATAACATTGGGCAACTTCTTCTTTCCCAGGCTCAGTTTGTGGTTTAAATGTGTGACATCACCTCCAAGGAGCTCACTTTTTTAATCAAACAACATTCCTGGGAAATGGCATGGGGGAATTAATGGCACACCTATTTTACCAAAGTGCAGTTGAGACACGTAATTGCCAGTAATTATAGTCGATACAATTATCACATGGGTCCTAATTGACCCGCGGAAATTAGAAATGTTCCAGTGGTCTGAGTATCAAAAATACACCATCATAGAGAGAAAAGTATTGGGGCTCCTGTGCACCATCATGTAGTACAGTTCAGTATTGCATTATTTAAAAAAAAAAAAAAAAAAAAAATATATATATATATATATATATATATATACACACACATACAACCCCAAATCCAATGAAGTCGGAATATGTTCTGTTAAACAAAAATAAAAACAGAATACAATTATTTTCAAATCATGTTCAACCTATATTTAATTGAATACACTACAAAGACAAGATATTTGATGTTCAAACTGAGGTTGTAGTAACCCCCCCCCCCCCCCCCCCCCCCCCCGCACTCTGCTTGGTGTAATCACATCTACGTGCCGTCTAGACTTGGTCAAGGGACACAAAGCTGAGTAACGAGATGTGCGCTTCCTGTGCACGTGATTGAGTTGGCCTTCATAAAGATTGGATGAAGGCCAGCGGTCTCCACAGACACCAGATGTCATAAGCTGACGACGGCGCAGCAAATGCAATGAGACCCTCCCCAACCCAAGCAGCCGGACGAGGGGTCCCTGGACACCCTCATCCATCCCATTAGTGCACGTCTCTCCGAGGAAATTATAGATCACGGAGTGTCTTGACATTTAATCGATGACCCACTTTTGTCAGGGAAAGCCTTGCATTGCTACCCGGGTGCGTCATGGAAGTGCAACATTCCACACTGAGGACCAGGTAGGCTGTAAAGGACAAGACTCCTCGTCGCATGTGTGATTTATCAAGGCCGACTTCATACTGCCGAGCTAAATTGTGGTATTGAGCCACGTGTGTAATCAATAACACTTCCTCTGCTCCTTGATGCCCTCATGAGGATCATGACATTGGAATGACACCATTAAAATAATTTGATAGTGTTCAGACTGTTTTTCATGCCATTTGTTTGAGTGGATGCTGCATGCACTAATTTATTGGTTTTCTTTTTATTGAAAATTTATTTTATTTGTATTGATTTTAAAAATATATATATGATAGAGTTCGGACTACATTTTTCATGTTAAGCATTTTCCTCTTCATTTTTTGACAAATGCTGTATGGTATTTTATTGATTCTTTTTTTTTATTATGAAAATCAGTTTTTAGCATGCAGACTATGTTTCTCATGCCAAAAATCTTCTCATCCATTAATTTGAATACTGTATGCTATTTTATTTTTATTATTCTTATTTTAATGTAGTTCACTTTTCAAATTTGTAGTTTTTTTTTATTTGACTACAATCAATTAATAGTGTCTGGACTACGTTTTTCATACAAAATATTTCTCCATCTAAAATACTGTATGCTAGTTTAACAATACCCATTTTAATTTATTTTACCTTTTAATTGTATTATACATTTTTATTAGATTAAAATCACCTGATAGTATCCACAGTGTTTTACACGTTAAGTATTCTCCTCTTCATTTATTTGACTAAAATATGGTATGCTATTTCACTGGTAATCTTGTTTTTATATTTTATTCATTGTATTTTAAAGTTTTGTTTATTGATTAAAGTGTTTGGACTGCGAAGAACTCATGCTAAGAATTTGTACTATTTTTATTAATTATCTTTAAGAAAAAAGTAATATTTTTTTATTTAAGCTTTTACACCAGCTTTTTCATTCAAATTGTTTTTTTTGTCATTGGGTTGACTAAAACGCTGATGATGGATTTTCTTATTGTAGGCATTTTTGTTGTGTTCTTACCATTTTTTTTTTTATCATTTATTATATACATATAACGTACCCTCCCATAGAATTAGAAGGTATAGTATGTATGTAGGCGGCACGGTGGCCGACTGGTTAGAGCGTCAGCCTCACAGTTCTGAGGACCCGGGTTCAATCCCTGGCCCCGCCTGTGTGGAGTTTGCATGTTCTCCCCGTGCCTGCGTGGGTTTTCTCCGGGCACTCCGGTTTCCTCCCACATCCCAAAAACATGCATGAATTGGAGACTCTAAATTGCCCGTAGGCATGACTGTGAGTGTGGATGGTTGTTTGTTCCTATGTGCCCTGCAATTGGCTGGCAACCAGTTCAGGGTGTACCCCGCCTCCTGCCCGATGACAGCTGGGATAGGCTCCAGCACGCCCGCGACCCTAGTGAGGAGAAGCGGCTCAGAAAATGGATGGATGGATGGATAGTATGTATGTACATAGAGTAGATTTTAAGTTCCTACTATCTTGGTGCATTTATTTTTAGTTTAAACGGAGTTGTCTTAAAGAATGATTCACAACCACACCTCTGTGTATGTGTGTGTGTGTGCATGTGTTCACAATAGGTTTTCCATTGTCTTTTGAACATCAGGATGTTAGATAAGTGTTCACTAATGGCGCACTAAAGATATCATCAAGTGAAAACATCATGACATGTCATGTAAAGTATGTACATAAACCCTCATCATTTTGAATGTGACAAAACATGAGTGACGTTTTCGGGTTCAGATCATTATGACAAGTAGCAAGTAAAAAACAGCACGCCTAAGAACATCAGGTTTGAATGTGCGTGCTTTGCCAAGATGTGCGTATCCTCCGGTGGGAAAAACTATGTGGTGCAAATGTTACTCCCAGACACACACACACACACAAACATCGAAGACTCGTGGCAGGGGGAGTTTTTGCACTGCTGGAATGTTGCTGCTGGCCAAATACGTCTGTGAACAAAATGCTTTTTCCATTTGAAACATTTTTTTTTTTTTTTTTTAAACCTGACGATGCACTCTGTGCTGTATGTGGTTAATGGTGCAATATTCATACACAGTGACTCAGAGAAATGGAGCTACTCTACATTTAAAAGGCTATTTGGATAATTAAAAAAAAAAAAAAAGTATTTTTTTGACTATTTTTGACTAAAAGCCATAAGGATGACATCAATAATACAAATGCATGTTACAATAATTTTTATTGTACAACAATAACCACTAGCAACAATATAAAAACCACTGCATTAGTATAGAATGAAATGGTAAAAACGTAATACAAATATTATTATACTGCATTTAGATACACTTTAAATTGTTTTTTTTGTATTTAAGTACATATTAATTTGAAAAATGACTAAATTTTTAAAATAAAGTAATTAAATATACTGTATTTTCACGACCATAAGGCGCACTTAAAAGTCTTAAATTTTCTCCAAAATGGACGGGGCGCCTTACAATGCGGCGCGGCTTATGTGTGCACCGAGTTCCAACATCTATAAATGTTGTTGTGTGATGAGCGTTCCGCTTGACTTTTACTTTTTTGACCACTTGACTGACTGGGAGCATTTCCTGCCGACAGGCTGCTTACTTATACAGAGGAAAAGTGGACGAGGCTGAGGACAGCATGCGGACCTAAAGGGGGAAGGGTGCGTGAAGGAGGACGCTAAAGCCACGCCTCCAGTAGGTATATAGCGCTGGGGTGTGCATTGTGCAAAACAACATCGGTTTGGCTAAGGACCCCCGAAAATGGCACCGAGAAGAGACACGCTTACGAAGCACAGTTTAAACTGCAAGTTATCAGTTACGCAGAAGAACATGGGAATCGAGCAGCCGCGAGAGAATTCAAGCTCAACGAATCCATGGTTCGCAAGTGGAGGAAGCAGGAAAACGAGCTTCGCAAAGTCAGGAAGACGAAGCTGAGTTTCCGCAGGAAAAAAAAGAAAACGCGGAAACAAGGCGAGGTGGCCCGAGTTGGAAGACCAACTCGAGCAATGGATTAATGAGCAAAGAACAGCCGGGAGAAGCGTCTTAAGTCACCATTCGACTGAGTGCAATAACTCTGCCATGTGTAGCAAGTGAGGAAGCTTGCCATCATTCCGGGAGGCTTGACGAACCGTTGGACACCCGTGTAAACAGGGCGTTCAAAGTGAAGTGAGCGGCGTGGGAGCCATGGATGACAAATAGCGAACACAGCTTTACTAAGACCAGGAGGCAGCGCCGGGCGAGTTACGCCACAATTTGTGAATGGATTGCGGATGCTTGGGCTAACGTGTCTGATTGCACTGTTGTTTGAGCTTTCGTAAAAGCCGGCATCATTTCTGAGGTGCCGCACGGCAACGAGACTGACGACCGACGAGTACGAGAGGGAATCTGGCGTGTTTGATTGAGAACTTGCCCAGCTGTTAATTTCGGATACAGAAGATGAGGACTTTGATGGATTTGTGGATGAGGATTGATCAAAAAATAACGTGAGTACATTGTTAAATACTCCAATAAAGTACAACCGAACTCAGTTTTGCTCCCGCTGCTTTTTAAAAAACATTGTTTTAGCGTGCATGCATGCTACCGTATGTTTTAAGCTAGCATATGTTTTACCATGCCTGCGCCCAATAATATGGTGTGCCTTATGTATGTGTTAAATACAGAAATAGACCTGAGACTGCGCCTTTTAATACGGTGCGCCTTATGGTCGTGAAAATACGGTAATCATAGTTTGCCTTTTATTAAAATTATTTTTTATTAAATTATGATGAATGGCATTGTTTTTGAGGATATAAAATTCAAGATGCAGTTTCATAGCTCGCCTGTAGCTGTATTTCATCTTTGTGGTTTATATTAGTCTGCCAAATGCATGTGTGGTTATATTTTCATTTTCTCCAAGCACAGCAGTAGCACACAGATGTTGATTTACTGGGGGCAAGTTGCAGAGAATGTGAGCTGCGGTCGGTAATACAGCCTCCGAGCATCCTGCTGATCTTTGTCCTTGTAAGGAGACTCCACATAGACAAGTCATCACATAGTCACAGAAGCACTGCTGAGATGGTGACAACTCAACATACTTTGTTTAGATGATGCAGGTCACTTTGACGGAAAAAGTGGAAGTTGCTGCTTTTCAGTCAACAAAAAGGGCCAGGAACTTGTAGTTCTCCTTGTTGTCTTGGATAGCAATCTCAGGTCCACGGAATATTTATGCAAATTGGATTATGCAGGTGAAAGGAACACAAGTGACTGCACTATCCCACCAATCCAGTGGGCGATATTGTGATGGGAGCCTGTGCATTGACTTCCTTGCCATCCATTTTGTAGCATTACACCACAAATATTGGAGCAAAATGGGAGTGACCCAAAGGTTTAAGGGCCTTTCAAGAGTAGTATTCCACCAGTTGGGTCTTTTGTTGGCCCATGGAACTAAATGTCAGGAATAGTTTCCGCAACTGAAATACACAGTGATCCGCCAAAAGTTTCTAGTTCCGTAATGAGGTTCTTCAGGTCAAAATTTAGACAATAGCTCCCATAGTTGAAACATACAAAGGTCTTCCAGAAGCTCCTACTTCAGTAGTAAAGATCTGGTGATCAAAAATTACAAAAAATAGTTCTGGTTCTGGAAAAAAGGTTCCTATGGGTGAAATTAAGACAATAGATCCCATGGTCCAGACACTCAATGGTCCACAACAGTATCAAGCAGGTGCAGCAACATACTTACTTAGGCCTTTAAGTTCACAGAAGAACATTGCCCCTCTACGAAGCTCCTCTGTCCTTTCTGGTCTTGGGCCCTCTGTTCCAGAGGTTGCAAACACAGCCTTTCTTTCATCATCACATGTTTTGTGGTTCTTCTCTGCAGCAACGTAGATCATAGTTGCTTAGGGGTGCCCTGCGATTGGCGAGACCAGTCTAGGGTTATGAACCTTTCGGGAGTAGGCCTAGAAACTTTCCAAGCAGGGTCTTTTTTCAACTCTGATAAATTACACTGGAACTGAATGTAGGCAATAGTTCCCAAGCACACAATGGTCCACAATGGTGTTTGAGGCGCAGCAACGTAAATGAACAAAATACACGGGGAATACTTCCTACTTTGGGTTCAGTCCAGAGGTGGGTAGAGGAGCCAAATATTGTACTCAGGTGAGAGTACTATTACTTTAGAATAATATGACTCAAGTAAAAGTAAAAAGTACTCATCCAAATATTTACTTAAGTAAGAGTAAGAAAGTACTCAATGAAAACACACCTCAAGTAAAGAGTAACTTGTGAGTAACTTCTGATTATTTTAAAAAAAAAATCAGAACATGAACATCAAATATAAAATAAAAAAATAATATATGGGAGTTGACAAACACCTGCCACCATTTAAATTTTTAGCTGCCCAAAAACCAACAACACATACATTGGGCCCTACACAAACATTATTTGCGTTATTTGCTTAAATGACATAATGAAGAAGCTGTTTGCTGACCAGACTTAGTGATTGTGTGTGCGACACCATAGGGATAGTGCTAATTTTGCCATATCCACTGCCAAAACAACAATAGAAACATCAGCAACTTACCACAAGGTGTTTTCTCAAGTTTGAAGTGGGCTGAAATATTTGAGCAGTCGCAATTTAAGAGCTGCATGATAAAGCTGCTGTTTTTTGGAGTCTGTAACATAAACAGTCGCGCGGCTGTTTTCTCCCCCAAAATGAGTTATTTTGATTGGCTCATGAAGGCTATGTGTGCGGTCATGTGACTGCCTTGTGTCATCTCATTGGTGAATTGGAGTCAAATGACATTGGTGATCCCATTTGATTGGCGCAACCCTATGCGGAAGTCAAAGATGGAGTCTAAAAATAGACGCACGCAAGAATGAATAAATAAAAGTAGCGAACGGCATGTCGATCGTTGTAACGGAGTAAAAGTATCGATCCTTCTTCACATAACTACTCAAGTAAAAGTATAAAGTATGGTGCATTGGAAGTACTCTGACAAGTACAGTTTATGGAAAATGTTACTCAAGTAAATGTAGCGTGTTATTACCGACCTCTGGTTCAGTCATAACTCCCCCTATACCAGTTAAGCCTCTCAGGCTTTTGAATGGCAAATTAGTGTTGACAGGAACAGATCCAGACACTAAGGAAATAACACCAAAAACAGTTGTATAAGAATAATGATTTACAGTACTAATACATCCTGCCCCAAGGTTCCAGGCACTTTGAAGAATATTAGCCCCTAAGAAGGTGCCCAATAAATTACAGTGGAATTAAATTTAAGGCCCCTTTGCCTCAACACTACCGGGAACTTTTAGTTCTTGATACATTAGTTCCTGGAAGTAAAATATTTCTGTGGCCACTGTTGTGTTGTGTTCACACAGGTCCCTGGAAGACTAATGTAGAACATAAATCGTCCAGAAAAGAATTCCAGGAACCAAATTGAGAAGCAGTTCCCATTGTCTAATCTCGCAATAGTCCTCCAAAATTCTGAACTGTGGGGTGAAATTCCTGCAGTCAGACTGAGATTCCATAGTCCATGATTGATAGATGACATATTAAATAGCCTACCGGTAAGTGTTATTGGCACAGGTTGCCTTCTCTTCTGCCCATTGTTCATATTTAAATTGCGTTTCTTGGGTATCAGAGATAAGATTAAAGAAGATGATGTTGGCTTTGTTGTCCTGTGATGTTGTTGTGAACTCCAGAGACTTTAGCTAAAGTCCTGAGACTGTTTGAGGGAGGGTGGGTGGTGGATTTTTGTGTGCTTTGTGAAGCAGCACTGCCAGCATTTTTTTAGAAGGTTTCACACGCTGCCAAGGAAGATTTCTCCTTGATGAGACAGAGCATGTTGAAATGGAAACAAGGAGGAGGTTTGTTGAGAAAGTGAATACCCACTGACGCATCTTGTGTGGCCAAAAGTGACTTCCCGGCGTGTTGTTATCTCTCCATGGTGAAAAGGCAATGGCTTGGTCCCAGAATTCAATGGTGGTCTTCAGAACGTAGAGTGGTGTTTTTAAATGGAAAACCAAAGGGGAAAACTACAATTTCCACCAGCTCAATCACTGTTTGATTCTGATAATTTTTTTTATTGAGGTTCCATTACTGATATGCATTTCACAAAATTTCCTTCATCTTCTATGGGAAAAAATATATTTCTGAATGTTTTGAACTCCTGTTTCCATGCGAGGAAAACAACATTACCTAGGGCAGTTTATCCACAGTGTGGATGTAGCTCTTCATTGGTCTTCTTTAGCCAGCAAACTAGTTACAACTAAATCAACAGCACCTCTGTTGGTGGTAGCCAAGTTCTGGACACACTCCATTTTGTCTCTGTTTCTTTGAAGCTGTGATTAATCAAGAATCAATTCCACATAATCAATCAACAGAAGTGAATCCGTGGATCTTTATTAAGTTCATCCTTACTTTCCATTGTAAATAAAGTGTCGGTCACAGTGGTGCGCTTCGGTACATTTGTGGAGGGTGGAGCTAGACAGTCGATGCTTTCTTCGATAATTATCGAAGGAGCATTTAAAGATGTGTTTACAGTTTTCTGTTATGTTCGAAACCACACAGCTGCAATACAATACAAATTGTCGAAGTGGAACTTGATGCTGGGCAGAGTTCATACCTGCCCCACTGACGGATAGACAGGAAGTCAGAAAGACGTACACTCGGGAAAGTACTCCAAAAACAACACTAGAAGGGTAATAAAACAAGGTTAGGTATTTATACACAATGACTAATCTGTATTATTATAAAATTCATATTGGATTCATACTACCCTTTCTGGGTTCCCATAGCTGTGTACTATAGCTCATGGTCACGTGTGACCTACTGTACACTGCTTGCTCAATGAAGCCTTTGTCCATTCTCAACCTACTCATCTCCATGTGTGACTCAGCCTTCAAGCTCACATCACAAAGCGTTGTAATATGATGCAGTCCACTGCCTGAAGCCACAAGTATGCTGCAGGGTATGGCCACCGTGATGCAGTTGGTGAGTGATGGGAGGTGTCAACGCAGGGAAAAGAGACAAGTGCTGCCAATTTTAGCACGCAGCCACCATGAGGTTTGCAACGTTATTTTTAGGTGCAGTCTCACTGTCGGTCAATGTCTCAGTGCATCATAAAGAATGGACTGCAGTTTGAAAGCAACCTGCTGCCCTCAGAGCATCACTGCTTGTGGTAGCAATGCCATCTTGTGTTAAACTTACCTCCAGTTTGAACAAAAAGGAAAAAAAAATTTAAAACTAGACCAAGTTTCTTTTTTTGGCACTATAATATTCAACTAAGAGCTCAATGTATATCTACAAGTACCGTACAGTGTATTTCCTCTCATAGATGTGTAATTTAAGAAACAGTATATAAATGCTTGTTCCTAATCAAAGCAGCAAAGCCTAGCAAGGCATGCCTAATAAATGTCTGTCCCTCGCAGAAAAACATAACTGTAATTATCTCAGGTCATAGACGCAATCATACACGGACAAGAAATAGTTAACTGTAGAGCCCATTTGAACTATTTTGCTAAGCAAAACACATCAACACATTAAACTGTCCAAAATTAAATGTGATCTTATGTCATGTGGAAGGGGCATCTTTAACAACAATTAATGTTCCGATAGAGGGTGTGGTCACTCCACAATATTGTGTGTGTCCATGTTGATGGACTGGGGAGATATGCAACCTTTTGCATTTCGTAGGAAACTACACTTTGACTTGACATACATTGCAATAAACCAATATTTTCTTTTAATTGCAAAACTGTTAAATGACGCCTCCCAAATCTGCATTTGAGTCAATAAACACGCAAGGCAATTATTTGCAACTTGGGGTCTCATGTTTTGCATTTCTGTGGTCTAAGATATTAAATTGACAAAAAGATTGTACTAAATAGTAAGTGTTATGACTAAACGTCAACACTTCAGTCATTGTTAGGATTAGCATGCTCGTTTAGCAATCCACACTTCATGTGTAGCGGCTTTTATGGTAGTTATTTTACTATCAGATCCTGACTGTTGGAAACCATTATGTGATCATTTTAAATAGCTTTGCACACATTCATTAATTCAGTTTCTTGTAGGTGAGCTAGCACAAAAGGAATTGGGTGTGTTTAAAGCTCAAATATCCTCGTGCAGACACACATTCAAAAGACGCTTGAACATTTGTTGTGAAATGACTTAAATCTTTTCCACTGAGGTTGTGGGGTGTGTCAGTGGCATTGTGTAATCAGAGAAAGTATTAACCAGACATTACCTCTGTCTCGTCGCCCTCAGGGGGGCCAACCCGGTAGTGAGTGACCCACCTTTGTGTTGTGTTCACAGATGGGAGGAGGAGCTGTCCAAACGCGAGCATCTGGAGTCTGCGGTGGAATCCCTGCACCAGGTTGGGGGAAAAAAAATGTATTCCACAAACATACAGACTCACCATCTAAATCCCAATTTGCTATTTGCATTGACGGTAACGAATGAGTAGCGAATCACAATTGAATCGTTACTCCTTGTGCTCTTCCGACATAAAGACGTCATTGTCTGACAAATTCCATCCATTCAACACCGCTTATCCTGGTTAGGGTCGCGGGACGCTGGAGCCTATCCCAGCTGACTTCGGGCGAAAGGCGGACTACACCCTGAACTGGTCGTCAGTCAGTCGCAGGGCACATATAGACACGGACAACCATTCGCACTCACATTCACACCGTCACTGAGTGTTAACTGAACCCACGCTGCCTGCACCAAAGTCAGGCGAGTGTACCACTACACCATCAGTGACTTGTCTGACAAATTAAAAATCCAATTAGATTATTTGAAAACTATCTATAGCCCCCTGGTAATGTCCTGGTGGCAGGTTTTTTGGGGTCACAGATTTTGTCACACCACCAGAAAAGACGCATTTTGGCTGGAGCGTTTTAGCAATCTCTTTTTCTGGAGGGAAAAACCGTTTGCCAGAACTTCTTTTTAGTTTAAATTTCCTTACTTTATCTCGGATCCCTTGCCGTGTGGTAGACGTGGTCTGTTTTGTGCCGGTCTCTGTGCCATAAAATGCATAAATCCATGCTGGCTGGCTGGGAACATCCGCTTCGACGAGCCAGCTAGTTAGCTTAGCTGGTAGTTAGCCGTAGCTGGCTAGCTCTCATCAATCATCTGCCACAATATGTTGACTAAATCTTGCACAACTTTATCAAATTCATCATCGCAGTCTGCCATGAACATCCGTGCATAACAATGCTAGGATGAACCAAACTCTAACATTTGGGGGAGACAAAAAGGGAAAATAAATTCCTTTATCTAAAGTGGAAAAAAATATGGAGCTGTTTGTTAGCTAACTGGCTACTTTCTGGTTCAGGGAGGATAACACTACATTAACCAAATGCTAACAAAATAAAGCCCTTAAAAAAAACATTTGGGGCAGCAAAAAACTGAAAATAAATTCCTAGAATAAAAATGCTGAAATTTATAGAAAGTCTGTCCTTACGTGAGCTAGCAGGCTACTTCCTGGCTAAAAATGCAATGCTAACATTCAATGTGGAAAAAATAGACAATAAATTCCTTTATCTGCATTTTTACAGTAGTTAACATGTTCTTTCATGGTACATGTGCAACCCTCCACAAAGTTTTGAATCGAAAAATCACGTTAAACACACCTGGAGGCAAAAGGCCAGGTCCTGATGACACAGTCGGCATGGTGACCTCTTTCTGCGTTTGCTCCCATCGATTGCGCATGTTTGGATTGTTGGTCAGCAAAAAAGCGGTGGAGTGGCATCCCACGGGAGCATTAACCTTTAGCACACAGAAGGATGCATTGCTGTACAGGAGAGCTGGAAAAGTACATTCAGTGCAATGACTTAAATGATGGCAAAAATACCAATTTGGCACCAAGTCACCCACCTCCGGTATAATACGCTAGATGTGTCGCGGTTGAAATGGAGCCTACCCCCGCTGACCTTTGGCAAGAGAAGTGGGGCACAAAACAACCATTTGCACACAAATTCACACCTATGGACATTTTAGTGTCTTCACTGAACCTAACATGCATGATTTTGGAATGCGGGAAGAAGCTGGGGTCCCTGGAGAAAACCCATGCAAGGAGAGGGACATGCAACCTCCACTCAATGCTGGATCTGAGATTTGAACCCTGAACCTCAAAACTGTGAGGGAGACGTGCTTACCACAACTCCGCCGTGCTGCCCAACACAAGATCCCATACGCGGGTTTTCCCTGATGTCGTTTATCAATCATGCCATCCTACAAATTCAATATGAGATGATGAAGTTTTGGCAAAATCTTCCCCCTGCCCAGTTAATAGACTCTGGAAATCAATGGAAGCAGCATGGTGACATTGTGGTTAGCAAGTCTGCCTGACTTGTGAGGTTTGGGGGTTGAATCTCAGTTCGAGCCATACCAAAAACATGCATGTTAGGTTCATTGAATAATCTAGTTCATTGAATAATCTAGTTGTTTATCTAATAGTTGTTCATCTTGTTTTGATTCCCTGATGTCCACTCAGCGTGCCAAAGAATCATCAGAGATTCAAGATGACCTGAACGACAAGGTGGAGCGACTAAAGGCGGAACTTGTGGTTTTCAAGAGCCTCATGAGCGATGTAAGTAGCCGCCATCTGATTGAGGCGTCACACCTGTACTTTTGTAGTTATTGTTCCCACATAGCGCTATACTGAGAAACCCTTTCGTCCTCAGAAGAATGTGGAGGCAGAAGTCCAAGAAATGTTCTATTGAAAGACGTGATGTAGATCTTCTAAGTGCTTTTCCTGTTCTGTGCAGTGCTGGTATTGTTCCTTGCCTGCTCTGCTTCCCAGTGATATACAGTGTTGATGTACCGCAGTGGGCCGCTCCCAGTGTGTGCTTGCTCAGGAATAAATACGCTTAAAAGCTTTTGTTGTTTATCTTGAATATTGGAAATTTGAGACATCTATTCTTCTAAAAAAAAAATTTTACAAATAAATAAATATTTATTTTCTGTGCTTTACCTCATCCCACACGTCCAAATCCAGAGAAGGGTAAGTGGTATTAAAGAAGTGGGTCCTATTGTTGTATAGAGGTCTTGCATGTACTGATTCTTAGACGTGGTCACAATCATTGGTGGTCGTGTTCGAGATGTTTGAACTGTGTCCATAGAACTAATCCAATTAACTTTGTACGAAGTATACTCATACCGTATGTCGTTCTTTCAAACTAAATAAGTTTGGTGTTGTATGTCCAATGAAAAATGGGGAAGAAAAAAAATCGAATGAAATAAATTAAAGGTGAAAGCGCCAATGATCGGGTCCTCACCACCCCAGTTTTCATGGTGAAGTCTTTAAATCAGGTGTGTTAATTGACAACTCTAAATTGCCCGTAGTTGTGAATGTGAGTGCCAATGGTTGTTTGTTTGTATGTGCCCTGCGATTGGCTGGCAACCAGTTCAGGGTGTACCCCGCCTCCTGCCCGATGATAGCTGGGATAGGCTCCAGCACGCCCGCGACCCTTGTGAGGAGAAGCGGCTCAGAAAAATGGATGGATGGATGGTGTCCAAATTTCCTCAAAGGGCCATATGAAGAAAAATCGAAGGTTGCAAGGGCTAATTTACTTTACTTTACTATATTAAACACGGTAAAACCAATTCATCAAGCAATTACATATTGTTGTTGGTTATACAAAAACTGCTACAGCACAGCTTTTTGTTAAAGGTGATATGGCAAATAATTTATTATCCTACTAAAATAGAGCCGTCCCTACACTGACCAGCAGTTAAATCACATGTCCACATTGAGAACCAAAACAAGTTTTCAGTGTAATAAGTTTAAATTCTTAAACCAGTTAATTTAAGGATAATTAATTTATGTTCACAAATCGGACCTTGACAAGGAGCAAACCATGTTTTTTAATGAAACATTTTGTTATTATTATTATTGATTGCGATGAAGAGAAATGTTTTATTTTAGTTGTAAATAGTTTCTTTGCATGTCTAGATAAGCTTGATATAAAACCAATTTATTATCATTAATAGTAGCAGTATTTATTGTATGTTGTTTTTTGCATATGCTATGGGCCGCTAAAAAGTTGACAGCAGCCCATAAATGGCCCCCGTGCTGTCGTTTGGACACCCATCCTCAAAATGATCGTCAAACTTTGATGCCATGTTGTGCCCACGTCAGATGGCATAGACAAAAAAAATCTTCGTAATTTATCATCAGACATCTGTCTAGTATACCTCCTGGACAAAAATCTTTGTTCCTCAGTTAAGATGTATCAGTTCAACATACTTCCTTGACACAATCCTAATTTCCTATTAGACAGGGCTTTGGAGCCATCTTGTGGTATCATAAAGTGTGACAGTGTACAAACACCATGAATAGGTGAGTTTTTCAGTTCAGTTTTTCCATACTTGGTTCCACAGAAAAAGACGCAAATATGGGAATAGTCAACTCAAGACAAGTTTACTTGTATAGCCCTTAATCACAAAAGTGTCTCAAAAGGCTTCACAGAATAGCGAACCGCAACTTTCACCATACGCTTGTGTCTAGTCCGAAACACTCACACAATCTGCATTTGCAAATGTACCTACTTGATCTCAAAATTGTATTAGAAACAATCAAATACGTAGCAGACAAAGCTACAGTATTTCAGTGATTACATTAGTAACCTTTAAATCATCGCGCACTGAATGGAGTTCACACTCATTTTTTTTCCCTCTCCATGTAGCAAATGTCTGACCTGGACTCCAAGATTCAGGAGAAAGCCCGGCGGGTGGACATGGACATCTGTAGACGCATCGACATCACGGCTAAGCTGTGTGACGTGGCGCAGCAGCGCAACTCAGAGGACATGTCTAAGATGTTCAACGCCAGCACGGCCAGGTCACTTCCAGATAGGGTGGGTATCCAGAAAACAGTAGCATTTTTGGTCCGTGTCGAGATCTCAAGTCGTGATACAAACGCACAAAATAATTTAAACAAAACTGACCTGTCTTCCGGACACAAGAACAGCCGAATTGTACTCAGGTTGCAACTTGCAACATGTTAGCATACTAACTGTCACCATGTTATGAATTAGAAATAGCTCCAGGACAAGATGTGAAAACCTCATCAATCCACCTGAACACCGCTTGTACACGAGGTTGCGCTATGTTAGCATATCAACCGTCAGCGTGTTAGGATTTCAGCAATTATAATTAGGAATAGCGCCTGATTGAACGACGTGACATAAAATCCGTATAGATCTGTTTTGGTGCTTTGTGTAGTCGGATTGCTATCTCTCCACATGTTAGCATACAACCGTGAGCAAGTTCACATTATATTTTAAAAAGTTTAAAAACGTAAAAAAATTGTACCTGACTGTTAAATAGCAATTCATCAATTCTCATTAGAAACAGCACTTGACTTCTGTAAGCCATGATGTGTAAAAAAACAAAATAAAACAAAAAACCTTACCAATCTGCTTCAGCGCTTTTATACTCAGGTTGCTACATTTTGTTGAGATACGGATTGTTAACATGTTAACATTTTATCGATTCTTATTAGAAATGGCCCCTGACTACAGGGCAAAATGTAAAATGATCTGCCTCAGCGCTTTTTTTTTTTTTTTTTTGCATTCAGGTTGCTATCTTGCCACGTTAGCTTACCAACAGTTAGAATGTTAGCATTTTACCAATTACAAATGATACCTGACCACAAGGCAAGAACGTAAAAGCTTTATCAATCTACCTTAGCACGTTCTCTACTCAGGCTAGCATCCCAACTGTTAGCATTTTAGCAAGACAAGCCTTAGGTTACCACAACTGGATGCATGTAGGGATGTTTATCCACGTTTGTGTGTGTTTTTAGCAGGGTGCCTCTGCGGCCTGCAAAAGGAAAGAGCGCAAGGCGGTGTCCGACGAGGAGGTTTCTGAGATGGACGCAGAGCCCAGCCCTCTGGAGGAGGACACGCTCAACATCACGGATGAGATGAAGCGCATGCTAAACCAGTTGTAAGCGTGACTTTCACACCCCGACACCCACTACAGCTATGTGATCGCGTCTACACCAAGACTAATGGTTTTGTGATACTCAGCTGCTGGCTTTGTTTATTATAGTCACTCAACTCTCTCTGATGTTCCAATGGAGTATTGCATTGTTGATCCTAAGGGGGAAATTAACTGACTTAAATATTAAAGCCACATTAAAACACAGTTCTTACAGGGCACATATATAGACAAACAACCTCTCATACTGAGTGGGTTTTGAATTCAGGTGAGGTAAGTTAAATTTTTAGTTAGTAATTTGGGGAAATTGAAAATAAAATGAGAATTATTTTCCTCCCAGGCTGTACTCCAGAAAACAAGTTAAAATAAGCGTGTTAAGGTTAACTGTAAATGTAAGTGTACCGCGTTTGGCTCACGACAAGTCCAGGGTGTAACCTACTTCTCTCACCAAAAGTCAGCTGGGAAAGGCTTCAGCTCACCCTAATGAGGATAAGCAGTATAGAAAATGGATGGATGGTTATGTATTAGCTGTCATTAGGATTGTGTCAATGTACCTAATTAGTGAATAAATAGCAGAGATGGACTCAGGTGTTGCCTAGAAACATTTGACCCAACCAGAATTCGTTGTAATTTATGAGCCAAAGCTGTAAAAAAATGTGAGTGCATCCCTGGCGGGGGCCATTTCGATCTTTATCAACTAGTCATGTGATCCACTTTATTTTTTTGATTGAAGACTGTTATGGGCCAATCAATTCTAAAAATGGACCAGAGCTCTCAGTGCTGACTTGTCTTTTCTAACAATGTCTTTACTAATCACTAACATTTTTCTATTTCTTCTATGCATGTCATCTTTGCTTAACATTGCGTTACTAGTTTTCTCTCCCTCCTTCCTCCTTTTTTCCCTCTCTCTCTCTCCAACCTATAGACACTGTTCAGATAACGCCTCTGTTGCCAGGCGCGAGACGTTTGACCTGGACGATGACTGCGACAGTCTGACGTGGGAAGAGAACGAGGAGACGCTGCTGCTGTGGGAGGACTTCGCCAACTACAACGTACCGTGCGGAATCTTGACGACCGCGGCGGCGGTACCGCCCTGCACCAACGCACTCCCGGGCGACGGGGGCGGCGAAGGCACGGAACCAGTGAGTTCCCCCACCCACCATGTGAATAGACCGACCATGGATGATTGATCAGCCTAATCTCGCTGCTGTTAATTCCAAGGACTCCCACGACAGAAGTCTCGGCAGCCTCATTGACGAGACAGAGTCGCTCTTTAAGAACAGAGAGAAGGAGTACCAGAAGACCATCGGCCAGATCGAGGTACAGTGAACCTGTCTATTTGCGTGTCGATATTCATGAATTCAGCTACAGTATTCATGGTTTTTGTACCATTTCTTGACCCCTCTAAGATTCTAAAGCCCTAGCTATTAGGAAAGTAGTCATCGGTGTCAAGGAAGTAGGTTGAAGTGATACATCTTGATTGAGTGACTAACATCTTCGTATGTCTGGGAGGAGCTAAGTTTAGCCAGGGTTAGTGGAAGTGACAGTCTTCACCGTGATGCTCCACTTCAGTCGTGTCCGAAAGTCATTGACGACGCCCCCACAAAAAGCTATAGATGCTACAACATGGCTGAAAAACGCTACATGAAGGTCCTCAGCTTACTTCAACATAGTTCCTTTGTACCAAGATGCCACAAGATGGTGGCAAAGCCGGATGGTGGCTCTTTTAAATGAGACAGGGCTGGTGGTGAGTCTTTTAGCGAAAGTTTGGATAAATAAAGTATTATCATTCCTTTTTTTCTATTAATTTTTTTACAAAAAAAGACCAACAAATTATATTCATCAACTTGATGTTTCTTTCCTTCTTGGTTTTAGATGGAGCTGGCCACAGCCAAGAGCGACATGAACAGACACCTGCACGAGTACATGGAGATGTGTAGCATGAAGCGAGGCCTGGACGTGCAGATGGAGACGTGCCGGCGCATGATTAAAGGCGGCAGGAGCTCGCCGTCGTTCAGCTCCGCTGCCAGCAGCGACTCAGGGAACACCGACGAGATCCAGGGCGAGATCTCGGACAAGGACGCGGACGCCGAAGTCCCTGTTAGTTGATGACCGCCTGGAGACGCTGGTGTGTGTGTGACAGTAACCTAAAAAAGGAAAAAAAATGCTCACTGAGGATCACAATGTTGGTGCTTTTATAACTATTTTGTTTAGTCGATGGTGAGGCTTGTCACTAAGAGAAAGGGCTGCTCTTTTCCATTCTGGATATTTACTCGGCTACAGATAGTTTTGGAGGTCTGCGCTCTATGGAATAGCTTTCAAATGACCTCCACTGGGAGGTCACTGTTTGTTAGTTTGTCATTTTACCAGGATTATACCAAACCGATTTCATGTCATACCGACCATACTGGCATCGTTTTGCATTGAATAAGAAAAGCAAACATAAATAGAATGAAATAAAACTACGCACCCTTTGAAGAGGCCTGACGGTGACGTAAGGGAGAGGGAAAAGGAAAGTAATGTTTTTGTGGCGTTAATCCTTTAGATGGGAAGCATGGTGAACCAGTGGTGAGCATGTCTGCCTGAGGTCCTTGGTTTGAATCTCAGTTCAGGACCTCCTGTGTAGACTCTGTAGAGTTAAGAGTTCGTAAAGCTCAGCTCGGATAGGCGACAGCTCAACCCCAATCTGCAACCCCAATAAGGAAACATGCATGGATGAATAGATAACAAAAGTAAAAAAAAAAATTCAAAAAAAAAGTCAAAGTAAAACTACTCACTCTTTGAAAAGGCCAGACTGACACAAACTGAGAGGAAACAGGAGGATGTCTTCTGTTACCTAGTGGCATTTTTGTAGGTAAACTGGAATTAGTATGCGTCATTTGTGGATTCAATCCTTTAGATGGTCACTGAGCTAAACTCATTAGATTTGTTGACACCTCATGTCGCACTCCAAATTGTATGACTTTTGGGACCTTCGACTTTGTATTAGGTAACTGTTTTTTCCATTGCTAATGCCGCGATTTTACCGTCAAAACGGCACTTAGCAACCGCTACCATTTTGTATCTTAAAACAGGGAGTGAGATTTGTAGTACGGAAGTGTTTTGGCAACAAGTCTGATTGCCCGAGAAGGCGGAAATCGGCTAAACTAGTTGGGCACCGTTTGTAACCTTGAAACATTATTTCAGGACTGTTGTCTGAAAAATATTTTTGAAATTTGTAGACTCAAATCAACTCCAGTCAATGTTTTGCTGACTTAACCAAACAATAACAAAAACTTGATACTCCACTTGGATTTGGGAGTTAAAGAGTCAGGACTTGGCTTGAGACACATATCTTTGATAATAAATAAGACTAATAACTAATAATAGACGTTACAGTCCACTTGCATCGGAGGCCAAACAGATTGAGCAGATGCCACTGCTGACAGACATGTTTAAGATTGTCCGATCCTGGTTTTTGATTTGAAAGCGGGTATATTTTGATGTCGAAGGGGGTTGTTGCCAGGGATGTTTTCTTGTTGAAGAGGGAAAAGAGCACAGCCTTTTTTTTTTTTTTAAAGCATCAGTGCAAAACTGAAGTTCTATGCAATGGAGCTGGCCTTGCATATAGACGAGCTTGCTTCTTTCTCTCCTAGAACCAATACAATTAGCCTTCTAACCAAAGCAGGTGTTTTTTCTACAGCGCATATGATTTTCTCCGCACGTGACTTTCAGTAGCATTTAAAACATTAAAATAATAACATTAACATTTTTTTCCATATTCAAGAGTATCTGCCTTATATCCACAAGCAAACAGGAAGCACGTTATTTGCAACCTGATGTAAAAAGCCCTTCTCTAGCCTTGTGCAGCACACAGATACATGATTCCAAAAGGATGGAAACCTCCATGTCACAAATTCAGAATACGATCAAAACCAAACGAAGCCCTTGAACCTCTAAAGCAAAAACCAAAGGACATACTTTGAGGTCCCTCCCAAAATCTCCTTCACATTCTTTCTTCTTAAGTTGTTTTGTGTATATTTTTGTTTTAATGCATTGCAACATCATGATTTGTGCGTTCGGTACATTGCATACCCCAGAGGCCTTTTAGCTACCAGTAATACAGTGGACTCTCCAAAGTGGAACACAATGTGTTCCCTGACTGGTTGACTTCCTCATTGTTCTCATCTCAAAACTCAAGCTGTTATTCAAGTATAAAAATAAGTTAACCACTGTTTAATAAAGCTGAAGTAAAGCAAAACTACTAATCTTTTCAGCGTTTGTTTCGACTCTTTAGGCGTGTAATTGAATTACAAATTGTACAACTTTTGTGGTGTTCCACTTTGAAGCTTCTGCTGTACATTACAACACTATCTGTTTATCAGTGCTAACGCCGCTAAGTTTAGCGTGAAAGATGATATGACGCATGTAGGGCAGATGTGACGTTTCCATGGCCTTTTTGTATTCTAATGTATGAACTGAAATAACTTCCAATTAAGCAAAATGTTAATGACATACTTTTTTTCCAGCATGTTTTTATTGGGCAGAAAGGAGTTTTTTTTTTTTTTTTTTTTTTTAAAGCATATTTTGAGAAACTTGTGCTGTTTTCATCAAAATGGCACTGATGCTAGTCATAGATTTACAACATGTTTTTAATTATATTCATTTACTTTTGTCATACTTTGACAAGAATGTAAAACTAATGGAGATAACTACCATGGATTATGTTGAGACGAGAGTGAGCGTCACTCACAGTACATCTGTTTACTGTACATCATATAAGAGTACAGTAATACATCTGGAGCATTTAAATTTTTTTATGTTTAATTAAAAACCAGCCTGCTTTGTAACAAGGCAATTGATTTATGGAGTTTCACAAAGTTGTGCAACTGTGTTGCTGTTTAAATGTTCAAAAGCAGGGATGTGTGCTTAACAATGTGCAAGTATGTGAATATTTCATACTAAAAATGTGTTTTATACTAGACTTTTTTAAAATGGATGTTGTGTGCTCATCAGCTTGTTTTTAATTAGTATCTCCTTTTCATGACCTGTGATGCAGGAGGTGGTAAAAGGTGCCTTGGCCATGAGAGTGAGCATCATGGTGTTCCTTTAATTAGTTTTCATCCTTTTTTTTTTTTTGCATTTTTATTTTGTTTTTTAATTCTTAAAATAAGTAATAACATATTCATGTGGGGGTGGGACAAAAATAATGAATGTACTCAATCTAGTGTTAAGCTGAAATAAACAGTGAGGGGAGAATTCTTTGTCTCATGTCTTATTGTGTGAATACTGAAAGACATCAAAATGGCTTCGTCACAGGAAATATTGAGTAAATTAATTACTTAAAATGCTTTAACTGTACAGCTGTTTTAATGAACATTTTAATATCCCTAAATATATTACAAGTAAAGAGAAGTAACTATGATAGTACTAGTAACTGCTGTACAATAAAAGTAAAATAAGTAAAGCTACTCACCTGTTTGCTCAGCGATAGTCATCTCGTAGCACTTTTAAGGTATTCACAACCTGTGGTGTATGCACACCTCAGATTTGAGTAAAATATTTTTTTCAAACGTTTTTTAAAAATACCCATAATGCATTATGTATGGTGTTTCAACAGGTTTGCATGACAAAACATGGTAATAACTGGCCTATTTTTTATTTAATTTTTTTTAGGTGCAAGTGGGGAAGAGGTACATACAACAAAACAAAACTTCATGCTCACTGAGTCTCACGAGATTAGCTTTGAGGTTCAAACCCAGAACCTCTCACCTGTGAGGCAGGTGATAACCACTAAATCGCTATGCTGCCCTCAGCGAGACGAAAGAGAGAGTAAACCAGTGTTATTTTTTGATAAAGGGTATTTAATGATTTATTATGCGGCTTAATTCGAACAACTTTAAAAACAGTCAGAGGTGAATTCAGGGTAAAATACCCAAATAGAATAGAGTATTAAACAGATCTAAAATCACCTAACTACATATCAGGAATGCCTTTTAAAAAAATAAAAGAAAAACAGGCGGGCATGTTCCACATTTTCACCGCTCCACATTGAGGAACACCATCCGCTTGGCAACACCCTCCTCACCGTACTTCCCCTGTAGCTGCCGGAAAGCAGCGGGGTCGGCCGACAATAGGAAGCTGTCGTCTCTGCGGTTCCAAAGTGGTACGCAGAAGGACACGGGATCCGAAAGCAGGCGCGAGGCAGCCGAGACGTCGCCGCTGGCCTTCAGCAAGGCTTTAGTGACAGACTTCAAGTCCTAGCAGGTATATTTAAAAAAATAAAAATAAATCAGCAACTAAAAAAATCAAACACTTTTCGAACAGTTTTTCAAGATCATCATACAAAAACAAACAAAAGTATTACACTATTACTACATTAATTAATTAGTATTAATACATTAGATTGTGCTAAGATATAAACAACCCAAATTCAATTTTATAACAGAAGTGGAGTAACTACAGGATTTGATTTTTTTTTTTAAGACAAAATGGATTATGGCTGTATATTTTCTTTGTTATTAACAAGTAACGGTAAGCAACCAGTTCAGGGTGTACCCCGCCTCCTGTCCAATGACAGCTGGGATAGGCTCCAGCACGCCCGCGACCCTAGTGAGGAGAAGCGGCTCAGAAAATGGATGGATGGATGGATGGAAGTAACGGTAAGCTCCGATATTTGCTCAAATAGTGGCCAAGAGGCATTTGATGGTTCTTAATCAAAGGCATTTATTCGTTCAAATGCATTTTCATAACTTCTGCCCCCTGCTCCAGTGTGTCCCACTAACATGTGTAGGTGTTCACTGCGATGGGTCAAATGCAGAGAACAAATTTCGTGAGCATGCATGCATGTTCATGACAATAACATTTGATTATTCTTCTTCTATAGAGCTTATCCTGTGCGAGTTGGAGCCTCCCTCAGGTTAACTTTGGGCGAGCGGCAGGGGGTACACTGGTGAACAGCCAATCACAGGGCACATATAGACAAACAAGCATTCTGCTTACATTCAAACCTATGGATAATTGGGAGTATTTAATAAACCTAACATGCATGTTTCTGGAATGTGGGAGGAAGCATTTTAGACACACAGTTGTGCTCAGATGTTTGATTACCCAGGCAGAATTTGTAAGGTGTACAGTTCTTTAAAGAAAACATGAAGGACCAGGAGAAACACATTTAATTTTATTTTAATGGAATTCAAATTAAACTGTCAAGCATTTCAGAAAACAAATTAATCAAAACATAACCATAAATAAATTAATGATGGTTGTTGTTTAGTCATCAGTCGTATTTTAAAAAAAAAAAAAAAACAACAACAAAAAAAACCCAATATTTCACAAATTCTGCCCGACTATGTAAACTTAATGAGCACAATTGTACATATATGAAGTCATATCTACCCCTGTAATATTGGGATTAAAGTGTAGGCTACACCTGTTTTATAACCACTAGGTGGCGGTGGTATATTAGAATGAAAGTGTATAGCTTTTTCATAACCTCTAGGGGGCGGTGGCATATTGTAATGAACGTGTACAGCTTTTTCATAACCTCTAGATGGCGGCATACATTTATAAAATGGGAAAGTCTTTATAATTTTCCCTTATACCTATGTATAATGGGCACTATTGACGTTTGACAATTTTTTTGGAGGGGAAAAAATTCGCATTATACACGAGAAATTACAATAACCGTTCTGCCAGTCACTACATGTCACTGGCAAAGATAGATGAAGATATATTTGTAAAAATAAATAAAATAATTGTTTTTAGGTGAAACTGGATAATTTCCCATGGCACCCCCGATGATATCTCATGGCACACGAAGGTGCCACCGCACCCTGGTTGGGAAACTGGTGTAGCTGTCTACACTTGGCTATGTGCAATTAAATAAATCTACAATTTCAAGCATGTGATGAATAATTGAAACAGTGCACCTGGTTTGTCTGCTTCATCAGCTCTCTGATGCGCTGCTTGTCCTCCTCAAGCTGAACTCGCTCTGGTGGGACAGAGTCTTCTTTAGAAGACTCATCGTCCATTTGAGCTTTGGATGCCACCCTCACAGTGCTGCTTGGTTCCGGAGAAAGACGGCGCTGTGGCGGGGTCTTCCATACGACGGGTTCTCCTTCAGGGGAGGGCGTGTCGGGCTGAGCTGGACAAACTTCCGCGGAGGCCAGTGATTCCGGCACCGCTGTTTCGGACGGGGTTCGGAAAACTTCCACACGGGACTGAGGGACGGAGAAAGGACTTGTGATTCTTCTTGCCACAAGTGGACCATCCCAGTGCAGCTGAGCCCGGATCACATTGAAGACGAAACATTGTTCCTTTTACAGCTATGTTTATTGCACTGGACATATTTACTGCAAATTAACACGGACTTGACAACCTAACAAGTCAACATTTGTAAACAAATTGTCTAATGTAAACAAAGACAAGTGCATCTTGGGGTAAACTGTACTTAACTTGGTTGGGGTTGTATTATAAAGTGCCATTTAATATCTCCAAATGGTGAATGATTTATGTTTATGGCACCAGACATATTTACTGACTACTAAAAAGGACTTGACAAACTAACAAGTCAACATTTGAAAACCTCTTGTTTAATGTAAACACAAAATGTTAATCTTAGGCTCAACTGCACTAAACTTGGCGGTTAGCGTTATGAAAGTGCTGTTTAACGTCCCCCAAAAGTATATAAAGTACATCTATCTGTCTACCTCACTTTCACTGTCACTGTCACTGTCACTGTCACTGCTACTGTCACTGGAGCTGCTACTGGAGGTGCTCAAAAACTCTTTTGTGGCTCTCTCAATAATTCCCAGCTTCCTCTTCTTCTTCCTTTGTGTCTGCCTTGGTTTGGACTCACCTGAAAACAGCAAGATGAAAAAAATAAAAGGAAGGAATTTTCATCTAATCTAGTTTAAAGATTTGTAGTACACTACTCATAAAAAAGTTAGGGATATTCAGCTTTCATGTGTAACTTCAGGATGAACCTAAAATGCATTGTAACCTTTACAGCAGATACACTTAATTGGACCTTCCCCAAACTTTTAAATGCACATGTCCAACTGTTCAACATCTGGGAACTTTTTGCACAACTTTGTGTTCTCTAACAAGGAGTTGAACAGAAAAATTCACAGCAGGGGTTTTATCCATGAATGGACCAATAATTTTTCAAAAATTTTCACTTCTATGCATTTCTCTTACTCTTCCAGTCTCTCTATCTCTGTTGCAAACAGCTGACATTTTGAGGTCAGGGGCCACTTTCCTCAGAAAATATCCTGTTTGTAGCCAAGCAATGCCAAGGAACTGTTGATCAATTCAATCAATGTTCGGCGTTGTCTTGGTCTCATGATGTTTCAATCCAAATTCGAATTTAACTAGGAAATGTATTTGGTCCTTTAGTGGATTGAACACCTATTGAGAATGTTGCTGTTCAGCTCTTTGTTAGAGAACAGCAAGTTGTGCAAAAAGTATTGAAACACTGAACACTTGGACATGTGCATTCAAAAGTTAAAAGAAGGTGAAATTAACCACCTTTAAAGCTTAAAGTGCATTTTAGGTTCATCCTGAAATTTCGCCTGATTTCATCTCTAACTTTTAATAAGAAGTGTAGTTTAGGAAGTCTTACTTGGCTGGTTGACATGAGATGGACCTGCTTGTGGTGTGGCAGGAGGCTGCTCGACATCCTCTTGTTGACTCTCTGCTGCTTCTTCTGCTGCTGCTGCTGCTGCTTCTTCTTCTGCTGCTGCTTCTTTTTCTCCTCCTGCTACTGCTGCTTCTTCTTCTATTGCTGCTGTTGCTTCTTCTGGTGCTTCATCTGCTGTTGCGGATGAGCTCTCTCCTTTTGCTCTCTTAGAAGGCGGCTCCTCCTCTCTGGTTTCTTCTTGAAGAAAGGACAAGGCTGACCTGGTTCTCCTTGGGGTGGGAGGGGAGGATGGCAGTCGCCTGACAGAAGCTGCTGCTGATGATGACGATGATGATGAACGGAGCTTTGTGGTGTATGGTTCTTCCTCAGAATCCTCGAACCGTCTATGCACCGAGCTGCGCAATGAGTGCCGAGGCACACGCACGGGCTGCACTACATCGTTACTTGTCGAACCATCGCTTTGGGGCTCTGACGAGGTGGGATCTGTGCTCTCCGGTGTTTGTTCATTTTGAGGCGATGTCTTTGCTTGCAGCTGGTCTGGTCCGGGTTCGGTGCTCTCCTCTGACCTTGAGCAGACGCACATTTCTGCTTCAGCAGTTGTCGCTTGTTGGATTTTGTCCCCGGGCAGGTTCAAGATCTTCTCCTCTGGCTGGGGAGGGACAGATGTTTGAGCTTGGACATCACCCAGTGGTCCTTTTTCAGATGCCAAGAGCAAGTCAATCTGTAGACATACAGTACAATACAGTCTGTATTCATGAAGACTCTTCGTCACTTCTAGTGTATGGAAATCAATATACATCAAGGCTATCTATAAAGAATCCCTTTAAAGCTTTCCTCTATTTAAACCGTATTTAAGTCTACTTGACAGTCTGACAAATTTGGCTAGAGCAAATGTTTTAATGCCTGCTCAAGACTTATACACCTCTCCTCTTCTGAAACGCTTGCATAATGTAAACTTGTCAATGTTTTTTAGTTGAGATAACTGCCACCTTTTGAAATAGAAATGAACAGAATGGCTAGAAATAATTCCCAAAATAAAAAGATAACAGCACGCTTGATTTCACAGGGTCACACAATTTACCATCATACAATTAATGCTCCTCTCGCCAGTTATTCGTGATAATCGCCACCTTGAACAATAGAAATAAACAACTTCTTCTTCTTCTTTTCCTTTCGGCTTGTCCCGTTAGGGGTCGCCACAGCGCGTCATCCTTTTCCATGTAAGCCTATCTCCTGCATCCTCCTCTCGAACACCAACTGCCATCATGTCTTCCCTCACGACATCCATCAACCTTCTCTTTGGTCTTCCTCTAGCTCTCTTGCCTGGCAGCTCCATCCTCATCATCCTTCTACCAATATACTCACTCTCTCTCCTCTGGACGTGTCCAAACCATTGAAGTCTGCTCTCTCTAAATTTGTCTCCAAAACATCGAACCTTGGCTGTCCCTCTGATGAGCTCATTTCTAATTTTATCCAACCTGGTCACTCCGAGAGCAAACCTCAACATCTTCATTTCCGCCACCTCCAGCTCTGCTTCCTGTTTTCTCTTCAGTGCCACTGTCTCTAATCCATACATCATGGCTGGCCTCACCACTGTTTTATAAACTTTGCCCTTCATCCTAGCAGAGACTCTTCTGTCACATAACACACCTGACACCTTCCTCCACCCGTTCCAACCTGCTTGGACCCGTTTCTTCACTTCCTGACCACACTCACCATTGCTCTGGACGGTTGACCCCAAGTATTTAAAGTCCTCTACCCTTGCCATCTCTTCTCCCTGTAGCCTCATTCTTCCCCCACCACCCCTCTCATTCATGCACATATATTCTGTTTTACTTCGGCTAATCTTCATTCCTCTTCTTTCCAGTGCATGCCTCCATCTTTCTAACTGTTCCTCCAGCTGCTCCCTGCTTTCACTGCAGATCACAATGTCATCTGCAAACATCATGGTCCACGGGGATTCCAGTCTAACCTCATCTGTCAGCCTATCCATCACCACTGCAAAAAGGAAGGGGCTCAGGGCTGATCCCTGATGCAGTCCCACGTCCACCTTAAATTCTTCTGTCACACCGACAGCACACCTAACCGCTGTTCTGCTGCCCTCGTACATGTCCTGTATTATTCTAACATACTTCTCTGCCACTCCAGACTTCCGCATGCAGTACCACAGTTCCTCTCTGGGTACTCTGTCATAGGCTTTCTCTAGATCTACAAAGACACAATGTAGCTCCTTCTGACCTTCTCTGTACTTTTCCATCAACATCCTCAAGGCAAAAAATGCATCTGTGGTACTCTTTCTAGGCATGAAACCAAACTGTTGCTCGCAAATACTCACTTTTGTCCTGAGTCTAGCCTCCACTACTCTTTCCCATAACTTCATTGTGTGGCTCATCAACTTTATTCCTCTATAGTTGCCACAGCTCTGCACATCACCTTTGTTTATTTATGCATTTATGCCAGTGAGGAATAGAAAAAATATTGTCTTTATTTTATATTTTTAATAAAAGCTTTATTTTTAAACATTACTGTTAAAAATTCACTTCCAATACATTATTGGCAAAACCAGTTATTATTTTTATGTTGAGGCAGTGTTGTCGGCATCTGCTGAATGTAGCTAATAAAGTTACCTTTAAACTCAAATAATCAGTCACGTCTTCTTCATGGTAACTGTGGCAACACTTGTTACAGCTGTGAATGTGAGGTCATTCATACCTGTGTTAGCTCATCAGCAGAGTTAGTTTGCGGAGGGTCTCCTGGCTCACAGTCTACTTGAGGAAGAGAAGCATCTTCACAGGATGGACTGTCGGACACTTCAGCTTTGTCATTGTTCTGCAAGCAGATGGATAACAAAAATCCCCATAGATATGAACACTAGATACGCAAGCGCGCTGTAGTAGCCCGGATAACCGACGTGCCTACGTGGTGGCCATGTTGGAGAGGTCGACGTTCACATCGAAGGCAATGCATGGCGATTACAATTAAGTTGTATTTTCGTCATTTCGCAACCGATTTTCATGAGGTTTACTTTTTTGTCAACACTAAAGCAGATGCTATCAATACGCATTTGAAAAATACCATTTTTTTTATTTTTTTTTAAAACACGTGAAAGGTTACTCCCATTTGCCTTGTCCTAATTGTACGGCGTTGGACGCAACCGAATGCAGCACAATGTGCAGGCATTCTTGTTCTTTCGATATTCTTGCCGTCCACGCACATGGAACGCGCTGCCGTCTTTGACCTCCCTAGCTTAGCGTCGTCGTCGGGACGGAGCCCAAAAGGGGCGTCATATCTACCGTCCGTATATATCTGTATATGTCTATTGTCAAGCGTTACACAGACAAGTCGATGAATGTAGTCATTTGTCGCCCTCTATTGTTAATAGAAAAGAGGACTGTGTTTCAATGACCTTGGCGTCTTCTCCGACTGCTTCCGCCTCCTCGACGTCTTCTGACTGTTTCTGAGCCAGGTGACTTTTGTAATGGGCTTTCATTGACTGCCAACTGTGAGTGGTCACGCGCTCCTTTTCCATCCGCTGCCAGAGACGGTTGCCCTTAATTTCGGACTTTTGCCGGCTGACGTAATTCAGAATGGCGGCGTCTTCGTCAGGGCTGTACGCTTGCCTGCCTGATGGAAAGCAAACGGATTCAATTGCGAGATGCGCCATGTTGTGTCGATCGGCGTTTGCACAATTAGCGCGTGTTAGTTAGCATGCGTTTCAATTATCTTTTTTTCTCTCTTCCAAGTAAGTGGGTAGCATTTGGAGTATACCTCCTGAATTAGCGTGAGACATCACGTCACCATCACCAGATTTTGGAGAACGCATCGGGACCGTTCCACCTTTCATTCTGTAGTCCTCTAGGTTCAGCTGTTCATCTTTCTCCACACAATCGTGGATGTACTGGATAGACACGTACCTAAATTTAAAAAATAAAAATACATGCACCTCAGAAATATATCCCCAGTTCACTTCCAGTCCCTCCACATACGACGTTTCGACGTGACTAATGGCTGACTCTTAGTTTGCTCAACTAAGTAATAATGCATCCTATGTCAGCGCCATACTTACTGTTTTTCCATACATATATTTACTGTAATTAGAACTTTACTACTGCATTAGTCACTAGTGGTAGACAACTGCAGGCAGGGGCGTTTTCTAGACCCCCACCCCCTAAAACAAATCCAGGACAACAGATTACCACGGATATCATTTATTGAATAATCGACATAAACAAAGACTGCTGATAATAACAAACTTAGGGGAGGGAGCTCCAATGGGGTGATTCCAGAATCCCAACATGTTGCATGATCTGCAGGGTTCCAGTTGTGTCGTTGATATGGACCAATATCAGCTGTCCCTCTGGGCCCCTTGCTAGTCTTGCAAACAGGTGGCCTTTGCAACACATTGTGGTTGCAGTTTCTAAAACAGCACCTTCAGTTTTGTCATTGATATTGTGCCATTGTCAGCTCTTCATTACAATTTAGGGTTACGTTGCCACCATAGCAACGGAACTGCATCATAAACTGAGGATCCCTTTATGTTGCACATTGTAGTATGGTTAACTTATTGTATTACAGTCAGCGATGCTAAATTGTTACTTTAAACAGTGTACTGTACAGTGTGAAGCACTGGGTTGTGTTTTATATAAATAAATAAACTGATTTGCGTGAAATTCATTTTAGTTCATGGGCCACATTCACATTCACCCCAACATCCATTTTCTGAGCCACTTCTCCTCACTATTGTCGCGGGCGTGCTGGAACCCATCCCAGCTATCATCGGGCAGGAGGCGGGGTACACCCTGAACTGGTTGCCAGCCAATCGCAGGGCACATACAAACAAACAACCATTCGCACTCACATTTACACCTACGGGCAATTTAGAGTTGTCAATTAACTTACCATGCATGTTTCTGGGATGTGCGAGGAAACCGGAGTGCCCAGAGAAAACCCACGCAGGCACGGGGAGAACATGCAAACTCCACACAGGCGGGGCCGGGGATTGAACCCTGGTCCTCAGAACTGTGAGGCAGACGCTCAAACCAGTCACACACCGTGCCGCCATTTTACAACATAACCCTTAAAAATAAATAGTTTACAGATTATTTGTTCTTTAATCAATGCACCTGAAGCGTGAGTCTGCTGGAGTTTGAAACAAGTAAAATACCAAATACAACATTAATATTAGCCATTTTGTTTTATTCTTGGCTCAGTGATACTGTCTTTTTTGAAATACATACAGTGATATAAAAAAATTACACAGCGCTGTTCAAATACTAGGTTTGACACCCAGTTCTTGGTAATGTCACTGTTGTGCTATATTTTCTCCACTTGAAGATGACTATATTCACTGTGTTCCATGCTACATTTAATGCTTTGGAAATTCTTTTGTACCCTTCTCTTGACTGATACCTTTGAACAATGAAATCCCTCCAATGCTGTGGAAGCTTTTTGCGGACCATGGCTTGTGCTGTAAGATGTCAAAAATATTAGGACACGCCTCTTAGAACATCTGAATTTTATTTAGGTTAAGTCAGAGGGACTTTAAATGGTAACGGGTGTGTGTCGACTCCCATTTAACATGAGTTTGAATGTGACTGGCTAATTATGAACACAGTCACATCCTTAGTTATAAGAGGGTGTGGACACTTGTGCAACCACATTATCTCAGTAGAATATTTTGACTTCCCTTTCAAAAAGATGAGTTTTGGTTTCAAATTAATACTGGAAAAAAGGGTTTTCTAATTATTTATCTTGGTTTCATTTTTGTTAATCACAAAAACCTGGCATTGGAATAGGGGTGTGTAGACTTTTTATATTCACTGTACACTTACCGGTGAGCTGTGTTCTCACTAACAGTGCCTTTTTCTTCAGGGTCGATCAGCAAAATTGCTCCAGGCTTCTGGACATTGCACATAATGCCTCCCCCGGCTTTGATGAGAGGCTGCAGCTTGCTCTTGATAGGGCCCGGACGCAGATAAAAGGCAAGGGGCTCTCCTTCCACAGTCATGAAGAGAACTGGCGAGATGCTGCACTGGGTGACATCTTGCCCTTCGGACGCCATCTTAGGAAACACAAAGACCCAAATTAAGAAGCACAGATGGTATCATGCTATGGACCAGTGATTCCCAACCACGTTTACTTAGCTGTTCCAAAAAATTATTTGTATCTCTATGCCAGCGACGCAGTGAGTCAGAAAAAATTCATGCTTGTCCACTATACAGCAGGTATGTAATAAGTAACCCGTGTATCCAGTTGTTGACATTCAAAAAGCAGAATAAGTCACAGCACACTTTTAGTGAGACAGCTGTGATAGCGATGGATACATATTTGAAAAGAACGAAATCCGGACTCGGTCCTGGTGCAAATTCGGACCCAGGTGAAGGTCCTAGTATAAGTCGTGGTCCGAAGAAAGCAAAAAAAGTTTGCTCAAGACGATACAACGAAAGTTATCTTTCCTTTGGTTTCATCTTTACCGGGGACCCAACCGAGCTGACTCCATTATGCTTGGTGTGTGGGGAAAAGCTGTCTAACAGTGCTATGGTTCCAAGCAAACTTAAACGTCATCTCCAAACGAAACACCCGTCACTTCAAAACAAAGACCGAGAATATTTTGCTCAACTGCGTGAACAGACTGGGAAGCTGTCTGCTTTATTGAGAAAAAACACTGTGGGGAATGAGCGAGTTCTAAAAGCTAACTACCAAGTTGCTGAACTCATCGCCAAATCCAAACAGCCACACACCATAGCAGAGACAATAATACTACCTGCCTGTAAAATCATCGTTAATGAGATACTCGGCCCAGGAGCGCTTAAACAAATCACCCAAGTTCCTCTCTCAGCCAGTACGATCGCCAGACGGATCGATAACATGTCTGCGGACATTGAAAGGAGAGTTTTGGAAAAGCTGCGCATGAGTGGGAAATTTGCCTTGCAACTTGACGAAGCTACCGATGTGTGTGGATGTTCACAGCTTTTTGCAAATGTGCGCTTTGTGGACGGAGACTGCATCAAAGAAAACTTCCTATTTTGCAAGGACTTGCCATTAAGAAGAACAGGTGAGGACATTTTCCGAGCTGCGTCGGAGTACCTTGAACAAGGAAGACTTAAGTGGGAAAACTGCATAAGTGTCAGCACCGATGGAGCGGATTCTACGTTTGGGCGCAACAAGGGATTTGTAAACAGAGTGAAAGAGCGACAGCCGGAAGTCATTGTGACGCATTTTTTACTGCACCGTGAGACACTAATCACCAAGACATTACCAGCAGACCTAGCTTCTGTGTTGGATGACATTGTGCGCATGATCAATTTTGCAAAGACGAGACCTGTAAAAAGTTGGATGTTTGCATCATTGTGTGAGGAAATGGGAGTGGATCATGAAGTTTTGTTGCTCCATACAGAGCTCCGGTGGTTGTCCCGTGGTAAAGTTTTAGCTCATGTGTATGACCTGAGAGAGGAACTAAGAGCCTCTCTGACAAATGAGAGGCACAATGATGCCAAGTTGCTTTCAAGCGAAAAATGGTGTGCCAAACTGGCGTACCTGGCAGATATATTTCAACATTTGAATGACCTGAACGCACGGATGCAAGGACGAAATGAAAATCTGCTCACAAGTACAGATAAAATAAATGGATTTCGCGCAAAGGTGCAGCTCTGGCGGCAGCATGTGCAATGTGGCAACCTCGACATGTTTCCACACACTCAGAAATGGCAAATTGTCGACAGTGCCGCACTGTGTGAGACAATAGGTAAACATTTGCAAACTCTTGAGCAGAAGTTGGCATTTTATTGCCCCTCACTAGACACCGACACCTTGGACTGGGTTAGAAATCCATATAGCGCGACTGTAGTCAGAAAGGACATGACTTTGCAGGAGCAGGAGGAAATCACTGAACTGAGGCAAAATCGGGGTTTAAAGCTGAACTTTGCTGATCTACCTTTGGACACTTTTTGGCTGACTGCTGCCAAACAGTTCCCCATTTTGGCGAACAGAGCAATTTCAGCCCTGCTCCCATTTTCCACAACCGATCTATGCGAGTTGGGCTTTTCAAGCATGACTGCCATCAAAAGTAAAAAAGGAGAGAAACTCTGTGCTGCTGAAGAAAATCTCCGTGTGTGTATTTCATCAATTCCTGCGAGTATATCAACTTTGTGTTCAACAGAACAGGACCCAGATTTTACACTGAGTATGTACACTTGTGAGTAAATTGAGTTGAGTTTCAGTGTATATTGGATACTTTTTATGTTTAAACAATATTTATCTCATAAGAAGTTAACTAGTCCAGTGATTCCAAACTCTTATTGCACTGATTGCAATTATTACCCAATTTAACTTATTTGGTCGTAAAATTATCATATTTATACAGTATATTGTCGCTGTCTGGCAGAAACCCTGCATGTCCAAATATAGTCAATTTCATGTTTTTTTTTCACAAATTGATAGTAATGGTCAGTCCCCACGTAGTCTGTTATTTTTACAAATTAATAACCAATCTTAAGTGTTAAAAAGACCTTGAAAGCAACTCTATTAACTCTCTTGGACACTGCTTGAGAAGTTTCATAAGTCCACCTCCTCTTGACTCAACAGTAGCCCTGTGGCACTGTCGCTTCAAAACTGAAAGTCTTAGTTGTTTTTGTTGTTGTCAAAAACGAGTGTAAATAGGTTAGATGGTATTTGAGTAGGCCTGTTTTGTTAAAAATCAATAGCCGTAATGCTTCGGTGCAGAAGGACGCCTACTCTGTCAGCCACAAAGGTGAATTTGTGTTTGGATTAATTTCTGCCTACTACATTGTCTTGTCAGTTCATCGTACGGGTGCGCGGTATAATCGGTAGAAGGTATACATTTGGACGAAGGTACAGATTTGAACTTAACCGACCAATCGCAATAAACCTTTTTGATTATGTCATCATATCTGTCTCAGTATAAAAATGGCTCATGCATGATTGCACATCTGGTTACGGAGCTTCCAGGCAGCACCGTTTTTGTTTTTAAACCAGCTCAGAGCTGGTGAAAAGAACAGTGTGTCCATGTACATTACTCCCTGCTTTTCCAGCTGCTCAGAAAGCAATATGGGAATGCTCGCTTGTGCTGTACCAGCCACCAAAGTACGAGCTGCAGCTAGATAGCTAGTGGCTAACACACAGTCCTGAACCTCTCGGTGTCCATCCATCCATCCATTTTCCATACAGATTATCCTCACTAGGGTCACGGGCGTGCTGGAGCCTATCCCAGCTATCTTTGAGCGAGAGGCAGGGTACACCCTGAACTATTAATATAAAAATCAAACTGAATATGATATATAATACACTGCAAAACAAAATCAGGAAGTTATTTATCTTACCCAGTTTTGGAAAGATTGGAAATGTAGTTGGTTACGATTACAAGTTCCCCTGTTGAAAGTCTAATAATAGTGTAACTATTTCAATTACTTTCTCAAAGTAATATAACTAATTACAATTGGTTACATTTTGATTACTTTTCTTAGTTTTGACCGAATGCATCTGCAGGATCCTTGGCTCTTTCCTTTGAAAAAGTTGATTAAAACCACAGAAATGTGTCACGTTTGCGAGTACGGCAGAATGACCAGAGGGAGCCAATCACAAGCGTCTGCTTTAGAAGGTGATGTGGGGGGGAAAAAAATAAAAATCTGCTTTTGCTGTTATTTTTCAAATGTAACTACAATTGTAATCATGGAAATTTACAAAAGGTATTGTCATTTACTTACTCATTTTCTCCCAGTAATGTAATGGATTGCAATTACATAAATGTTGTAATTAAATTACATAACAGTATTACATGTACATACAATTAATTACTCAGCAAAACTGTTCTAACCATATATAAACGAGCTTTACGTTTGTTTGGTTTGTGGTAAAAGCTCTTCAGATCAATCTTATCAAATCTGTTTGAACAGCTGATAACGCACTAACGCAACACGACACCAATGATTATATTAATGAAAACGACAACTCATTCATAATTGCTTCCATGATAATTTTTACACTGAAGCTTATATCGCGATATATACCGTTATTGTGAAGGGATTCAATTTATACTATGATATGAATTTTAGGTCATATTGCCATGCCCAGCGTTGCTATGCGTAAATTAAAGCTTACCTTCAACAAAGAACAAACACGGACGTATGGACTAGGTATCCGGCCGGAGTGAAATCAGCTCTTCTGATTCGTGGAAGCCACAAGCAACGTCTTTTCCTTGACAGATGTTCAGTCTTCTTGGAGCTGGTAAACAGTAAAATGAGATTTTGTACCTCACGTCTGTATTGTTGCAGCCAAACAATGCACAGTAATTCACTTTTTTTTTTTTTTTTTATTAACCATGGCCATTAAATATATCTTGTCAAATTCAATAAACATCTGAACAAAACAATGCGCATTCATCCAGCATGGTGGCCGCCGCCATGTCCATAAATGCATGACATCATGGAAAAAATAAATTCAGTGGTAAATGGAGACACACTTAGCATTCACAGAGAGATTTAAGCACTATCTATTTATCGTGCAATGAGTGAAAGTGAACTAATCCAGTGATTCCCAACCACTATGCCATAGTGGTAATTAAATTGCACTTCATCGGTCCTAAAATGATAATTTTCATCCATATAATCATTATTATTTCTTCAATTTCCGTGATTCCCAACCACTAGGCCATAGTGGTAAATTATCCGATTTCACTTAATGGGTACTAAAATGATAATTTTCATATATATTATTAATCACTATTATTTCTTCAATTCCTGTGTGCATATCAGCTTTGCATATCAGATTTAGCACTGTGTACATTTGTGAGTAATTTGAGACGAAATCATCATTACTTACTTTTTGTGACATTTTTGTTTGGTAGTGTGAAGTGAGATGTTTCCAATGTAAAATACAGTACTTGGCTCGATAATGGTTTGCAAACACAGCTCTACACAAACACAATAGGAATAGGGAGAGGAAAAATAGCATTCATTTATAAGTTTAAGCACTATTTATTTATCTAGTCAGGTTGATACTATTTGGTATGAAATGGTCATGCCGTATTTACAACACTGACGTTCATGCATTTTCAGATTTTTTTTACGCCCTTGTAATAATGATAAGTAGATCACAGCGCCATATTATAACCAATTCATGTTCCTTTATGGTTTTCATACTTACCTACGAAAGACGAGCACCAAAATACGTAATAACGCCAATTTGAGATTACGTTTTCGACGCAAACGTTCCTAAAATTAGCTACATTTCGTTGACACGCCACGAAACAGATTTCACTTGGTTATTTCCTATATCTCCTGTGGAGTGAGTTGAAGAAATGACATCTTAAACCTTGATAAGGTTGTAATAAAAAATAAATAAAAAACTTACCATCCCGTTTATCGAACCGCTTTTCCCGCTTTACAGGACCATAGCAGAACCTACTTCCGGGTGTGACTTCTTCCTGGGATCGCGTTGTATGCTGTTAAATGTGTTATCTCTGCCCCCTGGTGTATTTTTTTCGGCAACAACATTTAAAAAAAAATGGAAAACTTGTGCTCTTACCATAACACAAGTCCATAATTTCCCCAAAATAGTCAAATAAACAAAAACATTCTAAAACTTAAAATATTTTTTTTTTTTTGGGGGGGGGTCAATGTCTGTCTTACAAAAGTTCATTTGTAAGTGAATTCTGCGGTAATAATAAAGCCTTTGTGGTCTTTTTAAGGCCTTGACTAAGGACCATGTTTACTATTTCCCCTCCATGGCCTTGCCTTCAGCATTATTGTTATTGGCTTCTATTGTCTTGCTCCTCAGCT
This sequence comes from Phyllopteryx taeniolatus, assembly GCF_024500385.1. NCBI lineage: Eukaryota > Metazoa > Chordata > Actinopteri > Syngnathiformes > Syngnathidae > Phyllopteryx > Phyllopteryx taeniolatus. The sequence goes on from NC_084510.1 coordinate 21,035,279, forward strand.
GAAACAATACGACCGCCATCGATGAATGTTTCTATCATTTATTTAAAAAAAAAAAAGATATGTGAAATGTCTTGAATGTCTTGACTTACAACAGCTTCATTCCGTCCACACTATAAATATAAAGTATGTTGTTATTTTCTTCTGTCCATCACCATTTGCAATCAGTGTTTAGTTTGGCTCTGGGGCAGAGAAAACAAACTACTCCTGCAGAGGGAGATATGACGCCATTTTCTGAAAAGCAAACATGAAAACCTCCTTAAAGATATTAAAAAAAAAAAAAAAAAAAACTCCAGGGTGTGGAAAACAAGCCTGCGCCAAGACAATAAAAGTTTTGTCCAACGCTGACATTTTTGTTTTGTTTGTGTCTCCAAACACAAACGGCCTCCTGCCCATACGTCTTCACAGAACGATCAAGTATGTAAATACAGCTTATCAGAAGCTGACGCTGTTATAATGTTATCCAACAAGACTCATTGCAGCTCTGCTTACCCCTGCTTAGCACTTAAAGCATACACCCATATGGATATAATTGTATTATGAGATAATGTAGCAATTCATCACCAAGTCACCGAATTCCAGTAATCCCCCAACAATTTGCGGGAAATATAGGGACCAAGTCCTCCCACAAATAGCGACTAAAACATCAGTAATTGACACCCGCTAAACTGTTTATATAGGCCTATATTATGATCCCGAA